>NC_054382.1:18203068-18803068 GCF_017654675.1 Xenopus laevis
CAAATAATTTATGCTTTCAAAGTTGGCTACAGGGGGTCACCATCTTGTAAATTTGTTAAACATTTTTGCAAAACTAAGACTGTGCACATGCTCAGTGTGGTCTGGGCTGCTTAGGGATCGTCATAAACAAAGCTGCTTGAGTTCTGCATGGCTGGGAAGTAAGACGGGGGCTTCCCCTGCTGTTCATAAGTATGATTGTTTCCCTGCTCAGCAGTTAGGGACCGTCTGACAATTCCTATCCACAGCAGTAAATGAAGGGAGAATTTCACTGCATACAGTCAGGTTTCTTATAAAAACTGTGCAAATTTTTTTAATTAAAGTATATTGGAGATAGGTTTCTTTTTCATTAAAAAAAGTAAAAATGGGATATTGTTTTTTTGCCTTTACATGCCCTTTAACCTGAAAAAATAACCTGCATGGGCTGCATGGTGTTATGTTAATAATCCCCCTTTAGCAATGTGCGAATAGTCTCTCTTTACCCCATAACATTAATATTTCCATTCTCATGCCCTTGTCTAGGGGAATTAACCATTTGTGGGCACCTTACCTGAGATATCAAACCTGTGAAACATATTGAAGTTGGACTTGTCTCTCTCTCTCTCTCTCTCTCTCTCTCTCTCTCTCTCTCTCTCTCTCTCTCTCTCTGTGTGACTTGAGACAAAGCTTGCTGTGTATATGTGTATGATTCATACATTTGTAAAAAAGATTTATAAACAGGACAGAATATATTGTACATGAAAATATTCTCCAACTCTGAAGCCCACAGAGCCCCTTATCTGCTCCTTTATCATTCTCAATAGTTAGCAGCCGACTTTTTTCTCGTTAAAACATACTCAGCACGTTTCGTAACTCGCACTTACAGTTTTCTGTGGATATTATACGTAATATTTTCCCAAGATCGGCACAGCATCCTACCGAGAAGGGACAGGCAGTAAATACAAAATACAGAGCCATATGTGTGAATAAGACAGTTTAATCTTTAATATATGCCATATCCTTATTCTGCCTAAATATTCTAATTAATGAAAGATTGAACACAGAATCATTAACGAGAAATGATTTATAACTCCTTTGTGGTGATTGGAAAGTATTTATTTTCAGAAAACATTGTTTAACACAATCCCGATGCTATTCAGCGTAACTATACACATTCAGTATAGTATTCCTGAAATTCCTACAAACACTAGAAACAGACATCTTAATTGTATTTTGACATTTGTATGGGAAATCTGTTTAGTTCAGTGTGTTGTAACGTTAAGTGTGTTACTTTTAATACAAATATAAAATTCACTCAGAAGCTGGGTATTGCAGTACCTTTAAAAAAACATTATAAAAAACATCATAAAAGGCAAAAGTGCGTAAAATTAATGTCTATGGTTTTTGACTGTGGCTACTGTGTATCCATGTTGGCTCACTGGAGCATACAGTAAAGAAAGAGGCTCTTGGGAATCATGGTTGTGTCACCTGCAGACTCTCATAATGAAACTTATACGTATTAGAGGTATGGGATCTGTTATCCAGAAACCTATTATCCAGAAAGCTCTGAATTATAGTGATGGACGAAAAAATTCGGCAGGTGTGCATTCGCAGCGAATTTCCACGTTTCGCCGGTGCCGAATAAAACTGCCTTGAAAATTCGCCGGCGTCAAAAATTTTTGTCTGCACGCCGGAAAAGTCGCTCTCGTCAAAACCTTCATGCATCAACATTATTCGGACGCCCATTGACTTTAACGCCGACGTCAAATTCAGCGTGAGTGTCAGAATTGATGCAGGCGTCAAAAATGTACACGGGCGGCAAAATTCGCGCGAAATTCGTGAATTTTTCCGCAAAGCGAAACGGGACAAATTCGCCCATCACTACTAAAATACAGAAGGGCCGTCTCCCATAGACTCCATTTTATCCAAATAATCCGAATTTTAAAAACGGATTTCCTTTTTCTCTGTAATAATAAAACATTAGACTGTACTTGATCCCAACTAAGATATAATTCATTATACATCAATTGGGAGTCCACATCTGATTTATATTTGATTAAGCCTAAGGGACTCGCCCCAGTTCTCAGGCGATCACATATAAGAAAATCCTTTATCCAAAGATAGCTGTCCCAAGGCTTTTGTTTTCATAAAAAATATTGTTTTATTAAATTAGCATTAAAAATCAATTACAAACAACCCCACCAGGCCCACCTTACGCGTTTCGCACTCTCCGGCGCTTAGTCATAGGTGTATCTGATACACCTATGACAGATACACCTATGACTAAGCGCCGGAGGGTGCGAAACGCGTAAGGTGGGCCTGGTGGGGTTGTTTGTAATTGATTTTTAATGCTAATTTAATAAAACAATATTTTTTATGAAAACAAAAGCCTTGGGACAGCTATCTTTGGATAAAGGATTTTCTTAAGATATAATTCAACCCAGTGTCGGACTGGGACACCAGGGGCCCACCCAAAAACCTTTGACTAGGGGTCCACCAATTAATCTTAGACCAGGGGCCCACTCTCAGTACTATTATTCTTCCTTTCCTCACTCATTTATTCTCCTTTTCTTTACATACTATAATCTATTATTCCATCTATTTAGCCACTTTGTTCTCATAGAAATAGGGAATGGCCATGAAATAGGCCAAATGTTTAGCAGTATGAGGGCCACTGATACCTGGGCCCACCGGGACTTTTCCTGGTATCCCAGTGGGCCAGTCCGACACTGATTCAACCTATTGGGTTTAGTTGATGTATAAATTAATTTTAAGTAAACATTTTATGGAGATCCAAATTATCCCTTATCCAGAAAACCCCAGGTCCGGCACATTCTGGATAATAGGTCACATTCCTGTATATGGAATGTCTGTAACCCATAAACCTAGGCAGAGAAATTAAAATAAATGCCAATACATCCGATATCTATCTGAAGCTGTGTGTCAGGAGAAGGCAGCCAATCAACAAAGACATTTTTATTTAAATTTTTTTCTTTTCATTATGTTTTTACTTATTGCATGACTTATATGTTTTAAATTAGATTTTTTTTTTTTTTTTTTACATAGGTGATGTTTATTGGTTTAACGTTAATACTAGTAACTTCTTCCCTGCAGGAGCAAAGGTCTGTACCTGTGATCGGCTCACTTGTTCTGAGAGGCTGCTACGAGCTCCAGCCATGAACGCAATAGTGTTCAACAAGCTCAGCGGCCAAGTCCTCTTTGAGGAATCAGCTAACGATCGGGAGAGGGGAGTCCGACCCTACCTGGGAGTAATGGAGAGTCCAAATCCTGATGTGGGGTTACAGGATGGAGTTTCCATAAAGGACAATGCGAGTCTCCGACACCGGCGCCCTGGGTAAGTAAATGCTTCTATGGAACTGCACTACATCCAGGGCTTATGTCCATATTGGTTTGTGTTTAGAAATTGCTGCTGTGATTGTTGTGTCCAGTTCAATTATACTGTATATCTCTGCTGTTTCTGTATTGTGGGTCAGCTATTCACTATAACATACCTCCCTACTATGCTGTTTTCCGATGGACAGTCCCGATTTTGACAGCTCAGCCCGCAGTCCCAGATTCTCGTTTTTATGTCCTGAGTTTCACTTTGATCTCCAGCACTGACGCCAGAAAAAGATACGAAGTTTATGAAACTTAACTAACGAAGAGGGTTTTTGTCAGAGAGCCCAGAACACTCAGCACCTGCACTTCCAATACAATTGTAACTATTTAAGATAAGCAGGTTCCTTGGGAGAACTGTGACTCACCGTTTAAAGAGCAATTTCATCTTAATTTGCAAAACTGTAATAACGCATAAAATATGGACCTAAAACCCCCTAGAGATGTGTTTAAACTTTCCATAACCTGACAAATTTTGTAAAATGGACATGGAGTTTAGGGGGTGTGGCCACAAAATGGGCGTGGTCAAAAAGTTCATCATTACATGCGGCAGATCTTTTTGCCCCTCTTAACATTTTTCGAATGTTGGGAGGTTTGCTGTGCTACAAGTTTGTAATGTCATCCAAAGAGGTCAGTGGAGCTCTTTAGTAGTCCGGGGGTTTATGGATCTCTTGTGGGCTGTATCCTTCCAGTCGGTGTGTCCTGCTGTTTATTATACAGGGTCGGAATGGTGGGGGTGTTGCGCCCGGAGCATAACTCTTCTTTCGTCTACCCCTAGTCTGGGCCCTTGTCACTACAACCAGTGCTCGCTCTAAGCTGTGTATCTTGTGCACACTCTCACACATTTTCAGGCCAGTGCAAAATATCAATTCCGACCTGAGCACATCGTTTTTTAAAAACTGGGTACAAAAATGTAAAATGTGTACACAAAAGAATTATTTTTTGCACACATAGCGAAGAAAGAATTAGAGGGAACACTGCCTACAACAGCCGCTTCTCCCCCATCTTCAGCTCTTGTTCTATTGTGCGTCCACACATTCTTGCATGCACGTGCACACTGGGGTTGATGCGCTTATATTATATATTGTATTACTTGGGTATTGTATCCTATACAGTGTTCTGCACAAAAAAAGGTCTTTAATGTCTGTTGCTGGGACATGTATGGGAGCAGTGTCGGACTGGCCCGGCAGGATACCGGGAAAAAACCCGGTGGGCCCCGACCCTTAATGGGCCCCCGCAGGGCCAGTCCCCTCTCCCACATGCGCTCAGCACCTATTGGTTTAGGAGCGCTGCGGCTCCTTCACGCAGGCGCGACGAGCAGCGCCTGCATCCAAGCACGCTCGGCGCGTCATATAGGGGCGAGGAGTCAGAGGGGGGTCGGATGGGGGTCCTGGACATTAGTCCCGGTGGGCCCTGGGCCCCCTGGTCACACGATTTCCCTCCTGCCCCTAATTTGCATATGCAAATTATTATTCGGGTTGGCCTGGCAGAAGGATTCGGCCGAATCTGAATCCTGCTGAAAAAGGCCAAATCCCGAACCGAATCCTGGATTCGGTGTATCCCTAGTTACTACTGCAAGTGCACAGTGCAAAATTACAAATGTAGTTTGCCCCAGATGCTCCAAAGTTGTGCCAGAGCAAATGCAAATGTGGGTGTGAGATTTGACCAACAGATGCAGTTGTGTCCAGAGTGGGTAGTGCATCATTTTGGGTGATTAATATGACATTTGCACGTTATTCAGTGCACTTGTTGCCGCAGCCTGCAGAGTGAACCCTGCATATAACATCAGCTTGAAGTCAGCATTAACTCCAGGGTTCTGCCATGTCACATAATCACAATTCACTTATTACGACCCCATAGACTGAAAATACCTGTAGATGTAGATAGACTGTTAATGCCTTTAAGAGTGACTTGGATGATATTTTAGACAGACATAATATGGAGTCGTTTCCTTTGCCCTGTTAAGTTTCCTTATCTCAGGGACTTTTCATACAACATATTATGCTTTCTCCTTGGGTAGCCGAAGTGCTGAATGGCAGTTGATATAATCATATATATCAAATATATCTCAGATTAGATTGTACAGAAATCTTTCATACTCCAACGTAATGTTTGTTCAGTGATACGTGGAGGTAAAACAGAGCTGACCTGAGAGGTGACTTGGGGAACAAACTAAGGTTTTCCTGGGTTTGTTGCAGCACTGCAGATGGGTGAACTTCTTTTATCGCCAGTTGCACCAGTCTATCAGATCATGTAAAGTTCAGCTACAACCACACAGATGCACATTAGCCTTTCTTTAGCCAATGGAAAGGAAGGTGTCATTATATTCTTGTTTATGTTTGTACATGGTTTCCTAAAATACTAGTTGCTTACTAACAGATGCTTATGTTCTCTTACTTGGATATCAGCTGGGGGTGCGGCACTTTGATATTGAGCTCTTCTCTATTAGTGCCAGTGAGGAAAAGGACAGGGCTCATTTGTCTTTTCAGAAATTCCCACCTATGAATAATTAAAATAAGATATTTCAAATATTAAATATTATTTCACCTTCATGAACACCATCAGTCCTGAAATCACCCGGCCATCACCCATCATCGATATTCAACAATGGCAGGGCTAAGTGAAACATTATACAGGGAACAATAAAAGAGGGGCTAAAGCATCCCCCGGGTTTTCACAAAGACTCACCCCAAGTACATAAAATAAAAACACAATTCAGCTGGTTAAAAAAACCAGGGCTGTGTGTATCACAAAACACAAGGAAACTATTAAAGGGAAACTATGACTTTTGTTCCTTTTTTCCACTTTTTATGTTGTGCTAGAGTTCATTATATTCATTCATAGACTTTTATCCCTTTAGCTGATTTAACACTAAGGGAGGCAGAAGGGAGTGAGTTGGGTATTTTATCAGTGGGCAGAACACAGTAGGAAATGGCCCACATTATACCCAAGGTCTGAGCCTCTTTGTGACTTGAGTAATAGACCTGGTTTTAAACAAATAATAATCAAAGCCTTACTAGGTTAATGTTCAATAATTAAGGGTCAAGTTTAAAATGAATGACTTGATGATGTGTGATGATGTTTTAATGACTTGTAAGGCAGAGGTGGTGGGACTCCAGGGTAATCTGTAAAGGGAAAGTCGTCCCCATTTATTTGTGATGGGCGGCTATTAATATATGGGTTCCATAAGGGCGTGTGTACGGCGAATGTTTCTGATTATAAGGGAAACAGTAGAGCTCATAGCCGTGTTGATGAGGACTCTATCGGTCTGTTTCCCATTATTTGCGGAAAAGAAAAATAGTGACCTATGACAAAAATTGCCTTCTCTATGGAAAATACACCCCAGTGTTTCTATAACGCACAGGCTTTTTAGACAGGTACAAGTGTGCTGGATTAGGAAAACTGATTTTCGGGCTCCATTATTATCTTGTAGTCTGGATGTTTGTACAGATGTGCAGAGACAGATCAGCTGCTCATTGATCTCTTGCATGGGGTACCCAGGAGCAGATCTTTCCACTCGCTGTAAAGGGAAAGTAGTCAGTTGTCATTTTCCGGGCATCATCTATAAATCCCAGCCGCTAGAAATGTTTTTCTTGAACGCATCTGGTATATGTTTTCATCATAATTCAGCCGACACCACTTGTTATAATCAAGCATTTGTTAGTAGACTTATTAAACAGTCATTATTATCAGCGGAACA
Source organism: Xenopus laevis (assembly GCF_017654675.1). Lineage (NCBI taxonomy): Eukaryota > Metazoa > Chordata > Amphibia > Anura > Pipidae > Xenopus > Xenopus laevis. The sequence goes on from NC_054382.1 coordinate 18,210,141, forward strand.
TCATTAGCTGGTGTTTTAGCCAGAATCACACACTGGAGCGCAACCCAAATTGTGTGGTGTCCGAGGCGAACTGCGATGGGCTCAGGTTGATCCACAGTGACACCTACTGGAGCGATGTGTGTATTTAAATGAATACTTGTTTCAGTGAACTGGGTGCAGTTGTCTGATCCTGGGATGGCCACAAAGGTCTGGGCCCAGGGCAACAATATTTTAGGGGTGGTATGACACCCAGCTGGATTTTTTTGGAAGCACTGGAAGTGCTCCAGTGGATAAAATGCAAATGCTTGGTGGGGGGGGGAGTGAGGAACAGTCACATGACCCATAGAAATAAGCCAGAAATAGAGTAATAAATGTACAGTAAACGTGTTGCATAATATGATGTACCCAGTGTAGGTGCCAGTTTGGTTGAGGAGTGAGGCTATGTAACTCTATATTGCCTTGAGTTGGGATTAAACTGTGGCAAATGCACAATGTCAGCCATATTATGCACAAACCTATGGGATGGGGAGGGCAATAAAGCAGCTCCAAACATACTTCTATGACCAGGGGATGCTAAAAACAGCTGGACAGGACACGTCACTATTGCCTAATATGTACAGTGTTCTTCTGTTTTTGGAGGACTCCCCAGCTTTTAAATTCAAAGTTGTTTGTCAACTGGATGGGTGGGTCCTTAGAATTAAAAGACCTAAAGCTCTCACACACTCTACACTGTTTCTTATTTATAGAATTACAAGAAACGTTGATATCAGAACACACAAATGGTACAAAGCAGGTATATGAAAAATGAAATTCAGCCTGAAAGCACCTAAAAAGTCTAATATATTCTGCAGGCTTCTAAACCTTAAGCTGTTTCACTACCGGTGCCAAATGCCCTATTGCCCAGTGTGCGTCTGAAATCTGGATATTGTACTGACTCGAGACATTCCCGCAATACATCATAGGAAATTGAGTAGCATTGGATTAACCCCCAGACTTGCTTCTGCAGTGTAATTCTCTCTCCCAGACGTATAAAGGAATGGGTCGGCAAAAAATGGACTTCTCACACGCAGAAGTGTACCCCACCCAATAATGTATATGAACTAATTCTCCCATTTGGCAGTGGCATGTAATGGATATACAAAACACTGCACCCTCCCCTTGTAGTATATTAGCTGCTGCTGCAGTCCCATATCATGGATCAGTTAACAAATGGATTAGCAGAACAACTTCTCATCTAAAACACTCCTATACATCAGCCCAAATACTTTCCCATAGAATTCCATTAGGAGATAATCCTATATTTATGTCCAACATCTGCTGGTTTTCCGTTGTCCATCTCTTTTGTCTCCCAATTATTGTGCCACTGCCTCAGGGACTGGCCAAGGACAGAGATTTAGTCTACTGAAGAAACAACTGTCCTTCTGATGAAGTGGCGGGGAGCCACGAAACGCTTGAACCGGGCAGCCAAGTCCTGTTATATGCTGCTGTAATTTGGAGTTTTTGATTGGCTTCCTCTGTGCTCCGTTTTTTGCATTTACCATCAATGGCATCACTGAGATGAGGAGGCCGGTACCAAAGAAAGACATTTTTAGCAGCTTGAAACCAAAATATTATAATGTAATTAAATTTTATTGGGAAAATAGAATTGTCCATGAATAAATCCTCATACAGTGTTCCAAAAAATCAGGACACTGCAGGAGTTTTCAATGTCAGTTCTCAAATAACATCAAAACGCAATAAAATCTCCCATTTTATTTTTTACACCATTTCAAGGATTCCGTTAACATTATTTGCATCTTGTTTGCAATATTTTCCAGGGAAAACAAGGAATTTTCCCAGCCACCTGAAGTAAGGATTTTTAGATCCAGACAAAAACTTCATAATGAAATGAAAAAGTTAAAGAGTAATTCATCAAATGTGAAAATGAAACCAAAGGCCGATAACAGTGTATTTATTATAGTGGTAGAATGGCATTTATGGATCCGATCACATTTCTAGATGTGGGTGGACTAGACATTAGCAAGAAGGATTTTTTTATTTAATGGTGAATATTCTTTATATGTTTTAGAAACACTATAGGTATGGAATCCGTTATCCAGAAACCTCCGAATTACAGAAAGTCCATCTCCCATAGACTCCATTTTAATCAAATAATAATCAAATTGTACTTGATCCCAGCTAAGATATAATTAATCTTTATTGGCGGCAGAACAATTCTGTTGGGTTTATGTAGGGGCAGATATATCAAGGGTCGACTTTCAAAGTACAAAAAACTTAAAAATTCGGCCATCAAATTAAAAAACTTTGAATTCGAATATCGAATTCAAAGTTTTTTCAGCAAATTTGGCAATCCTGCGGTCGAATAAAATCATTTGATCGAACGATTAAATACTTTGAATTGAACATTTCGAAGGATTTCAGCGATCGATCGAACGATTTTTATTCGATGTGTAAAGACTTAGGAAATGTTGTAGAAGGTCCCCATAGGCTAACATAGCACTTCGGCAGGTTTAACTTGGCAAAGTATTGAAGTCGAGGTTTTGTAAAGAGATAGTAGTTCAATTATCAAATGGTCTAAATTTTCGAACGATTTTTACTTCGAATCTAAGTAAATTCGAAGTCGTAGTATCCTAATTGATGGTTGAAGTATCCAAAAAATTACTTTGAATTTTTTTTACTTCGAAAATTCCCTCGAATTTACTTTGACCCTTAGTAAATCTGCCCCTTAATGTTTAAATTATTTTGTAGTAGACTTAAAGGAGAAACAAACCCCTTATACCCTTATTAAAAAAAACCTTACCCCCCTATCCCACAAAGACCCCCCTCCCCCCAGCCTAGCTTTTACCCTTAGGCAAATGCCCCTAACTTTTTACTTACCCCTCGTTGCAGATTCAGGGATCGGAGTTCACGGCAGCCATCTTCCGGGTCTTCGTGTCTTCTTCCGGCGCTTCGACAATTTCAGTCAATTTCGGCTCACGCTCACGCAAACTGGGAAATTGCCGATACGCCAGTCTCATTCTCAGATTACCGAAGCGGCTGAAGATGGCTGCCGTGAACTCCGATCCCTGAATCGGCAGTGAGGGGTAAGCAACCCGGGGGGGGGGGCAGCTAGGCTGGGGGGGGAGGAGGGAGGGGGTTATATGTGGGGTAGGGGGGTAGGGTTTTTTTAATAAGGGGTTTGTTTCTCCTTTAAGGTATGAAGATCCAAATTATGGAAAGATCTCTTATCCAGTAAACCCCAGGTCCCGTGCATTCGGGATTGCATACTTGTACCTGTTTTTCCAGATCCCCATCAACCCGATAATAAAACTCTAAGTGACTTCGGTGTTCTCCTGTACAATCCTGGGGGCTGGAATTTGCATTATAACCCCTCCTGAGCATGATCTCACCCCTCTATACAGGTTTGGGGACAGGAAGAGTAAAAAAGGACACAAATCTGGGTGGGAAAACAGGAGACTTTGCACTGGTCCATCAACTTAAAATGATTTCCCGAGTGTAATAATTAAATTGTGTATTACACAACACACCCCACCAACACACTTTTCCTTTTCCTGCTGATTTAAAATAGCCCTAAAATCCCACGTTCCCTTCTCCCTCCGCATTGTGTGGTTAAATGTGTAAATGGCAGCCTCCGCCTGGCCAAATTATAGCTCAATGAGGTGTGTGACGGCCTGTCATATGGACATAAATTATTAACCGCCAGCCAAGCCCGTATTGTATTAAATCTGCCCAGCTGAAATTGGAATTTCTGTCACATCTGGAAAAGTGAAAAATACCATGGTTCATCAAATCCAAATGCATTAAGAGAGAAATGAATATATTTAATTCTGCAGAGGACTGTTTATACTCTAGGCGGAATGTTTCCCTCTTGTTGTACAAAACACGCCTTTCCCAGGCAAAAGCTGTAAATTTAAAACGTTACCCGTGGGTTGGAAACAATTTCACTTTTACAATGGGACCGTGTTTTTGTTTCGTCGCTAATAAACTGTCCTTTTGTGGCAGTGGAGGAATAATAAATGTCAAGTCTTTTTATTTTGTTTACAAAAAAAGTAGGAACATTTTCTTGGCGATAATGAAAAGCTGTGGCCCTCAACCTGGGGCAAGGGAAATGGGGGGAAAGACTAAGCTGCTTTTATCTGTGGCTTCTTTTCGTACAAACTTTTCTAATAATCTGATGCCTAAGGGGCCGATTCACTAAGGGTCGAATATCGAGGGTTAATTAACCCTCGATATTCGACTAGGAATTAAAATCCTTCGACTTCGAATATCGAAGTCGAAGGATTTAGCGCAGATAGTTCGATCGAAGGACAATTCCTTCGATCGAACGATAAAATCCTTCGAATCGAAGGATTTAAATCCAACGATCGAAGGAATATCCTTCGATCAAAAAAAGTTAGCCAAGCCTATGGGGACCTTCCCCATAGGCTAACATTGACTTCGGTAGCTTTTAGATGCCGAACTAGGGGGTCAACGTTTTTTTTAAAGAGACAGTACTTCGACTATCGAATGGTCGAATAGTCGAACAATTTTTACTTCGAATCCTTCGATTCGAAGTCGTAGTCGAAGGTCGAAGTAGCCCATTCGATGGTCGAAGTAGTTTTTTTACTTCGAATCCTTCACTCGAAGTTAGTGAATCAGCCCCTTAATGAAGTTTTATGAGTCATTTGGGTGAAGTAAAACAAAACTGACCTTCCTAAAATTGCTTGGGGATGGACTAAAACCTCTACAATTTGGATTCTAATTAGGAAAGTTTCAGAATATGGCCAATGAATGCATTGAAGATACAGTTAAGAGATGATGCTGTACACTTTTTAAAGCTGGTTATGTCTTTTTTAGAAGCTCCAGGGGCAGCGGTAAAGTTCGACACAAGCGCCAGGCTCTGCAAGATATGGCACGTCCGCTCAAGCAGTGGCTCTACAAACACAGAGATAACCCCTACCCCACCAAGACCGAGAAAATTCTGCTGGCCCTTGGGTCTCAGATGACTCTGGTACAGGTAAATATATTTTGGCTTTCATTGCTTGGTGAGAAGGTTCTGCAGCCACAGGGCACCCGTTCTTGTAGTCTCTCTGCTTGGTGGGAGAAGGATTAGATCAGTTACAAAAAAAGCTGTTTTATCTGGATCTTTGCAAAATGTAGTCTTCTTCTGGCACATGGACCTGCACCATAAAGTGTGAGCTCAGCAACCAAGACACCAATTAATGGTCCAGCTGTATCAGTAAATATAGAAATTGGTGGTGTTCTATGGTGTTTGTAAGAATATAATGACTTCTTATAACCAAATTACTCATTGTATTGACATGGTGGTGATTTGAGGAAAATTATGGGGTCTATTTATCAAAGGTTGAGTCTCTTTGGTCAAGTTTCTTTATTGAAAACATTTTTAGAAGAAAAAAGAAGTTATTATGCCCCAACGCAGCAAAAAAATCAGAATCAGAGACAGAGACATTAACCATTTGAAGATGTTTTTTGCCTTCAAAGTTTTGGAACGTTTGAAGCTGGCTTTTCTCTCGGAAACTCGACGCATTTGAGTTTGTTTAAAACAATAAAAAAGTTTTGAGTGTCAAATTAAAAAAGTCACAAGATTCATGTTGTAGCACAGATTTTTTTCGTGAACAATTACTGGTAAATTAAGGGGGATTAAGGTTTGGGACTTTGGACAATTTGTTTTTAATAAAGTGAGAAAGAGTCAAGTTGTAGTAAAGTGTCTACTTAGATTTGAGTGGTTACCACCAGCAGTCATGTTACTAAATTGGGATCAATTCAGACTCTTTTTTTTTTTTCCTCAACGTGTTGTCAAATGCAAAATCTATATTAATACTAATACTTGTGTTGTTGAGTAACTTTGTTGGTGGTACCCCCGTGCCCTGCCCTTATCTAGAGTTTCATTAAAATAAATTACACAAGCTCTTGGGGCAAAAGTAGCTAGAAAAAAGGTTTAATTGTGTGGCATCTGTGTTCTGTGAATGAGCCCCAGGGTTTCTTACTGGTCAGGGCCGGATTTCAGCAGCGGGGCCCCTAGGGCGTACGGTCCTAGCGCCGGGCTGCGCAGTCCTATCGCTCCCACTGCCTGCAGCGCTCTTATGTGCGCAGGTGCACCGGAACAATGGGAATCTGCGCATCCCCAGTGTTCCTCAGCAAGGTGCCATGCCACCCCTAATAATCTGTGGGCATAGGCCCGGGCCTTTGTGGCCTTGCCACAAATCCGGGCCTGTTTCTGGTAAACCAGGTTTTATTAATATGAAACCGAATGCTATAGCCCCATACCATGGACAAAAGCAGAGGATGGTCGCGTGAAACCAATTTGATGGTGAAAAATTCTTCTTTTTCTTCTTCTTCCAAAAAATGCTCTGGGGAACCTCAGATTTGGGTTATAAAAAATTCAGAGGAGGATGGGCCAGACACAATATTTTCCATACCTGTTTAACAGTAATTTATTATTTTAATATGATTAATGCCCTGCGTCAGCCTGGCGACAGCGCAACAATACACAGCCCCAATGCTGTTTCCCACCACCCTTCTACCTAAAATACTCCCATATGTGGTTTTCTGCCAGGAGACTCTGAAATTTATTTGCCCTTGACAATCCCTGATAATATAAGGTGAGCAGTGTAATGTCGGAGGACGCAAGGCAGGTCACACCCTGTACTGTGTAATCCTCCGCGTCTGGTATCATTCATCTTCGGCTTCAGTCTGTTCTTGGCGTAAGGCCGCTGACGGACCTGATGAGGTGAAATGGTTAGCTTCTGAAATATTCCTATAGAAAATAAAAATTGTTATTTTTCTCTCACTCTCTCTGTTATATGTGTAAAACTGTATTACATAAGAAGGGCACACCTGGAAACGCTTAATGCCTAATAACGTCTGATTCTCTTTATTAAACATTCGATCTGATAAATCTCATTTTCCTCGCTAAGGCGGGTTTTACCATTGCCCTCCCAACCCTGTACAATCTCACTTTCATGATGTATGCTTTATATTTATATATATATATATATTTATGAAAGACATGTGTCGATACTTGTCATAATACAAGCTGGGGTTGTGTGCAAGCGCCTTGTTCCATATGTTTGAATGCAACTGAAAATAGAGATTACTGGAAGTGCTGTTCTTCAGGAGTCTGACATCACAACCCGATAATTATAAGTATTATTGCATACCTCCCAACTGTCCCGTTTTTAGAGGGACAGTCCCTCTTTTGACAGCTCAACCTGCAGTCCCTCATTTGTACTGGAAAGTCCCGTTTTTCTCTGCACTGAACAGCCATAAAAAGAAACAGAGTTTCTAACTTAATTGGCTTTTGGCAGAGAGCCCAGAACAGCCACAGCAGAAGATAAGATACTTTTGTAACTAGATAAACATATAAGTAATTGTAACAATATAAGATAACAGGTCCCTTGGGAAAAGTTAGACTCAAAGCTTTAAAGGCAATTCATCTTCATTAGCAAAACTGTAATAACTGAAAAAAAAAACAAAACAGAAATATGTTCAAACTTTTATAACCTGTCAAATGTTTATAGTCAAATACAAGAGCCTAATGGTTTTAAAAAATAGTGGTGAGCACAACTTTCCCTTGTTTGTTATAACCTGTTGTAAAACTAACATGGTAATTAGGGGTGTGGCTACAAAAATGGGCGTGGCCATATGCCCAGCAATGTTTTTGTCCCTCTTTTTATTTGCAAAATGTTAGGAGGTATGTTAATGTGCTATGATATGTGTCAGAATCCGTCAGCTCTTTAAAGAAGCCGTTGGGTTTGTATTATTGGGCTCATACATTGCAGACAGGCATTTTGCTGTGTACATTCAGTTAATTTGAAGGCATCTGCCTTGATATATAATTCTATGTGTATATTTATGGGTGTTTTTTCTCTGTGGCCTATAGAGACATAAGCCAAATACATTTGTAATGACCCGTATTACTTCTCAGCAGGGGATGCAGATGAAATGTTTGCATGGGGAGGCTACGAATAGGCTTTATATTGTAGAACATATTTATTTATGAATATGTCCTAAATCTTCACGTCCTATGCTTCTCCGTATGTTTTTAAAGCAAATGTATGTTGAGCTGCTTATACAGATGCACAACTGAATTCAGTGTATCCCAAACATCTTCCATATGCAAATGAATCTGCTTTTATATCGGATATGAATCTGCTTTTATATTGGATATCAGTAGCCGCGTTAAGAGAGTTGTTTGTATACATGTTAAGAAGATACCGTTACTGTCATGACAAATTCTCTAAATGAGATCCCTTATCCAGAAATCTCTGTAGTAATAAAAAATATGTGTATATGATGGTAACTAAGCTGCATGAACCCATATTGGCAGTGGCGGATTAACAGCCCCCACCCACTGCCCAACCCTAGCCCCAGCACACCACCCCACCCCTTCCCCTGACTCCGTGCATGACGGCCGGATTTGTATTTCCGGCGCCCCTAGGCCGGCTACAGTTTTTCTGCTCCACCCCCCCGTGTGCAAGCGCATTCCCACACTACCCTTGAACCTATCTGCACTGAGGACTGCATGCGCAGATGGTGCGGCTGGGAACATGACAGGGGAGTCATGAGTAGGAACACGTTTGTGCCTCCTCATGGGCCCCTCCGCACTGGATATCATGGATATTGCCTAGGCATTAATCCGGCGTGCATATTGGTGGCAAATCCTAATGGGTTTATTTAATTTTTGAATGTTTCTTAGCAGGCAAATCGAGGAAAGGTCCCTAATCTGGAAAACTCCAGATCCCAAGCATTTTGGATAATAGATCCCATACCTGCAATGCTATTGCCTGGTAACCATCAGTGGAAACCAAGAGAGCTGCAAAGCAGGAAGTAGTGTTCTGGCTATTATGTTACTCATCCCCCAATAAGAAAAGCCCCTAACTACTACCCTACATAGTCCACCCTCCACATAGTTTGTTACCCCTGAAAGTGCCCCTAACACTTTGCTCACCTATAGGTGCAGAGTAAGCGCAGTGGAGCTCATGGGCACGATCTTCTGGCTCCTTGGGTTCAATTCTTCACTTTGGCAGTTTCTAGCACTTTTGGCACATGTCCAGTTGCTACAAACCGAAAGACTGCTCCAACTGCGCATGTGCCAATATGGCACCCAGGCGCCCAGGTGCTCCAGCCCTAGACTCTCAGCTCAAGGGAGCGAATATAAACTGTATAGCAACAAAAAATAAAGGGTGTAGGGCACACTGGAAATCACACCAGGTCAGAACGAAAGTTTTAAACAATCATCTCAAACCTTGGGGCAAATTCACTAAGATTCGAAGTTGCGCCAGGGGCAACTTCGCCGCACTTCGCCAGGCGTAGTTTCGCCAGCGCTCCGCGAATTCACTAAAATCCGAAGTTGCGCACAGGGGTAGCGTAACGTTGCGAAGTTGCGCTAGCGTTGATTCGCTATGTAAAGCGAAGTTACGCTAGCGAAGGCTAATTTGCATACGGCGCCAAATTCAAATATCAATGGAGGAATACGTATCCGCACTACAAATGCCTAGAAAACCTTCAAATCATCAAATAAAAATTTTATTTTGCCCTACACATGTGCCCACTGTCTAGGTAAGTTGCCATGAGTCAGGAAATGTAGGGGGGGAAGGAGGGGAGCCCCAAAAATTTTTTCGATCTTTTTCAGCCTATCACCCATAATGTAGAAAACACGCCAGCGTTTTTTGGGACTTAGAAAAAATTTAGACTTTTTTTGAAACAATCCCTATCTACTCTATTGCGCTTCGCCAGGTCTGAGGTGGCGAAGGAAGTCTAGCGTAAAAGGTAGCGTTCAGTACACTGCGCAAGTTAGTGAATTTGCGTAGTTACGTCGCTAGCGAAACTTCGCCAGGCGTAAGGGTGCGAAGTAACACTAGTGAAACTACGCCAGCGTTCGTTATTGAATTTGCGCAGTAACGAAAATGACAAACGCTAGCGAAGTAACGCTAGCGAAGTAACGCTAGCGAAGTAACGCTAGCGAAGTAACGCTAGAGTTCGGCGCTTCGGCGCTTAGTGAATTTGCCCCCTTATGCGTTATGTGTCCATCTGACACTTAATCACCTCAGATGACAGCAACCCTGAAGTTACCAGGGGTGGCAAAAAGCTAATCCTAGTAACTTTAAGAGCTGAGTTTAAACTGGAAATTCGGCTATTCAAGTGCAGAGAGCGCTCAATAGCGAGGAGGGCGGCATCACAGGAGCAGCCTCAGGCGGCATGAGGCAGATAGTTGCCCCCTGATGATACATATTCTGTATACTGGCAGTAGAAGCACTATGCATACAGTACTAGTAATATAAGTGTTCTGTAGAGTGCTACATCTGCAGACTAGTGTCCCGCAACAATTTTGAAATGATATAAATCCGCTGGTGACTCAGGTCAACCTGCCCCAGGGTCCAATTAGAAGTCCCATTACAATCTGACATTTTAAGCAGCGTATTAGTTACAGTTCAAAACAGCATGAGCCCACAATGATGTATAATCTGCGCCTCTCCTTATATGGATTGCTATGTCAAATCCGTTTTGCAGTGGAAAACTTGGAAATTACACTTTTATGGATTATGTGTATTGTGTTACTTAACTGCGTTTCATTGCAACGTACTTATAACTCAAGTCACTGGCAAAACATGTTATTTTTTCACCACATGTAGACATATTAAATCCCAGCGCTGTCACGTAAGTAATCCTTAATACGTGACCTTTCCAGTAAATGGCTTTGCAGCATATTGAATGGAAATGAAACAGAACGTAGCAGCAGTGAAAACATGAACATACAGACAGGAGAGCAACCTTCACCCAACCTTCCTTCCTATGATGTGTTAATCTGGTGCTAGACACCATAACCGGCTGGGCCACTGACACATTGTGCTGGTTTGTCCATTAACCTCATGCTATTCAGTCCCCACCTACCATTAACATTTCATTTGTATTGCTCATATGATAGAGAGGGGAAAGGAAGTATAAGGAAGCCCAACACAAGAAGGTCTTTGATTGGCCCACCACCCATAGGATGTCATAAGTAAAGCCCTGGAAGGCTCACAGTGATAGGTTGCTTCAGCTTTAGTGATGGCGAATTTATTCGCCAGGCGCGAAATTGCAGCAAATTTGCTCAAATTTTTTTCAGTAAAACAGATGACGGCGTCAAAAAAACGGGCGCCGGTGTCAAAAAGGAGACGCCGGCGCCGTTTCGAGAATTTTTCGCCGTTTCGCGAATTTCGAGCGAAATTCGCAAATTTCACGGCGAAGCGAAACGGCGCAAATTCGCCCATCACTATTCAGCTTCTATTTTTGTAAAAATTAGGTGGTTTAAAAAAAATTACAACTCCTAGGCTATCAGGTTCTAGGGACCACAAAGTAAACATATTATACCTTAGTATACCTTAAGAACATTAAATATTTTTTTGTATTTTTTAGACATAGGATGAGGTGAAGCTAGGGGTATGGGTCAGACATTGGCTCAAAAAGTCCTTTTACAAAAAGTCTAACCTCATGCCATTTAGTCCCCACCTACCATGCACATTTTATTGTATTGCTCGTATGATAGAGACTGCAGGGTGCAGAGATCTCCCTGCCTCCCACAAAGGAGGAGACAATCCAAGTCATTCTTGTCACCTAGTGTAACATAAGGTGCACCAAGTACCTACCTCTCCCTGACAACTCTGTTTTTTTTATTGGAAGGATGGTTTAAACAATGAGGTGTTTACAGTGTTTCTTAATCTAAAAATTAAAGTTTGGATTTTAAAATTAATGTCTGAAGACTGAATGACTTCTAGAAAAGTTGGTCCTTTGCTGCCCCCCTCTACATTAGGTTGTTTGGCATTGTCATTCCTAATGTATAAGAATGTGTAACACCCTCTTGGCCAAGGTTGTACTGTCTTACCAATTACCAATGTAGGTCCTGAGTCCCCTTTGCTAAGTGAAGGAGTACTGGGAAGTTCCTCTCTTGGCAGTGCCTCCACCTAATGGGATCTGGGAACACACCTGTGGGTGGCCCCATTAGGAAAATAGTAATATCAACTTTATGCAAGATTAAAGGCAAAGTAAACATTCGGTTTAATCATATGCATTCACATAGCATGACCCACTACCCTGGGGAACCCGTGACAGTGCCATCCTGACACCTCCCTGCCAGGCAAAGTCCACACTACTCCCTTTGGCAGACAAAGAGTCTCAGTTCCTTTTCCCCAAGCAGTACCAGTGTCCCAGGTAGCACTACCTGCCCAAATACCTTTCCTGTTGGACAAGGTATTTTCTCCCACGTGGCAAGCACACACAAAGCCTGTATCACAACAGGAGACATGCTAGATCATTTCCTTTTCTCTATCCTCCCACAGGCAGACTCACACAGAGCTGGAACAGGCATCCACATGATGACATGCTCAAAGGCTTTAAGCTCTCCTAGCCGAGCACACAACTTGCTTTATCCTTCGCAGCTAAACTATAGTTCCCAGCACTGTCCATAGCGTGAGCACACAAAGTCCAGGTTTCGCATTTAGGAGCTTCAGACCCTCCTGGTTTAGCTCCCAGGCTTGGGGCTGCTGCACCCCAGCCGTCCAGGGGCTCCTGCCTCTACATCTTTGCAGTAGTCTCTGTCCACCCTCTCTCAGTGAAAGTGAAAGCAGGAATGGATGGGAGCACATGGCTCGACTATATATCCAAAGGTGGTGCAGCAGCGACACCTTGTGACACCCACAGGTACCTGCCAGACATGCTGCACAGGGAAACAGGCTCCAGCCCCTCCCAAGACTCTAGGAGACCCTGTAGCTGCACAGGCAGGGGATTTCCACCATGTGGTTCAGACCGTAGAGGAATGAACCCAATGAGTCCCTACATATGTATAAGGAAGCCCAACATAAGAAGGTCTTTGAATAGCCAACCCATAGGATGTCCTGGAAGGCTCACAGTGATAAGTTGCTTCAGCTTCTATTACTCCTAAGTAGAAAAGTGGAGGAATTTTGAAACATCTGCTCATGATGCCGTGGACACAAATCTGTATCAGGGGAAATCTTTCCATGTTTAGAGTCTTGTACTGCTTGAAAAGAGTAGCATGTAATGAACCCGAATTCTAATATTCAGGGACTATCATGTTCCTTTCTGCTTTCCAGTGAGCTGGAAGCAATTATTTTCTCATCTCTTGCCATTTGAAATATAGATATGAGATCTTTTAACCAGAACGCCATGGCCCAGAATGCTCTCCAACCCAGCAACATCACTCCTCACTGCAAGATAACCTAGGGGCAGATTTACTAAAGGGCAAAGTGGCCACCACTAGAAATCTCATCTGCTGGACATCGCCAGTTTACTAACAGGCATACATGACAATTCACTAGGGAAAGAAACCGTTGAAGCTTCATCCTCCTCAATCTTATGTCAGTGACATCTTATCCTGTGTGCTGAAAAGTCATAAAAGTTGTAAAAGATACTGGCATTTTTTTCCTATTTTAAAGTGGGGCATGCCAAATTTGTTTTAGGGTGGGCTCATGTCTAGGGCATTAGAGGACCTCTTTATTCTTTATTTTGCTTCCTTGGACATTTGAAATAATAATTGGCCTCTTCAAGCATTTTAACCAACATTTCTAATAAAGACGTCTATACGACCTATATTTACCTTCCCTATTCAAATTGACCTAAGTGTAAGAGTACTAACGATGTTTCGCTCAGCAGAACTGAACGCAAGCAAAAGATCGCTAAGTAATGCTCGCTCTGACTAATTATAAGGAATGCACCGAATCCACTATTTTGGATTTGGTCAAACCCCTGAATCCTTCGTGAAAGATTCGGCCGAATACTGAACCGAATCCTAATTTGCATATGCAAGTTAGGGGGTGGAAAGGGGGAACATTTTTTACTTCCTTGCTTTGTGACAAAAAGTCACTCAATTTCCCTCCCCGCCTCTAATTTGCATTTGCAAATTAGGATTCGGATTCGGTTTGGCTGGGCAGAAGGATTCGGCTGAATCCAAATCCTACTGAAAAAGGCCAAATCCTGCCCAAATTCCGAACCGAATCCTGGATTTGGTGCATCCCTAAAAAATATGCATGTTCTATATATTTTCAAATATATTAGATTTTACAGGCCCAATGTTAATGCTTGATTTACTAACAGACATCCAAGAAAAAGTTAAGGAGTAAGTCCAAGCAGTGGTTCCTTAAAATCTGATTTACTAACAGACCCTTATATATCTGCCTTTCCACGCACAGGCCTTATTGGCTGTATGACACTTCCATGCATGCCTAATGCCAGACAGTTACTATATAATATTTGTATTGACGGATAAAAATATCTCCTTTGGTCTCCAAATAAGTAACTGGAACTTCCATCATGTTCCAGTCTCTACCTCCTCTGCTGCTGAGTAAACAGAATAGTGAGCCAACTGCGGCCATGTCCGAGAGGGATAAGTATGTGGGCTAAGTATATGCATAGGAACCGGTCTCTTATTGGTGCTGACCTTTTTATTGATTGCAAATGTGGTTTCTCCAGTTCCAGAGAGAGAGAGAGAGAGAGAGATGTTCAGAAACCCGCATTGGTTTATTTACACTTTAGAACAGTATTCCCCAATCAGAAGCAAATGAAATCATTCTCCCATCATTTAAGGATCATTTTGAATACACTCAGTATTTATACTAAATAAATACATGGACATTCCAAAGGAGCCAGCTTTGCAACAATTCACTGTTTTTTTATATGAAATTCACAAGGCTACCGGGTAGTGAGGGGCGCCAGGCACGAATTGGCGGCGAATTTTTGCGATTCTTTAGCGACGAATACATTTTTGAAACTGCCGCAAAAAATCGCCGGGGTCCAAAAATTTTGGAAAAGTCGCTCGTGTCAAAACCAATGTGCGTTAACACTATTCGGATGCCTATTGAATTTAGCGGCGTCAAAATTGACGCGAGCATCAGAATTAACGCAGGAGTCAAAATTCAGGTTTCAGAGGCTCATGAATTAACGCTAGCTGGTTGTGATGGCTTTATTACTGTGTGACTATAAGCATTTATTATTAAAAACAACAAGCAAGTAAGGGGAATGTAAGTAGATTCCCATGTTCTATTGCTTACAAGGGAAAACATGGCTTTTCACACCTGTCTTTTTACCTTTGGTCGAGCTTTGTAAATGAGCCTTTGGAAGTTAAATATTGACTGTCATCCTTCTAAAGGGATGCTTACAGAAAATATAGAAAATGTATGCTATTCCATCTCTATGACCTGATATCCTGCAGATGCCTGTTTATCCTTCAAGCTGTCCCATTTTTGGGGCTACAGATCTTGAAACTTTTAGGATTGAGTCACCATTAACCACTGCAAGTCGGGTTACATAGTTACATAGTTACATAGTTAAATTGGGTTGAAAAAAGACAAAGTCCATCAAGTTCAACCCCTCCAAATGAAAACCCAGCATCCATACACACACCCCTCCCTACTTTTAAATTAAAATTCTATATACCCATACTTATACTAACTATAGAGTTTAGTATCACAATAGCCTTTGATATTATGTCTGTCCAAAAAATCATCCAAGCCATTCTTAAAGGCATTAACTGAATCAGCATCACAACATCACCCGGCAGTGCATTCCACAACCTCACTGTCCTGACTGTGAAGAACCACCTACGTTGTTTCAAATGAAAGTTTTTTTCTTCTAGTCTAAAGGGGTGGCCTCTGGTACGGTGATCCACTTTATGGGTAAAAAGGTCCCCTGCTATTTGTCTATAATGTCCTCTAATGTACTTGTAAAGTGTAATCATGTCCCCTCGCAAGCGCCTTTTTTCCAGAGAAAACAACCCCAACCTTGACAGTCTACCCTCATAATTTAAGTCTTCCGTCCCTCTAACCAATTTAGTTGCACTTAGTCTCTGCACTCTCTCCAGCTCATTTATATCCCTCTTAAGGACTGGAGTCCAAAACTACCCTGCATACTCCAGATGAGGCCTTACCAG
This sequence comes from Xenopus laevis, assembly GCF_017654675.1. NCBI lineage: Eukaryota > Metazoa > Chordata > Amphibia > Anura > Pipidae > Xenopus > Xenopus laevis. Next base: position 18,226,039 of record NC_054382.1, read on the forward strand.
GGACCTATAAAGAGGCAGAATTATGTTTTCATCCCTTGAGTTAATGCCCTTTTTTATGCAAGACAGAACTTTATTTGCTTTAGTAGCAGAATGACACTGCCCAGAATTAGACAACGTGTTATCTACAAAGACCCCTAGATCCTTTTCATTTAAGGAAACTCCCAACACACTGCCATTTAGTGTATAACTTGCATTTATATTATTTTTGCCAAAGTGCATAACCTGCATTTATCAACATTGAACCTCATTTTCCAGTTTGCTGCCCAGTTTTCCAGTTTAGACAAATCACTCTGCAAAGTGGCAGCATCCTGCATGGAACCTATAGTTCTGCACAATTTAGTATCATCTGCAAAAATAGAAACAGTACTTTCAATGCCCACCTCCAGGTCATTAATAAACAAGTTGAAAAGCAAGGGACCTAGTACAGAGCCCTGCGGTACTCCACTAACAACACTGGTCCAATTAGAAAATGTTCCATTTACCACCACTGTTTGTAGTCTATCTTTTAGCCAGTTCTCTATCCAGGTACAAATACTATGTTCCAGGCCAACATTCCTTAATTTAACCAGTAACTGGGTTGCTGCCCACTTTCCTCTATGAGATTTCCCAGCACATCTACCTAAAATGTCGTCAATAGGGATTCTTTAGATGCTGTAGCTGGGAAATAAGGTGATTTAAAAAAATTGCAACTCCTAGGCTATCAGGTTCTAAGGACCACATAGTAGACATATTACCGTATATCTTAGTATACCTTAAAGGAGAAGGAAAGCTACCAAGACAGTTGATTAGCCACAAAAGTGCAAGCTATAACACTATATTTATTCTGTAGAATCCTTTACCATACCTGAGTAAACCGCTCTAGAACTCTCTCTAAGGATAGCAGCTGCCATATTAGCTTGTTGTCAGAGTCTCTCCCTGCTCACTCATAGCTCTGGGCTCAGATTACAGCAGGGAGTGGAGGAGGGAGAGAGAGAGGAGCAAACTGAGCATGCTCAAGCCTTAGCCCTGGAGGTTTCATCAGAAAACAGGAAGTCTGATACAGAAGCCCATGTGTACACAATAGAAGGAAAGAAATATGATGTTTCTTTTGACAGAGGACTCAGATCACTACTTTGAGGGTTTACTGGTGTATTTATATAGACCTTTTTGATAACGCTTACTTAATTTTAGCCTTTCCTTCTCCTTTAAGAACAGTAAATATTTTTATTTTTACACATAAGATGAAGTGAGGCTAGAGGAATGGGTCAGACATTGGCTCAAAAAGTTCTTTGTACATGTACATATGTGAATACTATTAAATGCTGGGTTTTTTCAGTCTATTTACACATTCTAGTAGAATAGATATTCTTTGAAATACTGTTTTTGTTTCTGTAAAGCAAGATGGCCAACTATTTTTTCCAAGTTATGGGCTGGACTTCTAATGGAAATCAATTCTATGGGACAGAATAGGGCGAGAGGACAGACTAAAGGTTGTTCATTTTGTTTGGAAAGCAACATCCGGCCTGTGGGAATGCAACTCCCTTGTCCATAAAAAAAAACATCAGACAAATATTTCTCACCTTGGGTGAGATTCTATATGTGGGGAAGAGCAGCTTCTGGAGCGTAGGATTGTTTGTTAGGTGAATGCTTTGCCCTTAGATTAATCTGTGTTATTGTTGTGTCATCACAAATCTCATCAATTGGAGTGTCCCATATATCAGCTAAATTGCGCTGTGACATTTTAGGCACCATGGTGCATTAAAAGATGGACCTTTTCCAGAGAAGTTCTTCTGGTCTTCTCTCCTAAAGGGCATGTCATGATGATTAATAGGATGGAGAGCTTGAAAGGCAGAATAAAAGAGGCCCGGGTTGCTTGTACAGTCCACGTAAGTTGTTATACCATAACACAGGGGCCGTAAACCAAGGACTTTGACACTAAAATGTTGACACAGAGCCTTCTGTACTTTTCCATCAAAGCCAACTTTGTATAAAGCCACATTTTCTACTGTTGACAAGTCCAAAGTGACTTTGAGCTGCAAAACATAGTTACATCTGACTTGTTTTAGGGGGAGCCAAGAACATTAAAGCAACAGAAATATTTTCTTTAATACTCATTTAACAAGGCTAGAACAGCAAATTGTCCATAGAGCATTCCTTATTTTTTATACGGAGGGAAAGGTAAATTCCATTTGTTTGGCTTCTTAGAGCTGCAATGTTCCCTTCACTCCAAACACTTACTAAATTGAACCATGTTCTGCTTTGTAGAACTATGACTTCCAGCATGCCTCTGCACTTGAGTGCTGATAGTTACCAAACTGTAGAATTTCTATAGCGATAGTATTTCCTTACACAATATTGCAGTGTGTTGGTGGTGCTGATGCCCCCTAGATACCTGCCATGGTTTCACAATCCAAAGTAGAAGGCAAAGGAGCCGCACACACAAGTTGCATTACAAAGGTCATCTGATAAAGGGAGGCTTGTCCACCAGAAATATTTTTTTTTACCATCTGTGGCCAAATTAATGGGTTAAGCACCTTTACAATACAACTTGTGTATGGTTCCTAGTTTGCTTTCTGCAGAATGTTGCCACCACCTGTGCATTAAATGCGAGCTCAAGCCTAACTGAAGACATAGGCTAGAAATGTCATACATTATGTTTTGGGTTTCTGTACCAGCCCAAGGCAACCACAGTCCTTTAGTAGTAAAGATCTGTGTCTCCAAAGATGCCCCAGTAGCTCCCCATCTTCTTTTCTGCTGATTCACTGCACATGCTCTATGCTGCTCTCACTTACTGAGCTTAGGGACTGACTCGCATTATACAAGACAAATAGGGGCAGATTCACAAACGGGCGAATTTTCGCCAGAGTCAGCTTCGCACCCCTCGCACCACTTTGCCAAGCGCAAATGCGCTACGAATATGCTAATCCACTAAAATGCGAAGCTTCATCCCGGGCGCTGAACGCTAGCGACTTTCCTCTAGCGTTACTTCGGCTGTGCAAGCACTTCATAGGGAAGATGTGCTAGCCTTCATTTGTGCCTACTGAAAATTCACTAGTGATCTTGGGCTTACGGCGGTAATTTAAAGTTGTATGGACGTCTTTATTATAAATGTTGGTGCAAATGCTTGAAGTTACCACTTTTTATTACACATGTCCAGGGAACCTTAATAAAGACAAATTAATATAATGACCTACACATGCGCCCACTGTAAAATGAATGTTCTATATGTTATTAAATGTCTGGAGAAAACCTGTTACCCAAAAAGAGGACTTTTGCAGCCAATCCCGCTTAAAAAAAGGAAAGGTCGCCAGCGTTTTTTGAACTTTAATGCATTTTCAGCACACAAAATATGATGTAAGTGACAGAAGATTGAGGAAGAATATAAATAGAATAGAAATGTCACAATATAAGGCTGATTAGCAATTAATACAGATAATTAATATATGGCAGCACAGAAACCAGTGCAATTAGCATCAGAATTTAATAATCAGTCCTGTAGCATCAGCTTATATTATAGATTAACCTCTCTGCTGGACAAATTGCAAAAACCTCTAAATAGTGATGGGCGACTATATTTGCCAGGCATGCATTCGCTGGGAATTTCCACGTTTCGCCGCCTGCTACTGTTTTCTGTGAAATTCACCACGAAAAAGAGTTGTGCGTCAAAATTGTCATTAGCATAAAAATTGTCTCACGTCAAAATTATTCGGACGCCCATTGACTTTAATGCATATGGACAAAATAGTCGCGCGTATAAAAATTGTCAACTCAAAATTGTTGCTCGTCTAATTATTTTGATGCCCATTGACTTCAATGCGTTTCATTAATTTTTTCACTGAAACGGGACAGATTCGCCCATTACTACCTGTGGCAGGTTTGAAGTCCTGGATCATTGCTGCTATTGAGATGCTGAAACTTTAGGCTGGTGCAATAAGTTCAGTATATAAAATATATTTAGGGTTTAATTCTCCTTTAATAGCATAGTATTGTGGGGTCATAACACCACACTTTTATTACAAGAAGCTTTACATTGGGTATTACCTTTTCAGTCCTAGTAATTTATATATATATATATATATATATATATATATATATATATATATATATATATATATATTTTTTTTTTTTTTTTACAAAAGCCACAATTGCCTGATTAAATTCAAACATTCGTTTGTTGCATTACATTGCCTCTATATACCGTAGGTAATAGCAATAATAAGGCACCTTATAATAAATATAACCGTACCTCCAACCATACCCGTGAAAAAATGAGGCCGGGGGGTACCTAACTTCACAAACAGAGTGTCTTGTGTAGGACTGCATTAGGGTTGCCACCTTTTTTTTTTGGTGAAAATGGGCAGGGGGCAGGTCGGTGACATAGGGGGGGCGGGCCGGTGATATTGGGGACAGGGTGGGTGATTAAGGGGTGGGTTGGTGATATCGGGGACGGGGTGGGTGATTTGGGGACATGGTGGACCGGTGATGTCAGGGGAGGGACTATGGCAAGGGGGGACGGAACGGTGGCGTAAGGGACCGGGACTTTGACATCGGGAGGCAGGTGGGTGAGGTGGGGCAGACCGGTGATGTCTGACATGCCAATCAGCAATTGGCTGATCGATATGTCATTCACTTCAGTGTCCTGTTCGGATTTCCTAATTTGAAAATTCGGACAGAAACTTTTCACCGGGGCAGCCCTTTCAAAACCCTGGCTGTCCAGGTGAAATCCGGACAGGTGTCAACCCTAGACTGCATTCAGGAAAGGTGAGTGAGACATTTATAAGAAATGGACCCTTCATTCTCAAGGATTCCTAGCTGGGTAGATATTCATTCAGATATTTATTCTGTTTAAGCTTCATAAGAAATAGTTGTTTTTAAATATAGTAATATAAATTCTGTTATAAACCAATATAATATGAAACAGAATGCTAACAGGGATATTATGGATGTAGATCATAATGGGAAAACATCACTAAAAGTAGACCTCGCATTAGTAAAGTATGGGCACTCCTGAGATAAGGGAAGGGTTGTACAACACTGTGAGCTTAAAAGGGGTGGAGTACTGGTTCCAGTGAGAACAGATGGACTGTCAGTAATTTCTTTCAATCTGTGGAATCAGGTATTTCTACATACAATTATACTTATTTTAGGCAGTTTGTGCACCGTTTTACATAATCCCAACTGAATGAACTCATCTCATAAAGGGGGATACATTTTCCCTGTAATTGCTCACACAGTTTTCTTGTGCTGAAAGTTCTAATTGGCATACATTATAAATACAGGTTCGGGACCTATTATCCAAAATGCTCAGGGACCTGGGGTTTTCTGTATAAGGGATCTTTCCGTTATTTGGATCTCCATACCTTAAGTCTACTTGAAATCAATTCAATCATTAAACACACTCAATAGGATTGTTTTGCCTCTAATAAGAAGTATTATATGTTAGTTTGGATCAAGTACAAGATTATGTTTTATTACTGCAGAGAAAAAGAGAAATCAGCGTTAAAAATCTGAATTATTTGATTAAAGTGGAGTCTATGGTAGATGGCCTTTCTTCCAGTTTTCAAAGAGCTTTACTTTCAAAGAGCTATAGCCTAGGGCAGTGATCCCCAACCAGTAGCTTGTGAGCAACATGTTCTTCTCCAACCCCTTGGATGTTGCTCTCAGTGTCCTCAAAGCAGGTGCTTATTTTTGAATTCCAGGCTTAAAAGCAAGTTTTAATTGGATACAAATAAAGTATAGTGCCAAGTAAAGCCTCCTGTAGGCTGCCAGTCCACATAAGGACTAGCAAATAGCCAATCACAGCCCTTATTTGGCATCCCCAGGGACTTTTTCATGCTTGTGTTGCTCCCCAACTCTTTTTACATTTGAATGTGGCTCACGGGTAAAAAAAGGTTGAGGACCCCTGGCCTAGGTGCTCAGTGTGATCAGGGGCCCATCTAGTGTTTTTTTTTAAATATTTATTTTATTTGTTTTTATTTGGACAGCTGGGTCCAGTCAGGGGCACCTGCTGAAGAAGAAAGCAGACAATGCCCAAATGCTAGCAGATCCAGGGATGTCACTGTCACGCACCAAACCCCCTGACGTGGTGAGCTCAGGTGCATATCTGGATCTGCGTGCATCCCGACCCAACAGTAGCCTAGAAGGGACCATATGATTCCACCTGAACAACCAATGAGATATTAAACAACTGACCATATAACTGATACTTACTGGTTGATTGCCATGGGTTGCTAGACAAGTATCTTTGCATATCTTATTTTATTACCCCATAACACTAACTAAAGGCCCCCATACACGGTCTGATAAAAGCTGCTGACAGACCAAGTCTTATTGGCCCATGTGTAGGGCCATCTGACGGGCTTCCCTGATCGATATCAGGCTGGGGCGGTTAAAAATTCCCGTTGCGACTGCATCTGTGCGTTTATGTGGTCCCGCGATCCGACCGCCATGATCGGATCAGCCTGATATCGCCCACCTAAATTTTGGCGACATTGCCAAACGAGCGGATCTCTATGTCTATGGCCACCTTAAGAGGCAACTGTATTAACCACTGTCCCTGCAATGCTGCATGTATATTTTAGCTGACAGTCAGAACTGTAGTTCAGTAAGATGATGGACAACCCTGTACACTGAGTTTCTGAGCATCGACATGGTAGATTCTTTAATCTTTTTCTAATATTCCATCAAGTTGCACCCTGAGCACTATCCCATGTCTAACATTAGCCATCTGACATTCCCATGTATTTGTGTTGTACAGTGAACATTCCTCTCCATGTTTTTAGCTTGCCTCTCTTCATAGACATGCAGTCTCAAGAAAACCTGGAGTTGTTTGATAACAGTAAAATTGCTGTGTAAATTCCTGGCTCCCTGTCCACATTTTCCATTCATGTAAAGGTATCTGCGTGTATTTAGCTAGTTATAAAGCTGTGAATATTAAGGAACTTGATAAAGTAGCTTCTTGCAGACATTCCAGCCAAGAGACTGGCATGCATTAAAGTGCACTTTTGTTAGCCGGGATGCCGACTCTGTAATGTAAAAATAGTATTCTGGCTTGGTGACAGCATAGAGACTTGTTCACGGAATGAACTACAAACTCATATTACTCTCCCTGAATAAATATGAATGTGCTAATGAGGTGGCACCCTGAATGCGCTCTGTATTCTATTAATCACTAGACGCTTGTGCCCATAGGACATCCAGGGACAAGTGCGGCTTTTTATGATTTGATTTCGTATGTCTGTATGCGAAAAACAAGTTGCTCTTTAATACAAAGCTTAACAATCATATCTATGTAAAGAATATAATTTGTACTAACTAAATGCTTATGTAACTTGAAGTTAATTCTTGCTGCTGAAGTAATTTTAGGCCAGATTAAGTCAAAGTATGACATGCTAAATGTTGTCAAACTATGACTCCCAAAGTGCTCAGCCAGAAGGACTCCCTGTAAGGGAACAACCACCTTTCATAAGGGGAACATCTAAAAACTAAAATAATTAGGTTGAGCTCAGCAACTTGTCCTAGAGATAGTCTCTCCCCTGAAATCTCCTGCTGATTACCTCTGAAAAACTTACACAATCAATCACAAAAACAGTGTCTTCTATTTGTCCTCCACTCTTTATCTATACAATACACTGTCCAACAAAATAATACAAAGAGAAGTAACAAAACTAAATAAAATCTGAATACCAATTTGCAGAGATGTCAAAGGCTTAGGGATCCTTTTCTCCAGAAGTGCCTCCACTAGGATAAGAACCATAAGAATAAACAGCAGTAGAATAAGGGCTAGGTCCATTGGCAATGGCTTTACCAAACTACTTCACAGCAAACTGACACAAAGCAGTAGAACCAAAGGAAATAAGTTTCTAAACTTCTAAAACTAGTGCTGAGTGATCAGGGTATGATCAGGGTTGGACTGGGTTGGTGGGCCCTGGCCCTCGCCGGCCCCGACCCCCTCTCCCGATCTGCTGGCCCTGCTCCTGAGCTCACCCATTCGTGTTGCTGTCTGTCGGCTTGATCACCACAAGGGTTCTAACCCCAACTACTCTCCGTGCTTGAGCCAGAAAGCTGCTCATTAAAGTAACCTGCCACTATCCCTTGCTCCTAGAGCAACTATTAGATAAACTTCTGGTACTAAATTAAACTGTCCCTGCTTTTGAGCCTGACAACATTCAGACCCACTCCTGTACCTACCTCCCCGCAAGGTGGGATCCAGGAAAACAGCCCTGAGCACATGTCTGCTTTCCTTTTTAAACTTTTACCCTCTGCCACCTACTAGGCAAACCATGAACTGCAATAGATCCAGGAAAAAGTACATAGCTGCCTGGGTGAATCAAAGGACCACTTAGGTGTCCAAATACAGGGGAAACATACCTAAACCTCAGGGTCCCTACAGTAGTATAAAGGGGAGAGTGTTAAGCTGGCCTTAGACGCAAAGATCTGATCTTACGAATCGAGGATTTGTAAGATTTTCGGACCGTGTGTGGAGAGTCCCGACATTTTTCGTCCGGCGGAGATCGGTCGTTTGGTCGATAAGACAGGTTAAAAGATTTCTGTCGGCTGCCGATAATATCTCTGCATGTATTGCCAATTGTATGATTTTCAGTGGGAGACTGTCACCAGCTTTGGTCGGACATAACTTTTGTATGATTGTTGTCAGGGGCAGAACATCGGCTGATCTTTTCTTTTCTACTTTATTTGATCTGAATGGTTAGTGGCAGGTCGGGAGATGGGAAAGTCCGATCGTACATTGATTCGTACGATTGGATCTTTGTGTCTATGGCCAGCTTTAGTGTTGTGTTGGCAAGCCTGAAACCTGCAGGTCAGGTGGGTTTGGGCTGATTTGCAATCAAATTTTTTAGCACACGACCATTTATACGCTCACACCTGCCCTGCCCCCTTTGATCATGTCAGAGATGGGCGAGTCAGGCTCTGGTCTATAAATGGAGGTGCCAGCCGGGTTAGGTTTGGATGGGGGTTGGGAGCGAGCAGGTTAGGGTCACACATACAAGGTAGAATTTAGTAAAAGCAAAAACAGGAATAAACACTCTTTGTTCTGCTTGTTTAGCCAATGACTTCTCAACCATTCAGAGAGTATTTTTAAGCTGACCCTTACGAACCCTTTCCATTTCAGTAAAAAAAAATAAAGCTGTTTCCCTTGATGGCAAGTCTGAAACATAGACTCTACATTGCCAGTAGGTTTTACCCCCCATCCCCCAGGTCAAGGTGGTTGTTAGTAACACTAGCTCTCTGAATTCATCATCACCATCATTTAAAACTCTTCTTTATATGTATACGTTTTATCAGGCTAAGGCAGTGCCACAGTGACATAACTATAGGTTCCCGAACCCCTCCACAAAATCTTCCAACTGGCTGAAATGGCAGGTCACCCGTATTGTGTAAAAAATCAGGGGTCACCAACAACATGAAAAAATTTGCATTGTGGGTCACCCTCTGGCTCTCCTACACTGGCCTGAAGAAACCCAGTTTTACTTGGGCTTGGCTCTTATACTGACCAAGAAATAAGAAGCTACACATTTCTTCCTGCTAAATTGAGTTTATCAAGATATGAGCTAAAGTTCCATTCTTGAGCTAAATAAAGCAAACAGAGAGAATGATTATACTCCGTGTTTTGGTCCTTGCAAAGTATGTTACCAACATACAACCCCCTCCCATTGTTCTGTGTTATTAGGAGTCCATTGTGCAGGGGGTATTATTTGGGAATCTAATTATCAATCACGCAAGGACCAAACATGGAGTAGCTTCAATTTCCCTGTTTAGTTAAATTTTTTCTCATAATGTAAACAATAAGCAGAAAGTATGTTCAGCTCAAGGACTATTTATTGCCTTCGTATTGAACAAGAGGTTATACTGCCCCTTTAAGCCGCATACTGCTAATTGCCGTGCAGTTAACGTTTAGGTCTGGATACAGCCGGCCAGTATTTAATATTTGTTGAACAAATAGTAGTCTGTGGCAAATGTCATCGGTTGTAATGTTCAGAAGACCGAGAGGGTAAGTGTGGAAATTCAGGGGATGGAGTCCGTTGAATAATGCATGCCTTTCTGCAGAGCGGAGTTAACCGGCCTCTTAAGTGAAATATGATTTTACCTAAATTCCCCTAAGCCCGTCTCTTAAATGTGTACTCTCATAACACTTCCCTTACTTTACAGGGCTGTTTTGTGAACCTCCAGTTTTATGAAATGTTTCATACCAGCTTAATTTGTGTAGTTTTCCATTCCTGGCTCTGCTAAAAGGAAACGTAAACCCTCAAAACAAATTGATGTCAAATTTCTCCAATATTGGTAATTTTTCAGCTTCTTATATGATGAATTTGAAACACCAGTGCCAGCTGATGCTCAGCTTAGCCGCCTGGCTAAAGTTAACTGGAAATTAATGTAGTGAAAGAAGGATGATCTTGTGATTTGCTGCACTTAAAACTGCCCAGGGATGTGTGACTCTTCTACGCTCACTAACTTCATTTTCTAAACAGAGACACATTGCAAGACTTTACTTTTCCTGCTAAATTATTTTTCTGCTGACTGCATCCAGTTAGCTGAAATGAACAGATGGTGGAGCAGTTGTTTCAAATGCAAGCATATTGACAATTTTAAAAATGATATCTTTGAAGAAAAATATAAATGGAAATGTGTGTGGAAGGGTGCTTTAAGCAATTTTTAGTTAATCTATTTCCCTTGAATTAACTTTTCTACTTCATCTCATTGGGCACAGTTGAACAGCACTGGCCTAGGTGGTATTAAACACAGCAACTAGGTCTTTCTTATCTCCACTACAATCTTAAAGGGATTCTGTTATGATTTTTATGGTGTAGTTTTTATTTCTAAATTACAGTTTACACTGCAAATAATTCACTCTACAATAAGTCAGTGTCAGTACTGCTTCTGCTGACAAGGGACGCTCCATTAACCTGATGCTTGATACAGGTTCAGCTGTTTCTATACTACCAATGGAAATTGTCTTGAAAGATCCACTTGTCGCACCTCCCCTGAAACTGGTCAGTTACTTAAATGATCCAATCCCTGTGCTTGGTTGCTCAATTTGACTCAAATACTGCAAAATGTGACTTTTACATTGTGAATAAGGGTACTGCTATACTTGGAAGGGATCTCTTTGCTGCATTAAACTTACAATTAGTTGATGGTCTCATTAATACAGCACCAGTGCCTGATACACAGACAGTGTCTAAAATTTCACCACAAAGCAACACTTCACTGGGCTGTGCAAAGAACCTTGTACACAAGAGACCAGGTGTAAAACCAGTACCATTTCCTGATTCAGCATGGGAAAAACTTGCTATTGATATTGTCGGTCCTTTTACAGATGCTCCTATAGACTGCAGATTTGCTATAACCTTGATAGACGATTACAGTAAATGGCCTGAAATTGCATTTGTTTCTCATATAACATCAGCTACAGTAATAAAATGTCTGTCTACAGTCTTCAGCAGAGAAGGTAATCCAAATTAGTTAATTTCAGACAACGGACCACAGTTTGTCTCATATGAGTTTGAGAGAGAGGAATATTGTGCATAGGAAATCTTCAATGTATTACCCACAAACAAATGGAGAAATCGAGCAGAACAGAAGTCTGAAAGAAGCACTACAGACAGCAAATCTTACTGGGAAATCTTGGAAAGTATTTACAATAGAGTTCCTACATAACTACAGAGCAACACGCCATGCAACAACCCAATCATCTCCAGCTGAATTATTACATGGCAGACAGATGCGCACTAAGTTACATGTTGCAGACATCAAACTTCCACAAAATACTGTGCCTACAAAATCATTTACTGCTGACATTGTGAAACATCAACAAGCCAAATGCAAGGCTTATACTGACAGAAAAAGTGGTGCAAGAAAAGTACACTTTCAGCCTGGATCTTTAGTCAGAATTAAGAAACCAGGAATACTGAAACAAGGACAATATAAATTTACTACACCACTTGAAGTGAGACGCCAGCGAGGACCATACACATATGAACTGTCTGATGGACACATATGGAATGCAAGTCGTCTTTCTCCTGTTAGATACGACTTTGGAGAAGCTCCATTTGATGAAGGACATTTTCCTACTCCTGATGTCAACTGCAATAGGTCTGAAGAAAGTGAACCAATAAGGCGTACTGAGAGAATCAGAAAACTACCTGCATGGACCCAGGACTATGTGATGTGAATAATGTATATTCTTGCTTTAAGATGCATTTTTGTTGTTTATTACATTTGCCCAAATGCTTTCCTACTATAGGGGGAATATGTGGTGTTTTTACAAATGGCCTGTAGATGTCACTGTGCCCAGACTTATACTGTGCATACTTCATACAGCTTAAAAGTGAAAGTTACTGTTGTGTAATGCCTGTATGACTCTGCTAATAAAGCACTGTTATACTCTACTCATCTTTGGCTACCCAAAACATAACAACAGTCAAATACAATCCTGGAGGAAAGCCTGATTTGGAACCTGCATCATGTTAAACAGGATGAATTAAAAGAAAAAACTTTCCCCATAAATAAGAGCATGTCACTTCGACAAAAATGTGAATTATTTTTTTTCCTAGCTGATCCTCTGTACCCTTTTATATTTTATAACAGACTATATAATAATGGATTGTTTTCTTCTTTTTTTTATTTATTTCTTAGGTTTCAAACTGGTTTGCAAATGCAAGACGACGCCTTAAAAATACTGTGAGACAACCAGACCTGAGCTGGGCTTTACGGATAAAATTGTATAATAAATATGTCCAAGGGAATGCTGAACGGTTAAGTGTGAGCAGTGAAGACTCCTGTTCTGAAGGTTTGTTACCCAGCACATCTCCTCTGATAAAAATTGTTTTGCTCCTTACACTGAATGAGCGTGTTGCTTAGACTGCGGCACACAGAATAGGCCACAAGAAATCCCCTAACAGAATGATCAGTTCTGGATAAAACAAAAGTTCATTATTCTGATTAGATCATTTGGCTTCCATATAAAGACATCTTTGAAGAATAAAGTTGACAGTTCACAGAAAGATATAATAATATGGGAGATCTCTTAACAGGCAGATATTTTCACAAAGGCCACCTATGTGGTTGACAACATTGTCCTTCTCTGATTGGATGTCGTGGAGTGAGCAATACAGGCCTTTTGGTGACATCTACAGTCCAATATGGTTTACACCCAGCTGAAATTCAAAGCTTATCTTTTTGATATCTGAGTGAACTCTTATTAAATATAGTGGGAAGGTCTTTATTTGACCCCATTGGGCCAGTAGCTTGCTGACTTGGCCAGAAGGGGCAGATAATGAATAGGGTACCTAGGTTATAGCCTAGAGGTCCATAGTCATTCCAATTATTCATTTTATTTTATGCAAGTTGCAGTTGTGAGCGCTCTAAGACATATAGGATTTGGTGAGCACAAGTGACATCATCATTGTGCACGCCAAACCAAGCTTGTCTGAGAGAGCCACGTGCACATGTTTCTTGCATTGTCTGGTTCTCTTATCCTCTCCCAGCAGGTACAGACTGTGCACTAATACTAACCAAAGCCAGGCCCAGCAGAGCAGATAACATAAAAGAAAATACAAATATTATGCTCGGACCACTGGGCCTGATGCCTCTAAGGCACCCACAGTAGTGATGTGCGGGTCGAGAATTTCTCGACCAGCACCCAACCCTAACCCACCCCTCCCAATCCGCATCGGGCCTGGACCGTTGCTGCTCCTCTATTAATAGACCTGCGCCCGTCCTGCATTGACATCACAAAAGGGGCGGGGGCAAGCGCAAGTCTATAAATTTTGGTGCCGGAAGCCAGAAGTGCTAGGTCATAGTCGGGGAGAGCAGGAGAAGAGCTTGACCCGGATCCGCCCACGACCCGAAGATTATGTGTCGGAGTCCTGTACATCACAACCCCACAGCACCAACCCTGGGACCCAACAAGCCACAAAGCACCCTCTGGTCCCCCCCGCCCAGCTGCAACCACCCTCTGCCCGCCCTCACGTGCTTACCTATTCCTTCACTCTGCAGTGCCTGGGGCCAAGTAGAGTAGCAGTAGGGACAGGGTCTGGGTCCAGTCTGACCTTGTGCATAGTGAAGTGCAATAACTTTCTGATGAACTGTAGAATGCTCTAAGGCAAGGGGTTTCAGCCTTTGTGAGCCAAGGGGCTCATATGGTTATTAAGGTCTTGTCCTTTTAAATGATGACTAGTAAAATAATAATTTAGTTTAGTTTATAGTGAATAAGGTATAATTTATGATAGTTGTACATACAGCTCACCATGCATGATGTCTAATTCTTTAATATGTTATTGGACACCATGTTGCACACAGACCATCAAACTCTTTAAGTATTTTCTCATTTCCTTAAAGGAATTGAGCGTTACAAACGTTCTGATACCCTTTAAAAGAAGGGCAATCTCTGTTCCCCTTCTCCGATTCCTAACCTCACAACCAAGGAGACAAGTGACCTGTTATGTTGTCCCTTATGTATGTTGGAAGCATTGCCAGACAGGCCAGCCTAACCCTGCTGCTACCATAACATTCATTCTGTTGATTTTATGTTGATTTTATGTCTTTCATCGGGAAAGGTGTAACAAGAGAGTTCAAGCCTATGGGTGGAATTTAATAAAACCCAAGTTATGTCTGAAGTGATTAAATAATCTAAGCCAGTCTGCCCTAGGGGTTTGCATGAAACGTGACCGTGGCGCAACAGTGCAAATGGATATGGGCAAAATGGTTGGAACAGCAGCTTTATTCAACCCTGTGTGTTCATAAATCTGACATCCATAGGGGCCCTATTTATTTTCCCCAACTGACTCTTACTATATAACATTTAGAGTTTTTTCTTGTTCCTTGATGCACTTCACCCAATATGTAACTTTTACTGTAAATACAATTAGTGTGCTACTATGCTGAGCGTGCATTGAAGAGAGAAGTCTCTTCTAAAACCCATTGAAGTCAGCCCTTCCAGCATTCTTGCCTACATATACTACAATTAGTTGCAGCTATGCTGCCATACATTTCTTAAAGGGGAAGTCAAACCCAAAATAAAATTTAGCCTAATAAAAGATAACATAATTCTAAGCAACTTTCCAATGTACATTTACAAATAGATTTTCAGTGCTTTTACAGTGATTTGTAAAAACAATTGCTATTGAAAGCTGCATTTGCTTAACCCCTGGTTGTTACTTTTAAAACAATGTTGCAAAAGTCTTAGTTCCCCAGCAAAAAATGGGTCTGTTAATCAGCCGCCTTGTCTTACATTGTGTCAGTAGTCTGAGCCATCAGGGCAGAGAATAGAAAGGGACAACCACTGTTTTTAATAGCAATACACATACAAATAACTTGAAAAACATAGAAAAATTGCAATACAAGTATATTGGAAAGTTGCTTAGAATTGTGCTTTCTTTTATTAGGCTTATTTTTATTTTGGGGTTTACTTGTCCTTTAAGAACCAAATCTAATTTAGGACTTTGGCACACAGGGTATTTTTTCCACCACCCAGCAGAAAATAGCAGAAGACCAAGTGCCCTTCACTCTGTCCGCCATCAGTAGTAATAATAGTGAATGGAAAGCACCCAACATCGGACTGGGGTGTCTGGGACCCACCAGGGCTGCCACCACAGCCCCCCACCACACCCTCAGGTTCCTCAGTGCTCCAAAGGCTGTACCCAACTCCATGTTTCTCACCTCTCTTTCCTCTCACCTATATGGCTACGATGGGGGGCAACTCCCATCATTTCTGGTGGGAATGGGCCTGGGTCTTTGAGCCCATGAGGGCCGTGCTCCACCCGTATGGTTTTCCTGGTGTCCCGCCGGCCCAGTCTGACTCTGAAAGCACACAGAGTAGGGACAAGTGTGCCTTTGCTACAAAATGTCTACTTTTAGAGTTTTAGTCGAGGAACTGCCTATCACCACTCTGTATGTGCCAAATAATGTGCTTTTCATTCACTTTTAGCTATGAAAGTGTAGCTAGCCAATTGGCAGCAGCAGATAAATAGCCATAGCCTTCTAAAGGGTGAACACTTTTGTATTTTACATCATTTTGATCTTGTTTTTCAAGATATCAGCAGTTTTATACTTTGCCCAAAAATATGAAACGCCAAAGACCCCTGTTGTTTCTTCTCTGCACAGTAACTTAAAGAAAGAATAACCCCAAAATATGAAAGTGTTTAAAAGGAATGAAAGTATTATATAGTGTTGCCCTGCACTGGTAGGACTGGTGTGTTTGCTTCAGAAACTCTACTATAGTTTATATAAACAAGCTGCTGTGTAGCCACGGGGACAGTCATTCAAGCACAGGATACACAGTAGATAATTGATAAGTACTACTATAGTTTATATAAACAAGCTGCTGTGTAGCCATGGGGACAGTCATTCAAGCACAGGATACACAGTAGATAATAGATAAGTACTACTATAGTTTATATAAACAAGCTGCTGTGTAGCCATGGGGGCAGCCATTCAAGCACAGGATACACAGTAGATAACAGATAAGTACTACTATAGTTTATATAAACAAGCTGCTGTGTAGCCATGGGGGCAGCCATTCAAGCACAGGATACACAGTAGATAACAGATAAGTACTACTATAGTTTATATAAACAAGCTGCTGTGTAGCCATGGGGGCATCCATTCAAGCATAGGATACACTGTAGATAACAGATAAGTACTACTATAGTTTATATAAACAAGCTGCTGTGTAGCCACGGGGGCAGCCATTCAAGCATAGGATACATAGTAGATAACAGATAAGTACTACTATAGTTTATATAAACAAGCTGCTGTGTAGCCATGGGGGCATCCATTCAAGCATAGGATACACTGTAGATAACAGATAAGTACTACTATAGTTTATATAAACAAGCTGCTGTGTAGCCATGGGGGCATCCATTCAAGCATAGGATACACTGTAGATAACAGATAAGTACTACTATAGTTTATATAAACAAGCTGCTGTGTAACCACGGGGGCAGCCATTCAAGCATAGGATACATAGTAGATAACAGATAAGTTGTGAAGAATCCAATTGTAAACTACAGAGTGTATTTGTTATCTGTTATGTATCCTGTACCTTTTCTCCCTTTTCTCCTTTTTTTCAGCTTACACCTATGGGTGAGCAAACATCAATGCTATTGAAGTAAAAAAAAAAAAGGCTTTTTAAAACGAAATATTTTTGGTTTCAAGGTTCTTTTGTTTCTAAACAGTTCGTTAGGGTATCTTGAGCCTTAATTTGTCTTTGTTTGTTTTCCAAAATCAGTGATAAGTTTGTATGTGCGGCAGATGCAGCCAATAGTCCCAAGCCCAGAGCCGTCCTTTGTCTGATCTGCTCTTACTCTTGATTGAAGTGGAGTTGCATTAGATCTTTATTTTGGCAGAGAGGTGGAATTATTGTAGGCACACTGAATAACACTGCGTGCTGTCTATCTAGCTGCCGCCATGTGTATTTCTAGATGTTCATGTGCGTGTTCAAAGGAATTACATTTCTTCGTAAAAAATAAAGAGATGCTTAGTTCTTGGAAGAGTTCAGCTTGATTGTGGGTCACACTCTAGCAGCCTATACTTATTTCTAATGTGCTTTCGATTTTTCTTGGAAGCTTCCCAGGTTGACTACAGAATAATGAAAGAATGAATTATATATAGATATACAGAGAGCAGTTGCGCACATAAGGCAGATAATATCTATTGATGTCTTTAATGGAGGCTTTTCATCTTCAAGCGAAGCTTCTTCTTGGCTGAAGGACAGAGAAACTGCAGCCGTTTAATTCACTCAATTTTACCTCTAAGCAGAGCTAGAGCCGGACTATTTCAACTAAATAAATGACTATATTACTTACACAGAAACCTATATTATCCATTTAGAATTTAGCTTTTGTCGGTCTACCTCAGGTAGAATGATTAGTGCAAAAAACTGATTGGCTGATATGGTGTAGTTCATTGGGATACATTTGGCCAATGCTAGGAAATGTGTCTATCAGTTACTTAATTCAGCTGCCAAACTTACTGGGAGCCATCACACATCCAGGGGCAGATTTATCAAATTTCGAATTTCGCTATTTTTTTGTGTACTTTGACTAGGGAAAAGTCCAAATTCGATTTGAATTTGAAAAAAATTCAAAAATTCGAATATTGAAATTAATCATGTACTAAAAATTCAACTTGCCATCTGAAACTTGCCGAATTGCTGTTTTAGCCAATGGGGGACCTCCTAGAACCTATTTGGAGTCAATTGGTGGACTTTGAAAAATTGCAGGTTTTTTTGGGAAAAACTTTGAATCGAATTCCTTCAATTTGTACGATTAGAATTCGGATGAGTTTGGACCTATTCGATCGAAAAAACTGACCTATTCGACCAAAAAACTACTTGATTTCGGTTGGTCTTTTTGAATTTTGACGTTTTTTCAATTCGGAATTCGATCCTTGAGAAATATGCCCCTTAATCACTGTATTTGGGTCTGCAGCCTTAGAATAGAACTTATTTATTATGGCCTTCACATCAAACATAATATATTATTTATATATTATATAGACTTACAACCCTTATAAATGGATGATGGAAGTTGTATTTCAGAGGTGAAGGGCTATGGGTTTGAACTTTCTCCCATAAGGTCAGTGTTGGACTGGGACACCAGGGGCCCACCCAAAAACCTTAGACCAGGGACCCACCATAAAACCTTAGACCAGGGGCCCACTCTCCGTACTAATATTCCTCATCTCCTCAATCAACCTCTATTCTCCTAGTCTGTTCTCTTTATACTATTATCAATTATTCCAGCTATGTAGCCTCTTTGTTCTAATAGAAATAGTGAATGGCCATGAAATAGGCCAAAAGCAGCATCAGGACCCACTGACACTTGGGCCCACCGGGAGTTTTCCTGGTATTCCGGTGGGCCAGTCCATAACTGCATGGAATTTTCTAGGGCAGCCCTAACTGTTGGCCGACATATCTCCGCTAATATTCCTTTTTTCTCTTTTAGATGGGGAACATGTCCCAAGAAGCCACAATAATGAAGAAGCCTATGACAAGCCTATGCACCATACTGTGATTACCAAAGAAAGCTCGGTCATCAAATCGGGTGTAAGAGCAGAGTCAAGTGCCAGTGAAGATTATGTTTCCCCTCCAAAATACAAGAGCAGTTTGCTGCATCGCTATCTCAATGACTCTTTGCGACACGTCATGGCCAGTAATGCAGCAATGAGAGAAAAAACGAGACAGAGGAACCACTCAGGGTCATTTAGCTCCAATGAGTTTGAAGAAGAGCTTGTATCCCCATCATCTTCAGAAACTGAAGGCAACTTTGTTTACCGAACAGGTAAGAAAAACCTTTTAAGTAAAGGTAACTTTTATAGTGAAGGATAGATATAGACTTGATGACTTTAATACTATAAACCTTAGCAAAGCCAATACACACGTGGTTTAAGAACAAGACAGGTTTGGGGCAGAGAAGTTGGGTATAGCAATGAGTACATGTCAATACATATTAGCCTCAGTTGTACCAGAGGTAAAAGACAGAGGGGAAAATGTACCTTCTCTGAACCTTTATTTTATGGACTTGCACCATTCAGAGGGGATTTGATTACAGGACATAGGACAGATTCAGATGTTGTACACACATTTTTTGGAGAAGATTCCTAACTTTACAGAGAACCCGAACCTTATTGAAATGCTTTATTATATCATTGTACAGGGCAGTTAACTTGCAACCAAACTACTCCATATAGCTTATTAACATTCAGAATCAGGATTCATTCATTAGTAGAGGTCAGATGATTTCACTATCACGTGATAGAATAACGTGATAGCTATAATTGCAGTAGCTCGGGGAACCTGCGTTAGTGTATTAACTATAGAACTTGTTTAATATAAGTTCTCCATCTTGTCCTGGTCACGGCACTTACTTTATATGTCTGCTACTTTATAGTAACAACGAGAAAATTATCCTTATGGTTTTTCAGTGACCCGATACCTACAGAATATACAGTGAGCTCAGGCTAACGGGGAGTCCTGTTGCTAACGTCTGGGTTCAATATTTCTGCTTCATTGCAGAACATTATTATTTGCAATAAATGAGCTGTATTTTTGCCCAGATAAGCTGTGGCAGAAATATGGCACGGTGCTTCTCAGCGGTGAAATCATTAAAGCTTTATTGCTGCTCATTCTGAGCTTACACATAATACGCTTTAGGTGTGGTGACAGTTTTTAACACATCAAGTGAGTCCAATGTTAAATTATATTGCAAACAAAACCATCTGGGGCTCGTTACCCAAGTCTGGACAGTGAGCTCACGAAAACATGTGTGAAAATATTGATACGTTTCGGAGTGCACAGCATCCATACAATTGCTGTTTCTGAGATCATTATCACCGGTGGAGATGAGAACAAGCAGAGACCTGCACAGAGCCTTCCCATTACTAATCATAACATTGGGCCTATGCTCCAAGTCATGCTGGTGGGGTGGAGGGACTTCAGCTTTGTTGAGCTTTGTTGAGGAGCCATTCCAAACAATTCTGGGTGAGGCACTGCGAGAGCGATTGGGGTCCCCATATTCATTTCTCCCCCTTTTAACATACAATTTACTTGTCCTCATTTAAACTCATTTTACATCATTTTTACATCAGATTGTTCTGCCTGTGATGGTGCACGATCGTCAGTTCACCCAACAGAAGTAGTTACGATGGGGCTTACACAACATCAGCTACAAATCCAAGGAAATTAGATTGAAAAAGATGTGTCGCTTTAGGCCTTCCTTCCAAGAATGGGCCCCTCATCCTAAAGGAGAACTAAAGCTTATCTAAAGAAGTAGCTAGAAATGTTGTACATTATGTTTTGGGCTTCTGTACCAGCCCAAGGCAACCACAGCCCTTTAGCAGTAACGATCTGTGTCTCCAAATTAGAGTCCTGTAGCGGGTCAAGTTCCTGCCAAAAAAGCTGGGTAGGATTTTCAGGTGCAGGTATAGATGTGGGTTACAGGTCTGCGGGTTGCGGGTCTCATCTAAATTTCTTATCTTATAGTATATTGTCTATATTTTAGTCCTATTAAAAAATTTCAAAACTTTTTTCTGGCCCGCCCACTTATGATGATGTCACTTCCGGTTTGCAGCAACATCACTTCCTGTTTGATGGTGGTCAGCGGGTTGCGGGTAAGGTTGTGGATAAGGCAGTTGCGGGTCTGGATCGGGTAGCAGATCATAGTGGGTAAATATGTGGGTGGCAGTTCGGGTCGCGGGCTGTGGGTTGTGGGTTTGGGTCGCGTCCAGGTCTTAGCAATTGGTTTCACGCAGGACTCTACTCCAAAGATGCCCCAGTAGCTCCCCATCTTCTTTTCTGCTGATTCACTGCACATGCTCTGTGCTGCTGTCACTTACTGAGCTTAGGGACCCACTCACAATATACAGTACACATAGAATAGAAATGTCACAATATAAGGCTGATTAGTAATTAATACAGATAATTACTACATGGCAGCACAGAAACCAGTGCAATTAGCATCAGAATTTAATAATCAGCCCTGTAGCATCAGCTTATATTACAGACCAAGCTCATTTTCTGCTGGATAATTAGTGACGAGCCCTAAGCTTAGCTTCTCAACAGCTGCTCAGAGCCCACTGAGCATGTGAGTGTCACAGACACTTTCCAAGATGGTGACCCCCTGTGACAAGTTTGAAGTCCTGGATCATTGCTGCTATTGAGATGCTAAAACTTTAGGCTGGTGCAATAAGTTCAGTATATAAAATATGGCATTTTTAACCATATTAATTTTGAGGGTTTAGTTCTCCTTTAAGCTATAATCATTACAATTAGACAGATATACTCCCCCAGATTCATACCCCCAAAGCACCTCATTTACATTTGACAGCATAAATTCTCAATCTGCAATATATTTCCATCCAAATCTTCCCATTTCTCTATATCCACTAATTATATATAAAGGGTAAACAATGATTAAAACACAGATTACTATATTTTACATTAAAACCAAAAGGTGAACGATTCACACATTTATTTTTAAAGTAACATTTGTACCTTTCATCACCTCTGCATGTTCAATGATTTACCTAGATGAAATCACAGTGGCCTATTTATCAAAATTGGAATTTGTGCAGTTGTAGAGGTTTTTTTTCGAGAGGTTGTTTTTCACAACTAAACACACATTTCAAAAAGCATGAATATCTACATTAAAGATTCAAATTGAAAAAGCAGGAACAAATAAATACGAGGAATGAATCGGAGTAAGAAAACCTCAACATCAAAAAACCCAGAAATCCTTTAAAAGCTCAAAGGGAAGAAAGATTTTACAATGTGCAAAGGATAGCTCCCATTAACTTCTACATGACCTTGCCAGCTTTTACTTGGAGAAGTTTTGTATTACAGTTGTTTGTGGTTTTTACAATTCGTAAATATAACATTTTTTTGTGGTTTAGATTAATTAGTTAAGAATTTCAGCTCTAAAAAAGTTTTCGGGGAAAATATAAATGTTGTTCATAGTGGTCAGGCTGATTATGCGGTTTTGCCAGAAAACGGATCATATGCCTATGCAGACCCCTCCGCTGAGGATCACATCGATGGCCTTTATCTGATGGGATTTTTATAACTGCCCAATTGATATGGGCTTGATAAAGGATCATTTGTATCCGAAACGTCGCTATGCTATGTTGAAATAAAAGCGGTTTTAATGGAAAAACCTGGAGTGCTGCAATCTATATACATTTCAATTGATATGGGCCCAATACCTGCCAGATATCCGTTGGACAAGATGAGCAAATGAGCAGCTGATTCAGTCTGAGTCAGTAGCTAATATTGGCCCATGTGTCAACAACTTTAATTAAAAATAGTATGCATTGTACTATTAAAGGGCCAGCGTTAGTGATCGGCGAATAAATACGCCAGGCGCGAATTCGATGCTAATTTCCATGTTTCGCCGCCAGCGAATACATTTGCAAAACTTGCGGCGAAAATTTGCTGGCATCAAAAACATTATTCGGACTCCCATTGACTTTAATGTGGGCGTCAAAACTGAAGCAGGTGTCAAAACTGATGCGTGCGTCAAAATTCACATCTTGTGACATTTCTTTTGCCGTTTTGTGAATTTCTTGGGAAATTCGCACATTTTCCAGCGGAACGGGACAAAGTCGCCCATCACTGCCCACAGTACTATAATAGTTATTCTGAATACTTGCACAACTGCACTTTTCCTAGTATGCCTGTCATAGTTTTATGGTATTTCTCTATGAGTAAAGTTAAAGTGATACTGCTGACACTAAAAAACTACTTTTTTTTAAAAAATGAATGTACATTAAAAGCTACGTATAGGTCATGCTGGTTGCTTTTTGCTGAGAGGTTTGTTTTTGTAAATAATTGTTAGTTAAAATTCCTAAACCTGACTGTTTTGCCAACCTGACTGTCCCATCTCAGTCTGTCAGTTGGGGGCAGATTTATCAAGGGTCGAAGTGAATTCGAGGGAATTTTCGAAGTTAAAAAATTTGAGATTCGAATTAATTTTTTGAATACTTCGACCATCGAATAGGACACTACGACTTCGAATTTACTTCGACTTTGATTTGAAGTAAAAATCGTTCGACTATTCGACCATTCAATAATCAAAGTACTGTCTCTTTAAAAAAACTTCAACTTCAATACTTCGCCAACTTAAATCTGCCGAAGTGCTGTGTTAGCCTATGGGGACCTTCCAGAGCAATTTTCAAAGTTTTTTATATTCAAAGTAAAATTGTACGATAAAATCGTTTGAATCGTACGATTCGAAGTGCGATCGGAGTACTATCATACGATCGTATTACTCAGACTCCTCCGACTTCGAATTCAAATGTCGGAGGATTCTATTGGATGGTCGAATTTCGAAGTATTTTCCACTTCGAAATTCGACCCTTGATAAATCTGCCCCTTAAAGTTTCTAATGCAAACAGACTCCTGCATAAATATAGCAGCCCCCTCATACAGGAACATGGGGCATCAGACAGGTAATGTAAAAGCATTGTGCAAATACTTTATGGCAAAATTATAACATGCAAAGTCAATTTTATGGTACAGGATAGATGTAAAAAAAAGGTTTAATTTCTGGTGTCGGTATCTCTTTAAGTTTAGCTGCTGCTGGTGTACTCCAGACTTGCTGGGTTCAAGTCCTGCTATGTGGCCTATAATTTGGACAGGGTTCATATAACAATTACAAAAATATAAAAACATTGCTGTATTAGCTTCTCAATCTTTGTTTCAAGAATTTCTAGGCCATAAGACTTGTTCATCCCAAATCAATCTGACCTCCAAGGTAGTGATGGGCGAATTTATTCGCCAGGCACGAATTGGTGGTGAATTTGCGTGATTCGCCGCCGGCGAATAAATTTGCGAAACGGCCGCGAAATTTCGCAGGCGAAAATTCAACGGCTTCAAACGAGACGCCGGCGCAAATTCGCCCATCACTACTCCAAGGTCAAAATAAGCATTCCAAATAAGCATTCTACTCAAATCTGTCTCTAAATGAGCATCAGGCTGGTCCTTTCCAAAGCAATTTTATCATAGTGTGGCTTGCACCAAAGATTGAGAACACTGTAAGGGCAGAGACAGACGGTCAGATTCGGGCAGATTAGTCGCCTGGCGAAACTGCCTTCTCCTACCTTCCCGCCGGCTAGAATCTAAATCGCTGGCGGGATGGCACTTGGAGCGCTTTGTTTACAATAGTCAGCCAAAGTTTCCTTGTGAGGCAACTTCGGGAGACTTCAGAAAATGAATTGTTCCAAGTGCCATTCTGCTGGCGATTTACATTCTAGCCGGCGGGAACGCAGGGGAGGCAGTTCGGGGAGATTAGTTGCTCCGAAGAGGAAGAGATTTGTTGCTGTGTGACTAATCTCCCCGAATCTGAGGGTGTGTCTCTGCCCTTATGGAGTCTTTGGCAAGCAATGGCAAACTATTTCTTTAATGGTTAGATGCAAGTGCAAGAGCTAAGGTTCTTCTTGGTGGCACAAGCAGGCAGATGTAGAGGTCCCCATACAACCTTGTAGCCACAGGTGCTCCTTGCTTTGCTGCCCATGCCCGACCCCTCCTATTAATGGCAAGGACAGACCAAGTCATTCTATGAGCACAAAGAGTTCCGACTCCAGGGTGGAAATGTGCACCTGCTTTCTGCACCTTGCCATTGCTTAAATGAGCCCTGTATTCAGTACATACAGGGCTCATTTAATAGAAAATGTATATTTCCAGTAAACAAATACAAAGGCTGAGATATGAATTTAGGACTGTTGCCACAGACGTATGAAAACACAAAGGGCGCTTGAAATCGAACAACCCATTAGGTCCAAAAAGGAAACGCTTGAAACAAGATCCTCCAACAATTCAAAGGAATGAAAACAAAAGCAAGAGGTTTGGGATCGTGATATTTATTTTCCTTTGCCAAGAAAACCCTTGGTAGCAACAGAGGGGCTGTCGTCGGCTATTATTTGTGACATCACTCAGTTCTGCTGTAACGTCAGATTGTTTATCTTTTACTTAGAAACAGATTAATGAAGCCGTGCTTCCAAAGTAAAGTTTCCTTTTAGATTATATATCAATTGCAGTTTTACGACCGTCTTTTCCCTCGCTTCCCAGCTGTAGTTACCCATTTTATTATGTTCGTTAGGCTGTGGGCAGAGAAGGATTCCATTTTTGTTATTCCCTGGCACACAGTGCACACAGGCATGCAGAAGCCATAAAATAGCAGTTCTTTCTGGATCGTTGTCTCATTTGAGCCTTACCCTTGGAATAATATCTTTGTGTGTTCTTATTACAAGCATGGTTACAAATAGATGCCTTTTTTTTTAAAGTTTAACATTTTGTAAATGCCGTCCGTGGTCAGATTCCAGACAAGCAGAACACAAGCTTTTTTTTTTTCCTTGGGAGAATATCATTATTAAAATGCCAAACAGGTCATTTGACAAAATATGCAGTAATATCCATAACGTGGCCTGGCTTCAGAGTTTTACCTTCTGGTAAACACAAAGTTTTGTTCTGAATAATGACTTAATTGAAAACAAATTATCTATTATTGTGCATCAGTCAGGACCCCAATTATCCACCTGTACTTACATAGTAAAATAGTAAGATAGGTGGGAAAAAGACACATGTCCATCACGTTCAGCCTTTTATGTTTATATAAAACCTGCCGAACTGATAGTAGATCCAGAAGAAGGCAAAAACCCTTCTCTAATTGCTTCCAGTCCCTGGATCAGTATTTTCAATAACCCTGTATTCCCTCACTGGTTAAAAAGCCATCCAACCCCTTCTTAAAGCTATCTAATGTATCAGCCTGTACCACTGATCCAGGGAGAGAATTCCACATCTTCAAAGCTCTCACTGTAAAGAAACCTTTCTGAAGGTTTAGCCGGAACCTCCTTTCTTCTAATTGGAATGGGTGCCCACGTGTCAGCTGGATGGACCTACTGGTTAATAAAGCATTAGTGAGATTATTATATTATCCTCTTACTTGTGGGCCCTTCTGCTCCAAACATGGAAGCAATTCATTTATTGAGTACAGAAGGTCAAATTTATCTTATGAAAATCTCTACAGAACCTTTTGGGGAAATCTGGAACTAAAATAAGTTATTCTAATGAATTCCATCGAATGTGGTCCAGTGTGTAATGGTTCAGCTTGTCTTTCAACATTGGCCTTAATATTATACTATATAGAAAGGAATATAATTGATATTCTCTATATGTATGCCCTGATTCCATATCAGTGATCCTCAACCAGTGGCTCAGGAATAACATGTTACTCACCAACTTCTTGGATGTTACTCCCAGTGGCCTCAAAGCAGGTGCTTATTTTTGAATTCCAGGCTTGGAGGCAAGTTTTGGTTGTATAAAAACCAGATGTACTGCCAAACAGAGTCTCCTGTAGGCTACCAATCCACACAGGGCCTACCAAATAGCCAATCAAAGTCTGTATTTGTGCCCTTTATACGTTTCCATGCTTGTGTTGCTCCCCAACTCTTTTTACAATTGATTGTGGTTCATGGGTAAGAAAGGTTAGGGATATTTGTTCTATATTATCTAAATAAGCTTATTTGAATGGAAAGGGCTCATTTATCAAGGCAACATTCAAATTTAGCTTTTATTGTTTATTCTGCATCTACCCGAAAAAGCCCATCATTTATTAGTTGCTGTGGGTTACTGCGCAGGTGCAAATTTGCCCAGTGTTAAATGAGCCTCATTTAGAGCAATAGCTTAATGGAATGTGGAGAGTACAAATCAATTCTGAGCTCACATATCTTAGCGTAGACCTTAATTTAGGCTTTACAATAATTACACCATTAGATAAATATTGTACTTACTGCAACAACCTGAGATGAGCCATACGTTTGATGTGTGTTTCTTATCAGCTTATAGCTTTTTTTAAAAAAAACATTTTTTAGCTATTTAGTTCATTAGTAGTCAAAGAGAGGTTCTCAAGAATGGTTGAAATACATTTTTTCCATTGTCTCCTGACAGCCACAGGATCAGATTTTGGACTAGATCGGTGTAGGTTTTAAGAATATCGCTGCTTGACTAATTGAAAAATTACCCACATAAGCACTAAAATATCCTTTAAACCTCTGTGCAGTCAATTGATAAACTTTTATCTTTAGTGCCCTAAGTCAGCTGGAGTTCAGTCTCATAGACCATGACACTTCCATTATTATCACAGACCGTTTTTTGGAGAAACTTAAACCCCATTGCAACAGGGAGTATTAATAAATCTCGATAAACTCACTCTGACAGGTCAATAATATAGCAGTCTAGTGGTACACCTGCAGCCATTGTCTCTTTGTAAAGGCTGAGTTAAGTCCTCCAGACAAGTTAGTCTGGGATGTGATGATACATTCGGGCCCAAGTGTCAGATTTACTCGCAGTTTCATGACTCCAGGAAGCATTAAAATAGCCAGTGACATACAGTCTGAGATTTTTCTCTTCCACGAGCTTTATAAAAAAACAGTGTGCGATGAGTTTGTTTCAAGATTCTTTTTGTTCGTTTTGATCTATCTTTCAGGCCACATTATTTTCAAGCATTATGTTAACTTTTTTAAATAAAGTGAATGGTCAATACAGGTCACAGACATGCATGGAATACATTGGTTGAATATCTTTCAAGTGTAACTTCGCATTTAAGGGGAAATAAACCTGGGACAAATTTTCTGTTTTGCCTAAACATATGTGTCCCTCTACGTTTCTCCCTACCTTTACCTTCTCTCAATTATTTAAAACTCAGTGAGAGAATAAATCAGTGTTGGACAGTGGTCCCCCTAGGGCCCACCAGAGAACCTGAGATCTTACAGCAATTAGTTGTAGACAGTGTTGAGTTTAACTGAAGCAATTTTTCGTGGCTGGGGCCATCCAGGAGAACCCTGCAACGACTTGTGTTTAAGCTTGTCCGGAATGTGGGACATATTAGGGCACATCTCGATTCAACTGGTCATGAATGATCAATTATATCTAGCTTTTCTTTTTTGCGACGCAGCGCCACTTTTCAGGTCTCGCCTAAACAGAGACACTTGGATTGTCCATGAAATTGTTCTGATGAAGATCAGTTTAAGTATCATATGTAAAATATAAAACACATATTATTATCATTAGTGATGGTCAAATAAATTCAGCAGGCGCTGAATTTTCACGTTTCTGCTGTGAAAATTCACTGCGTCAAAAAAAATTTGGATGCGCGTCAGAATAGTTGCACGCATAAAAACTGCTGTGCATCAAAATTATTCGGATGCCCATTGACTTTAATGCGTGCGTCAAAATTGGGCCATTACGCGAATTCGCAAATTTTCCAGTGAAACAAACTCGCCCATCCCTAACTATCATGTTAAGGTCTGGGGCATCTACAAATTTATTCCATTAAGCATATTTGTCAGCAAAAAGTATGCTTTCAAGCTGTTTTTGGGTATAACAAAAGAACAATAATGTTTTACCCAGTTATAAGCCTAACAATTTTGTTGCCTGATTAGGTAAAAACCTCACAAAGTTCTAGCTTGTTTCTGTGGTTGACGTCCTTGAAGTTTGACATAGTCATCAATTAAAGTAGATACAAGATCACTTTCATTTTTTATGGCTGCGTTACAAATAGTAAGTGGAATGGATTTCTAAAACTCAGTATTTAGCAAAGGCCAGTGGGAACAGCTACAAAGGATACAAACATGTCTACATTCATGTGTTGACTTTACTCTGGTGCATTTGTTCTCTTGACAGAAGCACATAAACAAGCCTTCCCCACCTGCTACAAAGCATCAGATGGAGAAACTGATTAAATTAGTACAGAACAGTTAAATGAAAACATGAATTGTAGGCGCTTCTGGGAAAGCTTTTTTTTTCCAGACAGGAATTGTCTTTGGCTCAGCTCTATGGGTGGAATGGATGGTGTGGTTTGGAAATGGGTACAGAAGTGGATGTACTGTGTTTGCATTTGTAAGAAGGACTAAAGAATAAAAAAAAAAAGGGGGGTGGAATAAATCCGACAATGGGTGGAGGCAGAACAAGCCCTGGAATAAAATCAGCTGAAGCAGAAAGGTTTACAGAAAGTAAACTGCAGTTGAACTCTTTCTGTGTTGCCTGTTCTTGTACATTAACTAAACCCTGGATCCGTTCACTCTTGTGTGCTTGGGACCTTAGGAAAGTCACTCTACTGTAGATTCAGTCACCAAACTATGGCTGGAACATTGGTTTGGATGGAAGTCACTGTTCAAGAACTATGTTTGATTTAGACAAATACATTCCAAAGAATCTCTCAAACCAATGTGTATGGCTTTCTGTCATACGCTGGACCTTCCATGATACACAGAATAGCCCTTTTAATGGAGGTGAGAGAGAAATTTTGCCCTGGGTCCCAGCATCATGGGGCAGGGGGATCACAGTTTGTAAAAGTACAGAGGACAACTTAAATTGCTTTACAGTTGTTAGCGTTGGTGCTTAGTAAATGATAATTTATACATCAAGGATGCCCAACCTTGAGCTTTCAAGAGTTTAAGGAGAACTAAACCCTAAAAATGAACATGGCTAAAAATGCCATAAATGCCTAAAGTTTCAGCTTGTCAATAGCAGCAATGATCCAGGACTTCAAACTTGTCACAGGGGGTCACCATCTTGGAAAGTGTCTGTGACACTCACATGCTCAGTGGGATCTGAGCAGCTGTTGAGAAGCTAAGCTTAGGGCTCGTCACTAATTATCCAGCAGAAAATGAGCTTCCCCTGTAATATAAGCTGATGCTACAGGGCTGATTATAAATTCTGATGCTAATTGCACTGGTTTCTGTGCTGCCATGTAGTAATTATCTGTATTAATTACTAATCAGCCTTATATTGTGACATTTCTAGTCTATGTGTATTGTATATTGTGAGTGGGTCCCTAAGCTTCTTAACTAAAGAAGTAGCTAGAAATGTTGTACATTATGTTTTGGACTTCTGTACCAGCCCAAGGCAACAGTCCTTTAGCAGTAAAGATCTGTGTCTCCAAAGATGCCCCAGTAGCTCCCCATCTTCTTTTCTGCTGATTCACTGCACATGCTCTGTGCTGCTGTCACTTACTGAGCTTAGGGACCCACTCACAATATACAGTACATATAGAATAGAAATGTCACAATATAAGGCTGGTTAGTTCTTAATACAGATAATTACTACTGTCAGCTCAGTGCAACCAGCACCAGAATTACAGACACATCTCATTTGCTGCTTGAAAGTTGGCACCAACCCCTAAGCTTAGCTTCTCAACAGCTGCTCAGAGCCCACTGAGCATGTGAGTGTCACAGACACTTTCCAAGATGGTGACCCCCTGTGACAAGTTTGAAGTCCTGGATCATTGCTGCTACTGACAAGCTGAAACTTTAGGCTGGTGCAATAAGTTCAGTATGTTAAAAATGGCATTTTAACCATATTCATTTTTTAGGGTTTAGTTCTCTTTTAAAGCCTCTAAATATATAGAATGATGAAGGGAAATTATTAGCTTATTGAATCCACCCATAGTCTCTCCAGCTGACAGATCATGCCAAAAAATCTGTGTGTGCTAATGAGAGCAAGCTAATAGGAGCCTTTTCATGCTCTTCAGTCCTTATTATTACCAGAAGCCAACTGTGCTCTATTGTTTTTAAAAATGCCAGGACTGGCACACTTTTAAAGCTATTCAGACCTCTTACTTTGTTTTCCTAATAGAATCATCTTCAGGAATGTGAGTAGCAAATTAAAATAGGCTTTGACTTTGTATACAGAGAGGCCTTCAGGAATCATTAGAGGGAATCGAACATTCATTTATAAATCCTATTTTCCACGAAACACCTCCTTAAATCTGCGGCATCTACTGTTCTCATGTGGTGTCAGTTTGCTTCGGGTCTTTCATTGTTGCATTTTTTGGCATCAAGTTCTGTGGTCCTCCATAGCCTAAAATGTCTTACTCTCAATAAATTTCTTTAGAACTTTACATACTGTGTATACTATCGGGTTCTGTTACTACCAAGTGTTAAAAACCAGCACAAGTCTCCATTTTTTTTACCCACAATGAAAAATTGTTTCCAGAATTCCAGATTTCCACTGCACATTTTTGCATCAGACTCAGAAAGCCCAAAGATCCATCAATTGAGGGAAATCAATGTCTGACCTATGTGTGCTACCAGTGTGGCTTCCCCAGTTTGTTAACCAACCAGAATCTGTCTCCAACACCCACCTATTGAGGGATATTGGGGTCTTAACTCCTACTGGGGGTAGTAATACCCATGAGTCAGGACTTGGTAAGAAGTGCTGTACTGAAGGAACATGGAAGTTCCGCTGGTATTGGAGGCTGTCTCTTTACAGTGGTGGACTTTATGGCTGTCGGAATTGGTTCAGTAGCCTCATGCCATAACACTAATATTTTCCAGGGTTTCCTTGTCCTTTAGCAAAAAAGGGAAAGCTCACCACTAAATTTAAAACCATTAGGCAGGGGTTGCAACTTAACTCATTATCAGTATATTAAGGACATTAAAGGGCATGTAAAGGCAAAAAATAAAATCACATTTTTACTTTCTTTAATGAAAAAGAAACCTATCTCCAATATACTTCAATTAAAAAATGTACACCGTTTTTATAAGAAACCTGACTGTATGCAGTGAAATTCTTCCTTCATTTACTGCTGTGGATAGGAATTGTCAAACGGTCCCTAACTGCTCATACTTATGAACAGCAGGGGGGGGAGCCCGTGCCTTACTTTCCAGCCATGCAGAACTCAAGCAGCTTTGTTTGTTTCCCTGTTTTGATAATTTATGACAATCCCTAAGCAGCCCAGACCACACTGAGCATGTGTGCAGTCTTGGTCTTGCAAAGATGTTTAACAAAGTTACAAGATGGTGACCCCCTTTGGCCAACTTTGAAAGCATAAATCATTTGTTTGATTAGGCTTGTGGTGCAGTAAGTTCATGTTTATGTTTAGTATACAAAATACATTATATCTAGCCTTATTCTATTTTAGACTTTACTTTCCCTTTAAGACATTTTGTGCATTAAAGGTGGCCATAAACAGGCTGATGTAATCGGCCAACAGACAAAGTTGGCAGCTTATTGATCAGTGTATGGAGCCCTCCAATGGGCTTCTCCCAATTGATATCTGGCAAAATGTAGAACGGCCAGGTTTTAAAAAAATCCTGTTGTATCAAGAACCGCATTGGTTCATCCTCGGTGCGACACCTGTATCCACTACGTTAATACCTGCAGCCGCCCGCCACCCGTGAAGAGGAGTGCGGGGTCAGCTCATCACATATGTTTAGCCCTGTTTTTATTTCATGTTGTTTAATATTATTATGCTTATTAACACTAATTCTAGAAGTTCTGTCTCCCCACCGTTTTCAGTAATGTTCTACTATCTAATTAGCACAGTTACTTATCATTCTGCAAAACATGTGATTGCACTGATTACTAACCTGATATATGATCAGCCTTGGTTTCCATTGAACTTGCTCTACATCTGCTTAAAGAACAGACAAATATATGTAGTGATGGGCGAATAAAATTTCCAGACACAGATTCGCAGCGAATTTCCACGTTTCGCCGCAATCAAATTAATTTGCAAAACTGTGGTGACAATTTGCAGGCGAAAAATCCACTGTGTCAAAAAAATTGAAGCGTGTCAAAATTAGTGGGCCAATTTTATTCGGACGCCCATTGACTTTAATAAATTTGGACCAAATAGTCGTGCGTATAAAAATTGACGCGTGTCAAAATTGACATGCATCAAAATTATTTTGACGCCCATAGACTTTGATGTGTTTTGCAAATTTTTCGCCATTTCGCAAATTTTTCGCCCATCACTACCCTTATGTGATAAATCTTTAGTCGCCAAACAGCCAAAGCAGTGATTTAGCTTTGGTAACTGGGACTGGGATCTCTCAGAAGTTCTTGAACTCAGAAGAAAAAACACTGCTCAAAGATGAATGCACAGAGATTCTTTTTCTCCAATTTAGTCACATTTGCCAAATCCTATATAGTCGGTTGACTATATAAAATTTAACATAATAAACTTTTGAAAACGAAAATGTAAATGATCTCTTTTTCTGCTTCATTGTTCTTTCTCTCACTCTCTGTGTTTTGTTTGGGTTACTCAGGGTTTAGATTTTAACTATATTTAACAGTACAGGTATGGAACCCGTTATCCAGAAAGCTCTGAATTATGGAAAAGCTGTCTCCCATAGACTCCATTTTATCCAAATACTCCAAATTTCTCTGTAATAATAAAACACTTGATCCAAACTAAGATGTAATTAATCCTTATTAGGGATGGGCGAATTTGACCCATTAAAGTCTAAGGGCGTCAAAAAAAAAATGTCGCACGGCGAAAATTTTTTGCAAAAAACGTTTTTGACATTTTACGAATTTTTGGTGAAGCAAAAGGGGTCAGATTCGTCTATCACTAGTTTTAAGTCCTGAAAATGCCATGCCTTTTGGAGTGAGGGTATTTAAGGACGTTTGATTGCTTCCTAATTAATTAGCTTGATAAAGCTCTGAGAGGGAGGCGAAACACATGGCAGAGGCATTTTATTATTATCAGTATCCTTTATATTCTTTCTCGCTCAGTCATTTCCATTTCTGGGCTGATCATTTGATTGTACATAATTTTGCAATCAACACCTGTTTTGAGGAGATCTTACTCGTAGGGTCCACGTCGCATGCTGCAGCCACATAAAGTTGACCTGTACACTAACGCTGTTTTGGTTGTGTGTGTATTGGAGTACTGCATTAATCCATCCCAGTAGGGGGAAATTTGCACACTTTAGCAGTACAAATACTTATTGGTAGGCCCTGGCAATTTGACTGGAATTGACTTACTAAGCCCTACTTGCATTCATTAATAAACCCTGTTGTGTGTAATATCTGTATATTGTGCCCCCCTTCTTCACTCTCCATGGTGTCCCTCTCTATTAACTCCTATTTTTATCTTAAAAGTGTGTCTCTCTCTTTTATGGGGTCAATACTGTTTACTCTGAACTCTGAAAGGAGCATTATGGAAAACCGAAGGCATCAGAAATGCAGACATGACCAGGTCTGAATACACCATTGTTGAGCTCTACAGGATAGTCAGTGCTTAAAGGGAATTCTGAGTCTCCAAGCTCTATTTTTAGTAGATGTTCAGTAGAAGCTCAGGCTGGTTTAGTTTCTGAACTCCTCCATTTTCATCTGTTTAGTAGGTGAGGGTTCCCCTAAGCCGGAGTGCCTAGGCTTCATCGATTTAGAGAAGTTACGATGGTCTACCACCTTAAATGTTTTACTGCCATAGAAATGTTCATTATAAAAGCCTCAGAGATAGCATTGTTTAAGCATTTCAGTTGTTCTGACACATGACAGACACAATCTTTGACTATAGAGTTAAATAGACCAATAAGAAGGGCTTACCAGATATTTCAGTGTATACTGCCACATACCCTGTCTATCTGTTGACCCCTGAGGGACAGGGACCTTCCCTTTTTTCAACATGGCGTACAACGTAGAGCTTGAGCAATGTTAAAGACCTGTTTTGACTGCTGAAACCAATTGATTTTTACAACTGAAGACCTTTGAAAGACATAAATGAAAGTGCTTGATAATTGCCCTTATTCAGCAGCTGAAATGACGTCTGTAGAGTTTCTTAGAAACCAGGTTGAGTTCTAATATAAAGAGCAAAACGAAAGCTTTGAATTCTGATTTTACATGATTGTGGTTAAGTGTTTCTGTTTACCGTCTCGTATCCGTTTGCCCTTTCCTCAAAAGAATATGAGTGTTTATTTTCATTTCTCTTCTGCGTTCTATAGCCGAACGCCCTGTCTGGGCCCAGAGTGCTACATTGTTAAATACACTGGCTTGTAGGGAATTATAGAATGAAATTGCATCTTTGTTGTCCCCTGGTGGATGCTAAATGTGACGCATTTTATCAAGTCTTAATGCCTATACATGCGGTGTGTAATTTAAAAGGCATGTAAAGGCAAAAACATAAAATCCAATTTTTACTTTCTTTAATGAAAAAGAAACCTATCACCAATATTCTTTAATTAAAAAATGTGTTCCGTTTTTATAAGAAACCTGACTGTATGCAGTGAAATTCTCCCTTCATTTACTGCTGTGGATAGGAATTGTCAGACGGTCAGCTTTGTTTATGACGATCCCTAAGCAGCCCAGACCACACTGAGCATGTGCACATGTGTCTTAGTCTTGCAAAGATGTTTAACAAAGTTACAAGATGGTGACCCCCTGTAGCCAACTTTGAAAGCATAAATCATTTCTTTGATTATGCTTGTGGTGCAGTAAGTTCATGTTTATTTTTAGTATACAAAATACAGCATTTCTAGCCTTATTCTATTTTAGACTTTACATGCCCTTTAAGGAACAGGGTTGGGTGTGGAAGATTTAAAGGAATATTAAATATTTGTTTTAGGAATGTTTTTCCTTATGTGTAATGAACAGAATGCATACACGTTGCATACCAAATGTTCCATAATCCTGTTTCTTGTTTGTATGACCTTCTAAAAACCTACCCTCAGTCTGAAAGTTAATTTACAAGAAACCAGGATGTAGGTGTGGCCTTGTAACTATAGGGTGGTCACCTGACATCACTGTGAGCATGACCTGCTTAAAATGATAGGAATAATCCACTATGTTAGCTCATGTACAAGGGTTTATAATAGGCTGGCAGGGCCCACCGGGGTTTTTCCCGGTGTCCCACTGACACTGAGCACGTGCACATCAAATGTTTGCCTGCAAATTGTTCAAAATCATCAGAAATCAGGAGGAATGCATAAAAGTGATGGGAGAATACAGCATCAAATCTAGGAACTCCAGATAAAATAGGAGGAGTTGACAGCTCTGAATTTATACAAGGGTAATACTGGTGGTGAAGGTATTTAACTCCATTGGTTATTTACTGCCAGGGCCAAAAACTTTTATGAAAACCCCATACCATCACATACTGTATCCAAGATTTAGGGCAAAAAACTAAATTATAGTAACATGGACACACTACACAATATGTGACTAATAAAGACTAGTTCCTTCCATTGCATTTAGAACAATATGGGGTGTATTTATCAAAGAGTGAAGTTAGAGATCACCACAGTCCTCTAGAGTGAAATACTGACCATTTGATAAATACGCCTTTAAAAATCCCATAGAAATGAATGGAGAGTGGTGGAATTTTACTCTAGTGGACTGTGGTGATCTCTAACTTCACTCTTTGATAAATATACCCCTTTATGTTCCTATTGGTATATTTGTCTTACCACCAATTTGAACAGCTAGACACTGGGCACAATGAGGGCTCACCTTCTTCTACAAAACAAATATATGCCATTCAGTGCTCCATCTATTGGTGATTTCTGGCATATCTATAGGACTTAAATTATGAAGGGATATAGAATCCAATTCCTGGATACTGATTGGCCCCGACTCCACCTGTGCCTGAGAATACTGAATAATGCTGACATGGCAAGAGTTTAGTGATTAGTGTAATAACCATTGTGACTAGGAGAGGAGCCAAACAGAAAGGCGAATCATTAAAAATAATTAAAAACCATAAAAAGACCAACTGAAAATGACTTGTACATTATAATAACTATTCAATTTCAGGCCAATGTCCCCTTTAGTTAGGCTTCTACACTGTGAACTCTTTTATCCTTATGGCACAATTACATTAACAATGCGTAACAAGTCGAGCTTTAAATTTACCAATTAACCTATATTTTAAAGACCTTTAATGAACAAAAATTGCAGACATTGAATCCCAGTTGGCCAGCTAATGTAACTGTAAATGTACCCATGTAATCCCGGTGTAACAAGGGCAGGGAACACTAAATCAATCCATAAAATGCTCAAGATTTCATTTCAGTTAGCAAGCTCAGTAATTTGTGATCCCCAAAATGCCTTCATCCCCCCTTATTGAGCGGCACTTTCACACATTAAATCTGTAGATACGACCAACGAGTAGAACACTAAGATATGCCTTATTTCAAAGTGTAAAGAGCACTTTATACTTGGTGATAAACGGCCCACCATGGATATTTAACTTATTACCACACTCCATTGAATCATGTTTTTGATTTTGAAAGTTTAAAAGCTGCAATTTTCAGCCTTAAAAAAAAGCGAAGTATGATTTGCTTTAAGAAAAATGTTCTATAGTTATAGTAATAGTGGAACTTGGCAGAAGAATAGCTAATAAATGTTGGTCTCGGAACACGTGACTGGAAAGTATAGGATGTTTTACTGTGTTCGGCACGCCAAACGACACCGTTCTCTCTTTCCAGTGGAAAACTTTTTTTTTTGTTAACTGAGCCCCTTTGGGATTTTGTTTAAGTGAGAGCAATTAGATAATTCCATTAAATGAGCCAAAATGCTCTCTTTTCATATGCTTTGCTTATTTGCAAACTTAATTATCAGTTAAATGGGTAAGAGGAAATGTGTTTTGCCCTCTAGTCCAAGGTTATATGAATAGCGGTTGGTACGGACGGCAAGGACGAGCAATGAGAAGCCACTGCACTGCATGGGGATCAACACTGCACCATACTGCCCTGAAGCCACTTCCAATAACAGCATATTATCTTAAACTCCAAATTACAAGAAGACATAGACTCCATTTTAATCAAATTTTAATCAATTGTTAGAAATTTCCTTTTTCTCTGTAATAATAAAACAGTAACTTGTACTTGATCCCAACTAAGATATAATTAATCCTTATTGTAGACAAAACAGTCCTATTTGGTTTACTTAAAGGGCATGTAAAGTCTAAAATAGAATAAGGCTAGAAATGCTGTATTTTGTATACTAAATATAAACATGAACTTACTGCACCACAAGCCTAATCAAACAAATGATTTATGCTTTCAAAGTTGGCTACAGGGGGTCACCATCTTGTAACTTTGTTAAACATCTTTGCAAGACTAAGACTGTGCACATGCTCAGTGTGGTCTGGGCTGCTTAGGGATCATCATAAACAAAGCTGCTTGAGTTCTGCATGGCTGGGAAGTAAGGTGGGGGCTCCCCCTGCTGTTCATAAGTATGATTGTTTCCCTGCTCAGCAGTTAGGGACCATCTGACAATTCCTATCCACAGCAGTAAATGAAGGGAGAATTTCACTGCATACAGTCAGGTTTCTTATAAAAACGCTACACATTGTTTAATTAAAGTATATTGGAGATAAGTTTCTTTTTCATTAAAGAAAGTAAAATGGGATTTTATTTTTTTGCCTTTACATGCCCTTTAATGTTTAACGATTTCAAAAAAAATCTACTGGGGAATGTAATTAAAAATTAATTAAAATGTCATTTTTGCGAATGTTTAGTGCAGCTCACAATTTAAAATAATTCACTGGCAAATATTAAATTGCTCATTATCACTAAGTAAAGGTTAGAGTTAACACCTTCTCTGGCGTTTCGTTAAATAATTTGTCGCAAAAAAAACCCTTTGCTATTGCCAATTTTTATTACACACACTGCCCATGTTCTTTGCGAGGAAGTCGCTAATGTCTCAGGTTGGTCACAAGGGAGGCAAACAATGAAAATCTTGTTTGCTAACTTTCAAAAAGGTGTTTGTGAACATGTTTTTTTTCGCTAATGAAACATATTACATTCCCCCATTAATGTATGAAAATGCAAATTACATCATATCATTTTGCAATCTTATAATTAAATCTAATAAAAAAACTCCACTTCTCTTTGGAGTCATTAGTTATTTACAATATGTTTTATTTAATAACACAAAGTTATTATACAGACGGCTGTCTTTTTCAATTTTACACATAGGGGCAGATTTATCAAGGGTCGGATTTCAAAGTGAAAAACACTACGAAATTCGACCATCGAATTAAAATACTTTGAAGTTGAATATAGAATTTGAACTTTTTTCATCGAATTTGGGTTTTCTGCGGTCGAAGTAAAATTGTTTGATCAAACGATTAAATCCTACGAATCGAAGGATTTGAACGATTTTATCGTACGATCGAACGGTTTTACTTTGACTTCTAAAAACGTAGAAAAATGCTGTAGAAGGTCCCCCATAGGCTAACATAGCACTGTGGCAGGTTTAATTTGGCGAAGTATTGAAGTCAAAGTTTTTTTAAAAAGACAGAAGTAAATTTGAAGTCGTAGTATCCTATTGATGGTCGAAGTATCCAAAAAATTACTTTGAATTTCGATTGTTTTACTTCGAAAATTCCCTCGAATTCACTTCGACCCTTGATAAATCTGCCCCAAACAGTATGTTTTCCTTGTTAATTGTGATGTATAGGTATGGGACCTTTTATCCAGAATGCTCAGGACCTGGGGTTTTCCAGGTAAGGGATATTTTGGTAATTTGGATCACCATACCATAAGTCTGCTAAAAATCATTCATTAATTAAAGTCAATAGGAATGTTTTGCCTCCAATAAGGATTAATTATGTCTTAGTTGGGATCAAGTACAAGGTACTGTTTTATTAATACTGAGAAAAGGGATATATGTTTTAACATTTTAAATGATTTGATTAAAGTGGAGTCTATGGGAGACCATAATTCAGAACTTACTAGATAACAGGTTTGTGGATAACAAATTTCATACTTGTATTTGTCTCATGTGTATATTGTAGATTGGCTGGGGTGAAATGATTTGCCAGTGTATCAGTGGTGCTTATACAGCCTTGAATAATAAAGAATAATGTCAGCGACTCTCCCTATTGTTAGGGAAATCTATCTGAACAGATCATTCTGTAACGTGGCAGGCGCTCTCTTTCCAAGAAATCAAATTAATTTGCCAAATTTTCACAGAAAGAGAGAGAGAGACAGAGAAAAACTATTTTTAACTGTCAGTTGAGTGATAGGAATCTGCTGTTATCATTACCCTTCCATACATATGTGTGAATACTGCTACCCCGTGCTCCCAATATGCTGTGCATGAACTCACACAATAAAGGATGGCATGTGCAGACAAATATATGTAAAATATTTGGGAATACAGCCATGGATTTGCAGTGAAATCCCAAATTTCACCACGTGCAAATTTTTTCGCAAAACTGTGACGAAAAATTGCCGCGGGAAAATTCGTAGAGAATAAACTCCCATAAGCCCATTGACTTTAATGCATTAGGACAAAAAAAGTCGCCATAAGAAAAAACGCGCGTCGACTTTAATGCATTAGGATAAAAAAGTCACCATAAGAAAAAAATATATAACTCAGACAGGCAGATGGCACTTCTGGAATATGGTTTATTAGGGTTGCTGCTGTTAGACACCTAACGCGTTTCGGGAATGTATCCCTTAATCATAGGCTATGATTAAGGGATACATTCCCGAAACGCGTTAGGTGTCTAACAGCAGCAACCCTAATAAACCATATTACAGAAGTGCCAACTGCCTGTCTGAGTTATATGTACTTACAGCGGGGACACTGTCGACTGAGCACCTGGATGAAGGGAGGATCGGTGAGCTGAAGCGGTCTTTCTTTTTGTGTTTTATCATAAGAAAAAAACACCCATTGACTTTAATGCATTTGGAGCGAGAAAAATTGTTGCGTATGTAAAAACGTCCATTGACGTTCATTTTGTGAAATTTCGTTCTCAAATTTTTTGTTGAATCGAAACATGGACAGATTCGCTCATCACTATTTATCTTCCATTTTTTGTATACACACAGCAATGTAAGAAGACAAGGTCACAGATTCACACAATAGATTCACACAATAGATTCACACAATAGATTCACACAATAGATTTACACAATAGATTTACATAATAGATTTACACAGTAGGCATTCTCAATAGACAAATTTCCCTGCCAGCTAAGAGAGAAAGAACAATAAGAATCTAAACTTGAGAATTAGTTTTAGGCCAGGATTTTCAAAAACTTTTTTTGACAAATATAAATTTTTTTGCAAAAACAGAGAAACAACTCAAACAAATCTTTTTTTTCATTTATCATTTATATAAAGTAAATTTTTGGCTGAACTTTTATTTGATCATTTTCAGTTTGGGATGTACAAGGTCAATGTTATTAACACACTGTGAAATACTTTATACCTTTATGTAAGCAGAATGAGCCCATCCTTTGCCTTAGTAATATCTGACAAATGTACAAAATAGAAAGAACGATATTAAATAGTTTAGGTCGATCATCATGAGCCCAATCCCCCCACCCTGCCCCCAGCCTCACTCTCCCATTTGGTTACATATTTGTGGGCAGCCTTTGGTCACCCGAGTCCAGACATGTAGAAGGCAGAAGATTTGAACAGATTAATTTAATCTACTGTGACTGGGATGGTCGTTTGGGGCCGATCCAGTTGTGAATGATAACTCTTTTGGCATCACCTAAGGATGAGCGCACAGGTCTTAATTTGTACAATACAATCCACAATACCCAGCAGGCCAGATAGATATTGAAAACTTTATGTCTCCTTGATAAGATGTTAGACCAGGTACTTTTTCAGAATTACTTTAATAGTCTCTATCTCTTATTGCCGATAGGTAGCTGCAATAGTGCAAGCTAGAATGCTATATTTATTCTATAGAATGCTTTACCATACCTGAGTAAAAAGCTATAAGCTCTCTCTGTTTGTTTAGGATAGCAGCTGCTATATTAACTTGTTGTGACATCACTTCCTGCCCAAGTCTCTCCCTGCTCACTTATAGCTCTGGGCTCAGATTACATGAGAGAAGGGGAGGGGGAAAGAGAAGCAAACTGAGCATGCTCACGCCCCGGGGCAAGGAGGTTTAAGCTGAAAACAGGAAGTCTGATACAGAAGCCCATGTATACACAAAAGAAGGAAAGAAATGCTGTGTTTCTTTTGACAGAGGACTCAGAGCAGCATTACTTTGAGGATTTACTGGTGTATTTAGGTGGACCTTTCTGATAAGGCTTACTGAGTTTTAACTTTTCCTTCTCCTTTAAAGGACAAGGAAAGTCTAAAATAGAATAAGGCTAAAAATGCTGTATTTTGTATACTAAACATAAACATGAACTTACTGCACCACAAGCCTAATCAAACAAATGATTTATTCTTTCAAAGTTGGCCACAGGGGGCTGTCATCTTGTAACTTTGTTAAACATTTTTGCAAGACTAAGACTAAGTGCACATGCTCAGTGTGGTCTGGGCTGCTTAGGGATCGTCATAAACAAAGCTGCTCGAATTCTGCATGGCTGGTAAGTAAGGCGGGGGCTCCCCCTGCTGTTCATAAGTATGATTGTTTCCCTGCTCAGCAGTTAGGGACCGTCTGACAATTCCTATCCACAGCAGTAAATGAAGGAAGAATTTCACTGCATACAGTCAGGTTTCTTATAAAAACGGTACACATTTTTTAATTAAAGTATATTGGAGATAGGGTTTTTTTTCATTAAAGAAAGTAAAAATGGGATTGTATTTTTTTTGCCTTTCCTTGTCCTTTAATTACTAATCAGCCTTATATTGTGACATTTCTATTCTATGTGTGCTGTATATTGTGAGTGGGTCCCTAAGCTTAGTAAGTGACAGCAGCACAGAGAATGTGCAGTGAATCAGCAGAAAAGAAGATGGGGAGCTACTGGGGCATCTTTGGAGACACAGATCTTTACTACTAAAGGACTGTAGTTGCCTGGGGCTGGTACAGAAGCCCAAAACATAATGTACAACATTTCTAGCTACTTCTTTAGTTAGGCTTTACTTCTCCTTTAAGCCTGACGGGGTTATGTAAATCTGTTGGCTGTATTAACTTATTTACAATAATATAAAAATAAATATTAAGACACCTTAATTTTTTTTGTATAAGTGAGCAGATGCTTTGCTGTGGTATGTACAGTCATTTCTAGCTTATTCCAACCCAACAAGCCTTGTAGGAAGCAGCGGTTAGCTATGAAAATACCTCTGTCCCTACATTGAACATTGTCCAACCATTAAAGACAACCCTGCCCATCAGACACACATGGGAGAAAGTAATGCGCTTGCTGTGTAACTGACTTCAGATGGGTTTAGAATGTCAGAGACAACACGCTGGTCTGTTTAGCTTAAATATGTTTTCACTTTCGCTAAAAGGTCATTGTTTTGTGATAAATATACTTTTCTTCCTCCTTAGTCCTGTGAGTGAATATTACTGTGTTATCAAGGCCGCACAGCAACCCCTTAATATCAGATTGGTGGGACAGTGTCGCACTTATGAATAGTTGAAATATGAATTGTCAGTTCTACATAAATTGTCTCCTTGCATTCATTGGATTCAGACTTGACTTGTTGCCCTTTCTATATCAGTGTTTATACACTGATGCACATATACATATATATATATCTACCATCCTACACCTTATCTGCTGATTTAACAAGGCTTGGCAGCATTTCTATCTAGCAGGGATGTGTGGGCTGGCGTGAAGCCCATGGGTCAGCTGAGTTCCAGCTGCACATCCATTTGTGTTTAGTTGGCTGGATTTTGTGGTTATTTATTGCTGTCCCTGAATATAAAGCCTGGTACAATCTAGCTCACTGAAGAGACTGCTCTCACTGATTGTATTTAACATCATTAAGTTTTGAGGCACATATGTCTGAATGTCTAAGCTAGAGTCCTCCAGTGGGTCGGGTACCCG
Source organism: Xenopus laevis (assembly GCF_017654675.1). NCBI lineage: Eukaryota > Metazoa > Chordata > Amphibia > Anura > Pipidae > Xenopus > Xenopus laevis. The sequence goes on from NC_054382.1 coordinate 18,270,010, forward strand.
CAGAAAAACGGGTAACCTGCGGGTTGCGGGCAGAAGTTTTGGTATAGACTTGCGGCGGTGGTTCTGCGGGTTTACAGGGGCTTCTCAATAGGGAGTTTTATTTTTTCTGAGCACACCTACTTCCATTTATGTCTCTTCCGGTTTACAATGACAGCACTTCCTGATTCTTGATGGTCAGCAGATCAGGTTTTGCATAAGATAATTGCGGGTGGGGTCAGGGAGCGGGTCCAAGCGGGTAGGGTTGTGGGTCCGGGTGCGGGTTGCAGGCCTTGAGTCGGGTTCGGGTTTAACAAATTGGTTATATGCAGGACTCTAGTCTAAGCTCCTATCTGCTCAAATACTGGCCTAGTTCACCCAAACGCAGTCCCTTTAAAAGAAGCCTTCCACTTTTGCAGCAGTCAGGGCTGCCATATAGACAAGCCACAGCTTTGCAGTTCTGCCTGTTGCTGAGACCCCCCAATGATGGCAGCACTGATCAGAGAGCAGCAGGTCAGCACAGGTCTGTGTGTCCCTTCTAGTAAGGACAAGACTCTAGTCAAGAAGAGGTTCTAGTATTTATAAGACACTAGTAATGAGAAGGTTTTATTCAGGAGAGGTGATCTATAGTCAGGAGAAGACTGTTCTCATCAATTTGCTCTAGTCGGGAGAAGGTTGTTCTTTGGGTAAGTGTTAATCATTTCAGAGAGGCTTTAGACAGGAGCATACTCTAGCCTTCAGGAGGCTCTAGGACTATGCTGTAGTCAGGAGAAGGCTCCAGCCAGATGAAGGTTTTAGTTACAAGTATGCAGTTGTCAGGGGAATGCTCTAGCAGGAGTGTCCAAGCGGTAGATGTGGTTCTGCCAGTAGACCTTTAGCTGGTGATCAGTAGATCTATGGATGTAGATCAAAATGGGATAACATCAGGAAAAATAGACCTCGCATTAATAAAGTATGGGCACCTCCAAAAGCAATTTTTGGGGGGCATTCGCACGAGCGTGAACTGCCGGCAGGCCCCGTGTAGTTCCGGCACTGGAAGAAGGTCCTAGAAAGGAAATTGTTGTAATCAGGAGTATGCTCTAATCTGCTGAAGGCTCTGGGCAGAAGTACCCTAGTAAGAAGATGTCTCTAGTCAGGAGTATGCACTAGTTTTTCTAGTCAGGAAGTCGGTAAGTCGGAAGCTCAAGTTGTACATTATTTCCTAGAATTACTAAGAAAAAATTTGCAAGGGTGATTTTCTCTCTTTTGATTTTTTTTTAATTCACTGCACAATTTGGTGACTAATTTTCTGCAACACATTTTTACAAATAAAATTTAAGGATATTTTTCTAAATAAAAGCAAATCCTTAAAAAGCAGCAATATGCGTATATCCATTTACTTTGCACTAGTGATGGGCAAATAAATCCGCCAGGCATGGATTCCCGGTGAATTTCCACGTTTCAACCAAAGTGAATAAATTTGCGAAAAATCCGCCGCAACAAAAAAAAAATCTGAATAGTTGTGTGCATAAAAATTGTCGCTCGTCAAAATGATTCGGACGCCCATTGTCTTTAATTGGACAAAATAGTTGAGCATATAAAAATTGTCAAAATTTAGAGTGTCAAAATTATTTTGAAGTACCTTGACTTGCATTTTGCGAATTTATCTGCGAAACGCCACAGATTCGCCCATCACTACTTTGCATTGCTCACTATCTACTGTATATTAGATATGGCACACCAATATATATATATGTGTATGGCAAGCCGGTATCATAGTTGTATGACAGTTGCACATGTATAAAAGTGGTTAAATAGAGGAATGTATTTAGGTGCAAGGGGATTTCGTAATGGCACAGCCTTTCTTGCTCTAATTATTCCGACCAGCAGACTACACCTGCCGCTGAGTTTATATGCAGTGGAAAAGAGATTAAGATTGTGCTACAATATATATAACAGGTTCATTAAAGAAAATTCATTATGACATGAAGCCTAATGGACGGGGGGGGATTATTCGGCGAGCTTTACACCATTCTTGAAACGGGTATAATTGTGATGTCGCTTAATTCTTTCCCTTTCATCTCCCTAAAGAATTCCAGAATAAAGCACTCTGGGTTCTGTGTATGGAGTGTATCCTCACTTCCACTTCTATATATAGATGCCTTGAATTACACACGGCTGGGTGAGAGGACGGCTCGCCAGCGAGACAGTGACAGACCTTCTACTGGAAAATTGAGAAGGGTGATTTATTGCCTCCTTTTATTATTCTAAAGAGGCAAATGACTTGTTCTGGAACAAAGCAATTGCAGTGCTAAAAAAGAATGCATTGCCAGTTACCACAAAGAAGTGCCAGTGGATGTTTTTATTGGGAATCTGGATAGGCTGTTTTTTTTTTTTCTCTGATGAATTCAAACTTGGATTTGCTTGTTGCATCAATGTTTCTATTCATCTAGGAATGTACTGAGAATTGCAGGGCTGCTCGGCCAATAGTGAACAGATATGGGTTGGCTGATCCACATTTAAAGGAAAATATGACACATTTGTAATTATGGCGCGCCTTCCATTTATTTAGGCAGGCAGAGAATTTAAAGGACAACAAAATGAATATTCGCTGGGTGGTGCCAATTTGTTGGGTGTCACCAGTGTTGGACTGGGATGCCAGGTGCCCACCAGAAAACCTTAGACCATGGGCCCACCTTACAAACTATTATTCCTCCTCTCCTCATTCAACCTTTTGAATCTCCTAGTCTTTTTATATCTACTTACTATATTCTCCCATTATTAAGCATTTTTTCCCATAAAGAAATAGGAAATGACCATGAAATAGGCCAAATCGTTAGAAGCAAGAGGCCCACTGACACCTGGGCCCGGGGGAATTTTCCTGGTATCCCAGTGGTCCAGTCCGACACTAGGGGCCGATAATCAAGAGTCGAATTGAAGATTTGAATTCGAAATTTGAATTTTCAAGTTTTTATATGATCAAAACTGTCAAATTGAACTAGGGAATTATTCGAATTTGATTCGAGTTTTTCAAAAAATTTGAATTCGATTTTGGAGATTTATCATACTCTTCCTTTAAGAACTCAAATTCCACTATTCACCACCTAAAACCTGCCGAATTGCTGTTAAAGTCAATGAGAGACGTCCAGGGATCAATTTGGAGTTGTTTGCAGCCTTCCTGACATTCAAGCTTTTTTTCGTAGAGTTTTCCCAGTGTTTGTAGTTTTTGCTGTCCTGTAAATTCAGGTGTGATCTCTATAAACATCAGCAACAGCAGCTTCTATAAATGGAGCCATTATAAGTGCATCTGACATTTCCCACCCAGTGCTCATATTTTTGATGCCTGTGCAATGTTACAGCTCCTGTTAATATTAATGCATTTTTAATGCAATAAAAATGCAAATATGCAGACAATGGGGCAAATTTACTAAAGGGCCAAATTTCGCCAGTGAACGATCCGTCACACTTGGCGCCACTTCGTCAGATTGCAAATTAGTTACCAGTGCACTAATACACTAAAATGCGGAGTTGCATCTCAGCAGGCGAAAGCTGGTGAATTTTCGCTAGCGTTAATTCATTAGTACTCTTACGCTTAGGTCAATTTGAATAGGGCGGGTACATATAGGTCATGTATATGTCTTTATTAGAGATGTTGGTGCAAATGCTTGAAGTGGCCACTTATTATTACACATGTCCAAGGAAGTATAATAAAGACAGAAGAGATGCCCTAGACACGAGCCCACCCTAAAACAAACGTGGCATGCTCCTCAAATTGGTTAAAAAAAGTTAACACAAAAATCTTTAATAGTTAGAACTTTTTTAGGCAATCCCGATTTAAAATATGAAAAAAACGACGTGTTTTTTAGAACTTTTTAGGACTTTTCAGCATACAGGTTATAATGTCACTGACATAAGTCTGAGGAGGATGTAGCTTCATCTTATTAGTTTGGCAGGTCTAAGCTGGTGAAGGAAAATCTGCGAAAGAGGTAACATTCTGTAAAATTCGCAATTTAATGAATTTGCGGAGTAGCAATTGTTCGCCTGAGCGAAAACTCACCTAGTGCAAAACTGCACTAGCGACTGTCACTAGCGAATTGTCCTCTACACCTGATGTGCGTGTGGATGGGATTTCTGGTGAATTTTCACTATCGACAGCCACTTTGCCCTTTAGTAAATCTGTCCCAATGAAGGTCCATGAATAGTGATGGGCGAATTTATTCGCCAGGCGCGAATTCGCGGCGAATTTGCGCGATTCGCAGCCAGTGAATAAATTCGCAAAACGCCAGCGAAAATTCGCACGAAAAAATTTGCAGGCGTCAAAAAAAAAATTCGGCGACGTCGAAAAAAACGGGCGCCGGTGTCAAAAACGAGACACCGGCGCCGTTTTGCGAATTTTTTGCCGTTTTGCGAATTTCGCACAAAGTTCCAGAATTTTTCGGCGAAGCGAAACGGCGCAAATTCGGCCATCACTATCCATGAATGATAGCTGAAACCATGTATTGCCCTTAGGCTCTCAAGTTCTGAGTTCTAGGCTGTGGGCACCTTTATTCTGCTTGGGACAATCATGGGATTGGTGCATGTCAAGGCATAGTATAGGGCTGTCTGGGCCTCCACTTTTATTCAGGTAAAGCAGGATTTCTGAACTTTCAAAATGTGTATTTTTCTAGAACTAGAGTGTAGGTGCCAGTAGCCTGTAATGTAACTGAGCACCATCATATTTTCACTATAAGGGAAAATAAGTGGAAGAATAAACCATAATTACAAATGATGTACAAGTTCCATTAATGACATACATTTAGCAATATAAAACGCCGCCTGAGAAAGGAAACTGTAAAAACGATCCAGTCTGCTCCAAGGGTTGGCCAAATATTCTGCCACTTTGCTAATGACGCTCAGTTAATAACGGATAACCCTTTGCAACGAGTGAACTGTGCAGTAACGGCTGGTTTCTATATACCCAGAAAAGCAATGCTGAATAAAATAAAACGGAATTTTCAGTTTTGCTGAATTGATCCAGTCTGCCAAAATAAAATGCCAGCAGGCCAGATGTAGAAAAGATGTGTAATTGAAGGTGGGATGGTTGTAGCAATTTAGACTTTTAAGATTGGCATGGATGAAAAAAAAATGCTTTTGGCATAGAAGTTTCCCAAAAATGTCCAAAGTGAAGCTCTTTGTCCAACTGCAACAAATTAAGGAATGATTATTTGAAATAGTAGAACATCTCTGCTGTTATTAACAATGGTGTGTGATGAACAAAATGAGATAAACATAACCTGGGACCAGAATCTGCTGCACAAATACAAGAACGCTACAGTCTAGAAAGAAGAATTTTGGAGCTTCAAGTTTATATTTGGCCAAATGAATGCATTTTTCAGTAAAAGCAACTTACTGCCCAGTAAAATTTTCTTTTTAAAGAAAATTCTTTACTATTCACTTTTATTCGCTTGACCTTCAAACTATTTGGTGGTGGCAATAGCAGTCACTGCAGTCAACAACGCATTTCGCACATGTTTTCACTTAAAATTATAACTTGTGTGTGATTTGTAGGGATGTAGCGAACCGCCGATAATGTGTTCGCGAACGCCGTTCGCGAACACCGGCAAAAAATGCGAACAGTTCGCGAACTTCGAACATCCGAAAATCGTTCGATTCGAACGATCGAAGGATTTTAATCGTTCGATCGAACGATTTTCGTTCGAATCGAACGAAAATCGTTCGATTTTAGCGATCGAATGGTCGAATGGTCGAACGATTTTGACGCGAACGCCTATTGGCGAACGTCGCGCGACGTTCGCGAACTTGCGGCGGACGCGAACAGCCGATGTTCGCGCGAACAAGTTCGCCGCCGAACAGTCCGCGACATCCCTAGTGATTTGCACTAAGTGAGTCAGCGGGTGCCTGCTATTACACTGGAATTCTGGGGGAAAACATTAAATACATAGCGTGCATGATAGTGTGTACAGGCTAGCTTGAAACCTGCAGGACCTGTGGGTTTACCCATGAGTAGGACGAGTCCAAGCCGATGCAACTCTTTTATATCAGGTCATAGACTAAACTCTGACCTTAAGTGGAGAAATCAACCCCCTAGGCTCAAAAATCCCTGCCCCCTCCCCTGCGTAGGCCCTCCTCCCCCCCGGCCTAACTCCCCCCGGGCAAATGCCCCTAACTTGTTACTTACCCCTCCTTCTAGGTCCTCTCCAGCGGAGTTCACGGCAGCCATCTTCTCCCGAGCGCTCTTCTTCCTGTAGTCATCGGCATTTGGTGGCGCATGCGCAGTAGGAGGCATTTGGCGGTTCGGACTACTGCGCATGCACCGAAAGTCACAAAGTTTCCGAATAAGAAATCGGAAACTTAAAGACTTTCAGGCCCATGCGCAGTAGCTCCATACCGGCAGGTGCCTCCAACTGTGCATGCGCCCGAAAGTCACAAACTTTCCGATTTCTTTTTCGGAAACCTCGTGACTTTGGCGCATGCGCAGTAGTCCGAACCGCCAAATGCCTCCTACTGCGCATGCGCCCCAAATGCCGATGACTACAGGAAGAAAAGTGCTCGGGAGAAGATGGCTGCCGTGAACTCTGCTGGAGAGGAGGGGGGCCTACGCAGGGGAGGGGGGAGGAGGGGGGCCTACGCAGGGGAGGGATTTTTGCACCTAGGGGGTTGAATTCTCCTTTAAACCCACCACAGTGTTCTCTGATTTCTCTGATTTCTCTGCTTTCTAAACTCCGGTGCCTTTAAATAAACCCAATAGAATTGCTTTTGTCACCAATATGGATTCATGCAGCTTAGTGACCATCAAGTACAAGCTAATGATTTATAATTACAGAGAAAAAGGAAATCATTTGAAAAAATTTGTATTATTTACTTATAATTAGAGTTGCCACCTTTTCTGGAAAAAAAATACCGGCCTTCCTATATATTTATCTTTTTTCCGTATTAATAACTTCGGGATCGGCCATCATTTTTACCGGCCAGGTGGCAACCCGGCTTATAATGGACTCTATAGAAGATGGCCTTCCCGTAATTTTGAGCTTTCTAGATTTTAGGTTTCCGGATAAGGGATCCCATACCTGTACTATATTTATCACATATAAATGGGGTGTAAGATTTTAAATGAATGTCAGAAATAAAACAAAAAAGCTTGTACTAATTAGTTAAGGGATTCGATCTAAGACCACCCTGGCCTCTAGAACATCACTGGTGAAATCATGGGAGCTCCTCCTACTTTTCTGAAGAATGCTCCAACCAGACACCAAATTTATAGCAGCACCTCCCTGGAGCTTTCATGTCATGTGACTGAAGTCACCTGTGACATTACCTTTAGGTTATGGTGGAAAGGGGCAATTCCCTTGCATTTTATAAAATAACAGTTTAAAGTTTCATTCTTTTGTTCGGGGTCATGGTGGGGTTTTTATGTTCTTTGTAACATCAGAACACCCTGTTTTGTTTGGATGACAGTCCCAGTACCAGCGGATCATGCTGTGGGAGATCATGTTCCAGCATTTATCTTATCTGCTTGGCAGAAGAGATTTGTCAGTAGTTTGCTGAAGATCTTTGGCTGAGGCATTGGCTTTGATGTGTTTTGTTCTTGGACTAAATATTGTCGGAATTTCCTACACAAGGGTATGTTACTTGTTAGGATGCCTGATCTATAGGACAATATGTTGTTTAAATCGCAAGTAAAGTCCGAGCTTAAATAGACTCTATAGTGACTTCACGTTTGCATAAGAAGAGAGATTGGTTGCTTTATTAATTTCTATTACTGAAACCATAAATCCAAGATGGCGCTTGTTGATTACTGCATTTTCTGCCTCTAATAAAGGAGTTTATTATCTTTTTCAAAACAACAGCAGCATGGTTCTGGAGTGGGCAGGTTGAAATATAATGGGCATTACATTACATTAGGGTTTGCATGTCCTTTAATTTTTTTTCCTTTAGATGAGGACGCTAGCTTTGCCTTGGCTAGGGATGCTACTAGAGTGTCATCAATTAACGATATTTAACAATAATTCCCTAAGAACCGACCCTATATAGAGCCATTCTCTGAGGGAGTTTGTAGACACGAAACACGTACGTTTTATCTGTACACCCACTGCCACAACAATGTCACTTTGTGTATTCGAATAAAGCCGCATTGATATTACCGGTAGCGACTCTGGTGGATATATTGGTCAGCACTAGATGTGGGCAAGAGTGTCGGAGAGCCATTCTTGTTGTCAGCTAATGTAATACATATATTTATATGTTCACACATGATGGCAGTTTGTAATTAGAGGTGGCAGTTTTTGTGAAGTTCTGTCTAAACAAACACAAGACTGAACACAAGCTGTAGCACAGGGTGTTAGAGCTCTGCCAATAGCTGCTGACCTTGGAGCCGGCTTCGGCAATTTACAATCTGCTTCCAATGAAAGAGAAAGTTTATTGTTTAACTAGTGTTGCTGACGAATGTGTTTCGCTGGTTTTGTGATGCTGCAAACATGTACGGGACACGTTGTCTTCGTTTTATGTCCTTGAAGTGATTTCTTTCCTCCCTTGCAGCAACAATAGAGGCACAAGGAACAAATATGCACCAGTCTGAGGCTGTGGGGCACCAGTGGATATTGATCTGGGCACAGATATTTCATGTTATTTTGCATATTTCCTTGCAGTTATAATTAAGCCCAAAAAAAGTCTGTTTAGTAGAACCCTACAATTACAACCACAACCAGTTTACAGTCAATGAAAAAAGCTTTAAATATAAAGTCTTATTATTGGCAAATAAGTACAGTATACCGATTCATAGATTTTTTGAATTTCATAGAATTTTAAGCATAACTGGAAAAACCATTACAATTTCAATATGTATATAGTCCACCATGGACCATCATAGCAAAACAGTCTCGGACTGGTCCACCGGGATACCAGGAAAAGTCCCGGTGGGCCCAGGTGTCAGTGGGCCCTTGTGCTGCTAAACCTTTGGCCTATTTCTTGGTCATTCCCTATTTCTCTGAGAAAAAGAGGCTAAATAGATGGAATAATAGATTATAATATGAAAAGAAAAGAGACTAGGAGAATAGACTTTGAGTGAGGAGAGGAAGAATAGTACTGACAGTAGGCCCCTGGTCTAAGGTTTTTTGGTGGGCCCCTGATCTAAGGTTTTTGGGTGGGCCCCTGGTGTCCCAGTCCAACACTGTAGCAAAATCATTTTGAACCACCACATTCTCAGTGTCAGCTGCCCTTAATTTTATGCCTTGTGGACAGTGACATTTTAAGATTCAACTTTAAGAGGTTGTCAAACTAACAGGCGCAACATCATCATTTGACCTCCAGGCCAACAAATGGATAACAAGACAAGATTTTCAAACTTTATTTGGAGAGGCTGCTGTTCCCTTACACAGGACTATGAACTGCCCAGGAGTGGATGAGTTTCCCAACACCCAAAACTTAAAGGGATACTGTCATGGGAATTTTTTTTTTTCAAAATGCATCAGTTAATAGTGCTGCTCCATCAGAATTCTGCACTGAACTCCGTTTCTTAAAAGAACAAACAGACTTTTATATTTAATATTGAAATCTGACATGGAGCTAGACATAGTGTCAGTATCCCAGCTGCCCCAAGTTATGTGACTTGTGCTCTGATAAACTTCAATCGCTCTTTACTGCTGTACTGCAAGTTGGAGTAATATCACACCCCTCCCTCCCCCCCCCAGCAGCCAAACAAAAGAACAATGGGAAGGTAACCAGATAGCAGCTCCCTAACACAAGATAACAGCTGCCTGGTAGATCTAAGAACAGCACTAAATAGTAAAAGCTAAGTCCTACTGAGACTGATTCAGTTACATTAAGTAGGAGAAATAACAGCCTGCCAGAAAGTAATTCGATCCTAAAGTGCAGGCACAAGTCACAGGACTGGGGGCAGCTGGGAAAATGACAAAATGTCTAGCCCCATGTCAGATTTCAAATTTGAATATAAAAAAATCTAAAATTGAGGTTTTACTGTATAGGTATAGGATCCATTATCTGGAAAACCCTTATCCAGAAAGCTCTTAATTACAGATATTTTAATAAAATAATTTAAACATTTTACACATATTCCCCTTTTCTCTGTAGTAACAAAACCGTTCCTTGTACAGTTGGTCCCAGCTAATATATAATTAATCCTTATTGGTGGGAAAACAAGTTTATTCAAATGTTTAAATTATTTTTAAGGTATGGAGATCCAAATTAATGTAAGGATCCATTATCTGTAAAACTCCAGGTCCCAAACATTCGGGATTACACATCCCAAAATAACAATCTACGCCTACAACATTTAACATTTACGTGTTTTTTTTTTTTATAAATTAAAATTCCACCAGAAAACACTTATCCAACATTTATTAATGTGGGTTTTTTTTAAACGTATTTTTAAGTGAATACAGAATGTGTTGCTGTTCTCTGTTTCTGACTCTGTCGAACAATACAGTTCTGTTAATCAGCTACATTATTTTCGGAGTCGGAGCCAGGAGTGCAGAGAATACACGCATCCTTTGCCGCCGCTGCTTTCAATAGCAATTACATTCACAAATGATTTTTGAAGCCAATGAAAAATGCCTTAATAACTGTGCACTGGAAAGTTGTGTTTCATATGCAAAAAACAGTTGTCGGGTGGAGTTCTCCTTTAACCTCGCTGGAAAAATAACTGCTTTTTTTTGATCATTTTTATTATTGGTTCCAGATAAATACTTCTTAATTTCATTAACTGATGATGTATTTATTTTTGCTGTGGCAACCGTCTCTCCTGTTTAAAACCAATACTTTCCAAGAACCTTTCTGCTGTCATAAATATGCTATCAACAGCTGCTGTATTGGCCTTCTTGACTGGCCAAATATTATTGTAGAATTAGTTCTACCCCGGGCCATCTCATGCCCAGAAAATATGTTCTGAAGAACGGCGTTGTAGGTCTATGATTTCACATGGCAGGCTCAGTGTGGCGTTCCTATAGAGATGCCAGTATTGGTCTCGTGCCTTCGCTGGGCAGTGTCGGTAATTGGCCCTCGGGCGCATCATTTTGTGGCCGAGTCCATTTCTCGCTCCTTGTTTTGATTAGAGGCTGCGCCATGTGTTCTTTATTAGCCCCTAGCACAGGATTCCTAGTGTGCTGCTGATCCAGGCGCGTGACTTATGCAAATAGATCGGATTGATTGATATGTTCCTTCAACTCAAACATTTCCATGTGAAGGGAAACAGAAACAAATACACTAGTTATTAGTACTAATAATCACGCTACCTCTCCTAATCTAACACAATAAAGTATCAGACTTGCTTACAGCAGATCTTTATCTGGATTATAGGACGCTTTATAAATCACAGGGATATTTTTTAGAAGCTTCTTTTTTTTATTCTTTTGTCTATTCCTTGGCATCTCCTCCCATTTCCAAACCCCCCCCCCCCCCAAAGCTGGTGTCTCCCTAAAGGGATACTGTCATGGGAAAACAGCATCAGTAAATAGTGCTGCTCCAGCACAATTATGCACTGAAATGCATTTTTCAAAAGAGCAAACAGATTTTGTTATATTCAGTTTTGAAATCTGACATGGGGCTAGACATATTGTCAGTTTCCCAGCTGCCCCCAATCATGTGATTTGTGCTCTGATAAACTTAAATCATTCTTTACTGCTGTACTGCAAGTTAAGGTGGCCATACACGGATAGATCCGCTCGTTTGGCGATGTCGCCAAACGAGCGGATCTCCCTCCGATATGCCCACCTTGAGGTGGGCAATATCGGGCTGATCCAATCGTGGGCCCTAGGGCCCAACGATCGGATCCTAGCGTTCGCCAAACGGGCGGTCGGATCGCGGGACCGCATCAACGAACAGATGCGGCCGCGATCCGACGGGATTTTTAACCCCATCCGATCGAGATCTGGCCGACTTTCGGCCAGATCTCGATCGGGGAAGCCCGTCGGGGGCCCCCATACACGGGCCAATAAGCTGCCGACTTGGTCTGTCGGCAGCTTTTATCGGCCCGTGTATGGCCACCTTTAGAGTGATATCACTCCCTCCCAGTAGCCGAACAACAGAACAATGGGAAGGTAACGAGAAAGCAGCTCCCTAACACAAGATAACAGCTCCCTAACAAGATAACAGCTCCCTGGAAGATCTAAGAACAGCACTAAATAGTAAAAGCCCTACTGAGACTGATTCAGTTATAATTAAGTAGGAGAAATAACATCCTGCCAGAAAGTAATTCCACAAGGCACAAGTCACATGACTGGGGCATCTGGGAAACTGACATGTCTAGCCCCATGTCAGATTTCAAAATTGAATATAAAAATATTTCTTTGCTCTTTTGAGAAATGGATTCAGTGCAGAATTCTGCTGGAGTAGCACTATTAACTGATGTGTTTTGGAAATAACATGTTTTTCCATGAGAGTATCCCTTTAATGTATTATTACAATGACAATTGCTCCTGTATGTTATATCTATTCGATAGTCGAAGTACTTTCCCTTTAAAAAAAATTTCGACCCCCTACTTCGGCAGGTAAAACCTACCGAAGTCAATGTTAGCCTATGGGGAAGGTCCCCATAGGTTTGCTAACCTTTTTTTGATCGAAGGATTTTCCTTCGATCGTTGGATTAAAATCCTTCGAATCGTTCGATTCGAAGGATTTAATCGATCGATCGAAGGATTAGCGCTAAATCCTTCGACTTCGATATTCGAAGTCGAAGGATTTCAATTCGAGGGTCGAATTTCGAAGTATTTTTTACTTCGAAATTCGACCCTTAATGAATCTGCCCCTAAGGGTTGTGACACACGGGCAGATTCGGTGAGATTTAGTCGCCTGGCTACTTTTCATTACAGCGGACGGTAAGACACGTGAAGGAAGTTCGGGGAGATTGTCGCCCAGATGAAGAGGCGATTAGTCACCAGGCGCCCCGAATCTCCCCGAATCTGCCTGTGTGTCACAACACGTGAAGGCCGTTCAGGGAGATTGTCTGGGCGACAATCTCCCTGAATGGCCTTCACGTGTCTTCCCGTCCACTATAATGAAAAGTCGCCTGCGCTAAAGCACACGCGGCGCTTCTTTTTCCGAAGTCGTCTGAAGTTTCCTGCTGAGGCAACTTTGTGCGACTTCAGAAAACTAAGCGCCGCGTGTGCTTCAGTGCAGGCGACTTTTCATTATAGCGGACGGGAAGACACGAGAATTAATATTAGAGGCGATTAGTCGCCAGGCTATAAATCTCCCTGTATCTGCCCGTGTGTCACAACCCTTAAAGCAAAAGATTAATTGACTCATGGGACCTAACAAATATGGTTTGTTGGTATGTTTGTGAGTACAGTGAATCGTACGATCCCAGGGGGGGGCCCTTATTTTTTTAAAATGGCAATTTTCTATTTATGATTACCTAATGGCACATACTACTAGAAAAGTATATTGAACAAAGCTGCTGCGCTCTCAGGATTTGAAAAATAGCAAAAGAAATTTATTTAGACAGAAAATAGATGCAGAATACTGGAAGTTTAAAGGGATACTGTCATGGGAAAACAAAAAAATTTCAAAATGAATCCATTAATAGTGCTACTCCAGCAGAATTCTGCACTGAAATCCATTTATCAAAAGAGCAAACAGATTTTTTTTATATTCAATTTTGAAATCTGACATGGGGCTAGACATATTGTCAATTTCCCAGCTGCCCCAAGTCATGTGACTTGTGCTCGGATAAATTTCAATCACTCTTTACTGCTTTACTGCAAGTTGGAGTGATATCACCCCCCTCCCTTTTTCCCCCAGCAGCCAAACAAAAGAACAATGGGAAGGTAACCAGATAACAGCTCCCCAACACAAGATAACAGCTGCCTGGTAGATCTAAGAACAACACTCAATAGTAAAAACCCATGTCCCACTGAGACACATTCAGTTACATTGAGAAGGAAAAACAGCAGCCTGCCAAAAACCATTTCTCACCTAAAGTGCAGGCACAAGTCACATGACCAGGGGCAGCTGGGAAATTGACAAAATGTCTAGCCCCATGTGAGATTTCAAAATTGAATATAAAAAAAACTGTTTGCTCTTTTGAGAAATGGATTTCAGTGCAGAATTCTGCTGGAGCAGCACTATTAACTGATTCATTTTGAAAAAAATGTTTTTTCCCATGACGGTATTCCTTTAAGTATCCAATAAGGATTCATGCAGCTTAGTTACCATCAAGTACAAGCTACTGTTTTATTATTACAGAGAAAAGGGACATCATGAAAGATGGCCTTCCCGTAATTCTGAGCTTTCTGGATATTGGGTTTCTAAATAAGAGATCCCATACCCGTGTATGAAGAACTAATGTAATACATGTATGGGATCTGTTATCTGAACGCCTGCTATCCAGAAAGCTCTTAATCACGAAAAGACTGTCTCCCATAGGGGCAAATTTACTTACCTCCAAATTTGCACCAGCGTTGCCTTCGCCGCACTTCGCCAGGCGTAGTTTTGCCAGGGCTGCACAAATTCACGAACTTTTTTCGCCAACGGTGAATCTTGAGAATTTCGCCGTGAATTCGCGCCTGGCGAATAAATTCGCCCGTCACTAGAAATGATTACTCGATGGGCGACTAATCTCCCAAAATAGGAGCGTGTGTCTCTGCCCTAATTATAATTTATTACAAATACAAAATTGAATATTTAACAAATTCCTGCAAAACTGGGTTTAGTGGGTCCCTGTTATTATGAGCAATAAGGCTGTGATGGGAAAGGGGTGATAGGCTGGTTGAGAGGATAGGCACAAATTGTAAGATACTCATTGAGGTTCAATTCACAAGAGCTTTTATGTTAGCTGAGTGCTGTCGCTCCTTGCGGTGGGAAGTCATTGCAGCAGCAGAGCTGACTTTCACTTACACCTCAAGGCATGCATGTCTTCCAGGTGCCAGAAAAATTAATAAGGCTGTTCAGCGTATAACACCATGTAATTCCTATAAATCATAACCTGAACAGCAGCATTCAGTCAACGGTGTTTCCGACACGTACATAGAGGTGGATTTATGAAACCGTGGAAAAAAATTTGGCACCGTCGTTTACAGCCGTGTAAAATTCCTCGCGGGAGTATTTCTGTACAATGAGCCGCCATACTGATAGGTTGTATCTCCTGGTCGGGTTGGTGGCTCCCTACTTGCCAGAGCAGCTGGAGGTTTGGGGGGGATTAACGGGTCCCAGACAGAGAATGATTCTATTCAAACTGTTACACACACACATTTCAGGGTTGAGAGATTTCAGCACATTCATGGCAGACACTGAAATACAGAAACCTGACGTTTAGTGTGAAAGGATGGAATGACTTACAGCAATAAGTTTTTTATGTGCGTGTTGTTGATTTTTAGTCACAATGACAATCATATTATTTAAGAAACTTTAAAGGAGGGAGGGTCACACAATATGTACAATACAATGCCCGGGATGCTTATTGCACCCCTAAGTGCCAGTGTCCTCCTAGACCTCAGCCCTGTCCTTGAGCCAGCAATAGGAGCATGCACCAGATATTAATATATTGCAAACACTAAGGAAAATTGTGTATTCTAGTTCAACTATCCTGATGAAGGCTTGTAAAGGGCTGAAATGGAATTAAATATTATAGATTACACCCCTTTGGCTACAAATATATATAGATGTATTTATATATATCTGAATTCCACAGACACAAATTAATCATCACATGAATTAACTGATTATGAATGTAAATCATTTAGTGATGTCCCTGCTTTTTACATTTCAGATATGTTGGAGTCTGCCGCAAATAAATGCCAAAGGTGAGTAAGCTCCTTCCTTCTGCTCAGTACGGCTTTATATGTACAAAATCTCGGACCCGGGGTGACACTTAGGCTGGGGGAAGGAAGAAGGGGGGTCTATGTAGGGTAGGGGGGTAGGGGATTTTTAAATTTAGGGTTGAATTCTCCTTTAAGGCCTCTGTTACATAGACCTTGAATAAATGTACAAAAGCACATAGTGTTTATTTAAAGGGATCATGTCATCGGAAAACATTTTTTTTTTAAAAAAACACATCAGTTAATAGTGCTACTCCAGCAGAATTCTGCACTGAAATCCATTTATCAAAAGAGCAAACAGATTTTTTTTATATTCAGTTTTGAAATCTGACATGGGGCTAGTCATATTGTCAATTTCCTAGCTGCCCCTGGTCATGTGACTTGTGCCTGCACTTTAGGAGAGAAATGCTTTCTGGCAGGCTGCTGTTTTTTCCTTCTCAATGTAACTGAATGTGTCTCAGTGTGACATGGGTTTTTACTATTGAGTGTTGTTCTTAGATTTACCAGGCAGCTGTTATCTTGTGTTAGAGAGCTGCTATCTTGTTACTTGCAGTACAGCAGTAAAGGGTGATTGAAGTTTATCAGAGCACAAGTCACATGACTTGGGGCAGCTGGGAAATTGACAATATGGCTAGCCCCATGTCAGATTTCAAAATTGAATATAAAAAAATCAGTTTGCCCTTTTGAGAAATGGATTTCAGTGCAGAATTCTGCTGGAGCAGCACTATTAACTGATTCATTTTGATTTTTTTTTCCCATGACAGTATCCCTTTAAAAAACACCTCTTCCTCTGGCACGGAAGGCAGGGCTGTATTCACCGAGGGAGGTCTCTGCAGTCAAATTTGGAGGATCAGACCTGCTGCAATTCTTTCATGTGCAGGACAGGGTGCAACGTACACAAAACATGGTGAACCTCATTTTCTGCTGGATAATTAAGCTTAGCTTCTCGACAGCTGCTCAGAGCCCACTGAGCATGTGATTTTCACAGACACTCCTAACAAAATCCAAGATGGGAAACTCCTGTGACAATTTTGAAGACCTGCATCATTACTGCTATAGAGACGGTGAACTTTTAGGCTGGTTCAATAAGTTCCATATATAAAATATGGCATTTCTAGCCATATTCATTTTTAGGGTTTAGTTCTCCTTCAAATTAGCCCCTGTATGTTTATGCGAATTAGCTATCCACCACCCTCAGGAAACTAGTATTCACAGTATTATACACATATTATATATTATTCCTTTATTGTCACCATAGTCCATAGTGTATCACCCTTTGTTGTAATACTTTCAATTAGTGATGGGCTAATCAGTGCAGTTTCGCTTCAATGACAAATCCGCAAATTTACCATATAATTCACCAAACGGCGAAAGATTCACGAAACGCATTCAAGTCAATGGGCATCAACAATTTTTGATGTTTGCGAATATTCTGATGTGTGCAACGATTTTTTTGTCGCCAAATTGTGCCGCAAATTGTGAATCACTTCTTCCAATGGTTTCAGGCACAAACACAAAAATATACCCAACCCTGAAGTATAATAAAATTACCATTATCCTCTTTTGCTAAGATATTTAGATTTGTGTTTTTTTAAGCAATAAACCTTAGTTGAAAATGTGTTTAGTTTATATAGTGAATAAAGTAAATTATAAGGATATTACCGAGGAGTTTTTATACAGGTCATGGAACTCCTCGGTAACTTACTTCTAATATCCTCATATTTTGCAACTGGGGGTACTTTATTTATTATAATACACAAGTTTCAGTGAGTCATGTGACAGAAATGACATCACAACTCACCGTTTATAACTAATGACATCAGAACTCACCATTTACAAGGATATAATTTACAAGATATTCATAGCGTTTGTGTATTATAATTATGATAATAAAAAATGCAAACCGAATGTTTCTGAAACTAATCAGAAAGCCTTTTTCTCCCCATTGCCCCAAAATATCACTCTAGGTTGGAATAAAGTGCTGTTATAAA
Source organism: Xenopus laevis (assembly GCF_017654675.1). Lineage (NCBI taxonomy): Eukaryota > Metazoa > Chordata > Amphibia > Anura > Pipidae > Xenopus > Xenopus laevis. The sequence continues at coordinate 18,287,723 of NC_054382.1, forward strand.
ATGAACAATCTAACGGAAATGTGTCCTTTTCATTTAATCTAGTGCAGTTAATAAAGAAGGAGCCAGCAAAGATGAAACGTACTGGAGGGAGATTAATGCAGCCATGGCCTTAACGAACCTTGCCCAAGGGAAAGATAAACTGCAGGGAACGACCAGCTGCATCATTCAGAAATCCTCGCATATATCGGAAGTGAAGACTGTTAAAGTGGCGCTGCTTCAGAAATACTAACCTGAGGTTTTTCAGACTTGCCTATAAACCGGCGACGGAACCCTCAGGAGTTTGTCCCAGTCCTCTGAAGCCTGTTCTGCTTTGGAACGATGAATATTCTGGTTGCTAAACATCAAGATCTACAAAGTCTTGGACTCAGATACCGGACGCTGCCGGACATGTACATTTTAATGCCGTATCCGTTTTTTTTTTGTTTTTTTAAAGGAACAAATAACTTATTTTATCTGTCAGCACAAATATTCAGCTGATAAGTAAGAATTGCTTCTGCCATATGTGCCTTGCCGATAAAAAATAAGCTACAACGTGGGCATGAGATACAATAGTTATGCCTTAATTTATGAATGCCATAAAGCTTTTTATATTTTATCTGGAGTTAAATCTGCTCGGACTGCAAACAAGTTGATATTTGCAGCTGATTGGAAAGTGCATGAGATATCATGTTGCCATTTGAACCAGTCAGTATATTGTACAGTATTTTGGACGTTTCCGTTTTTGGTTTTCCAATCAAGGGTTTCATTCATAAATTGATGATATACACTGCAAATATCACAAGTTTGGGGTTTAAACATATACTGTATGGGCAAAAGTATGTGGACAACTCATATATATATAATGATTGGCTATTTAAGCCACTCTCATTGTTGCCAGCATGGGTGCCACTACATTATACAATGACATTCTTAATAGTTCCATACTTCTTTTCTTGTGGCAACAGTTTGACCCCTTTCATTTTCCAGTACAATAATGCCCCCATGCATACAAGATAGGCTTGCTGAGATGGGATCAAAGGAACTTTGCTGATCTGCACTGTATTGATGTGCGGGTCAGGAAAAACTCATAACTACACTCAACCCTAAACCCAACTTGCACCCAACCCTAATCTACAAAATGCTGTCATTGTCGGACCCGCACCCAACCCACCTCTCCTCACTTTCTACGCTCCTTCTGGGACTGCCTCTGGTTCCAAGACAGAGAATCTTTGGGAACAGAGGAGGAGGGTAATTCTCCATTCTGACCCACACCCAACCCTAACCTGCAGTGATTGGTTAAATCTCAACTCAATCCCGGCCAACCAATGGTCAACCTGTGTCATGGGTTTGTGTCAACCCGCAAATCACTACTGCACAGAGCCCAGACCTCAACCCAACTGAACATCTGTAAGATGAACAGAAACACAATTTCCCAACCGCTTATGTATAAATGGAAGCCAATCCCTCCAACGATGGGCCATATTCAATTCAGTGAGAAAAACGTTTATCACGTGAAGACTTCACTGAAGTCTATGGGAAAAAACTATAACTGAATTTGGAGTGTTTTTTCTCCTGAAATTAATCTCGTCCATGAGTTTTCACATGATAAAGCATGAAAAACTTTTTCTCATGGAATTGATATTGGCCCAATGTTCCATCATCTAGCGAAAAACCTTCTCAGAAGAGCAGAGTGTATATACTGTAACAGTAAAGAGATTTGTTTAATACCCTTGGAGATGTTGTTGTCCATATATGTGTATATGGATTTATTCTTGTCTATATAGTGTAATCACTATTATCAGACCCCGTAGCCTGGCGTTTCATACGAGAAACTTCATATTGTCTAAACAGGCAGAGAATATCTATTTTTGTCAACAGGTATGTTTCCAAAAATATCTGAGGGACCAAACTAAAGATGATAAACACCGTTTAACCTTAGTGTGAATAGAGACACAGGAGAGGAAGGAACCCTGAAAATAAGATCCTTTTAAGGCAGGTATTAATTTCAAGGAAATGACAATGTGGAATTTTTGTGAACATGGTGCCGGCACTTTGCACCTTGCATTGCCATTGCACTTAAAGGAGAAGGAAAGGCTTGCAGCACTTGGGGGTGCCAGATGTTAGGCACCCCCAAGTGATTGTATTGACTTACCTGAAACCCCTGGGCCGGTGCTCCTATCAGCAGAAAACTGCACCGCCCCGGGGTTACAACAGTGAGCACCACGGAGCGATCCACTTCCGTCTTCTTCTGTCTTCAAATTTCCCGGGGCAGATGTATGCGCAGTTGAACTAAATAGCTGACTTTTTAGTTCAGCTTTTCGATCTACTGCTCATGCGCAGCCGCAAGAAGCGTCTTTCCTTCTCCTTTAAAACAACACTTATGCACAGACATGAAAATTCAAAATGGGAAATCCTGTTTTAAGCCATTAAGGGGGTGATTTATCAACTTTTGAATTTGATCTTTTTCAACAAATTGGGAAATTGAATTATGTTGTAAAAAACCGTGTATGTACGGTATTAAGCTCAAAACATTTATACAGTATGCTTTAGCATCTAAAAGCTGCCTAATTTATGTAGAAGTCAACTGGAGCTGTCTATGGCAATTTTAAGGTGTTATTCTAATTCAATCTTTTTTCAATTTTCCACTCTTGAATAGAATAAATAGAATAAAAAATTTGAGCTACTCGAATATTTTTCCAAATTTTTTTAATCACGTTTTTGAGCAATTTCTTTGTTTAAAATTTTAATTTATTTGAATTGTGATAAACAGGCTCACTAAAAAAAGGAGATCATAGGTTTAATTTTAACACAATGTACCATTAATCTGCGACCAAAGCTTTCTATTTGATAGCACAGAGAACTAATGAAACATAACAATTCAATCTGAATTTCCATAAATCTGCTTCATAGTTTTGTGTTTTAAAATCAGATAAGATGATGATGTTGGTGGCAATAAAATTGCCATGGATATGGTATGTAAGGGAAATGGAATGACTTCTTTTGATTAAGGATCAGGCTAGTTAAAGGGGTTGTTCACCTTAAAATTAACTTTTTATATGATGTAGAGAGTGATATTCTGAGAATATTTTTTTTTATATTTGTGTTTTTGAGTCATTTATCTTTTTATTCAGAAACTCTCCAGTTTGCAATTGCATCTGGTTGCTAGGGTCCAAATTACCCTTGCCTTGGTTTCAATAAGAGACTGGAATATGAATAGGATAGGCTTGAATATTAAAAAAGTAGAAATCATAATACATGTGTAGCCTAATTGAGCTTTAGATTTTTTTTAGATGGGGTCATCGACTCCCATTTGAAAGCTGGAAAGCGTCAGAAGTAGAAGGCAAATGATTTAAAAACTATAAAGAAGAAAAATAAAGGCCAATTGAAAAGTTACTTAGAATTAGCCAATCTATAACAAATCAAAAGTTAACTTATAGGAGAACCACCTCCCAGAATTCCAAAGCCATAACAAAAGATGGCTGGTTGTAGAGAGCGTTGTATGCATGGCCCAGTGCTGGTTATACAGTAACTGGACTGGACTGTAAAGAAGGCTATTGTTTTAGAGTGAAAACGGAAAAGGAAGTGAATTGAACTGATGAGACTGAGTTGCATGTAGTGAATCAATAAATGTCTATTGAAAGAAAATAGCATATTTTGCAAAAGACAAAAACACCCTTCAATGCCCATACTGTACTTTAATAAGCAATAAGTGCAATAATAACGTGCCCTCACGTGCATTTTTAATAGTCATCTACAGTCACATTTGCATTGACATTTGTATATTTAATTTTGGCATTTACACAGGCAAAGCCATATGCTAAAGTCATAATTACCACGGGAGAATAAAAAAATGAGTTTCAATAGGTCTGACATTAATATTAAAAGAGCCCAGTAACTGTCAGTTTGGAGACAATCTAATACTTGTATGGAATATGCTTAAATGACATTTATAGAAGGTGACAAAATATATGTGTAAGGCCGGAGTTTATCATGCTAGAAGTTGTGATTATGCACGAATTATGGAGTCATTAGGCCTTTCAGGCTATTTACTGCATTTGTAGCCACAGGATATCATGGTGAGATCTTGTCTTATTGCCAAAATGAATGATTGGTCCCATTACATTTAGTGGCAGTTGTGACATCTTGGCCAGGTTATTGGGCTTCTTAAATATTTGTTGAGGATCAGTCATGTTACAGAACTTACATAATAAACTTACATAATAATAATAATATCATTCGGTGGCAAACCATTAATACAATCAGTGTAATCTTTAAAGGGCCATGCACAACAAAACAAATTGGCAGCGGTTCTGGAATACAGAGCCACAAGCTTATTCATATTGAGATAAATATTAATAAGGTGCATCGGGGGCAGAAGAATATGTTTCTTTTGTAGAACCCCATTCTGAGATGTTTTCAGAAGACTATAGGGGACATAGAATACATCGAGGGTGTTTGTGCAGAAGTAATGTCTGACATGGCGTTGTTCCATTCTAATACGTTCTTAAAAAATAATAACAAATGGAACCCAATGCACATACTGCTTTGTATATCTTATATTTTTCTAACAAAACCAGGGGTTGAGTTGGGTAGTGCCTGGGCGTCATTATTTAAAGGAGGCTGGTTGTAGTTACTTCTGTGTTCCCTGTAGCAAAGTCATCGAGATATTTCACTTTTCATTGGTTAAAAAAAAAAAAAATGAATACTACCCTTTAATGGGCTGCAGAACATGAGGCATTTGGATTGGCACTTGTGATCAAAGCACCAATGACGACAATTGTTGGTTTCCCACAGAAGTCAATGGAAGCTTTTTCATTTCTAAATAGTGATGTATTATTTATCAAAATCCAAATTTTTATTTAAATAAGTATTTAAATAACAAAATGGTCAGAACAAACTAGAATCCACAATTAGACCTTATTTATTATTAAAAAAAAAAAAGCACAATTTAATCGGATTGGGGACAAACTCAATAAAATCAAGCGAAAACCCAAACTACTTGATTTTTCGTGCTTTTCCCCAAAAAGCCAGAATTTTTCAGATTTTTGGCCTAATTCCAGCACAGACCACAGAAACTTTCAAATAGGACAGGGAGCTCTCCCATTGACTTCGGCAGGTTTGAGGTGCCAGATTCTCAGATTCTGACTTTTTGCAGCATCAGGCTTTAATAAATCCCCAAAAATTTTCTTTTTTTTTCCACTAAAATTTGGATTTTATAGTAAAAAAAAAGTTTTGGAGTTTTTATTATTCTGACTTTAATAAATAACCCCCTAAGTATTCACCAAACTTCCACTCAAGCCAACTGTAAGTGATCTTTAGGGTGGTAATTCACCCACAGATACAGTTGTATAAAACAAAGCACTATCTGTGCATGAATTGTGGCTCACTGATCCCAGCCAATGCCCACAGTATGTGGATTGGGCAGGTTTGAAAAGTTCATCTGTTGATGCACCATGTCATTCAGGTGAGAAAGGTATGAGGAGCCACAGTGCACAAACATTTAGGGGCCAATTCACTAAATTTGAGTGAAGGATTCGAAGTAAAAAAACTTCGAATTTCGAAGTATTTTTTGGGCTACTTCGACCATCGAATGGGCTACTTCGACCTTCGACTACGACTTCAAATCGAAGGATTCGAAGTAAAAATCGTTCGACTATTCGACCATTCGATAGTCGAAGTACTGTCTCTTTAAAAAAACTTCGACCCCCTACTTCGGCAGCTAAAAGCTACCGAAGTCAATGTTAGCCTATGGGGAAGGTCCCCATAGGCTTTCCTAAGTTTTTTTGATCGAAGGATATTCCTTCGATCGTTGGATTAAAATCCTTCGAATCGTTCGATTCGAAGGATTTAATCGTTCGATCGAAGGAATAATCCTTCGATCGTACGATCGCAGTATTTGCGCTAAATCCTTCGACTTCGATATTCGAAGTCGAAGGATTTTGATTCCTAGTCGAATATCGAGGGTTAATTAACCCTCGATATTCGACCCTAAGTGAATCAGCCCCCTAGAGTGGGCAGCTTTATTATGTGGCCCCTTGTATACCTTCTGTCCATTCAGCCCAAATGGTCAGAGATTATACCAGACCAGGCCATTTGGAATGGAATATGCTTAAATGACATTTATAGAAGGTGACAAAATATATGTGTAAGGCCGGAGTTTATCATGCTAGAAGTTGTGATTATGCACGAATTATGGAGTCATTAGGCCTTTCAGGCTATTTACTGCATTTGTAGCCACAGGATATCATGGTGAGATCTTGTCTTATTGCCAAAATGAATGATTGGTCCCATTACATTTAGTGGCAGTTGTGACATCTTGGCCAGGTTATTGGGCTTCTTAAATATTTGTTGAGGATCAGTCATGTTACAGAACTTACATAATAAACTTACATAATAATAATAATATCATTCGGTGGCAAACCATTAATACAATCAGTGTAATCTTTAAAGGGCCATGCACAACAAAACAAATTGGCAGCGGTTCTGGAATACAGAGCCACAAGCTTATTCGTATTGAGATAAATATTAATAAGGTGCATCGGGGGCAGAAGAATATGTTTCTTTTGTAGAACCCCATTCTGAGATGTTTTCAGAAGACTATAGGGGACATAGAATACATCGAGGGTGTTTGTGCAGAAGTAATGTCTGACATGGCGTTGTTCCATTCTAATACGTTCTTAAAAAATAATAACAAATGGAACCCAATGCACATACTGCTTTGTATATCTTATATTTTTCTAACAAAACCAGGGGTTGAGTTGGGTAGTGCCTGGGCGTCATTATTTAAAGGAGGCTGGTTGTAGTTACTTCTGTGTTCCCTGTAGCAAAGTCATCGAGATATTTCACTTTTCATTGGTTAAAAAAAAAAAAAATGAATACTACCCTTTAATGGGCTGCAGAACATGAGGCATTTGGATTGGCACTTGTGATCAAAGCACCAATGACGACAATTGTTGGTTTCCCACAGAAGTCAATGGAAGCTTTTTCATTTCTAAATAGTGATGTATTATTTATCAAAATCCAAATTTTTATTTAAATAAGTATTTAAATAACAAAATGGTCAGAACAAACTAGAATCCACAATTAGACCTTATTTATTATTAAAAAAAAAAAAGCACAATTTAATCGGATTGGGGACAAACTCAATAAAATCAAGCGAAAACCCAAACTACTTGATTTTTCGTGCTTTTCCCCAAAAAGCCAGAATTTTTCAGATTTTTGGCCTAATTCCAGCACAGACCACAGAAACTTTCAAATAGGACAGGGAGCTCTCCCATTGACTTCGCCAGGTTTGAGATGCCAGATTCTCAGATTCTGACTTTTTGCAGCATCAGGCTTTAATAAATCCCCAAAAATTTTCTTTTTTTTTCCACTAAAATTTGGATTTTATAGTAAAAAAAAAGTTTTGGAGTTTTTATTATTCTGACTTTAATAAATAACCCCCTAAGTATTCACCAAACTTCCACTCAAGCCAACTGTAAGTGATCTTTAGGGTGGTAATTCACCCACAGATACAGTTGTATAAAACAAAGCACTATCTGTGCATGAATTGTGGCTCACTGATCCCAGCCAATGCCCACAGTATGTGGATTGGGCAGGTTTGAAAAGTTCATCTGTTGATGCACCATGTCATTCAGGTGAGAAAGGTATGAGGAGCCACAGTGCACAAACATTTAGGGGCCAATTCACTAAATTCGAGTGAAGGATTCAAAGTAAAAAAACTTCGAATTTCGAAGTATTTTTTGGGCTACTTCGACCATCGAATGGGCTACTTCGACCTTCGACTACGACTTCAAATCGAAGGATTCGAAGTAAAAATCGTTCGACTATTCGACCATTCGATAGTCGAAGTACTGTCTCTTTAAAAAAACTTCGACCCCCTACTTCGGCAGCTAAAAGCTACCGAAGTCAATGTTAGCCTATGGGGAAGGTCCCCATAGGCTTTCCTAAGTTTTTTTGATCGAAGGATATTCCTTCGATCGTTGGATTAAAATCCTTCGAATCGTTCGATTCGAAGGATTTAATCGTTCGATCGAAGGAATAATCCTTCGATCGTACGATCGCAGTATTTGCGCTAAATCCTTCGACTTCGATATTCGAAGTCGAAGGATTTTGATTCCTAGTCGAATATCGAGGGTTAATTAACCCTCGATATTCGACCTTAAGTGAATCAGCCCCCTAGAGTGGGCAGCTTTATTATGTGGCCCCTTGTATACCTTCTGTCCATTCAGCCCAATTGGTCAGAGATTATGCCAGACCAGGCCATTTATTGCCACCTTTAACATCGAGATCAAAACTTTTTGTAGCACCAATCAAAGCCCCAAGCATGCTGTAACCCTAAAAGGGACATACCGGCTGAAACTGATGGGTTGTATAATCACCCTAATACCCCATCATGGCAGCACATCAATGGTGATTCCCTGTTTATCTGCCTGCAGTGCATTATCTCCAGTGCCTTAATGACCACGCGCATATTGTACATTGTCGTTTTCGTATTCATATTGCGGATCTCCGTGACTGGTGGGTTTTTCTTTCATGGTCACAATTCTTTTACAAAAACTTTTAAATAATTTCATATGGAAATATTCTAAACTGTATATATGTATATGTATATTTCATATTTTCTTTCTCCCTACATTCCTAGTTCAGTGACTTTACAAGAAAGTGGGTTGACTGTATAAACTGATGAAGTATCCAATATTAATTGATTCCTGTCCGTATCCATATGTACATTGTAAGAAAGGGTCTAGACATGTGTGGTCCCAGTTATCATGAGCTACAGTAAGAGCGTTCTCCATCGCTCCCGTTGCAGAGGTGGTAATTATGGGCTATAATTCTGACAATGGATTCTTGGTGCAGTCTCTAGCACTTTAAGTCCTTCAGCTTCCAAGAGAGCAATCATTAACTAAGCCTCTCATGGACATAATGTGGAATCTGGGGATTTTGCCATTTGATTGACACATCTTGAGCATTTAAGGTTCTAGCTGGAAGAGTTCGGAGGACTAGGGTTATGGTTCAAATTCTCTGCTCTGGTCCCTTTGGTCCCTAAGGCTTTTGTCACCAAAATGTGAATCTGAATCTAAACAAGAATACTTCACCATTGTTTGTACTATGATAAGTTATTGTAGCATAAAATATTTTGTGAAAATAAATTATCTTTTGAAAGCATACCAAAGTGTCCCGCGGAATGGTTTCTGTGCTCGGGAGTTATAAGGACTGAATTGGAGCCATTTATATTTTAATGCAGAAAACTGGAATGGATACCGGTATGATATCACAAAAGGATTTATACTGTGGTTGTGGAAACTATTCCTACCCCAGAGGCCCCCTGAGTTCCAAGTAGGTATGCAAATGCAAACAGTTTTCGACTCACTCCTTACTGTCTAATGTAGTTATAATTCCCTGCTCTTGATTTGTAGTAGGCTTTATAATTGTAGGCACAAGTAAACTGTCAATATATATAAATAATTGTTATAGTTATACAGGAGCAGTGACCAGCTCCATGTTGTAGCTCCCACCCTTCCCAGCTATAGTCAGGTGATCCCACTGGTGTCTAATAAAAGGGCAGCCAAGTTTGGGAGTTTTACTTTGAAAGCAGCTAGTAAGTTGCAGGTAAAACTTAGTCCCTTTGTAAAATGTATAATGAAGCAATTGAATTCTTAATGAATCAGATGAAAATTAAGCGTAGGACTGGCCAGATATGGGATGACTTTGACGTAGTTGGCCAGCTTTAATATATTGCAATATATGGACTAACAATCCCTGTGTTGTTTAAAGGGTAAGGCATTTTTCAGTAGCAGTATGCACAAAATGTCTGTTTTATATATATTGATAATGGGTTGAGTGCAGAGGACCTCTTGTATTTGACTATATATATATATATATATATATATATATATATATATATATATATATATATATATATATATATATCATCCTTGAACAGACAATGAATACAATTATTCATTAATATCTTTTATAAAACGAGTCAATCCTGACAAATTGGCTTTCTATAAATTTCTATAGTACAATAGAGTAGCACAGATGAGTGCCAAGCCAGACACAAAACACATAATGGTTTGTCCTTGTCTCGCCTCTGAGCTATCGACAGTAAATGTAATATATTAAGAGATAATACAATCCAAGTGTAGGTCCAGTAACAGAACTGATTATCTGATTAGACTGTACTGAGTCTGGGCATTGGGTGGATTCTATTCAATTCTGTGATTTATATCTCTTTATGTTGAAATATAAATACTACATTTTAACAATGAAATTCTCTTTAGGCAATGTGTTCTTGCACAAAGTAAAATGTTTCCAACTATCCCAGCATCTCATACTTGTTGGAGAGAAGTAAATCCAGCTTTGAGCACATTTCATTTGTCTGAAAAGAAAAGCCGCTCTCCCCTTTATTTTCTGTAACAGTTTTAGCTCCTGCCAGGGTTTATCTGACCCCATGCATCAAATGACTTTAACAGTCACTTCTTATACAGAGAGGGTTTCGCTGCAAGAATGGTGTCTATCCTTCAAGGGATTCTGTCATGATTTTTATGATGTATTTTTTATTTCTAAATTACACTGTTTACACTGCAAATAATTCACTCTGCAATATAAAATTTAATTCCTGAACCAGCAAGTGTATTTTTTTTAGTTGTAATATTGGTGTTTAGGTGCATCTCAGGTCATTTTGCCTGGTCATGTGCTTTCAGAAAGAGCCAGCACTTTAGGATGGAACTGCTTTCTGACAGGCTGTTGTTTCTCCTACTCAATGTAACTGAATGTGTCGCAGTGGGACCTGGATTTTACTATTGAGTGCTGTTCTTAATAGCGATGCACCGAATCCAGGATTCGGTTTGGGATTCGGCCAGGATTCAGCCTTTTTCAGCAGGATTCAGCCGAATCCTTCTGCCCGGCCGAACCGAATCAGAATACTAATTTGCATATGTAAATTAGGGGCAGCATTGTTCTGCTGATGGGCTGCTGGGGGGAAAGGGAGGGGTGATATCACTCCAACTTGCAGTACAGCAGTAAAGAGTCACTGAAGTTTATCAGAGCACAAGTCCCATAACTTGGGGCAGCTGGGAAACTGAAAATATGTCTAGGCCCATGTCAGATTTCAAAATTGAATATAAAAAAATCTGTTTGCTCTTTTGAGAAACGGATTTCAGTTCAGAATTCTGCTGGAGTAGCACTATCAACTTGATGTGTTTTGGAAAAAAACATTCCCATGACAGTATCCCTTTAAAAATAATAATAAGAAGAAATGTGGGAAAAGGGTAATCTGGCCATATTACCTGAATGTTAGACAAATGCTCTGTGCTCAGTTTGGCAAGATATGCAGAGAGGTAATATAGGCCTTTGGCAAAAGCTACAAACCTGTTTGTCCATTAACCACAAACACCGTCATCACACATTTATTGTTCGATCAGATCAGTCTTATTGGAATAGTGGGCCATTATGACCAAACATTAAGCAATGTCATGTTGATATGGTTGAAAATGGTCAGTGAAGTTCTGCTCAGACAGATGCTTTTACTGTACTTAAGTAGCTCACAACATGCAACAAAGGTATACAAAGATGGCAATCAAGAAGGTTAGTGATCCTTTGTGGATCTTCAGTGTTATAGGGTTGATCAACATTTGGACTCCTAAGGAGATGTGAGAAAGAACTAATATGCAGGGGTAAAGCTCAACCAATCAGTGTCCCATTTTCTACATACCTTCCGTGAGCTGCAACAAATGGAACAATAGCTCAGCCCTTTTGTTCCATTCATCATATCTACAATCCACACTATCAAGAGAATGCCCAACAAATATAGATACGTTATATAATTCATTCAGAATAATAGTTTTTGTTATTGTCTATTTTCTACTTTGTAAGAGTCTGGTAACCAAGGACCTTGTAGATTTACTATATACTTGTGCTAATTCTTCTCTACATGTGTAACAAACTTGACATTATTTTGGACATATGTTCCACAGTCCAAGCGTATAAGGTTTGGCAAAACTTAGCAAACTCTATGATCCCCATTATTTACATCACCCCCAAAGAACCATTACAAGAAGGAAGAGAAAACAGCCAGACAACTGAAACACAATGACCAACGTCAGAAGTTTGGTATTTGCCATTTAATTTTGAGCGTTTATTCATTTCAGTTCTAAACCTTCTCCGAGCCAGTTAGTGCAAACAACTAAACAAATGAATTAGAAAAAAAGAGAGCCCCTACTAAATACATCCAAAATGTAATTATCTAGAATTATTGATTCACTGAATAAATCAGCCCAATATGAACTCCAGATGCGAAATGCAGTCCAGACACAACTCCACTGAACTGTTTCGAAACCCAAATATTCTCAGACAAACAAGTCTCTTTGGAGCCCTTCAGCAAGTCAGGGACATTGCATCCATCTCAAGCACAACAACAACATTTACCCACCATTAGGGATGGGCGAATTTTTTCACCTGTTTCACCGAAAAAATGACACCCATAGACTTGTATGGGGTTGTGCATCAAAATTTTTTTGACATCCATAAACTTTAATGGGCGTTGGCGACATTTCACAGGTGGCGATTTTTTTTTTTTTTGACGAAACGGGTCAAATTCGCCCATCCCTACCCACCATACAAATACCCAAAGGTGATGAATTCCTGAAAAGTTTGTTTCTCAAATCCCACTAATTGGGATTTCAGAAACAAATTTTGTTGCACAGTAAAGAATAAAGAAATGACCATTTGTATCTTTTATATTTCCATTTTAAAGGACAAGGAAAGGCAAAAAATAACTTTGTTTAATGAAAAAGAAACCTATCTCCAATATACTTTAAATAAAAAATGTGTACCATTTTTATAAGAAACCTGACTGTATGCAGTGAAATTCCCCCTTCATTTACTGCTGTGGATAGGAATTGTCAGACAGTCCCTAACTGCTCTGCAGGGAAACAATCATACTTATGAACAGCAGGGGGAGCCCCCGCCTTACTTCCCAGCCATGCAGATCTCAAGCAGCTTTGTTTATGACGATCCCTAAGCAGCATAGACCACACTGAGCATGTGCACAGTCTTAGTCTTGCAAAGATGTTTAACAAAGTTACAAGATGACAGCCCCCTGTGGCCAACTTTGAAAGCATAAATTATTTGTTTGATTAGGCTTGTGGTGCAGTAAGTTCATGTTTATGTTTAGTATACAAAATACAGCATTTCTAGCCTTATTCTATTTTAGACTTTCCTTGTCCTTTAACTTTATTATTTACTTTATTTCAGAGTTTGTCATAGGCAATGCACAATAGAGATATTTAAAGTGTGAAATTATAATGGGTAAAGAGTGATGGGCGAATTTGGTGCATTTCTCTATGCTGAAAAATCAGTGAATTTCCTGCGAAATTCGCGAAACTGCGATAAATTCGCAAAACGGCGCTGGTGTCTTGTTTTTGACGCCGGCGTCAAAAACAAGACACTGGCGCCATTTCACGAAAAAGGGCCGGCGTAAAAACAAAACTGACGCCGGCATCCATTTTTTTTGACGCCCGTAAATTTTCACGGTGGTTTTACAAATTTATTTTTGGGAATTTGCTGGTAATTCGCGCCTGGCAAATAAATTCACCCATCATTGATTAAATAAAGTACACCTGGGAGGTTTTACATGTGTTATATTGTGGTGCAATACAACTGGTTTGATTATCCCATGCATCTCATGGATGCAGAGAATTTTTTTTCATTCTGCTCCCATCCAATATATAGATTTTGTTGGTTGGGGATAATTTAGAAATCCTAGCTTGTCTTTGTAAGAGGGAACTCAAGTCGATAGTTTAATTTCTGCAAAATGTCTATTTCTTCTCAGCTTGTATAGATTCCTGATGTGTTGCACACTGCTCCGGGAGCTTTGGCTTTGAAAAACCTTAGAACCAGTGTGTGTCTTGCGAATGCCAGGAATGGAATGCAAATGAAAATATTTTGGGTTTGATTTATCAAAGTTAGCTTTGTCACAGCAGGAGCTGGACTATAACGTGTGCCACCAGCCATCATTGGTGGATCTACCAGCTACACTGACGTCAGCAGGACAGGTGATTTCTTTCTCCATTTTAAATTATGTTTATGACTAGATATTACTGGGCCCCACAGCGAATTATATTTCAGACCCCGAAACTGTCTAGAGGTTGACTTGTTTTTTATTGAAATTTTATATGAATTAGGGTCTCATGGGGCCCCATACCTCCTGGCCCCTCTGCAGCTGCAGGGTCTGCTTCCTCTAAAGTTACATCCCTGGAATAATATTGGTCCATTAGATGACATTTTAAATTCTTATTTCATGTATGGTCTTTAAAGGGGACCTGTCATCCAGATTTAAAAAGCTGTATAATAAAAGTCCTTTTCAAATGAAACATGAAAACCAAATTCTTTTCTTTATTAAAGAAAAAGATTTGCAAGTAAACAATGTATCATCCATATTTATCCATAAAAGAATAATAAGAGTATATAAGAAACAGACATTTTGCAAATAACCAATAATCACAAAAAACAAACATCTAATAAATAATATTCCTAACAAAGTCATTGTGGTAAATTTGCAAAATATAGTATAGTTTAAATTATTTATTTTTCATTTACTTGTAGCTAATCCAGAAACGGTTTCCAAAGTAAAAAGTAATTCTGTTAAAGTAAGTTTTATACCAAGCTCCGAATACCCGAAATTCCCTGAAATCCGAAAAATTAGTGATTTTTTTTTTTTTATAAAATCGGACTTTTAAAAATAAATCACAAATTTTTCAGAATTTATTAAACCCGGAGGGCTAAAAAGCCCGAATATAAAAACACGGCATCTCAAACCTGTCGAGGTTGCATAAAAGTCAATGGGAACAGTCCCATCGATTTTTGGTTGTGTCTGGGGTTTCGTGCAATTTCACGATTTTTTCGGAGCTTTCAGGTGAAAACTCCGAAAATTTGGAGATTTTGGGGAAAATTCACGAAAAAATTGTGAAAATCAGAGCTTTTCCCGCAAAGCAAATTTTCAGGAAAAATGTAATAATAAATAAGCGTTAAAAACGTGAGCGGGTTATATCGCAGTTTGTAGCAGCCGATATTGAGATAAATTTGGACCTTGATAAATAACCCCCTCAATGTTGGAGGGTTTGTTATGTTCCATTTGTTTACTATAGATCTACAAGCAGCAGCAAGGAACAAATGGAAAAATTGTGATTCCTTGACATGGGTATTTAGAGATTTACTGGCCAATTTAAACAATTTTTTGGGATTGGGCTTTTTGAAGCCTAAAATCTAAAAAAAGTCATGGAAAAAAGTGCAACTTTTTCTGGATTTATTATGCAACAACACTGCAACAATTCCAAATACAAAAATACTCCAGCTAAAACCTGTCATGATTAACCTTTTAATCATGTAGAAGTCAATGGCAGATGTCCCTTTTAAAACTGGAAGATCTTATTTTTTAAATTGGTGGTTTTAGAGGTTTTCTGTATTTTTGATGCTGACCTTTGTGCAACATAAAAAGTGACATGGTTTTAGAGAAAGTGAGTTTATTTGTGGTTTCAGAAACCTCTAAAACCACGAAAATGAGACTATTGATAAATAGGCGTCCACATAAAATGTATTGAATAATGTTTGTTAATACCTAGGGGCAGATTTATCAAGGGTCGAATGTCGAAGTTCAGAATTCGACCAACGAATTTAAAAACTTTGGCAATCCTGCGGTCGAATAAAAATCGCTTGATCAAACATTAAATCATTCGAATCAAACGAAGCGATCGAAGGATTTTTATTCGACCAAAAAAAACGTAGAAAAGTGCTGTGGAAGGTCCCCATAGGCTAACATTGCACTTCGGTAGCTTTAATTTGGCGAAGTATGACGTCAACGTTTTTTTTCAAGAGACAGTACTTCGATTATCGAATGGTCGAATAGTCGAGCAGTTTTTACTTCAAATCGTTCGAATCAAAGTCAAATGGTCGAATATAGCCTATTCGATGGTCGAAGTACCCAAATATTTACTTCGAAATTCGACTTTTTGAAATTCGAACCATCACTCAAGCTTAGTAAATCTGCCCCCTAAAAGAGCTAAACTGGAATTAATAATTACTTGCGGTGCATGAATAGAATTTAAATAATTTTGTATTTCTTTCCAAAAGTGCAATATTTGATGACAGTCCCAAATACTATGGAAAGTATTTATGAAAGTAGCTTTACATTTTGGATACATTTGAAGGTCAGGGCTCATACTTTTTCCATGTTAAACCTTTATATGATGTCTCCATTTTTCTGTATTAATGCTTTTGTTATGTGAAGTAATAATATTAATTGAGTAGTGTTCATTCAGATTTTTTCTCCAGTTCCTTGCGTTATCCATTAACTGATCCAATTCTGATTTTAAAAATTAGGGTTTTTGTTAATATAACTGGTTAGACCAATGTACAAATTGTTAATAATATATTTGCTCATTTATTGGAATTTTCCTTTAAATTCTTCACAGTTGAATATCTTTTTGTCATGAGATGAAATGATATTTTATTAATTTTACTCCTTTTTGTTTCCAGGTTGGGGTGTATAGAGCTTGGTTTCAGAAAGGGAAGTGTTTATTTCTACAAATTGGTATGTTGTTAATTTGTTTTAAATTGTTTGTGTAGAAGTTTCAAACTAGTTATTGTGTCTTTATACAGTGAATTGTCTTGAACTTCTTTTGGTTGTTTATTCAATGGATGATGTAGTATATCAAGTATGTTTTCATTTGTTCTCAATTAAAGATTCTAATTGAGAATTTCTATATCTGTCATCTCCGGAAAGCCATTCCAGAAAATATTTTGTCAACTTTTCCAAAGTCGCTTAAATCTAATCACCTCTGTTTTTCGATTCTATGTTGAGCAATCTTCCCTATTTTATCTCTCCATAAGAATTTTGACAGATTTGGGTCCAATAGCTTTATATCTTTATTTGTAATAAGAAGAGGTTTGTTTATAATTGGATAGATCAGCTTTGGAAAAATTAGCATTTTAAAAAAATACAATTCGAGAGGAATAATTATCCATTTATTACATAATTTAATAAATAAAGTCTGTGGAGATCTGCAGGTACATAAATACCTAAATATTCAATGTAGGTTTTTGGTTTTTCCTATTTTCAATTTATTTACAATCTTAGAGAAGGTTAAGCCATTGTCATAATTTCCATTTATTTTATCTTCTAGTTGTAAATTTTGTGGACATCTGCATTGACTTCTACATGAACTCGGCAGGTTTAGTTCAATAATCTGAAGATTTCATGGTTTTCAGGCAATAATCCAAAAAAGTCTTAGGTTAGGTTTCCAAAAAAATTCTACAATTCAGTTTTTTTTCATGATTTTATCGAGTCCTTTTCCGTACAATAAATTTACGTGAGAAATTTTTGATAAATAAGGGGGGAAAGTCAGTGCGGATTTGGTCAGAGTCGTTTTCAGAAAATAATGAGAAAATAAATAACCCCCTCGAATTTCAAAGTAGAAAAAACGTCGAAATTCGACCATCGAATAGAATCCTCCGACATTCGAATTCGAAGATCATATTCTGATCATAGTACGGTTGTATGATCGTACTCCGATCGTACTTCGAATCGAATGATTCGAACGATTTTATCGTACTTATTTTCCCTAAAAATCCTTAGACTTAGCAAAACACACAGGACGTCCCCCATAGGCTAAACAGCAATTTGGCAGGTTTAAATTGGCGAAGTATTGAAGTCGAAGTTTTTTTAAAGAGACAGTACTTCGATTCTCGAATGTTTGAATAGTCAAACGATTTTTATTTTGAATCGAAGTAAATTCAAAGTCATAGTATCCTATTCGATGGTCGAAGTATCCAAAAAATGACTTTGAATTTCTAATTTTTTTACTTTGAAAATTCCCTCGAATTCACTTCGACCCTTGATAAATCTGCCCCTTAAACTCTACTCCGTGTGAGGTTAATACAATCGATAATTGGAACCAAAAAAAAAAAAATAGATTTTAATGGTTTATTTCTTCTTGGGTTTGAGGCAAAATATTCTCATGCTTTGATGTGATCCAAAATACTGACAAGAGCTATTTTGTTTGTTATCCTTTCTTTGAACCTAGAAATGTGAGGTTTTTGCACTTGAGTCTTTGCAATTCGATATATTGGTTTGCTGAATAATATTTTGACTTTCTATCTTGAGAACAAATCTTTCAGCTTCTACAGGATTTCATTTTTGTGCACTGTTATTTGTGAGGGTAGTGTAGTTTTAATCCTTTAAATCCTTAATCCCATCAAACCAATCTTTAGTAATTCTAATTAGAGATCTCCAATGTGAAGCATAGGAAAATAGACCACTCCTGAAACAGAAAGATTACCTACTCACAGGCCAAGCCATAGTTAAATTATATGTAATTAATTTGCCACTTAAAAGACTGGTATCCTGCCCATAACGTAAAACCATTTTATTTCTGAAAACGTAAATAAAGTATTGCACTCGCCATCTTCTGTTAATTGAAATCAATTGTTTCGGGATTTCCTTTATACCAAAGATTCAAGCGTTACACTAAGGGGCAAATTTACTTAAAGGGATCCTGTCATGGGAAAACATGTTTTTTTTAAAAAAAAACGCATCAGTTAATAGTACTACTCCAGCTGAATTCTGCACTGAAATCCATTTCTCAAAAGAGCAAATAGATTTTTTTATATTCAATTTTGAAATCTGACATGGGGCTAGACATTTTGTCAATTTCCCAGCTGCCCCTGGTCATGTGACTTGTGCCTGCACTTTAGGAGAGAAATGCTTTCTGGCAGGCTGCTGTTTTTCCTTCTCAATGTAACTGAATGTGTCTCAGTGGGACATGGGTTTTTACTATTGAGTGTTGTTCTTAGAACTACCAGGCAGCTGTTATCTTGGGTTAGGGAGCTGTTATCTGGTTACCTTCCCATTGTTCTTTTGTTTGGTTGCGGGGGGGGAAGGGAGGGGGTGATATCACTCCAACTTGCAGTACAGCAGTAAAGAGTGATTGAAGTTTATCAGAGCACAAGTCACATGACTTGCGGCAGATGGGAAATTGACAATATGTCTAACCCCATGTCAGATTTCAAAATTGAATATAAAAAAATCTGTTTGCTCTTTTGGGAAATGGATTTCAATGCAAAATTCTGCTGGAGCAGCACTATTAACTGATTCAGTTTGAAAGAAATGTTTTTTCCCATGACAGTATCCCTTTAAGGTTGAATATCGAGGGTTAATTAACCCTCGATATTCGACTGTCGAATTTAAATCCTTCGACTTCGAATATTGAAGTCGAAGGATTTACCGCTATTCGTTCGATGGAACGAAAAATCGTTTTGATTGAACGATTAAATCCTTCGAATCGTTCGATTCGAAGAATTTTAATCCATCGATCGAACGATTTTTGTTTGACCAAAAAATACTTAGAAAGCCTATGGGGACCTTCCCCATAGGCTAACATTGACTTCGGTAGCTTTTAGGTGGCGAACTAGGGGGGTCGAAGTTTTTTCTTAGAGACAGTACTTTGACTATCGAATGGTCGAATAGTGGAACGATTTTTAGTTCGGATCGTTCGATTCGAAGTCAAGTCGTAGTCGAAGGTCGAAGTAGCCCATTCGATGGTCGAAGTAGCCAAAAAAAAAGTTCGAAGTTTTTTTCTTCTATTCCTTCACTCGAGCTAAGTAAATGGGCCCCTTAGTGTGGGAGAAAGCCAACATTTCTCTCCCAGTGTCCTTGCTTGAAATACCGGACATGACATCACCTGACTTGAAAAAGACTTGATAAAATCGTAAAAAAATCATAATTTGCACGATTTATTCAGATTTGATGCCCAAATTAATTGTATTATTGTACGCAGATCATGATATCTTCCAATTGTAAACACTGTGGACATCTGCATTGACTTCTACAAACATGACCTCAGCAGGTTTGAGATGGAGTACTTTTTTATTCAGGCTTTTAGCCGCATAGGGGTTTAATAAATCAAGAAAAAATCGAGGTTTTTTTCCTCCAAAAAATTGTGTTTTTCCCTTTAAAACTCCAACCAGAAAATATTGAACTTTAATAAAGAACACCCTAAAATATCTATTAAAATGTATTTTTTATAATCACAGTGGATTAAAATAAATAAATAGGGGGAAGACCAACCAGAACGTTATAAAGATGATATCAGATTGATATCTAGATTTAACCCTTTCGAGGTGAATGTCTGCAGTCTCATCTGCTCTCCTTGTGTAGGGGTTTCCTTACTCGATCACCACCCATCCAGTTTCATATGACTATTGTAATACCCCAAAATGTTAATCCACATGGCTACCAAGATATTTTTTAAAATGTTTAGATATACTGTGATTTTCCAGTCCCTTTTCTATTCTTCCTACATGTCCTTTCCCTCAACCTACTGTTTGTTTTGCCTACATATTGTAGCCCACAGGGCAATCTAGGTAGTACATGACACATTTTGTTGTACATCTGATACAATTTTCTTTTGCACATTCTTGGTGGTTTTTAATTTAAATCTTTTCTTTTTTTCAGCATATTTGCATGTTTTACAGGTAGCACAAGGAAAGAAGCCTTCCCATTCTTCTCTTGCATTTTATAACTCTTATTCTATTACTACGGACATAGTTATGTAGCAAAAATGTTTTGCAATTTGGTTGCCCTTCTATATATTAATTCAGGTTTTTGTGGGAGCATTACCTTTAATTTTATATCCGCCGCTATAACATCTAAAAATCTAGTTTTTTTATATGCTTGCAGTATTTTAGATTTCACAGTGGAGTCTTGCAATCACAGTTTATGGCCTCCTACTATTATTAGTCTGAAGAGGAGCATTTAGCATGCTTGTTCAATAATAAATATAGGCATGTCTTTTGTATACCTAAGCTGCTGGGAAGCTACTTGATGAGTAAATCATGCAAAGATTAAGTATAGTTACTCATTGTCCTGTTTTCGAATGTCAACTGTTGTGTTTTCTAATTCTTGTATTTAGGGATGCACTGAATCCACTATTTTGGATTCGGCCGAACCACCGAATCCTTTGTGAAAGATTCAGCGGAATACCGAACCGAATCCGAATTTGCATATGAAAATTAGGGATGGGAAGGGGAAAATATTTTTTACTTCTTTGTGTTGTGACAAAAAGTCACTTGATTTACCTCCCCGCCCCTAATTTGCATATGCAAATTAGGATTCGAATTTGGTTCGGCCAGGTAGAAGGATGCGGCCGAATCCGAATCCTGCTCAAAAAAAGGCCAAATCCGGAACCGAATCCTGGATTCGGTGCATCCCTACTTGTATTTGCTTTTCTAGGTTCTAAATTTTAGGGCGTTATTTATGAAAATCTGAAACGTTCTCACTATTTTATAAAACGACTCCAACCAAATCCGCACAGGCTTTTCCCCCATTTATCAATATATTTTTCTGAAAAATTCTTGTGCGGGAATTTTTTTTTATAAAATTCTGAAAAAATCCAAATTGTACACATTTTTTGGATTTGTCACCAAAACCTGCAACTTTTTCAGATTTGATGCCCAAAAACCACAAAATCTTTGGATTATTGAACGAAATCCAGGATATTAACTGGACATCTGCCATTGACTTCTACATGAACTCGTCAGGTCTGAGCTGAAGTTGGACTATGAACACCATTGGGGTTTAATAAATCACATTCAAGTTTTTTTTCTAGGCAAAAATGATGTTTTTCCCCTTTAAAAGTCCTACCAAAAGAAAACAGACTTTAATGACTATTAGAGTCCATAAAAGAGGAGTCCATTACAGTAAATAAAAGAGGATTCATCTTCCATGAACTTGTGGGGGGACTTTTTCCTCTACATTTGAGATACGTATCCCATGTGAGGTAAGTTTTATTACTTTGAGAATTTACCACACTATGCCCAGGGAATATTATTCCAGCAATTTTAAGGGTCACCAGATTTATACTAAGAGAATAAATAAACATTTAGTAAATTCTTTTTGATAAGCAATTTTTCATAGTTACCTATAGATCCAATAGATCTATTAAACCCTTGCCACTCTGACACTAATGCTCATGGATTGGTCCTAATTTGTCCAAGGTATTACCTGAACACTTCTCAACAACAAGTGCTCACTGGAAAGGGTGCCACCACCATCCCAATATCAGTTGCAGTCTCCAAACTTCAGAGGCTTCGAGACTTAAAAAGAATTACACCATGGAAGATGGAACATGTGATTGTTCAAAAATATAAAGGTGCAAGTCTCGAGTACCTTGGAGGCTCTGGAGTAAACAATGGATCATCTTTTTACAAGGTTTTTAGGAAGACCTCTTCTTCCCTTCTTTGGGCCATTGATGAAGATGATCCATGTTCAGCATCATTGCCAGATCGAAGTGTAATGCAAGTCTTTGTGGAACCTGGCTGAATACTTGGCAGTAGCAGCCGCACATCCATCCCAACCAAGACTTTTCATGACTTGCATCCAGGTAAACTGGAGACATTTCTGTCTTAACTCTCCTTCCACAAATGTCATTCCTTTTTCATTTTTCCTTTGATAGATGAAAATTCAACAGAAAAAATGACATATGTAAATTTGCCAGAATAAAAACATTTTAAATTTCTTATACAACTCAGAATAGAATCTATGGGTTTATCATAAATATCAACATGTTAGGGGAGCTGTAATGAGATTTGGTTTACGATCATGTCAGTCCTCAAAAGTACTTCGACTGACCATCTAGAAACCGCCTAACTTTATGACCTGTTGAATACACTTTATATTGTGCTAACATTTTGCTGCCTATAGAGATAGATTTCCTCAATTTTAGTTAACCACTAGCGGTGAAATGATATCCTCAATTCATGTGGATAAGCTGGCAGGGAGAATTGTGGCCGCATTTAATACGTGTTAATCTGGTAAATGCATTTGAAGCAATGAACTTAAACCTGCTCTGACGGCAGTTGTTTTACTTCTATTTGACTTCCAACTGGTGAACAATAAATATACTTATTTTGGTATGTGTGTGTTTTTGAGCTTTTCCTGAGCAGGATTTCATAAAATGAATGATCTAATTAGTGAGATTTATGTGTCCACATTTTTCTACAATTTCTTTGAAAGAAATAAAAATGTTCAGCCATTAAATTTACGGCAATGTCAAATATATTGAGTGCTCTTTGGCAGCAAATGGGTAAAGGACAGCTGGATCTTTCAAATGTTCTGCTCCTTCAGGAAGCTACAATCAGAGGGAACTGTCTTATGAAAACCATGACCCAACAAGCAGATCTTTAACCGATTTCACCCACATGCTTGGACAAATCAGGAGCATTTAATCATTTGTCCCCTAGATCAATGATGGATGAATGAATTATGGCATATCCTGTAGACTCAATTTTAATCAAATAGTTCAGATTTTAAAAATATTTCTTCTTTCTCTGTAATAATAAAACAGTACTTTATACTTGATCACAGCTGTGATATAATTAAAGGAACAGTAACATCAAAATATGAAAGTGTTTTTAAGTAATAAATAAATAATGTAGCGTTGCTCTGCAGTAGCAAAACTAGGGTGTTTGCTTCAGAAACATAACTACATTTTTAATAAAAAACTGTTGTTTAGCCATGGGGGCAGCCATTCAAGCTCAGGATACACAGTAGATAACAGATAAGTTCTTAAAAGGGAACGAAACCCTTTTTATTAAAATCCCCTACCCCCCTAACCTACATAGACCCCCCTCTTTGCTGCCCCCCAGCCTAGGTGTTATCCCGGGTAAATTCCCCCTAACTCTTTACTCACCCCTTGTTGCAGATTCTGGTCATCAGAATTCACTGGCGCCATTTTCTTCTCTTCGGTAATCGAGAGCAGTGTGTTGGCGCATGAAACCTATGGAATTCCCGGAAGAAGACCCAAAGATTACCGAAGAAAAGAAGATGGGGTCAGTGAACTCCGATGCCCTGAATCTGCAATGAGGGGTAAGTAAAGTGTTAGGGGCATTTACCCATGGTAACACCTAGGCTGGGGGGGAGTAGGGTAGTGGGTAGGGGATTTTTATATAAAGGGTTTGTTTTCCTTTAAGAATCCCATTGTATACTACAGAGTTTATCTGTTATCTGCTGTGTATCCTGTGCCTTTTTTTCGTTTTTCACCTTTGAATGGCTGCCCCCTCAGCTACACAGCAGCTTGTTTATATCATCTAAAGTAGAGTTTCTGCAACAAACAGCGCAGGACAGCAGTACATTATTTTTTTGTTTTAATTACTCTAAAACACTTTAATTTTTTGGTGTTACTGTTCCTTTAATCCCCATTGGAGGCAAAATAATCCTATTGGGTTAAATGATTTTTACCGGACTTCAGGTATGGATATCCAAATTTGGGAAAGACCCCAGGTCCAGAGCATTTGGATAACTGGTCCTATACCTGTAACTGGGGCCAAAGCAGTGCTGTTGGAAGGGGTCTGTGTCAATGGCCTGATACCGTCCAACCCCAGTGGAATTTTTAAACCTGGCCAACAAGTGACCACTTTAAGAACTGTTCAGGTACCTTTAGATGTCATGGAGGCTCCCAGGGGTGCTTCGCCAATGAGGCAAGTTGAGGCTGTCGCCTCAGGCGGCAGCACCCCACTAGGTACCAGGGGCAGCAAAAGTGCTGCTCCTGGTACTTTAAGAGCAAATTTCCGGGGGAGAGTGGGCAGCAGCAACTGCTTCTGCCTCAGGCGGCGGAGGGGCCAGGATCACCCCTGGAGGCTCCCTATGCAATGAACATGCATATGTTCACACTTAGAATCAATTTCTAATTAAAAAAATATTGTTTACGATATTGATATATTGATGACAAACAATTGACCATCAATTAAACCCTTTTTAACACATCCCAATACAACACAGGTATATTGTCTGTCTCATTTGATGTGGCAGTTCCTTCTTCTAACTCATCAGACACACCCCTAATAATGGTGGATATTAGAGAATCCCATAACCCTTAACACTGCTATTGGTCTTTTGTATTTTATCAGATATTTGATCAGACTTGTAAGAAGACGTATGGTATAATACATGTATAACGGTTTTGTGTAGTAATGTATGTATGTTGTCCTATAGTTTGTGCACAATATAAAAAATAGTAACGGGACTCCCCATGGTCACTATATGAGGCATATATATATTTACATTAGAATTATATAGGCTAAATCTGATCCATTGCAGAGTATTACAGTTATGGGTATGTCAGGGGCAATTGTCCCAAACTTGAGTTCTCTTAGTGCAGTATTCCACTGAGCTGGATCATGCACTGGCCAAGTGCTGGCAAAGACAGGGAACAACTCAAAAACAGATGCAGAGATACAAGTCTGCCATCGCCGGATTACAGGATTATATTTTGCTTGAAACAGCTGTTTCCAGACAATGAGTGTAAGGCCCTTTGAAGTTCTTCTGCCAATGAATTCCAATGGCATATGGCCTTCATTTATATTTGACAAAGCACCGGGATTCATCAACAACATCAAATTGGTTGCTTAATACAGGCTTTTCACTCAATTTGTTAATTTCATGTCATGTGATGTCACAATTTCAATAGTCCTTAAAAATGCCTAAATTTATACTTTAGTAAGCAGAAACATTAAAGGGGAACTATTGCGAAAAAAAACATTTAATATAAGCATCATCATACTGAAATAAGAAACTTTCTAAAAACAATCAATTAAAATTCATGTAGTGTTTCTGAAATAATCAAGTTTATCCTTACTATCCCTATCTCAGCATCTGTTTCTCTTCATTCTCTCATCAGTTTCAGATATTTATTACCAGTTAGATCCAATATATCCTATAGGGGGGCTCCTATTGCCTAGAAGATGTATTAGAGCTCACTCTATTAAAATCACCAGACATCCTATCTCTCTACATGCAGAATTTGTGCAAAGGGCAGTTATTTTGTTAATTTTGTGTTACTTTTGTACTGGAATCGGTTATTTAAATGAGCTCTATATCATCTGCTAGGAAAAGAAGCCCCCCTATAAGATATTTGGATCTAACTGCCATTGAATATCTGACACCCAACTGCTGCATGAAGACAGAATGAAGAGAAATAGATGTTTATTATTTCAGTATGAGGGAACTTATATTAAATTTCCATTTTAATGATAGTTCTCCTTTAAGATCTCTGAGCTCATATTCATTACATGTGTGGTGAGAGATTCATGAACCACCAGCAAAGGCTGTTAATGTCCCCTGGGCTTGTGGTAATTGAAACAAGAATGACATCACTTTAGTGATGTCACCAGGATGTGACTGGGTGGGCGGGAAAACGGGAAAAAAACAGATGGGCCTGCGGTTCTTGTGGGCCCCGCGAGCCTAAATCCTCTGCTTCTTCCTCTCTTCCCTGCGTCTTCCTCCCTTGTCGGTTGCAGGCAAAAACAGTGTGCGTAAGCGCAATTTCACACATACGTTTGCGCCTCTTCCTGTGCATGCGATTTCGCACATGCGCACACGAGCAACAGGGGGACCCTAAGGCAGAACCCCGGGCCCCCCAGTCCAACCCTGGATGTCATTGCACATTTGCTGTTTGTTAGGTCTTAGGAATCCTGCAAAGGCTGGTTCCATGATGTCATAGGGCAGCATGGTACTTTGGTGCTAAAAAAAACATTTAACAATTCCCGATATTATCGCTACAGATTTCCTGCTTGGATACATTTCCTAAAAATATTTTTTGTTTGATAAATTAGCCTATGGGCAATGATACACAGGCAAAATGGTGAACAAGAAATGTATGTAAGTATCTGTCATAGGATTGGAGACTGACGTACAGTAACTAAATGACAAAGAAAAGAGCCCCAAACTGTTCCCCTCCACCTTTACTTTTTGATGTGGGTCCCCTCGTCATTAGTAGAGCCCTTCTATAGAAAAGGCATTCCTTCACCTGACCTTTGCATTTAAACTTTATATTAATAATTAGCTCTCTGCACATAGCATTCCCACCTTCTTACACTAGTGGCCATTTACCATTAAGAGCACGCTCCTTTCTGCTTAACAATCTCTCAGAACCCCAGGAAAGCTGCACTCTGCACCGAGTACTGGATTAAATATCTGGCAGTCAGTGCAGAGAGCAGTGTTAAGGGGTGTGGCATTAAAGGAAAAGGAAAGGTTAAAATTAAGTAAGCTTAATCAGAAAGCTCTATATAAATACACCAGTAAACCCTCAAAGTAATGCTGCTCTGAGTCCTCTGTCAAAAGAAACACAGCTTTTATTTCCTTCTATTGTGTACTCATGGGCTTCTGTATCAGACTTCCTGTTTTCAGCTTAAACCTCCAGGGCTAGGGCTTGAGCATGCTCAGTTTGCTCCTCTACCCCTCCCTCCTCCCCTCCCTGCTGTAATCTGAGCCCAGAGCTATGAGTGAGCAGGGAAACTCAGGCCGGATGTGATGTTACACTAAGTGAATATGGCAACTGCTCTCCTAAACAAACAGAGAGCTTCTAGAGCTGTTTACTCAGGTATGGTAAAGCATTCTACAGAATAAATAGTGTTATAACGTGCACTATTGTGGTTAATCTATTGACAATAAACTGCTTCAGTACCTTTCCTTCTCCTTTAAGGTTTGAAGGCTAGCCCATTCCTTGCTGCCTGCCATCAAGAAGGGAAGGCACCTATTTGTCTGGATTAGGGCAGGGGCAAACCTGACCCCTATTGCCGCCATTTGACAGATGTCGTTCTGCTGCCCCCCTCCCCCCCAATGCTCACTTTTGTGGTATCACTAGTGCAACACTAGAAGAGCTGAATATCCAGTTCTCAAGCTTTTTGCTGGTCACTTGTGGGGAGCTGCCACCTGAGGCGAGTTTCTCAACCCACCTTATTGGCGCAGGGCCCATGCATTGAGGAAGTTTGCAAAGAAAAAAGAACAAAAGAATATACCCACTTGCTGACCTTTTTGTGCTCTGCACACAGCGTTCTTGCTTTTTCACAAGGTTAAAGCAATAGAATTGTTTCCTACGGCAGCAATCAGGTAAGGCTGTGCAGAATTTCATCAGCACCCCAATTCACAATGTCGCCAAAAGACAGCATTGCGTTCATTTGAGGTGACTGTATTTTTTTCCCCAAAATCTGCAATGGGGGCATTCATTTCTTTGCCAATGGTAACCTTTGTAATCATTCAGGGAAACAATCGTGAAATGAAAAGAGACTTTATTTTTAGGCTATCGTTCCTTTTATCTCAAGATTTAAAGCAAAGGTAGAAATGGGCACATGGCAGACATTTGTATTGTTTAGCGTGCACCTGACAGATTTATGCACCCGGTAGAAATGGTGGCTCATGCTCTCAGTTACTGAGTTCTCAGTTTCTGAATCATATATAATTAGGCAGAAGAAACAGTTTTTCCTTTGAATCAGAGAAATTCTGTATATATTTATCAACCCTTGAATCAGTCGCAGCTGTGTGTTTGGTTCTCATAAAAGGCCGACTTGGGAATATCACAGATCATCACTTTGTCGCATCTGTTTTGAATAAATACACCCAGTCTCCGCAAACTAAGAATAATGTAAGGATTATGGGTATTAAAACGGCTCAGTGTATGTAAGACTCCCTTCTAGGCGACGTGAATAGAAATGTGACTTATTGGGCTGCATTTTTTCCCATTGTGCACATTTTTATCTTCCCAAGCAAAGCAGCTGTTAAGGTGGCCATACACGGGCCGATAAAAGCTTCCAACAGACCGAGCCGTTAAAAATCCCATTAGATCGCGGCCTGCATCTGTTTGTAGAAGCGGTCCCGCCATCTGCCCGCCCATATTGGGAGCATTTTTATCCGATCATTGGGCCCTAGGGCCCACGATCGGATCAGCCAGATATCGCCCACTTCAGCGTGGGCATATCGGGGAGAGAGCCGCTCATTTGGCACCATCAACAAACGAGTGGATCTCTCCATGTATGGCCAGTTTTAGGCAGCATCCTATATGTGATGGGTTTGGAGAAATTACATGCATTAGCCTATCAAGTTTAGATTTGGCCAATGATTCCCCAAAAAAAGTTATTCATTTGGTTTTTATTCAATTAAAGCGGACCTGTCACCCAGACATAAAAAGCTGTAAAATAAAAGTCCTTTTTATATTAAACATGAAATCCAATTTCTATTTTTTATTAAAACATTCATAGCTGTTGTAAGCTTGTTTAAAAATCTCAGCTGTCAATCAAATATTGTCTGCCTCTCCTCTATGCCTTAGGCATAGGGGCGGGGCAGGCAACTACTTTCATCTTCCATTCAGCACTTTCACAATAGATGTCACTGCTCTCCCCACATTCCCCCTCTCTCTCTTTACCATATAATTGTGTAACCAGGGCATGGGGATGGACATCAGGTCCCCCATTCTGGTGCACAAACAAGATTTTGAGATGATGCAAGGCTTGTCTTAATAACAGTGTCTACAAAATGGCTCCTGCCTGCTTGCTATAATTATGAATTCCCAGACCAAAGGAAACAAGATTCAAATAATTGATATAGTGTAATTAAAGTTTATTTTGCTTGACTTACTTGATAAAATAGGATTTGGAATAATTTTTTCGGGGGACAGGTCCCCTTTAACTGGAAAAATAGCATCTCTTAAATAGAAGATTCTTTTAGCAACAAATTGGCTATTGATGTCATCACTTCTACTTCTATATTCAGACTTACTCAACAATAGTAATACGTCTTGCCATTATACTTTGTGGGGTCTTTTCATTAAGGCTCATGGCACACAATTCATAATCTCCA
This sequence comes from Xenopus laevis, assembly GCF_017654675.1. Classification (NCBI taxonomy): domain Eukaryota; kingdom Metazoa; phylum Chordata; class Amphibia; order Anura; family Pipidae; genus Xenopus; species Xenopus laevis. The sequence continues at coordinate 18,317,391 of NC_054382.1, forward strand.
CCAGAGTTTTGCAGTTCCTGAGAGCTTTTGTGGTATCAGCAACAGCTGTAGGAACCCAGGTTAGACATCCCTCCATCACAGGGTTTCCATTACATGGGATGTTGGAGGCGTAGAAACAAATCACAACATGGCTCGCTGAAGGAGATTTACATTCTGGATCTTGTTTGTTTACGCTGTGACCGCAAATGAGAAAGCTGGCCAATATCTCGCTATTATCAGATCATTCACTGGATGTGTTTAGCCATCCCCGTTCCCCGCGTCTCACATTTTCTCTGGTTTTTGCACAGCCACATTGTCTGAGAGGCAGAATAAATCTATTTTATGGTGTGTCACTGCTTATATTCCCCTCCATGCAGATGCCATTGTTTCCTATTAAGCTCGTTAGGTTACATGCTAGCAGAAATATTGTTTTGCTGTGATGGAATTCAGGACTTGGTTTACTAATGGCACGCTTACAGCACGGAAATTCAATTACAGACATAACAGTACCACTGTTTTTTAGCAGTCATACATATTTAACATGACATTCTTGCTGTGGATGATTTGGGTCATTTTGAAGAGTAATATGTGCTATAAAGAAAACCAAAATTAATCAATTGCACTTTATTGCACGGACAGTAACACTATGGGCCTGCCATCTTGTAAAGCCAAAACCCATTTTGAAAGAAAACCAGGAAAACTAGATTTGGTGGTCAGGTATTAACTGTTGGACAAGACTGGCATAGCGTAGGTATAAGAATGCCTGCAATATTGATGGCACAAGCCACGTCGGAAAAAAAAATTAGTTTGACAGTGTTTTTGTAGCATATATATATATATATATATATATACGGTGAATGGAACGCACAACCATAAATATGTAGAAGCCTGGGTGCCAGTACAATATCAGGAACAATTCTATATATATATGCAGGTGACGGTACTCCCAGAGAAAACAAAAAAGAGTGCCGTCACCTGCATATATATATATATATATATATATATATATATATATATATATATATATATATATATATATATATATATATAATATATATATATAATATATATATATATATGTGTATATATATATATATATATATATATATATATATACACATATATAAACAGCTGCAGCATAAGCAGCCGCACTCTGATCCGGATCTGTTAGTTTCATGGTGCTGGATCAAAATTGTAATCATAGAATTTCACAAAGAACCGCACTCCAACTTGTTCAGATGAATAAAGTCACATTTTATTGTGTTCAATTTGCCTGTATTTTATTTTTTTTACAGGTATCGGATCCATTATCCAGAGACCTGTTATCCAGAAAGCTCAGAATTACAGAATAGCAGAATCTTCCATAGACTCAATTATAATGAAATAATACACATTTTTAAACATGATTCCCTTTTTCTCTGTAATAATAAATTAGTACCTGGTACTTGATGCAAACCAAGAAATAATTAATCCTCATTGGAAGAAAAAGCAGCTTTTTGGATTTATTTCATGTTTACATGATTTTCTAGTAGACTTAAGGTATGAAGATCCAAATTATGGAAAGATCCGTTACTTGGAAAGTCTCAGGTCCCGAGCATTCTGGATAACAGGTCCCATACCTGTACTACTAGAATCGAAGCCACACAAAACAGGTCTTCTGGGTTCCCCCAGGAAGGGAACAAGAAGGAGCAATGTGAGGACCAGGCAATACATCAGGTATTACTACAATCCCATGTCAAAACATGAGAATGGGGGTAGGAAATGTTTATATATTTTACTGAATCATTTCTATCATATTTTTCTATTGTTGTCAGCTCAAATAAATATATTTAAGCTAAGGACAGTATTCTTTTCATTGTTTAGCTATAGGATAAACTGTTCAATATTAACTGTGCTATGATTCAAGCCCTTAGTAGATTTATATCCTAAGGGACAGGCCTTACATAAATCTTTATCATATTACTCCGCAATTGTACATATGGTGAAACATAAAACCATGTGTTGTAACAATGTAAAATGTCAGCTTTGAGCAGAAATCAAGGCAACTGTGCCTTCCTGTGTTAGTCTCTAGGCAGTGGCGATTTTCATGGTATTTAATTAGCTATTTTATTTTTGCTTTTTTTTTAAAAAAAAAAAAAAATTACATTCTACAGCATTTTGTTTTCCTAGAAATGGAGTCGGTGAGTAAATCCAACTTGTGTCTGCATGCTGGGGAACTGCTTGTATTGTTTGGAGAAGTGAGTTTAGCCAAGCCCCTCTATGAATCGGACAACGTGTAGTAATTCTACCACACATTGCTATTTGCTGATTTGAAATCCTCCGTCCCATAGTTTATGTAGATTAAATTCAGCTACAAAGCTAGTAAATCTGTGAGCAGAGACTAAATTAATAATTCATGTTCAGGCCTTGAGGCTTTTAATAGGTTTAAAATTATTATTTACATGTATTTATATAGCGCCAACATATTGTGTAGCACTGGTATAAGTGGAATCATCAAATAGTCTCATATTCCATTGCCTTTAGGCAACACATCAAAGCAAGTTCATTGGCACAATCCCATTATGGGTATTACAGGTTTGGGATCCATTATCCGGAAACCTATTATCCAGAAGGCTCCAAATTACGGAAAGGCCGTCTCCCATAGGCTCCATTATAATCAAAAAATCCAGTTATTTCTCTGTAATAATAAAACAGTATCTTGTACTTGATCCAAACAAAGATATTATTAATCCTTATTGGAAGCAAAACCAGCCTATTGGGTTCATTGAATGTTTATAACTAGTGATGGGCGAATTTGTCCTGTTTTGCTTCACCGAAAAATTTGCGAATTTCCCAGGAAACGGCAAAAAAACTGCCAAAAATTTGCGATTCGCTTTGAAGTCAATGGGCGTCCAAACAAGTTTGACGCAAGTCAATTTTTATGCGCACGATTATGCTGACGCATGAGTAAAATCTTTTGACGCAGCAGATTTTTCACCTCCAAATTTTTAGCAATTTTTTCGCAAATTTATTCGCCAGCAGCGAAACGCAGAAATTAGCCGAATTTATTTGCCCATCACTATTTATAATTTTGCTGTTATATTGGTTGAAGGACTGTGCGCTATATACTGTAGCTGTAACTTGTACCATGGGGCAGGGCCACCATCACTAAATAACTTTATATTTTCTGAGATTCAGTAAGAGAAGTGCTCTTGATTAGATTGAATGTAAAAGCACTAAATAATAACTAATAAATACATTGACAACTATTTCAATTTGTAGCAGCAATAGCCAATATACCAATGTATTAAACATTTATTTTGGAGAAAGTCAGTTGGGCAATAGAAAGCTTGTTACCATGGTTACATGTTTGTTTATGACATCATCAATGAAAAAGAGAAGAGTCGTTGCAGACAATGCTGGTCACCTGGTTACACGCTGATTATGACATCATCAAGTAGCACTAATGTAAGCACAGCAACACTGCTCATTATTACTTTGATCTGTACGAGAGCAGCACGTATGTGATGCTTTAGTTACATTTCAAGGATTTTTTCATCTTACTACTAAAAAAACGAATGACAATTCCAACAGATATATTAGAACATTCAATGACAACTTTCCATCAACAGGTATGTTAGATTTATCATGTTTTTTTCTTAAGACTTGATAGCCTGCTAGAGAATGGGTAACGTTTATTTTATAAAGATGTCACAAAAAAGGGATAAATGTTCAACTGGATTAGCACCTTATATTTTAGTATTGTGTGATATACTGCTGCCTTGTCTCATGGCAGTGAAATTAAGGAGCAAGGAAGCAATTAAGGGGCATATTTATCAAGGGTCGGATTACGAATTGAAAAAACATCGAAATTCAAATTCAAAAAGACCAACTGAAATGGTGTCGAAGTTTTCTTGGGTCAAATATGTCAGTTTTTGATCAAATAGGTCGAATTCGGATTGAAGGAATAGCGCATTCGATTTAAAGTTTTCCCAAAAAAAACCTTAAGTTTTTCAAAGTCCACCAATTGACTCCAAATAGGTTCTAGGAGGTCCCCCATAGGCTAAAACAGCAATTCGGCAGGTTTTAGATGGTGAATGGTCGTGGTCTTATTTTAAAGAGACAGTACATGATAAATTTAGATATTTGAATTTTCGAATTTTTTGCAAATTCAAATCGAATTTGGACTATTCCTAGTCAAAGTACACAAAAATAGCTCGAAATTCAAATTTTTTCGATTCAAAAATTCACCTCGACCTTTGATAAAACTGCATTAATGTTTAAATGATTTTTTTAGTAGATTTAAAGCACAGATCTAAATTACGGAAAGATCCCTTATCCGGAAAGCCTCACATCCCAAGCATTCTGTATATGGGTCCCAAACCTGTACTACATACGCGCAATGTGAACAACCCAATCCATTCATCCAATATGTCAGAGTTAGGGAAGGACTACATGGACGTTTTCCGTGCATCGGGTCAACGCTGCAAACCATGCGCAAATGCATTCACATACCTTGCGTTTTGTCGCAGCGCGTCAGATCGCACCGAAAACGTACATGTAGTCCTACCCTTAATCTGACAACTTCCTCCTTTGGAAGCCAAATTGCTAAACTTTCTTCTTCTTTTTTTTTAGGATTCAGATTTTAAAATGATGATCAATACCATTTCCGCAGTTTTTAGAAATCCGTACATCTGCATCTTTATACTGCTGGCAATTTTTATCATCTGGGGCTTTAAACAGATATCAAATCTAATGAATAGCATTGATATGCCCAAAAAGTTAAAGAAGGATAAAAACAGAGCAAGAGAATGGGAGATTCATGTGAACGGAGTCTCCAACGAATCGGTTAATACAAATAACCACCACAAACAGTTTGCAGAGACGGAGGAAGAGCATCTTATAGGGGAGAGGGTTGATGAAAACGCACAAGAGCTTTCACTGAGAAAACCTTGCCAGTCTCTTATAGAATTTCAAGCTACAGATGACACTGAACTCATTTTCCCCCAAGAAGATTCATGTTTACAAATACAAAGACCATTATATTCAGGTGTAGACATGAGATCTGAACCAGTATTAATTTTGAGTTCAGGCTTAGCACAGATTTGTGGCTCATTGTACGTGAGAATGTGTCTTAATAAAGTTAGAATAGACCTGCCACATCTCTTTAGCACAGACCAGTCAGGAATCCTGGAAGTGGACAGTGCAGCAATTTTACAGCACTGCTTGCCTTTGCCTATGTCTAACAGTCACACGAAAGCTATTTGTGATAGGCCAGCTAATGTCTTAGCTTTTCAGGCATGGGATCAGCCATTCACATCTGTTTCTAGTGGACTTTTAAAGAAAACCCTTTTGAAAGAAACAGTAAAGTTGAACTTGAGTTATCTGCGATTCAGAAATACATGTAAAAAACTATTTAAGAAATATGTCACTCCCTCTGACACAGAGCATTTTTTTATTGCTTTTCTGTATTCACGGGAGCAAGAATCACAAATATTCGTAGACAAGAGCGATGACTTCATGAGAAAATGTGACTCAAAGGTGATTAATAATTCTGAAATATCAGATAAGCCCAGAGACATTATTAATGAAGAAGAACAGACAGGATTCAAGAAGAAGAATATAAAAGTTGTACGGTTCACTATTTTGGATGAACCAGCTTTATTTTCGAGGGCTGCCATGGAATTGAGGAAATAGCCGATATTTCTTCAGATGCGACAATTATGTTTTTGCCTTTTCAAGGAGAAATGCCGGTCAGATCAGTTTCCAGAGGACTTTTGGAGAAGAACTTTAAGGAAACACTTAGATCTGATTATCTGAGATTTAATAATACACCTTACTCCAAAAAACTATTTTAGCCACATTTCAACTCGTTCAGTGTCTTTCCGTATGCTGAAATTAAGAGGACATGGAAACAAAAATCAGAAATCTGGGTAGACAGAACGGATTACTTGATTGGAAAATACTCAAGGGAATAGTGAAAGACCAAGGTTTCCAGTTATAAAAGCAACAAAGAACCTAGCAATCAAAAATAACAGCACAGAAATGTTATAATAAATGTATATTTTTATTAAATGTTTTGTCCATTAGTCTTCTTTATCATTTGGGTGCTTATGTAGCTCCCAGTATCTGATTTCATGGAGCATCACTTACATTTTTACATATAAATGTGGGACTGGGTATATCAGTGGGTCTAGGCTTCACATGTGTTTAATAGTCAACACTTACTAAAATATAATATATTATAAACTATATACAGGTATGTGATCTGTTATCCAAAAGCTTCACATTATGTAAAAGCCATCTGCCATAGACTCCATTATAATCAAATCATCCTAATTTTTAAAAAGGTAAAGATTTCCTTTTTCTATAATAATAATAATTGAATCTGTTATCTGGAAACCTGTTATCCAAAAAGCTCTGAATTATGCAAAGGCCACCTGCCATAGTCTCAATTATAATCAAATAATCCGAATTTTAAAAAAAAAGTTTCCTTTTCTCTGTAATAATAAAACAGTAGCTTGTACTTGATCCAAACTAAGATATAATTAATCCTTATTGGAAGCAAAACCAGCCTATTGGGTTTATTTAATGTTTACATGATAGACTTAAGGTATGGAGATCCAAATTACAGAAAGATCCATTATCCAGAAAACCCCAGGTTATAGGTGTTATAGCTAAAGTCATACATATGTTTTATTCAATTTCATTGGGGTCAATGGGAATATATATAGCACTGATCTTCATAAGTACATACAGTTGAGATAAATATGGGAATCACAGGGTGTTCTAAATTATTTTGGAAAAGAAAAAATTGGAAACTGAAACCCCTTTATTGGTGTATGATTCTTGTTATACTAATTAAAAGAGAATTGATCAGGTTCATAAATATCCAAGCCTTTAATTCATCATTGTGGGAACTAGCAAATGTGAAACCAGTGAAATACTAAAATAATTCCCAATTTAATGTGGTTTATGCAAAATTGGCTGATGTTTGGGGATCTATAGGTAGAAAGTGTAGGAATCAGTCTCTAGGTAGAAGTTTTTATTTTTCTCAAATGAGCCTGCATTTGTTTAGCTAGAAGTAATTTAGTAATATTGCTATAACACATTGCACTGTGCTGGTTTGAAACCTTCCTTATCTGCTTTAGAGAAGATAACCCAAGACTCCTATTTCTCCAGCTATATTTGAATGTATGTACCAGTTATGATCAGGTCTTTGCAGGTTCCCTATTTCCTTGACTCCACTAAAACTGTATATTATATGGGTGGGTGTTTTCTTACTCTTCTGTGTTCAGCCCAATCAATTAGTTTAATAATCTCTACCATGATTAATCTTAGTAATGAATTGAATTTATCGTAAGACTTAGACACAATCTTTGATAGGGCTAGTCTTGTGCAAGTGCAAGGCCCAATCAAAACCATTTTGGGGGGTGCCTTAGATGAAGTGTTGCTGGCTGGCATGGGGTTTCAGGGCTTGGTGGCCATATTTGCCCTGACTTTCCAATATTCTCTTTTGTCCAATTGGCCTTTAACAATGTGGCCCCCAAACACTGAATACTATACTATAAATGCAATGGCAATTTTGTGTGTAATTCCCCCAAAACTCATAGCAGGATAAACCCAGCGGCAATGTCATGTATAAACCAGCCAGAACTCATAGCATGATGAACCCAGTAGCAATTGTATGTATAATAGCCCCAGAACTCATTAGAGGATGAATCCAGTAGTAATTTCATGTATAATAACACCAGAACCCATAGCAGGATGACACAGTGGGAATTCCTTGTATAATACCCCTAGAACTTATAGCAGGGTGAACTCTGTGACAATACCCCCAGAGCTCATAGCAGGATGGCACAGTGGCAATTTCATATATAATACCCCCAGAACCTCCTAAGGGTTCAGCATCTATATAGTAGTAATGATTCAGGTCTTCCCAAAAGTTTATGTCAATCTTTGAGTGGGAGTCCACAATTAATCTCTATGTGCATTAAGCCAAAGGGACTCGCCCCAGTTCCATAGGCAATCAACGTACAAAAGAGTTTATATCAAAAGATATATGTCCCAAGGCTTTTGAATAGTTAAAACCAAAATATTTATTTAAGTTACATTAAAAAAGCGATACATACTGACCCCACATGGTCCACCTTACGCGTTTCGTACCCTCCAGCACTTAGTCATAGGGACATAGGGACTTTAGGGACAGAGTAAAACAAAGAAGCTAGTGATTAAATTTAATTGGCCTATCATAGGGCCTCTCTCACAGATCGAGATTATATTTTAGTTCCAAAGAAAAATGTGTACTTTTTTAAAATGTATTAGTACATATAGTACAAGTTGTAAGGAAATAAAAAAACGTATTGAAGGAGTTGTTCACCTTTAAATTAACTTGTAGTATGATGTAGAGAGTGATATTCTGAGACAATAGTTTCGCCTGGCATGAATTTGCGGCGAATTCCCCCGTTTCTGATTTTCACAATTTTTCAGTGAAAACGTTTGAACTGTTCGATTTTTCCGTGAAAAGTTTCGAATTGCTTAATTTTATAGTGAAAACATTCTAATTGCTCGTTTTTTTCGTGAAAACGCTCAAGATTTTTTTGTTAACTTTCTGATTTCACGATTCTCGCAAATTTATCGCCGTTTCAGGAATTTTGCGGGAAATTCGCAAATTTTCCCGCGAATGGAAACGGGAGACATTCGCCCATCACTATTTTTAACCGTATTTATTGTTAGGGTTTAGTTCTCCTTTACATAAAAGCTCACACCAGTAAAAATTCCAAGAATGAAGACGGAAGAGCATCTTATAGTGAATAGGGTTAAAGGAGTTGTTCACATTTAAGTTTACTTTTAGTATGATGCAGAAAGTGATATTCTGAGACAATTTGCAACTGGTTTTCGTTTTTTATTATTTGTGGTTTTTGAGTTATTTAGCTTTTTATTCAGCAATTTGAGCAATCTGGTTGCTGTCGTCCAAATTCCCCTAGCAACCATGCACTGATTTGAATAAGAGACTGGAATATGAATAGTAGCGGCCTGAATAAAAAGACGATTAATAAAAAGTAGCAATAAAAAGCTTCCTTCAACTCGCAGACAAAAAAAAAAGACTCAAATTGTCAGAATGATTAAAAACTAAATACTGATGTGATCATTGTCTTTTCACAATTTCCTATTGTGCAATTGGAGTGGGAATTCCGCACAATTTGTGAAATGAAATATTTCTGGTATCTGTTTCTTTGGAGCGTGCACCAGCCTGAGATATGGGGCTTTAGCGGCATATTGTTTAACAACTGGAAAATAAATGCAAACATGTGGAAATAGGATTGTCTATAAAGCAATACTGAGCAGTGAACTTTTGGTTACATAATAACAAAGCCGGGGAAACGGGAATACCGACTCAATAGCAAACAGATGAATAATCAAGATGAAGTATGGAAAGGAGTATTATATTTAAAATGACACAAATCGGTTTTATAGAAGCAGTGTAGAATCACTTATCTAATAAACAAGTCTGCTGGAAGATGATCGTAGAAAGTAAAAAAAAGTTCTCTAAATGATGTATTTTCAGGTTTTCGGCATTAAGAATCTGCAAGGCCTGAGAGCACAAAAATAATTGTTTTACCTTCACTGGGGAGCAGGTGTTGTTTTATTCAATGAGAGATAATAATGTAATTGTATAGTAATTGTATAGGTCTGAATTCTTGGGTCTTGATCTCCGAAAGACTTAATACAGCTATGTCCCTGGTCACCCAAGGCTTGATATAGGGCAAAGCCCTGAGTTGATCAAGACTTTTTCTTAAATCCTTTCAGCAGACGTATGCACCTGTACTGAGTTCAAACCAACAATAAAATTTATGGGATCGTGGCCTTTAATCCTAATAGCAAATTAATACTACATTTTATCAACAGCTTGTTCCAGTTATGCCAGGAAAGTGGTGCACTGTTCAGGTTGTTAAAGGCAGAAGCGTTAGCCGAGACTGGGACCTTGTGGTTTGTTCTGGGTTTTGGGATACCATACGTGACATTACGTTGGGCCCAAACATGAATGCTGCTTTCCCCGCTAGCAAGAAAGCAACCCTGGCAAATCTCCTCCAGCATCTCGGGGAACAAGGCTTGATGTTATTCAGCAGCAATTGGTTGCTCCGGCTCCTGCTCCGGGCTCACCAGGTAGACCACTAACGGAACCCCTGGGTAATTATGCTGTGGAGCCTTAGATTCCATTCCTGGAAAAGTTCATGGAGGATCGTAGTCATTTTTTTGCCTTTCAGGAGGCATGTAAACTACATTTTGGATTCCTGACCCACTCCTTTCCCACTAAAGAGTCTAAGGTTAATTTTGTAATTACCCTACTCCAAGGAGATCCACGATAATGGGCCTTTAGTCTATCCCCTTCTGATCCAGCACGTCTCTTTCTCCACTCCTTTTTCAAGGCCATGGCTATAATCTATCTGAAACTGACCGTTCTGCCTCTGTAGATTCTGCTATCCTTAACCTTAGATAAGGCAAACATTGGGTAGAGGAGTATTGTACTGAATTCCGCCAGAGGCAGGCTGGAATGATACTGCCTTATGCAGTCAATTCAGAGTGGGGCTTTCAGGTGCCATCAAAGATAGCCTATTTATCTCTCCTGCTATGGCCTTCCTTGATGCACCTTGCTAATCATATTGATAGGAGGCATAGGGAGAGGCATAAGGAGAGAACACTCATGATATCCCCTTAGAATTAGCACCCAAACCTGAAGTCGAGGCCCCTAGGTCTTCATAGGAACCTATGCAATTGGGCCCTACCTATTTGTCCTCTGCATAAAAGGGCCGTGGGTGCGATAATGGATTGTGCTTGTATTTCGTGACATCTTTCCTAAGAGGCCCAGGAAAACAAAAACCTAAACAGGTCAGGGGCGTTCTGTTTGGGTCATGCTGTTTCAGCTCAAGTTTTTGTTTTTGTTTTTTTACAAAATATGTGTTTTTCCCCTTTAAAAGTACATTAATATTTTGAAGGGAAGTTTTAAGTGTCAGCATCACTTTAATGTTAAGAGCTTATATCAAGGAGGCAACAGGGTAGTTCCCAAGAGGATCATGCCTTGAGTTTTCCTGATCACATAAACAGAAATCTCACTGCTCTTTGCAGCCGGGTGCCGACTGTGACTCTGTCTGCTCAGGTCCAATCCAAATTCCAAAACATATTTCAGCAGCACTCCGGTTCAGTGACAATATAATTTATTTGTGCAACAAGTGAAGCAACGTTTCAGGCATAACCAGCCCATTATCAAGCTTGATAAAATGCTGGTTATGCCCAAAACTTTGCTTCACTTGTTGCACAAATAAATTATATTTTCACTGAACCGAAGTGCTGCTGAAATATGTTTTGGAATTTGAGTTTTCCTGATGTGGTTTGTAGCCTTAATATACAGTAACCCTTGGTTAAATTTGTAGTCATTGCTGAAGGAGGGGGAGGACAGAAGAAAAATCAGTACAGATGTCCCAATATGTGATATCTCTTTCATTTGGGCTACAGGCTATTCACCTTGTGTGCACTATCTGGCTTGTAGGCTGTCTAATTTAGAATGGAGAGTGGCTAACAAAGAGCCCAAATAGAAAGATAAGCAATAAACCATAACAATAAAAACAACCTGATAACTCACAGTTCAGTTGATTTTGGATGATGGGTACAGTGAACCAGCAGCTTTATTTGCAGGCTGGAAAAAAAGTCAGAACAAGAAGGGTAAACATTCAAAAGCCATAAAACATTTATAAGTCAAGTTGAACTCAAAAGTTGCTTAGAACAGCAGTAACTTCATGCTTTTAAAAGTTAATTATAGGTGAATTTCAGGTGCTCCCTAATGAGCTTGGTACTCAAAGGTTCAAGAAAATGAATGAAAGAATCTCCTTATACATACAGCAACTCTAAGCTCAAGCTTGTATTAATGAGCATAAGTAATTATAAAATGAGCATAAGTAATTATAAAATGAATTAGCTCATGGACAACACTAGAACATGGCTGTAGAACTGTATTAATTATCTCAAACGATGGTGGCCTTGCCGTGCTGCAGCTGTTAACGATGTTGAGCTTAGATCATGCCCCAAACTTATTAGCACTTGTATGGAGCAGACTGCTTAATATCAGTAATTACCACTAGTAGACCTGGGGGTTATTTGTTGGAGCCGACAATTTTGGCTTCCTTCCCCCAGTTTATATCTTTCAGTCCAAGAAACACATCAGAGTCGTTCATGGAAGACATTTGTTCAAATGGCTTTTTGTTCTTGCTGACTACATGAAGCTTTTACAGCCAGTTCATTTTAAAGGCCTTTTGTCAAACCCATACTGAAATAATTGCTGTGTGTTATAGTTATAGACAGGAATGGTGCTGGAAAAAAAAAAGTTTATTTTACTTTATACAGTGTTTACACATATGGAAATCACTTGATTTTTCTCCTTTATTGCACTCGGCACCTCGGAGGTGAGCACGGAACAGAAGCATGATGTAAGTTGGGACATGAAGAATTAAATGGAACCAAAGCAGCCATTCAATCAACATCTGCCTGATGTAAATGATGAACGACATGTGCGCTGTTTGTTTAATCACGCAACTTCTATAAGTAGTTTAGCAATAATAATATGCTTCGAGGTCATGGGGGTTAATGCTTGGTTTACTTTAGCCCCAAGACCCAAACAGCAGTGAAATAAGGCAGAAGGTGCCATAATGGTGTTGGGAAGTGTTAAGTGGAAACGTAATGTAGGTTTCATGTAACATGTTCAATAGCACTTAGACCTGACAAAGCATCTAAAGAGCCTCGAGAGGCTGCGCGGCTTCTTCTGTTCTTAGGGAATTAAAATTTAAATGTACAGGTAAAATCAGCTTAAAAACTTAGAATGGTTCAAGATTAAGGAAAGAGGTTCCAGATGGTCAGCAAAGTATAGCACATGTACAGTAATATAGCAATCTAATGTATGGGAAAATACATGGGAAAGGTATGCTGTACCTAATAACAACATCCCATACACAATACACTAGAAATACACTTGACAAACTGTCGGAGAATGGCCGCAGCTTATTCATTGAGGAACCAATTTCTTAACATACCATATTTTCAGCATATATAATTTTAGCCAGCCCAATTCCTTCATTAGGTCACTTATCGTAGTCGAAGGTCGAAGTAGCCAATTCGATGGTCGAAGTAGCCAAAAAAAATCATTCGAAAAATCACTCGAGCTAAGTAAATGGGCCCCTTAATGTTCCATATGTTAGAAAATGTATGGGAGAACCCAGTTACCCAAAAAAAAATTTAAAGGACTTTTGCAGGCTATCACTCTGAAAAAAGGAAAAGACGCCAGCGTTTTTTGGGTTTAGAAGCTTTTTCCACTAAAAAATATGATGCAAATAACAGAAGAATGAGGAAGATCTATGCACTCTAGTGCACTTCGCCTGGTCTGAGCTGGCGAAGGCAAGTCTGGTGAAAGAGGTAACGTTCAGTAAAATCCGCATTTCATTTCATTTGCTGGGTTACGTCCATTCGCCTGGCAATAGAGTGTGAATGACCGCTTGCGTCTATCTCTTTTGCTAGCAAAGTGACGCCTGCGCCCAATAGTAAATTGGCGATGTCCCTGCGGGAGGTAACACTAGTGAATTGACACGAGCCTTAGCCACTTCGCTATCAGTAAAACAAAAACAGCTCACCCTGTGCCCTTGACCAGGTGCTCAGTCCCCACTGTCCCCACTGTATCAACATAACAAACTCGGTTATTGGAAGTCATTTCTAGAAAAATGCTTTATTGTAGCAGATTGCTGGTAGAACACCAGACCAGCAGTCTGCTACATTAAAGCCTTTTTCCGGAAGTGCCATCCAATAACCGAGTTTGTTACATTAGCCACTTCGCCCTCAAGTAAATCTGCCCCTTTGAGAGACAGAATTTTCGTAATTTGGAGCTTTCTGGATAATAGATTTCCGGATAACTGATCCTATAACTGTAACAGCACCAATATTTTTTACAAGAAAAAATACAATTATTTATTAATAGTCACATTAAAAAAATTTCGATACATACTGACCCCACATGGCCCACCTTATGCGTTTGGTTCCCTCAGGCACTTAGTCATAGGTGTCTCTGCCAGTAACACATTCAGTACAGAAGACACCAATGGCAGAGACACCTATGACTAAGTGCCGGAGGGAACGAAACGCGTAAGGTGGGCCATGTGGGGTCAGTATGTACCGAAAAAATTTATAATGTGACTATTAATAAATAATTAATTTTCACTATAAAAAAAGCCTTGGGACATATATCTTTTTGATATAATTTGTGCATTGTGATTGCCTTTGGAACTGGTGTTGCTCTGGCTTGGATAGTGATTTACAGAAATCAGCCATGTGGACTTCCAACTATTAAATGATGAAAGGTACACTACGAGCAATGTAATAAAAGATGCAACAATGCAGTTGATTAGCTGCTGTGGTTACTATACTTAGTACCAACTTTCCATTTATTTTCCCTTACATTGTTTACAAAGTAAGAATTTACTGCAAAGGGATTATATATCAAAATCGCCCAAAAACTCACAACAGCCAATAAGAGAGTTGGTTTTATTAATCCATTGCCAGTAAATGTTTTCTGCTGATACAGAAAATTAGATAGATAGATAGATAGATAGATAGATAGATAGATAGATAGATAGATAGATACTGTAGATATATGATTGATAGATAGATAGATAGATAGATAGATAGATAGATAGATAGATAGATAGATAGATAGATAGATAGATAGATAGATAGATAGATAGATAGATAGATAGATAGATAGATAGATAGATAGATAGATAGATAGATACTGTAGATAGATAGATAGATACTGTAGATAGATAGATAGATAGATAGATAGATAGATAGATAGATAGATAGATAGATAGATAGATAGATAGATAGATAGATAGATAGATAGATAGATGGATAGATAGATAGCAGGTCCTTATCATGCCAAACGAGGGTCTTGTTTTAATGACTGTGTGAAATGTCAGGAATGGCTCACTGGTATCCATGTCTCAAAGTGAATGTAATCCTTATTGTATATATTTAAGAATTCAGTAGCTAAACTCATTTGTGAATATACAGGGGGTGCAGTTATACTCAGGGAGGATGCCCTTTGCCTTTAGGTATAATTGTATTCCAAGATCTGCTTTCATGGGATTTACAGTCATTTTTTCAGTTCTGCAAAAACCATTCTGTGAACAGGAGGGTAATGAGTCCTCGCTGTTAAGAACAATTTATATGAAGTAGCCAAAAGTCTATTAGGAAATTAATAGCTTGAACAAATTTGTTCCCCATATATCAGACTCACATGATTATAACACTGAGCACAATAAATTGCCTCCCAACTGTGCCATATTAATATTTTAATTTGAACAACCAACAGATTTAAGCAATAAAAAAAACTTTCGCCTGCTACTATTTCTGCTAATTCCGAGCCCGCTCTTCGTATCCCCAAAATACCGTGACGCATTTAAGTTTCCATTTTGGTGTTGGGTTACAATGCCTCCTAAACTCTTTGGCAAACAAAGGTAAAATCACTGCATTATCAGCCCTACATTTTTTTTTGGAGCAATGTCTGGAAAATGTTTAATTTTAGCTGCTTGGAACATTGTTAGCACACCTCCTTGTCTGACTCCAATATATGTTCATAAAAAAAAACCCTACACCTTAGAAATGTAACGATAAATCTAGGGTTTCTAGATGCCTCCTTTGCTCTACTTTTTAATGTGATATAAATGTAATTAATAAAGCAGCCATTCTGCAGAGCATCTCCTGGTGATCCTACAGCCAGAACAAACTTACACCCTCTAGGTTTCATTTCTTACTCGGGTTATTAATATATATATATTAATTATATATAACTGAGCAAATTTGAGAAGCGTATTCCAAATAATAAGAAGCTGCAGAGCCAATAGGAAGGTGTAATAAGGGAATTATTTTAAAGAAACATTAACACCAAAAAAAATTAAAGTGTTTTAAGGAAAAGACAATATAATGTACTGGTGCCCTGCACTGACAAATCCAGTGTGTTTACTTCAGAGAAACAACTATAGTTTATATAAACAAGCTGCTGTGTAGCCATGGGGGCAGCCATTCAAGCACAGGATACACAGTAGATAACAGATAAGTACTACTATAGTTTATATAAACAAGCTGCTGTGTAGCCATGGGGGCAGCCATTCAAGCACAGGATACACAGTAGATAACAGATAAGTACTACTATAGTTTATATTAAAAAGCTGCTGTGTAGCCATGGGGGCAGCCATTCAAGCACAGGATACACAGTAGATAACAGATAAGTACTACTATAGTTTATATAAACAAGCTGCTGTGTAGCCATGGGGGCAGCCATTCAAGCACAGGATACACAGTATAAAACAGATAAGTACTACTATAGTTTATATAAACAAGCTGCTGTGTAGTCATGGGGGCAGCCATTCAAGCACAGGATACACAGTAGATAACAGATAAGTACTACTATAGTTTATATAAACAAGCTGCTGTGTAGCCATGGGGGCAGCCATTCAAGCCCAGGACACACAGTAGATAACAGATAAGTTCTGAAGAATCCCATTGTATACTAAAGAGCTTATCTGTTATCTGCT
The DNA here is from genome assembly GCF_017654675.1 of Xenopus laevis. Lineage (NCBI taxonomy): Eukaryota > Metazoa > Chordata > Amphibia > Anura > Pipidae > Xenopus > Xenopus laevis. The sequence goes on from NC_054382.1 coordinate 18,333,980, forward strand.
GTGTATCCTGTGCCTTTTCTCCTTTTTCAGCTTTGAATGGCTGCCCCCATGGCTACACAGCAGCTTGTTTACATAAATTATGGTAGTGTTTCTGTAGCCAACACACCAGTTTTACCAGTGAAACACAACAATACATAATATTGTCATTACTTTAGGGCACTTTAATTTTTGGTGTTACTGTTCCTTCATGCTGGGGACAATAAGGTTCTCGAAATAGGGAGACCAGACCAAGAAGATAACCAATTAATGGAGACGCAATGTTGAGAATCTTAAAGGAACAGTAACACCAAAAAAGGAAAGTGTCATATAGGAATGACAATATAATGTACTCTTGCCCTGCACTGGTAAAATTGATGAGTGGTTTTTTTTTTTGCAAGGCATGGATTCGCAGCGAAATTAGTAAAAATAACAGCATACAAGAAAGTAGTTCCGTCCTGTGCAGGCACAAGTCACATGAATGGGGGCAGCTGGGAAAACTGACAATATGTCTAGCCCCATGTCAGATTTCAAAATTGAATATTAAAAAATCTGTTTGCTCTGGTGATAATTTGATTTCAGTGCAGAAGTCTGCTGGAGCAGCACTATTAACTGATGTGTTTGGAAAAAAAACATGTTTTCCCATGACAGTATCCCTTAAAGCTTTAGTTCTCCTTTTACAGTGAACCACCCCTTTAACTACTACCCACAGCAAACAAAAAAATGTTTTTTCCTCGTTGTTTCCATTTTTAAAAATGGGACATTAGGCCACACTGCTGATAGTCACAACCAATTAAACCCAGAAACACTCCTGATCTGCCCAATACAATGTTCCTTTTGATTCCGCTATTTGGGATCATTCCCTCCAAAAATCCGAACCATTTAGAGATATGATTTGGATCACACCATTACACATTAGAGAATAAAAGCAAAGATTGCTATAGGCGCCAGACTGGTGCAATGTCGGTAAATCAGTTGCAATGTTAAGAGTGAAAATATGGATCCAGTTTACTTTGGTTTTGAATTTGGAAAAGCTGCTTTTGCATGTGAGCAGTCCCAACCACGTGATCTAGAAAATGACTTAATAATAAGAACCGCATTATTTACTAAGTGGGACAAAATACTGAAATGTTCTGCTACTGGGACGTTTCAACTACAAATAGAAAACAAATGTTTCTACCAGTTTTCTTTTCATGGAAAACTGTTTCGAATGGCACACTGAAACGATTATTGCACCTAACTAAACACTAAGTGCTTGTGAATTAGCCCCGTGATAAAACAGATTTTACACTTTTCTGTGCACGCATTTCATTTTTGCACCTTTTCTGGGAATTACTAAGCCCACAATTGATGCAGGTCATACTGTTTGTTAGAGTAAACCAAGTAGATTACATATGTTGGTGCCTATTTCTAATTCTTTCAAATGTCTTGATAGCCATCATGTCCTTTTACCCATAATCAGGGCCGGATTTATTGAAGTTACAACAAGCCTATTGGGTTTCATTAAGGTTTACATTATTGTTAGCAGACTTAAGCTATGGAGATGCAAATCACAGAAAGACCCTTTACCTGTAAAACCCCAGGTCCCGAGCATTCTGGATAACAAGTCCTATACCTGTACAATTTAAAATACAAAATAACATACAATCTATAAATATCTATAAAATGACACATATACAGGTATGGGATCTATTATCCAGAAAGCTCAGTTTAACAGAAAGTCTGCCTTCCAATTAATCAAATAAACCAAATTTTTTAAAAATGATTTTCTTTTTTACTTGTTATAATAAAACAGTACCTTGTACAAACTGAGGCAAACCCAGCCTATTTGGGTCTTTTAAATGTTTAAATTGCTTTCTACTAGACTAAAGGTATGAGGATCCAAATTACGGAAAGATCTGTTATCTGGAAAACTCCAGGTCCCAACATTCTGGATATTCCATACCTGCATAACAAAACACACATCATCCTGCATGGACCAGGGGGCCCAGAAAATGTTGCTGTACGGTGCCCCCGTGATTTCTAATGGCAGCCCTGCCTGTACACCTATTTGCACTCAGCTATACTGTAACCATGTTCTGATATGCCAACAGAGTTCAAGCCATTGGGCATTTTGGTGCATAAAAGGGCTGCACTTAACCAGTAATCCCAGGGTTCCTTTGCATGTGGCACAAATAAGTGTTCTTGCACCAGCTGAACCTCACGTTGTGTCAATTATTGATGCCCTCACTCTGGCACGCCCATACCAAATACACACACAGTTTTTGCATGAGAGCAATTAGACTGGGAACATTTTGGGTATTACTTTTTTGTTGCTAATGTAAGGACCCGTAGAGTTAATCCACGGTTTAAAGGGTTAAGGGCCCCTCCCCTGAGCCTCATGGCTTGAGATATGGGTTTTCTGCCTGAATTTTCCAGGGGCAGAGCCTTTGGATTGGTGCACATGGCTGATCCCAAAAGGAACCACAAGGTGGTGGTGCTGTACAACCCTATAAAAGACGATGCCATGTGCTCTGTCAGCCATTACAGTTCAGATTACAGTTTAGGTTACAGTGACTGCTGCAGATATTTGTTTCACTTGGGATAGAGTGACAACACCGGCAAAATGTAGGCCTTTAATGGAGTATGATAGGCCTGCCAAAGGCTGGGCAGGATCCTCCAGTGCCTGGATAACTCAACTGAGATGGTTTGGAGTTTGGATGCCGGATTTCTGTATTCACCTTTTGGAGATAGGTGAGAGATGCAGTTCAGCAATGACGTCAATTTGTGCTCGCGCTATAGACAGTGCTGGGAGCTATGAATGGAGGATCAAACAAGCTGCATGTGTTTCATGGAATGGATTCATCGCTGTTGATGCCTGCTCCAGCTCTGGATGAGCCTACCCATCTGTGTGAATCCCCAGGGTAAGGTGTGCCATGGGGAGGGTAGAAAAAGAGAGGATCCAGGATGGTTTCTGTTTATGACACAGGCTGTTGTTGATGCCTGCCACAAGGGAGCCAGTACCTAACCAGAGGGAAAGGTATTTTGGTCTGTAGCACTACCTGGGACCAAGTGTACTCTTTTGGGGACAAGGGATGGAACTCTTGGGCTGCCAAAAGGAGTAGTGCAGGACTTTGCCTGGCAAGGAGGTGTCAGGATTGGACTTGCATAGGTACCCATGGGAGTGGGTCATTTGATATGATGTGAATGTGTTTTACTTCCCCTTTAATAGTACACTTGTTTTATATAAAGTTATATTGTTATATAATAAAGTGTGTGGGTGATTTGTTTCCTAATGGGAATATCCTCAGGAGTATTCCAGGACCCCATTAGGTGGAGGCACTGCCAGAGAAGAGTTTTCCCAGTACCTTTCAACTTGCAAAGGGAACTCAAGACCCGAGTTGGTAAGCTGGTACAACCTTGGCACCAGGGGGGTCACCATGAGGGTGTTACACTATTTTGTACTTTGCACTACTTTTAAAGGGCATGTAAAGTCTAAAATAGAATAAGGCTAAAAATGCTGTATTTTGTATATTTAATATAAACATGAACTTACTGCACCACAAGCCTAATCAAACAAATAATTTATGCTTTCAAAGTTGGCTACAGGGGGTCACCATCTTGTAACTTTGTTAAACATCTTTGCAAGACTAAGACTTTGCACATGCTCAGTGTGGTGTGGGCTGCTTAGGGATCGTCATAAACAAAGCTTCTTGAGTTCTGCATGGCTGGGAAGTAAGGAGGGGGCTCCCCCTGCTGTTTATAAGTATGATTGTTTCCCTGCAGAGCAGTTAGGGACCATCTGACAATTCCTATCCACAGCAGTAAATGAAGGGAGAATTTCACTGCATACAGTCAGGTTTCTTATAAAAACGGTACACATTTTTTAATTAAAGTATATTGGAGATAGGTTTCTTTTTCATTAAAGAAAGTAAAAATGGGATTTAATTTTTTTGCCTTTACGTGCTCTTTAACTTAAGCCTTTAAAGTAAAGTAAAGTTAAACTGACCCTTTCACTTTTTTAAATGTAGAACCTTCTTTTACTTCTTTTTGGCCTACTGGTGACCTTACATAACATAACAAAGGAAAAGATTAAAGGGGCAGGCCCAATGTTAGACTGGGATGACCGGGGCCCACCAGAAAACCTTAGTCTGAGGGCCCACTTTCCAAACTATTATATCTCCTCTCTGTCCTCATCCTCTTTATTCTCCTAATCTCTTTTCTCTACATACTATACTTTATTCTTCCATTATTAAACCTCTTTGTTCCCATAAAGAAATAAAGAAAGCAAGAGGCCACTGACACCTGGGCCCATCAGGAGTTTTCCTGGTATCCCGGTGGACCAGTTTGACACTGGGCAGGCCAGTTATTCCTGTACCAGGCGAAAATGTGCTGAGTGCTGTTCCGCTCAGTGCATCCATTTTTATATGGAAAGGATTTAAATGCTCTTTAATAAGAGGACATTCAGGGGATGAACTTGGCCCAGCATTTATGTGCACAGTTATCTCCGGGCCCAGTGTTTCCCATTCCAAATGTTCCTGGATATTCCCATCCAGATGGTTAGGCTTTGACAGAGGAACCAGAGTTAAAAGCACCTCTTTAGCAGTTCATTTCAGGTATCCTTTCTCCAGACACATATCATCTTACCCACACATAAAGCCCTCAAGATGACAAATATAAAAAGTTGATACCTGCAGCTAATAAAAGGAAACTATTTGGGCCAAGGTTCTTCTGTCCTGTTACCAAGAGCTTCTTCATGTTATTTACATTACAATACTGTGCAAAATACATCCAAAACAATATGTTATGTGGATATGTATGTTTTACCATTGTTTTGGAGGTGTCCCTTTAACACATTGCAGGAGACAACATTAATGTGATACTGACACATCCAGGTAAATGGTCCCCAACCTACTCATCATTAACAATAAACTCTAGCTGGTATTCATTTTATTGAAACAAATACAGAAACACAATTATAACACCTTCCTTATTTTATACTTCCTGTGCCCGATGGCCTTCTGTTTGTGTCATAAGGATGTCCCAGCTCCTCCCAGGGGAATTTCTGGGTGGGGCTATCTTCCCTCAAAGAGCATAGAAATCATGTGACCTGTCTGCAGTAAGGGAGTTTATCACTTGGTATCGGTGTTTTTAAGTAATAACAACCCTATCGCAGTTCATGATTAATAAAGAGTAATTAATACATAATCAGTTTAATTAATTACAGTAACTTGAAAATGACAATCAATTATTGTAGAGTATTTGGGCCGCTGAACTTGCCTATCTTCCAGGTACTTCCGTTTAATCAGATTCCAGATACATATTCTATATTTAGTAGAATATCACTAATCTAAGAAGTTCCTTTGGACTGGCCTACAGGTTGAAGCGGGTGGGAGTGAAGTGAAAGCTCTAAAAAGATTAAAATCATAGTACAGGTATGGGATCCATTATCCGGAAACCCATTATCCAGAAGGTTTCAAATTACAGAAAGGCAGTCTCCCATGATTTCCTTTTTCTCTGTAATAATAAAACTGTACCTTGTACTTGATCCCAACTATGATCTAAGGAGAGCTAAAGTTGACAACTGATTTTGACCGTTCATGGCAAAGATCTCAGAAAGGGAACCCGAAAATGACATGAGATGGCACCCGCCAACCATGCTGTGCTACTCTATATTCTTAAGTCAGGAAAAATGGTGAATCCTCAGTGGTGTGGTTCTGATGGGTTGAGAGAGACCTGTGGAAGGGGCTGAGGTTGTTTTCATACTATCTGGTGAAAAAAATTGGTTTTTATTACAAATAAAAAGATGATAATGTAAAAATATTATGATGAGATGTTAAAAATGGTCTTAAAGTTCTTTTTGAGAAATAAAGCAGCTCCACTTGTCAGAAAACAATGGTCTGGTGCTCCAATCAGCCGGCATACACATACATTTCCACTCCATACCATTAAGGTGTTTCTGCTTTTCCAGCTATGGATGGAGGCCAAAATTCTACTGAGTCTAGTCATCAAAGGGTAAGTGCAGATGTGCTTCCACACTATATGGCCATTTGCTTCTTGAGTGAAGGAAAACACATTGCTGCAGTTAAACAGATTGGGGTTATGGAAAGCAGATATTACTGAAAATAGCAGCATTATTTTACATTTATATAAATGGCTTGTATCCTGGAAGATACATAACATGAAGGTATTTAGAGTATAGAATGAAAGGCCTACATTGTTACAGTTAGATTTGTGAGAAGAACTCTGTGTTCTTTTTAGGTAATAAAGAATGCTGGGTCTTGGATCAGTGAGATTGTTGCTTAAAGGACAAATGAGAAAAAAAAATGAGCATACGATACCAATTCAAACCTAGGATGATGTGCAGCAAGCAACTTTCCCAGTCTAGCAACATTCCCCTAAAGCAGGATTTTGCCAGATTTGGAAGTAGGTCGCATTCTCTATGCCCGTTCCTTTCCTGACCTGGATCTGAAGAAGGAGAATGCAAAAGAAGAAGAGGAGGCAGGAGATTTAGACTGATCAGTCAGCATTTAGCTGCCATACCTCATTATAAACAAGTAATTGTAAGGTACCTGCCCAGATTTGGTTGAGAACTTTGGTAAATTTTTGACTGTCTAGGCATACAGTATATGCCAGGTCAGGGAACAGTTCTTACAAGTCTTCGGCAATCCTGTAGGATGATATGCAATCTGAGAACTTCATTTGCTAACACTCCATAAAACATTGGCAGATGAGTTGCGGCTCCCCTTAACTTCCTGTGGCTCCAATTGTTCTGGCTGTCAGCCTTAAAAAACTGAACAATGGAAGGTGGCCATACTTGTTTATGGCTCCTTGTACAGAGTATGGCACACATAGGCAGAGTATGGCACACACAGGTAGAGTATAGCAGGCAGAGTATGGCACACACAGGTAGAGTATAGCAGGCAGAGTATGGCACACACAGAGTATGGCACACACACAGGTAGAGTATAGCAGGCAGAGTATGGCACACACAGGCAAAGTATGGCACACACAGGTAGAGACACACAGAAATTATTTAAAACCACTAATCGAAGAAAGATCTTCCAGTAAAAGGGACAAGAGAGCATGAAAGGTACATGAATATTGGAACTCATAAGCAACATTAAAAGGGCAATTTTAAAAACATTATACTGATGTCCTCAACTGATTCTAGTATAACTTTAACATTAAATAGTTTGAGTTATACAGGTAAAAATCCTTGGTAACTGGAATGGAAGAGTATTTTTCTTGTTAATTCCACAATATTATAATAAAAAAAGAATTATTCGGTAAGAACGCACACGCCAAAAGTTCTGGAAAATGGAAATGCTATAAATCATTGTACATCTGACAGCATTGCCAGTGAAAGGTTTATTGCTCTACAAATGCAGTTACTGAATTTTCATTAAGGATAAAGTTATGAAGTGTTATGAACTTGTTCTTCCCCATTTAGTATTGGATGCACTATGGTATTGTGTCTCATTGCTCTACACAGACAAAAACAAGAAATCCTATGCACTCAACCCATTAACAATATATTTAAGACATTGAGACATTTTGTACCTCGAGATACTAAAAAATGCCTTACCCTTTTAAACAAAACAGGGATTGTTTGTCCATATATTGCAATATATTTAAGCTGGCCAACTACATCAAAGTCATCCCCAATCTCGCCAGTCCTAAACTCAACTTTTATCTGATTCATTAAGAATTCTTTTGCTTCATTATACATTTTACACAGGGACTAAGTTTTACCTGCAATTTACTTTCAAAGTAAAAGTTGCAGTCCTAAAATTTTTGAAGCCAGCATGCAAATTAGGTTAGGGCTGACTGCATACAGCATTCTAATTGCTCTGGTTATGACTTTATCTATTAAAGGTTGACCCTGACCAATGGTAGGACATTCAATGGGACCATGGCTACTGGGTGGACCATCAAGCTTTAGGCAAAGCATGGACCTTCAAGGGTGGACCCTGACCAATGGTAGGATATTCAATAGGGCCCCTGACCAAAGGGTGAACATTTAAGGAGGCTTTGGGCAAAGCTTGGACCTTCAAGGGGGGCACTGACCAATGGTAGGGCATTCAAGTGGGGCCCTGACCAAAAGGGTGGACCTTCAAGGAAGCTTTGGGCAAAGGTTGGACCTTCAAGGGGGGACTGTCCAATGGTAGGATATTCAACAGGGGCCGTGACCAAAGGGCAGACCTTCAAGGAGCCTGTGGGCAAAGCTTGGACCTTCAAGGGGGACCCTGACCAATAGTAGGACAAGAGGGGCCCTTGCAAAAGGGTGAACCTTCAAGGAAGTTTTAGGCAAAGTTTGGACCTTCAAGGGGGGACCCTGACCAATGGTAGGATATTCAACAGGGGCCTGGCCAAAGGGCAGACCTTTATGGAGCCTGTGGGCAAAGCTTGGACTTTCAAGAGGGACCCTGACCAAAGGATGAACCTTCAAGCTGGACTTGAACTGAAAGAGTTTGACAACCAGTGCTAAATATTTTGCTTCTCCTTAAGCTGCTTTTATTGTTCTTAGAAGGAAAATATACTTTTTTTGACAGTAAATGCACTGATACAAGTAAATTGTTGTTTGTTTAGATTATTTCTTTTCCATCTTTCATGACGGGTGGTCATACCATTTAACCCCATTGGTACATAGCGTTTCATGTTTATGGAAAATGATGTTGAGCCATTTATGGCCCAGCGTAGCATTACATTATGAAGGGAAGAGAAACTTTGTTATTTCAAAAAGTGGCACATGGTTTTATAATGGATTATATATAGAAAGTTTCTTATTTCCACAAGGTGAAACTTATATTAAATTTTCAGTTTCACAATAGTTCCCCTTTAAAAATTTTATGGAAAACTGTAGGATCTCATTTTCATTTATCAAATATATATATATATATATATATATATATATATATATATATATACAATATGTATATATTGAAACTGACTCCATGATACAGCGTTCCAGACAAAGTAACCTGGACTCAGCTAAAGAGGCAAAATGCTGAGAAAAAGCCCAGACAATGGCTGAGCAGTTATAAAATGTGTTTAATATTTTCAACCATAATCCTTGTGGTAGGTCAGCGGTGCCTGTGTCAGGAACTCCAGCCAATTTCCCGCTGCCTAAAAAGTCCTGGCTCCTATTTTAAACATATTTTTAAAAATGTATTTGGCTCTAAAGAACTTTAAATCCGTAGTGCCAAAGCCCTGGTTTTATTTTTCCAGCAAAGAAACCTAATTGAGCTTTGCAAATATATGGACTGTAAAATTAATATAAAAATGAAATGAACCCTGTGTAGAGGAATAAACGTTTCTTGACATCTGTATTGTTGCAAGGTGAATATAAAGTTTTGTGGTTCATCAGCGGATAAAATGCTTCATTCTCGACATCTTCCGTGTGGCTGCAATAGTTCTAAGGCGTTATTCTTGCTGCCAAGAATTAATATGGCCCTCCTGTAATTGTTACACAGAGACCACAGAAAAACAGATTAAATGAAAATAAAACAGTTTTACAAACAAAATACTTTGGGAATAACACCCCCTCCCCCCAAAAAAACCTGCTCTATTTGGCTTGTTCATAATCGATGTGCTGAACATCACACATGGTTTAGGGCCACAAAGGAAAGTGTATTCTCTCTCAGTAATTCCTGTTTTATATTTTTTAACTGTGTGTAGGCCTTTAGCCCTCGATAATCTTGGGTAAATGGTGCCAATTTGGATTTTTCAGGTTTGTATTTGCCTAACAAGTTTTGTGTGATAGTGTATCATTTTGAGAGTTTGTTGTTCCACAACATACAGTGGGCTGATAGTGGGAAAGCATAACATATTAATGGACAATGAAATGTTAAAACAGTGGGTTCACCCCTCTCGCAGTCATGCCTAGTCCGTGGCTGGCCTGGTGTACCTCTTCCATCCTGGGCCCTGGGCAACAGGGCTGTATTTAGGTTTGATGGCGCCCTAGGCATCGACCTAAACACGGGCCCCCGTCGTGCGCGCTGATGTCACGCATTGATGCACTAACATCACACGCCATACGCGTGGACGTCTCGCGTTGTGCTCAGTGTAAGTGGCGTCAGCGCCCCACAGTGTTCTTCGGACCCCCTACCCCTCAGCAATTTTTATATGCGTCTATTTGGTCCAAATGCATTTAAGTCAATGGGCATCTGAATAATTTTGACGCGCTGCAATTTTGACTAGAGCGGCAATTCTGACGGGCGACAATTATATTTTTTTTGTCACTGGGGAATTTTTGCGAAAGGCAGAAATTTGCCGCAAATTCGCATCCGGCGAATTTATTCCCCCCTCACTACTTATAAATGGGCCTGTGTATAAAATGGGCCTAGTGTACAGGTAATACACGTTGATGCCTTTGAGTTGGCCAGGCCCAGGCTATATATTTTATGAATGCCTACTAAACACTGGGGCGTATTAATCAAAAGGTGAAATAGTGCTAACCACAGTTTTTCTAGAGTGAAATTCAAATATACAATTATTTCTCTACACACTGGCTGATCTGTTCATTCTCCTCAGCACAACTCCTGCAGCCTCTCAACATTCCATTCACAACATCAGGTTATAGAGGCTGACAACATTAAAAAATCTATATGAACAGACACAAAGACTGCTACTATCCACATATATACACTATTAGGATGTATCTGTGGTATAAAACCAGTGGTTCTGGATGCAGAGTTGGCCAAAGGGACATAAAAGAGTGATTTGCACGTATCCACCCATAATGTACAGGGGAAAGTTCTCCTCACCACCATTCTTTGGATTTATGTGACTTGACTGCAGCACCCGGGTCAATCTACATATCGGGTAATCGGGTAAGCAACAATGAATGAATGACGAGAAGAGATGAGAGGGTGGATTAACCTTGGAATATTTGTGCAGGCTGTGGGCCACACGGACTAAACGGTGAGATCCAAAGGCCGAGCAAATAAGTAAATACATTGGGGGGAACCCGACTAAGAAAATATAAATCCGTAAAGGGTGCTGGACATATAAATTTTGTATGCGCCCAGCGACAAATCGCTTCTTCTTTGGGCAACTAATCTCCCTGAACTGCCTTCCCGCTGGCCAGAATCTAAATCGCGGCCGGATAGCACTCGGAATGCTTTGTTTTCCGAAGTCTTCGTAATATGAAGCACGACAAGTGCCATCCTGCTGGCGATTTAGATTCTAGCCGGCTGGGAGGCAGTTCGTGGAGATTAGTCACCCGAAGAAGAAGCGATTTGTCGCTGGGTGACTAATCTCCCCCCAGTAGTTTCATGTGCCCCTGCCATAACTGTTTGTTGGCGACTAATCTCCCCCTGTAGCTTCATGTGCCCCTGCCATAACTGTTAGTTGGACTTCATAAGTGCCACTGTCTGTGATATTTGTTGAAATGATGACCATTGAGCAGTTCTTGAAGAAAAGGAAAAAGAAGCAAACCATACTTTGACTCCTGCTTTTAAAGCAGTATGGTGTGCTTCTTTTTCCCTTTCTCCAAGATATGTTGGGCTTGAAGCAGCCTGGGATTGAATGCACCCTATAATTAACAAGTAAGTGGTGTGCCGAAGATAAACTGTTTTTGGACTATTGAGCAATTCCCTTTTGGCACCAGGGATGGGAAAATCTTATAATTTAGCCCCTAAATCAAATGATGCCAATTTCTCATGGCCACCACTTAGATGTAGTAGATGGGTGTAGTATAGGCTACCAGCTGGAATTTTTCCCCACTCCATTTGTACCACACGTCGCTTGAGTGGATGCTGTGTGTGGAACATACAAGGCATTTTTACTGCTACCACTAACACAGAAAGTGAACCGTTGCACTCAAACCACCATTCCTTGTTCCTCGTCACTCCTGTTCCTTAAGAGGTTTATGAAGCACCAGCTTTCTTCCGAATCCAATTTACCCTTTGGTCTTTGGTAAAAATTCTGCAAGTTTTTACCTTTCATGTGCATGTATGCAAAGCTGGTAGACGATTTGCTTGCACTTCTTGCAGCTTTTATTACCAGGAAGGAAATGCCCTGTTACTATGGTACAACAGACTAATATTAAAATTAACCCAAAATTAAGCATTTATATCTTTCGTAGATAATTTGGCCAGATCAGTCTCTACCATTGATTTATATATTTTTTCCTTTAGCTTTGGAGTGCTCTCAACCCCGCTTTTTGCATTTACAGTATATCTTTTAAAATAAATATGGTCCCCAAAGGTGAATTAAACATAAACACTCATTCTGCTTTTCATGAGGCTCTATGCCACAAATTAGTTAAAGACTATAGCAATTCATAAGGCTGTAAGCTTGTGGCTGCTGGGGATTTTCATAATGTTTTAAAGTCAAAGACATTGTTGGCACAAGAGGGAAGAATTACATATACCGTTTTTAAAAACCATTTGAAATAATAAGGTCCCAGGTGAGAAGCCACAATGTTATTGCAGATTTAAACCTGAAACGAATGGCAATTCCTGATAAAAGGCACAAAACGGAAAAAAGAAATAACAACAACAGTAAAACAGATTTCTTCAGAATAAAGAGCACTGAACATCTGTTTCTTTAGAAAGATGAGCATGTTTAATGAGACCAATGTTAAGTGAAAAGGTTTGCACAGTAGGAATGTGTATATATAACTTTGAAAGACATAATAGCTGTCATATTTAAACGTAAAACACCCAGGGTTATGCAAAAAGCCTGCTATTTTAGAGCACAAATAATTGAATACATTCTCAGATGTGAAATTGTACCTGCAGTATAACTGGATCCATTTCTCTTCCATTGTGAAAGCAACGGAGTCTATCTAGCAGAGAATGAGCCTGTGATGTGCGCTGGAATATCTATAGATACAGCGAAGGGGGAATAATATGAACAAGCAATGTTTGTTAAAACAGGTAGAAAAAAGACACACGTCCATCAATTTGTACTATGAGCTATCTTCTATAACCCTGTAAAAGCTTTCCCATCGGCAATAATGTGAATCGCTGATGGTAAAACCCGTGTGTCGATTCCATCCCCCAAAATTCTCCCAAAATTCTCTTGAAGTTGCCTCAACAGTAGCGCTGAGTGAATTTGCCATATTGCCATGTGCAAATTTTTCCGCCGTGGGAAAATCTGGCGAGAAATAACACCCATAAGAAAAATGCCCATTGAATTTAACGGATTTGGAGAAAAAAGTCACCATAAGAAAAAAGGCCCATTGACTTTAATGCATTTGGAGAAAAAAATTTGTCACATAAGAACACCCATTGACTTCGATTAGCTTTGCGAAATTTCACCGTTTTTTTAATTTTTTCATGGTTTCGAGAATTTTTGGGCAAAGCCAAACAAGAGGAATCTTTAAGCTATTTTGGAAGACTGAAGCTACAAACATAACAGAAATACATTTACTATAAAATCTAACCTGTATTTTACTATGATTATACAGCAATATCATTTGAGCAGGTTTGGAGCAAACTCCCAGGACATGCATCATGGGGAGATTTGGGTAATGACATGGAGCCACCAGTGAACAAGTTTATATACAGCCTCAAACTTTAAACTCCTGTTCATTTGTGCCCTAATTGCTCTTTCAGCCCTCTCCATGATAGGAAGGGACCAATGATTTGATTAAGAAAGATAAGCTTCCATGCCATAGTAAACATGTTGGTGTATTACAGCAGTGGTCCCCAACCAGTAGCTCGTGAGCAACATGTTGCTCTCTGACCTCTTGGTTGTTGCTCCACACGGCCTCAAAGCAATTACTTATTTTTGAATTTCAGGCTCGGAGGCAAGTTTTGGTTGAATAAAAACTAGATGTACTGCCAAATAGAAGCCCCTGTAGACTGCCAGTCTTCATGGAGGCTACTAAATGGTCAATCGCAGCACTTATTTGGTACCTCCAGGAAAATTTTTCATGCTTGTGTTGCTCCCCAGCTCCTTTTACATCTGAATGTTGCTCACAGGTAGAAAAGGTTGGGGATCCCTGAAGAGGAGATATTGCATCGCACTTCCCCACTGCTTCCAGACAATAGCCAAGTGTATGGGGAACAATTGTAAGCGTTTTCTCCCAACCTCCTGAGTTATTAATTATCATGGATGAGAAGACTCTCCAAATCTGTCCCCTGCTGGATATCCAACTATTCTATGTGCAGACGTCAGATGTTCTCAGTATGATATACCCGGTAAAATATTTTATTGTTATACAAGTATGGGCTCTGTTATCCAGATAGCTCGGGACCTGGGGTTTTCTAGATAATTTTTTTTTCTGTAATTTGGATCTAAATACCTTAAGTTTACTAGAAAACCATATAAACATTAAACCCAATAGGCTGGTTTTGCCTCCAATAAGGATTAATTATATCTTAGATAATGAAGAAAACTGGAGAGCCTTCCAGTGTGAATGTAGTTTATATTGACTCAATACATGTTTCGGACCTCAAGGGTCCTTCCTCTGGTGCAAGTTGGACGAAGGACCCTTGAGGTCCGAAACATGTAGTGTGTCAAAAAAAAAACTACATTCACACTTGAAGGCTTTCCAGTTTTCTTCATTATCTATGATACTATTGTGGAGATGGCTACTCTACTAAGCTGTTGATGAGCCTGACCATAAGTTATCTGGAGGATCGGTTGGGAATTAATTATATCTTAGTTTGTATATCAAGCACAAAGTGCTGTTTTATTATTACAGAGAAAAAGGAAATATTTTTTAAAAATTTGGTTTATTTGGATAAAATGTAGCCTATGGGAAATGGCAATTCCGCAATTAGGAGCTTTCTAGATAAGAGGTTTCCAGGTAACGGATCCCATACCTGTACCACATGACCAATGTAGCTTTGCTTGACCATAACTATATTTCACAAAGTGAGGACTCATTCCAAAGTATCTGAAACCCAGCCTTCAAAATGGTGCCCCGCAAACAGCTAGACAAAGGTTCTCCAGCCCAATTGTATACCTCACTTTCCACAGCTTTCATACTTAATACATAAACAACGGGTGGGTATTGCTTTAGGTTTTTTTTGCCAGAAAGTTTCCCCTTCATCATAGTTTGGTTATCATGACAATGTTCTCCCTAACGTAAATTACGTTTGTTCTACTTCTTTTATTTCCTGTGAAATTTATTTCGTTTAATCCTGGGAAAGTTTTGTCTTAGTCTGTGAGATACCACAATTACCTCGCATACCTCCAAATCTTGTCATTACTCTTGTCTATGGTTAAATATGCTTCTATTTAGGTAGTCCAAGGCTTAATTAATCCATTTCTGACATATCTCTAATTTATTCACTGTTCCCCTCTTTTTTTTAAACCGACTAATAATATATGGACCATAACACAGAGGGAGGATTTCCGGTGTTGTTGCAAAGCACCTGAAATTACTCTTTGCCTACTATGGTGTTAAATGCCAATTACTTGAAAGCACCGTGCATGGACCAAAACGTGCACCAGAGCATTTTCAGACCAAGACTGGATGACAAGGGCCAGTAACTACCATTTATATGATATGGGAGGGGGAAGGCAAAGTTTTTTGGCATTTTTACATGCATCTGTCAAGAAGCTTAATTTTAACAGCTTGCTTAGTTTAATGTTTGACTCTTCTATCCCAGGGCAAGCGAGATTTGGCACACCGTCTGTTGCAGAATTGCTAGCAATGATGCAAGTGATGCTAAGAGCCGTAGCTTCTGCAACAGGTGAAATGACAAAGATTGTCTATAATTGTTCAAAGTCAGGAAACCCTAAGGTTGCACCCATGTTTTTTGTCTACTGGCTACCAGTACAAGCATGGTAGAACTTGAGGATTTACAGGTTACACTATAAACAAAAAGAATCCCTGCCTTATTTGTGCCTCTAATTAAAGGAACCAGTTGGTTTTTGGTATAAGTTGTATACTGTTTCTGTGTTCAACATAGATTACATGGACAAAAGTATGTGGACATCCCTTCGATATATTGGCATTGGCATTTAAGCCCACCCATACAATAAAATTGTTGACATTTCCATGTTCACTTTTCTACTTTTGATGTACAAAGTACAGTCTATACAGAACTTGGTTTCTGTAATGGGGGTGGAAGAATCTGTCTGGCCTGCATGGGCACCCTGACCTGAACCCAATAGAATATCTGTGGAATGAACTGTGAGCCAAGCAGGACTGCCCAACATCAGGGCCCAACTTCTTCAATATGAATGGTAGCCAGTCCAACAATGGTCCAACATCTAGAAGGCTTTCACAGAACAGCAGTGGGTAAAGACAACAGCAAAGAGAGGACCAACTTATAAAAATACAAAAATAAAACAATAAAATGAGATGTTGGACATGCAGGTGTCCTAAAACATACATATATGTATAAATAGGTATAGAAATGGACAGAGAGAGCTTCTCTCCTTTTAACACTATTGTCACCCCTCCAAAAACACCCTTAACCTGTATTCACTCTTCCAACTTCTGTGAAAGCAAATAACCAACACCAGGAACCGACAAAGACAAAGTTGCAGCACACTGAGGTCAATAGAATAAAAACCTGAAATTAAATTATTTTAAGCTCCCCCGTAAATTTCATGAAATGAAATAACATTGTTTAACCTTAAAACCTATCCAAAAGATGTCATCAAAAGGAAAAAAGACAAAAGTAACAAACAAAAAAGTGGGCCAAGGTTTAGCAAAGGCAGATGTGTTTGCTTCCTTTCTTAGTATCAAAGCCATCTAAAATATGGATTGTATTAATGTTTGAAAGACAGAAAAGAGATAGTTACGCTTTCAAGATGTTACTGGAAAGGACTCTCGTATTTTTTGCTTACCATTTGTTTTATGTTTCTAAACCTTTAATGGCATTTATTGAGGTTGCTGTTTAAGTCTGTGAACACAGTGTTGTAAGATATGGAGCACTTTGCTTAAGGCTGGAGTGTGATATCACTGACCGAATTGGTAAGGAGACTGTATGCCAGGTCATAGCCCAAGTTAACATCTGCCATGTGATGGAAAATCTTAGTCTTCATTGTTCATTTTTGGCAGGTATCTACATAAAAGTAAAATATGCATGATAACCTCTTTAGTCACGTGAAGACGTAATCCAGTTTGAAGGATGAGTAAACCTTTTTGTCAGATTTTTTTTTTATTTTGTTGTTCTTTGACCACAAGCTGTGTACCATTCATGCATCATATCCAGGACCGCCATCAGAAATCGCAGGGCCCCATACAACAAAATTTCCTTTGGCCTCCTGGGCTGCACCAATCGCAAGCCCCACCTACAGGTCCGCCCTTCCCACCCCACAGTAAAAAAACAAAAAAAATATTGGTGGCTAGGATTCCCACATGTTAATAAAAAGATATTGGTGGCTAGGACCACATATGAGAAAAAATCAATTGGTGGCCAAAATTGGTGGCCAGGGCCCCCCCCCCGCATTATGAGAAAATTGCTGGCCAGCGCCCCTTAAACATCCATGCCTTCCCGAAGTCAGCAGCTCTCAGAAAGATGGGGGCCCAGCTAATCAAGTGTGGCTTGGCCAGGCCCCCTTACCCTCTCCCCCCTGTCCCCCCCTGATGGCTGCCCTGATCATATCTATCCTAGATCGGCTCTTTTTTGGGACTTTTTCTGCCTGAAAAACATTTGTTGAGGGCTCCTTTAGTCTATAGTATAGGCAAATGTAAAATTGCATTGTATTCACCCTAAAGCCCTAGTTCTAAGAACACGTAGGACAGCAAGTAAAACCTTGCCTTAAATGTCCTTCAACCTGGAGAATGTATGAAAGCAAATAGTCATTGTTCTCAAATTTCAACCAAATTTCGTCAACTGCTCCATGCCCCTTTAGGGAGGCAGTGCTACAGTTTTGGGAACATTTGACTTGGGCTAAACCAGAGATATCCAAACTTTCATTTCTATAACTGTCCTTAACTTTAAGCGGGCAGAAGGTCAGTAAAAAAAAAAAAAAGGCTAAGTTATTTTATTCATACAAGTTCATCACTTGTCAAACAAGTTTTCCCATATCTATACCCAGGGCTGTATTTAGGTCATGCGATGCATTCAGGGGAAGTGACGTCAGTGTGCCGTGCGCGTAACGTCACTACCGCAGTCTTCCTCGGACCCGCTACCCCTCATCCCCCTCAGCTCCGTCACCGGATTTCCTATGGAATTCCATGGTGGAGGCACCCCCAAAACTGTGCCGCCCTAGGCACAGGCCCTCTGGGGTCTACATATAAATATGGCCCTGTCTATATCCTTCTGTAGACAATATTGACCAACACACCAGCTAGAATTTAAAGCTTGCATGCAAAGAAAACATTTGTTTGTAGAACCCAAAGTTTTTTTTATAGAATCTTGCCCATTGAAAGGAGATTAATGTGCTGTTATGTATATGATATTAAAAGCATTTTAATATAAATAATTTCTCAATTTAGCATCAGTTGTGATTTTAGGGGTTATTTAAAAATACAGCAGCAGTGTACAAGCTGCACATTATGACACAATTCGCAATGTTTTCCTACTCATAATGAAGTCTATTGGTGCAGTCCACACTAGGAACGTTGAGGGCAGCAGTAACTCCAGGGTTCCCCCCGCATACTTAATTCACACTTGTACATAATTCACACTTGTACATGATTCAGACTTGTACATAATTCACACTTGTACATAATTCACACTTGTACATGATTCAGACTTGGTTGGCAATGATGCTTCTACATGTGTAAGTTGACAAATGTCAAATAATACAATTGCGTCTATTTCAATCTATCAGTTTTGGATTTATCTTTAAAAAAAACTCTTATAAAATGAATTAGCTTGAGATTTTGGTGAAAGAGAATTTTCTGTTCTAGATACTTTAAAAACTATGGTTCAATGGCGATAACCGAAACTTTCTTATGAGCTATGTTATGTTTTGGTAGCCGAGGATGAGTAGAGTACACCACAAGCTACAGTGGGCCCAGAGCATGGAAACAAAGATTGTCTTGAACCCAAAAACTCTAAAAGCCACTAGCCCAGGGCAAAAATAATGTATTGGATTGTAATCTTGAACAGAATGGAATGGGTTGCTTCTGAGCAGGCCCGGACTGGCAATCTGTGGGTTCTGGCAAATGCCAGAGGGGCTGCTATAAGGTCCCATAGAAAGTCAGTATTTAGTGGGCTGGTGGGGGCTGTTTGGGCCTCTATGTGGGCTGATTGGGCCTCTGTGTACCTGAAATGCCAGGGTCTATTTTAATTCTCAGTCCGGACCTGCTTCTGAGGCGCTCCCATATTTTGTAGTTTATCCTGGGCCACACCAGCAGAGATTCATGATGGATGATACTGATGAACTGATGGTACATGTGCAAACAGCTTGTGTCAGCTGGAAAGACCTACTGGTAAATAAATCATTAGAGAGATTATTACATGATCCCCTTATATATTTATACATAGTTATCATATCACCCCTTAAGCGCCTCTTCTCCAGCGTGAACATCCCCAATTTGGCCAGTCTTTCCTCATAGCTGAGATTTGCCATACCTTTTATCAACTTAGTTTTGAGTTGTCAACCCCTATTTTCCCTGGAGTTACCAGATTTTGGGCTCCATTCCCCGGTCTCCCGTCGCTCTTAAGCATTCCCCTGATTTCTGAAGATTTTCCACAATTTCTGAAGATTTGAGGAGAAAATCCGTTGGGCACATGCACAGAACATTTCGGTGATGTCAGTGGGAGCAATGTGTGCAAGAATCTTTGACTTCAGGAAAGGTCTGCGCATTCTTGTGACATCACTTCTGCCTACGTCCGTCACTTCTAGGAAGAGGAAAGTTGCCAGCTCTCTGGACCCTCTCTAATTCATTAATGTCCCATTTGAGAGCTGGAGATCAAAACTGTACGGCATATTCTAGATGGGGCCTTACCAATGTTCAGTACAGTGGAATATTAACTCCCTCCTCCTGTTAATCAGTGCCCCATTTAATACAGCTCAAGACCTTATTTGCCCTTGATGCTGCTGACTGGCAGCTTTACCAGGGAAGAACACTGCAAAGGCAACAAACTTGTCAAACTAGTGCTATATTGGTTTTCTTACCTTCACTATGCTCTTTACCTAAATAAAATCTTCCTTCGGAATGAAACGTATATCTATAGGGACCAGGCCTCCAATAAGTTATTTTTCTTCACCATTATCGGCAGGCAATGTACCTGTCTTTGTGTTGTGATTATCTGCCATGTTTTCATTTTGGGATTTTACTTATGAAAACTGCCATTTGGCACAGAAACAGTTACATTTACGGTGCCGAGTACTTAAACATGTGGACCGCAACAGGCTTGAACAAATATATTTTCTCTTGCAGTGACCTATAAATGTTCTCTGACTTTCTTTTTGATCATGCCAGACACTGTGTGCTGTTTTAGCCTTACTGTTTGTTTCAAATGGAATTGGAACATGCTGTATTGTTTAGGTGAAAAAAATATGATATAACAATAAAGTATGCCAAGAAGAAATATAAAAAAAACCCCATAAAAATAAATATATATTTAAAGGATAGCTGCCATAAAACAGTGACTGTAGTGTTACAGCCAACATCTAAATTAATTCCCCGTGAAAATAATTGCAGTTCTTGTTGGCAGCCGCATATTGCTGTTTGCCAGTAGTACCAATATTAATCGCAGCTCTCACGACTGCAGTTTGAGATTTCAGACAGCAAATGGGGAGAGAAATACTTTGCTAAGTTGTCAGTATCATTATTCTTTACTGTGCAGGCAATGTAAAGCTGAACGCTTATGGCAGAGTTCAACTCATATGGTCCCATTTTCCTCTTTGTCTTATACCAAATATCAACTTCTCATTTGCTGAGACCTGTTTAGATGTCCAAGACTACAGCAGAAGGTGCACAAAAAATTTCTTATATTTTATATTAAATGGTCTTACTTTTTTATTTTATTGTTCTGTAAATGCTGAGTGGGCTCTGCTATGAAATCCTATAGGGTTACCCTTGCCCCCATCCAATGTTGGACTGGCCTACCGGGATACCAGGAAAACTCCCGGCAGGCCCAGGTGTCTGCTCCTAACCATTTGGCCTATTTCATGATGGTTCTCTATTTCTGTAGGGAAACAAGAGGCAAAATACAGTCTACAAAAGGATACATTATACTTCAAAAAGAAACTAGGAGAATAAAGAGGATGGGTAAAAACTATGGTCTAAGGCAGAGATCCCCAACCAGATGTTTGTGAGTAACATGTTGCTCTCCAACCCCTAGGCTGTTGCACCCAGCGGCCTCAAAGCAGGTGCTTATTTTTGAATTCCAGGCTTGGGGGCAAGTTTTGGTTCTATAAAAACCAGGTGTACTGCCAAACAGAGACTCCTGTAGGCTGCCAGTCCACATAGGGGCTACCCAATACCCAATTACAGCTCTTAGTTGGCATTCCTGGGGACCTTCATCATGTTTGTGTTGCTCCCCAACTCTTTATACATTTGAATTTGGCTCACGGGTAAGAAAGATTGGAGACCCCTGGTCTAGGGTATTCAGTCCAACACTCCTCTAATGGGTTTTATTTACAGGGATATATTAAAACCATAAATATATGGCCTTTTGGGATTCTACTTATATACTGTATGAATGTTTGGGTCAATCTGTTATTAAGGTATAGAGGACCGTGCCAAAAAAGCTTTCAATCTAAAATGATAAGGAATCATTTATAAACCCTCAGACACAAGTGCAAGAGTACTCCAGGGTGCAAAATTGTGCCTCTTAGTGGTCATTCAACAAGCTTTTGAATACAGGACATATCTGTCCCAGATTAGAGTGCTTGTTTAATGAGTACCACAGTGCTGGTGGGTGCAGTCCTGTTTTCATCGCCTCCCACAAGTCTGGGGTTAACTACAGGATTTCATTGCACCCTGAATCCATTGGTGCTCCCTATTTTGCATGAATGAAACACAAGTTAGAGGAAAGGTAAGGCTTGCCTACTTGCTTCTCACTGCCCACCCCTCCCATGAACACAGCTCCAATTTGAAGTGCAAGGGTCTGCATCTATTAATGCTCAGGCGCGGATTTGTGGAAAGGCCACCTAGGCCCGGGCCTAGGGAGGCAGGATTTTAGGATTTCTGCCCAACCACACCCACATTGGTTCAAAAACACTGGGGATATAATCATTTTTTTAATTTCCTGTGCGCCAATCCTCATTGCTCCAGTCCAGATGATGAAAATTTGCACGAATAAAGGGGAGGGAACAGTGGTGACGAACGGCAGTGGGCAGATTAATGCCTAGGCTATCCTAGGCTATAGCCTAGGGGCCCATAGTGGTCAGGGGCCCATGGGGTTAAATTTAAAAAAAATTGCCTGCACTGCCTGCACCGTCTGGCTGTAGCTCAGGGGAGCCCAGGACATCGATTGTGGACGCAGTCTACCAGTAGATGCCGGTAATATTCCTGGTAGACTGGGACCTGCTAGACGTTTAAATGGCGCTTTGTGGCCGTGACGTCACAAGTCTCGCGAGATGAGAATTTGCACTGTTACAGACCTGGTCTGCGCTCTCCCCACGGCTCCTCCAGGACTCTCTAGCAGCCAGCGCCCAGGCTTTCCCATGGCAGCCGGACTGGAGAGGGGGAGAGAGAGACTTCACTGACACACAAAAGAGAGAGACAGCTAAAGCGGGGGAGAGAGAGAGACACAGGCTTAGAGAAGAAAGAGAGAGTTGGTCATTCTGTCGTGGGTATGTGGGGGTATACGTGGGTAGGGCCGGGTGGGGCCCTGTGGAAAGTGTAGCCTAGGGACCTCATATAGTGTAAATACGCAACTGGCAGTGGACCTAGGGACACCCACTGTGTAAATCCCGCCCTGTTGATGCTCATTTTGCCCCCAGTCCAGTGGGTACTAAATGAAACCTGCCATGTCTAGTACTTCAATAAAGATCTGCCTAAAAACATAAATCTCATACAATAATTGGGAACAATCGCTGCAATAAAATACAGCAGTAAACAAAGCCGACTAATAACTTTCCCAGGGTTCACAGCACTTCACATTTTACACGACATTTCAGGGATATATTTAAGCAGATAATTCAGTGACAGTCCCAGAAGGGAAATCTGTGTTTACACAAAGTACTGTAAGTAAAAAAGAAACGATTCAGCTCTTATCTATTCACAATGGCCCCTTATTTCCAGTTACCATAAAAAGATGAGAACCCACCTCCCACGCAGATTCACATTCATAATTTGGTTAGTGTTTTATGTTCCTCTCTGTCTGTCCTTTCTACAATAAGATACTAAGAAGCAGAGCAGATTATTTGTGCAGACTGCTGGGTTGGAGGGTCACTATGTGGCGTGGGGAATCAGGTGCACAACAAAGGGAACACTGCTTCTCCAGCAAGGTCTCTTTTCAGGGGCAATGGGAGTTCTACCATGGCTTTAAAATGTGTATGGCTTTAAGACTCTGCCCAATGTGGTGTCTAAGGGTAAGGGCACACGCTAAGATTCCGGGAGATTTAGTATCCCGGTGACAAATCGCCTCTTCTTCGGGCGACTAATCTCCTCGAAAAGCATTCCCGCCGGCTAGAATATAAATCACCGGCGGGATGGCACTCGGAGTGCTTAGTTTTCCGAAGTCGCCTCACAAGAAAAGTTTGGAAAACAAAGTGCTCCGAGTGGCATCCCACTGGCGATGTAGATTCTAGTCGGTGGGAAGGCTTTATTAGTCGCCCGAAGAAGAGGCGATGTGTCACCGGGTCACTAAATCTCCCCGAATCTTCCCTTGTGTCTCTGCCCTAAGACTTACTGTATATATATATATCTTTTTAAAGATTCACATTTTTATTTTTTAAAAACCATATCATACAGGTGCAGAAGTTTCAAGGAAAGAACTGATATTTGAAATGATGACCGTGAATTTGAAATATGTTGTACATTAAAATGGTGTCTTGGCTGCAGAGTTGTGATGAATTGCAGGGACACGGCTTGCGGGGTAACACCCTTACATTAGGGAGGAAAAATCAACAACCTTTCACATCATTTATCTACAGTATGTCTCTCCTTTTGAGAAGATTTTTTCTGTAAATCGCTTGTATTTGTAATAAAAGCAAGATGGACAAGACAAATTATGACTTTTATGCACTTATCTTTCCCCAGAACACTCAACACAATCTGATTTTTATTTACTGACAATATATTTTTATATTAGGATGGATAAATGAATGCAGACTCTTGGGGAATGAGTACGGAGGGAATTACCTGATTTCATGGCAACAGCTTCTTCTTATGGATGTACCTGCCTGTAATGGAATCCTTCAAGAAATCAGTCTAATGAACTAAAAATAAGAATCTTAATTATTGATCAGAGAAATCAGATACATATTGTTATAGAAGGTTAATCCAGTAGACTACAACGTTATGGTGATAAAAGCTGCCGACTGTGGAGGCAGCTTATTGGCCAGTCTATGGGACCTCTACGGCCTACCTGACCAATATCTGAAGAAAATCAGGCAGCTGTCAACTGGGCAGATTTAAAAATCCCAATCCCTTCACCTGAAGGCCACACAATTTGATCAATCCAATAGTGTCCACCTCAATTGTGCAGGTTGACCCAAAACCCATGGTGACCCACAAGTTGGGCGGTTTTGGGTTGAAATTTGGTCAACCATTGCTGCTTATGGATGGGAGGCAGAGTGGGGAAGTGCACTCCTCCACTGCTCCCAAAGATTCCCTTGTCTTGGGACCAGAGGTGTACCCAGAAATAGCATACAGAGTGTAAAGACGTGGTTACGGGTTGGGCGTGGGTCTAAAAATACAGCTGAAAACTGATACAAAAGGTCAAGGGGGCTCTGTTCATGGGAGCTTACAATCTAAAAGGTGAAGGACTAAAGGACACAAGGTATGGAGATGAGCAGAAATGATTCATTCCAGTGTGGAAAATAATGGTCAGAATTCATACAATATACTTACTTCTTACGGAAGGCATTTTTTCCACCTTATTTATTTCCACTAACGGCCAGTTGGTAATCAATACACTGCTAAGATTTGAGAAAACTGTGTCCTCTCCAAAGAAGAGTATTTTGTGACGGGAACGTCTCTGGGATTTTAAATAGCCCATAAGGACAGTCCCGAGCAGATGTTGCTGCACTTATAAAGTACTTCTCCGAGCTGTTTTTATTGGACCTCTACGTAAACAATTTCCAATACATGACAATGCTGTTGCTTTCTCAGAGCTGCAATGGTATAATGGGCTGCAAATTCAGTTCAATAAGCTGGGTGTGATTTTTATGGTGAGATATTTAGAAGCGATTTCCCTTCTAAGCAAGCCAACTCAAATTTAAAAGCCCCTTAGCCTAATGGAAATAAAACAGATTTCCCCCAATTTACTGCACAAGCACAGAAAGAGCCAAATGTGTGCTAAGAAGGCATCGAGGTAGGGCAGTAGGAACATTATCAAGGCTTTCTGAAGCATTTCTGTTACAAATTTTAAAAAAATGCCTTTAGGTATATTGTCAAAATACTAAATTCATACTGTATATGGGCAAAGAAACAATATGGGCGTACTATACACTACCATAAACAAAACTGGTATTTACAATATTTTAAGCTGTAGTAGACTTTGAAGATTTGAAAGACATCCTTAATACTCTAAGATCTATACTGATTAAATTGGTACCATAGCCCCATAAACGTTTCCATACTTCACCTCAGTGCCATATAGGGTAGGTGGACTTAGTAGGTGGTGAAAATGGCCAGTAATAGCAGAAATGAGGTGTGTTTAACAAAACTTTGGCATTAGACCAATCTCCTGACCCATAAACCAAACCAGATGACTGCTAATGTAATTTGTATTTAAATGTGTTAGCTGCTAGATGTCCAATAGCTAGAATAATGATGCCAAATAGCTAGAAAATGGAAGGGAATGTCAATTACTTTATAGGATGTCATAAACCGAATATGGTGGGTTGTAGCATTACAATAAGCTGAATTTGGCTATAAAGACACCAACAATCAATACAGACCTTGACCCATTATGCTATGAAAAAAGGACTTTATTGCCATGGTTTTTACCATTCTTCCCGATAGTTCATGCGTAATTGCTCCAGGGCTCCCCCCAGCAGTTACACCATTCATCAGAAGAAGGATGGAAGCACTGGGAAAGCGAGGGTGTGTTTGGATGCAAGAACCTTAATTCAATGCATCAATAGGCACATTTAAAAAACACTAAGGGGTTATTTATTGTCGAAATGTCAAAAACTTGAAAAATCCGAATTTTTAGTGGGAAAAAAACTAGAATTTTCTGTGATTTATTATACCCCGAGGCTGCTAAAAGTCTGAATCCAAAAATACTCCATCTCCAAGATGTCGGGTCCTGAAGTCAATGGCAAAGGTCCCATTTCAAATTTGAAGATATCATGGTCTGCGCTGAGATTTGGGCAAAAATCCAACAATTTGGGGGGTTCGAGAGATTTCACAAAAAAATGGGGCGTTTTGGGCATGCAAAACAGTGAACAGTGAGTAATTATTAAATACTAGATCATACTTTGACTTGAGCACTAGTAGAACATGCAGGCTGCAAGCATAGTAGGGTTTAGGAGGTGATCTAATTTAGTTGGTTATGGGTAGATGCCTCTGTGCAATTAAGCAGCTAATCTGTAAAATAAGAATCTAAAACATGTTGCCCACCTCATATGCAACCATTAAGAGCCATGACATTTCTCACTCTGTATGAATAAAACACAAGAGATAAATACATACATGATAGTAATCTTTGTTAATGGCACCATTCTTGGGATTTTAGTTTAGCTGTGTGACCTGAATTATTAAAGTGAATAACATTTATGCTCAGGATGAATCCAGGCCTTGTAAGGCTTAGTTCACTAGATCTACCTTGCCTTCTGTAACAGTGCCACTCACTAAGCTTTAATCTGATTTATAAAGAAGTTTATTGCCTTCGCTTTATCCAAACGCATTTATAGAGTTCCTCTAAAATCTCCCTTTATCGAAAAGCCAAAGGTACTTATCGTTATCGGTTTCAGAGAGATGTTATTGTTAACAAATATGGCTTTAATTAGATAATATTCAGGAGGCAGTATTTCTTTAACATTGGTTACGGCATCAATCAAAGCTATACGTTCAAGATTCCAAAAAAGCTGTATTATCCAAGCCTTGAGCCAGAGATAGCATGTGGTTCTGATAAGGAAGCCATTGTATCACCATGCATAAGTCTTCGACAAAATAATAAGATCCAAGCGATATGAATTTTAGGGATCACTGCATGGATTTGCATTTTGTACTGTGTAGCCTTTTATTTGGTTCGGGTTTCTGTAGCTTTCGTCTCTCCCACCCAATATCTTTATGTATATGTTATATCCATTTTGTGTTTTCAGGATAGGATGAATCCCCTGTTCATGCCCTCTCTTTAGGTATCCATTTGCCAAATGGCTTTAACAGCTTGGATCTGGTACTTGGCGAGGGTCCAATGCAGCAGAATATATATTTACCGAAACTATATCCTGGTGGTCCGTTTTCAGTCTGGCAAAGCTTTAAATAGCTTCAGTTGTTTAGAAAATGTAAAATACACAACAAGTTACAATTGGAGCGAAGAAACAGAACATCAGTGTGCACCCACAGAAGCAATCAGTGGTAAAAGGACACAGCCGCTTCTTTTGATCTAAGCGCAACAAAGTCACATTAGAAGACAGAAGTAAAACTACTCCTCAAGGCTCCTTTTGTAGTGCGACATATGGTCAGGCGTCCATTCAACACAGAGCTTCAGTCTTCAGTTGTAAAAATGGAAAAGGTTCTCTGCTGATTTATGCTGGTGACAATCAAAGAACAAGAGGCAGGGTTTGAGGTTTCACCTACAAATCTAGATCAGGGCAAACTTGTTAAATTAGTTGTTTGTTCACAAGAAACAAAGACCCCGTCTTATTCCTGAAAATCAGAATTGAAGCTACGTTAGAAGAGAGTTAAAACTATGCCCAACTGCATAAGATCTAAAAGGGTAGCTTTCAAAAATGTAATACAGGGTATATAACACAAGGACTTTGTGTACATATAATATACAGTTGTATTCCGAATAATAGCTGTGTGTTTTAAAAATTGAACACTGTGCTGTGCTTCACAGTGTACCGTGACTTGAATTAAGTGTTTGGGGTCATCGGACTACGGCCCCTAGAGCCAAAAAGAACAATCTTGTCTTCAAAATGTTGCATCGTTTTTCTGTAGGCCAGTCAATGTGTTCTTTGGCAAATTGTAACCTCTTCAGCATGTCTTTTTTCAACAATGGGGCTTCTTGCCGAAATCTTGGCTTCACATAGGCGTCTTCTAATTGTTACAGTATCACAGGTAACTTTAGACCTTTGGTCTTCCTGGAGGTTTAGCATTTTGGCTATTCTTCAATCCATTTGAAAGTTTTACTTCCTGGTTTTGGTTGCCATTTTAAAGCATTTGAGATCATTTTAGCTGAGCAGCCTATCATTATCTGCACTTCTTTATATGTTTTTCCCCTCTTCAATCAACTTTTAATCAAAGTATGCTGTTCTTCTGAACAATGTCTGGAACGACTCATTTTACTCATATTTTCAGTGAGAAATGCACTATAACCAGCATGTACAACATTTGCTCCCTAGATGCATTCCCTCCCTAGATGGTGTATTAGAACCAACTCTGACACTAATGGGCCCATTTACTTAGTTCGAGTGAAGGAATACAATAAAAAAAAACTTCAAATGTTTTTTTTGGCTACTTCAGCCATCGAATTGGCTACTTCGACTTTCGACTACGACTTCGAATCGAACGATACCAACTAAAAATCGTTACAAGGTAACACATTTGTAACTGCAGCTATTCATTAGAACAAAACATCCTGTTTTTTTTTTAAGAACAAATTGGGTTTATTACTTTATTTTACAAATGGTATTTCATACAGACAAATTGGAAAGTGTAATTCATTGTAAGGTTTCAGTCCAGGTGAGCCACCAGAGAAACTATGATTAAAATAATGTTGTATTGGTCCAATCAATATTATGTTCTGTAGGTCGTTTTATATTGTGCTTTTTTGCAAAATAAAGAACAAAAATATAGTCGTGCCTTGTAATGCACCTAATGAGGCAGCAGACTAAGCCCATGAAGATGCTTCATGTATAATAGATATATCACACTAAGGGGCAGATTTATCAAAGGTCGAATGTTAAGAGTTTTTATTAATTCAAATGAAGTAGTATTTTATTTAAGAATAAACTGGAATATCTAAAAATCGAACTAAAATTACCGATCTGGAAACTTGAATCATATTCGAACCGAATTGTACTAAACTCGGATCGAGTTTTTTCTCCGGAAAAAAAACTTGAATGTCAGCAAGGCTATCAACATCTTCAAATGGGTCACTGGACCTCTGCCATTGACTTTAACATGAACTCGGCAGGTTTTAGGTGGCAAATAGTCAAATTCGAGTTGTTCACCATGGTCCAGGTATGATAAATTTCGAATTCAAGTTTGGATTGTTCCCAATTCTAATTTGTGAGTTTTGAGCAAAAATCAAATTCGCCAATTAGAATCTTAATAAATCTGCCGCTAAATCTATTGGTTTCCATAAGACAAATGTGACATCTATGGCTGCAAGGTGATGTTCTAAGCCAGTTCAAATATCCTTAAATACAGACTGTGTGTCAGAAAGGATGAACCCAATCGAATTGTCTTAGGCAAAGGTGCCTATAATGCAAATAAAAATATAGTCCGTAAAATCAAGTGATAAATATATATATATATATATATATATACTTATGCTACATAAATAGTTCAGGATTACCTTTAAACCTTTCAAGCAATAGGCAAGGTGGAAAATAGATTTCCACACACACAATATTGGATGCTACAAAGGAATCTCATTATAAAAAGCCAACCATTATGAAGGCAGAATGTTACATTATTTCATTTTAGCAATGTATGTGCAAAACTAAACAAATAACATTTAACAGCAGGCTTCCTTGGTGCACAGTTTAGGGTAGTTACTAACAGCAAATTCATTTTTTAAACACTCTTATAAGTTAGAAAAAAAACGAAAGCAAAGATCTCACTGGTTAAAGGGTAAGTACAGAGGTTCAATTTGCCTTTGTGTCAGAAAATCAGCCTCGTAGACTGCTACATGGATACGGCTTTATTCCAGGTGCCGCTTGCTGAAGCCATTTATTAACAGATGAAGCATACAACCACTTATACTGAATTCTTGCAACTGCTTTACAATATAAGAATAAGAAAGTACAGAGTTAAACTAAATGCTCATCACAAAGTGCTCCCCGAAAGATTATGATTTAATATTTTTTGTCAGCTGATACAAGAGTTAAAAATGTACAACCAGGGCCAAACATGGAGCTTTAGCATGAAGGTTTCAAGGGACTTTGTTTTAATGTGTTGAAGGCAAAAAGTATTCCAATGGTGGGCATCATACAAACGCCAGCAGCATAATATAGTGTTTACGGGCATCGACAACAAGTTCTTGTAGCCATGTGGCTTCTTGGCAAAATGAGAAATGGACATATGCCTCAGTACGATGTACGGACAAGCTTCAAGCGAACCATAGAGACCCTCTGTTCGGCCATGAGCACAGCGGTAAATTTTAAACAGATGTCACAGTAAAGCAGGAAATATTTTTAACAGTGTTGTGTCATTAAGAAAAGATTAAAAAGCTACCATGAATGTGGCATTTATGTTGCTGTGTTTGCTAAGGCAATATATTGTTCATGCCACTGACAAAAAAAAGAACTCTTACCGTTTCATGCTTAGAATTCCTCTGGAAAGACAGTTTCCTAACAACATTCTACAAATATTTGTTTCTTTAGGTTACAAACAAAGATGTGCAATCCCAAAAGGTCCCTATAGGAGCGATACAGGATATATACAGAAACACCTATCACTGCTTGATTAAATAGGAAGATCAAACGATTAACAATTCTACAGTACTGAGCAGTATCCACCACATGACCCTCCTCTGCCACCGCCATCTTCACTAGACAATCGAACTCCTCTGTTATTTGTCTCACTTTCCCATAGTCCAGGAGTCTGAATGATCTTTTCCACAAGTTCTTCGAATGCGCACTGTACTCCGTCTCTGGTTTTTGCGCTGGCCTCTGAAAGACAGACAATAAACGTTACTATATTTTGAAAACAAAACACACCTTAGCATGCTCTGCTGAAAACATTGCTGTCCCAATTAGAGGAACAGTAACACCAACAAATGAACGTGTATTGAATTAATTAAAATATAATGTACTGTTGGCCTTGACTGATGAAACTGGTTTGTTTGCTTCCGCAACACTACTATAGTTTATATAAAGAAGCTGCTTTGTAGCCATGGGGGCAGCCATTTAAAGGTGAAAAAAGAGAAAAGGCACAGGATACACAGCAGATGAGCTCTGTAGTATATAATGTGATTCTTCAGAACTGATCTGTTATATACTGTGTATCCTGCGCTTGAATGGCTGCCCCCATGGCTACACAGCAGCTTGTTTATATAAACTATATTAGTACATATCTGTTATCTACTGTGTATCCTGCGCTTGAATGGCTGCCCCCATGGCTACACAGCACCTTGTTTATATAAACTATAGTAGTACTTATCTGATATCTACTGTGTACCCTGTGCTTGAATGGCTGCCCCATGGCTACACAGCAGCTTGTTTATATAAACTACAATAGATTTTCTGACGCAAACACCCCTGTTTTACCAGAGCAGACAGCACCGATTCTTGGGCTGCTGCCGCCTGAGGCAGCCCAGATGTCGCCCCCCTCTTCCGCTCCGTGCTTAAAAATCAGTGTCGGAGCGGGTCATAAGTGGGCAGCATCGCTCTTTGCTCTAGCGGAGCCGAATTTCCGCGTTAAAACCCGGAAATTCGGCTCTTAAAGTTACAAGAGCCGGCTTTTTGCCACCCCTTGCAACTGGGCGCTCGCTGCTGCCTCAGGCAAGAATCTCACCTTGCCTCATCAACACTACATTATTTATTCATTACTTTCATTACATTTTAATTTTTTGAGGTTACTGTTCCTTTAACCAAAATTGATTGATCAATGTAAATTGGTTAGGAAAGGAATAATCTGTGAAAAGAAGCAGATATAGCCCTATACCTGCCTACCTAAAATAGAAAAAAAAAAAAAAAAAGGTTATGGCACATGGGTGTTTGTTTGCAACTCGCTAGGTTCTTTCAATGAGAATGGCACCAAATACCTATCCCTAAAGATGTCCACATCTTATCCCAATGAACACAAGCACATATTGCTCTGAAACATTGTCCTGAAAGTTCCTTTTTGAACCAGACTCCTGAAAGAGCATTTGCATTTCAAACAAATGGGAATATGCGGTCAGTAGAGATGGGTAGTTTGAGTGTCCTGGTTCCCTGGACAAGAGAATAACAAATAGCTATGCTGCAAAAGTTTTAAGAGGAGAGCGTATTTATAATGTAAAATCGAATAATTCTTCTAGTTTGTATTTTAGCTATTTGTTTACATGAAAGGAAGCATGCATAATGCACTGCAACGAGCCAGAAACAAGTAACAAGGAAGCCAGCTACAGAATGCAGTTTGGAAAACAAGACTGCTTATAAAATGAAGACAGAGATCAGATAAGAGGCTGATAAATCACATGAAATAGTGTATGCCAACTGACCAATGAAGTTAAACAATGCAACATGTCTTGGATGAATCCAACCTAGAAGTACGTCTAACCAAATATGACATGCCATTCAGCTTCATCTAGATCAGCTACAGGGTGGAGGAGGCCTAACAAACAAACACGCCAGGAAGGGATTACGTTTTGACATGAAGATTTTGGGTCCAAACTTACCTATAAACAACATAGAATGTTTCCTGGCAAACTTCAGCCCTTCATTTCGATCTACTTCCCGATTTTCCTTTAAAAAAACAAATAAGTCAAATCATATTACACATGGATATCATAAGCATCAACAGCTGGCACATATATCAGGCATTTATACGTTCCTGCATAATGTTGACATTTTTAGCAGTTGAAGGAAAAAACGCACATGCCCATTAAGTTTAGAACTACAGTGGTCTCTTAAAATTTAAAAAAAAAAAAACTTTAACATTTTCTATATTTTTATATGAATGTTCCTAATACATCATCTGATTGTAGATGATGAAAACATAGCTAAACAAATGAACAAAAATGATTACATTTGGTCATGTATTTATTGAAAACAATGATCCAATGACATGTGCGTGTGCCAAAAGTAAGTGAATCTTTAGGATTATCATATAATTTGAAGGTGAAATCAGAGGCTGGTATTTTCAGCAATCCGGAATTATACCAGGAAAATGTCAAGACATCTGTCCATGAACCGGATCTCAAGAGACAGGGGGTCATGCAGCAAGACAACGATCCTAAACATACAAGTCGTTCTACCAAAGAAGAATAACGTGAATACTCTTGAATGGCCCAGTCAAAGTCCTAACCTTAATCCAATCGAAATGTTGTGGAAAGGCGTATAAAGGTTGTATAGGGAGCAAAGGGCTAAAATTCCTCCGAGTCGATATGCAGGATTGACCAACATTTGCAAACGTTTAGTTGCAATTATTGCTGCATGAGGGGTCACACCAAATACTGAGCAAAAGTAAGTGAATACGGATTCACTTACCTTTGCCACACGCAGAAATGTTATTGGATCATTTTTTTCCCAATAAATACATGACCTAATATAATAATTTGTGTTTCATTTGTTTAACTATGTCATCTACTTTTAGGACTTGTTTGAAAATCAGATGATGTATTCGGTCAAATTTATATAAAAATATAGAAAATGTTAAAGGGTTCACAAACTTTCAAGTACCACTGTATTTATAAAAAAATTGTTATGTTTTGAAATTATTAGAACGTGTAACTCTCACTGAACTAGCTGACCTAGATTAAAGCAAAAAAAAAACAAAAAACTCATCTGAAGGAGGCGGACTTTGCTTCACGGGGAGAAATTCCTGAATTCAAAATGAAAATAGACGTATAAATATAAAAACTGGGTAAATAGATAGACCGTGCGAAATAAAAATTGTTTTCAATATAGTTAGGCAAAAATGTAATGTATAAAGGCTGGAGTGACTGGATGTGTAACATAATAGCCAGAACACTACTTCCTGCTTTGCAGCTCTCTTGCTTTCCACTGATTGGTTACCAGGCAGTAACCAATCAGTGATTTGAGGGGGGCACATGGGTCATATCTGTTGCTTTTGAATCTGAGCTGAATGCTGAGGATCAATTACAAACTCACTGAACAATTATGTCCCATGTGGTCACCCTTCAAGTCACTGACTAACTCAAGAGTTAGAGAGCTGAAAAGCAGGAAGTAGTGTTAAGTTATGTTACACATCCAGTCACTCCAGCCTTTATACATTACATTTTTGGCTAACTAACTATATTAGAATTTTTTTTTTTATTTTGCACAAGTTATCTATTTATGCAGATTTAATTTTCACACTGATCTGTTCCTTAAAGCACCTCCGTTTCTAATGTATATTATATAATGCAAACATGTCTGACCTTTCCTCATAATGAGATTCTTCATTACCCACCATTAGCTTATTTGCCAAGCTGCATTAATTAATTTTATTCAATGTGTAAATGATTCAAAGAAGAATTCATTTATGGAATGACGCCTTATGTGACAGTCCCTGGATCCCAAGCATTCCAGATAGATCGTATATTTTAAACTTAAAGGGATACTGTCATGGGGAATTTTTTTTTCCCAAAATGCATCAGTTAATAGTGCTACTCCAACAGACTTCTGCACTGAAATCCGTTTCTTAAAAGAGCAAACTGTTTTTTAAATTTAATTTTGATATCAGACATGGGGCTAGACATATTGTCAGTTTCCCAGTCATGTAACTTGTGCTCTGATAAACTTCAGTCACTCTTTACTGTGCTGCTGCAAGTTGGAGTGATATCTCCCCCCTCCCTCCCCCCCAGCAGCCCAACAACAGAACAATGGGATGGTAACCAAATAGCAGCTGCCTAACACAAGATAACAGCTGCACTGGTAGATCTAAGAACAACACTCAATAGTAAAATCCAGGTCCCACTGCAACACATTCAGTTACATTGAGTAGGAGAAACAACAGCTGCCAGAAAGCAGTTCCATCCTAAAGTGCTGGCTCTTCCTGAAAGCACATGACCAGGCAGAATGGCCTGAGATGCACCTACACACCAATATTACAACTAAAAAGAATACACTTGCTGGTTCAGGAATGGAATTTTATATTGTAGAGTGAATTATGTGCAGTGTAATTTAAAAATAAAAACTTCATCATAAAAATCATGACAGAATCCCTTTAATATTAACCAAGTGCTTGCCCAAATAATAGCCCACAAATGATTGTCATTATATTAAACCTTTAATAATTTTACATAGATCAAAGAGTGAAAGACAGATTCAAATTATTTTTCGGGCATTCGTAGGAAACCCAAGATGAAGTGTAATTGCTCTGGATGGGGTTTTTTTGTGCTAATATTCAAATATTTGGCTCGGTACACTGGATTGGCATTAAATATGCTACCTTATTTCTAAGATTGCAGTGAGAGAAATGGAAATGGTTCTAAATATAAAATGGTGGTAATAAATCTGCCTTACATTCAATCAATATATAAGCTGCTCCTTACCTTGTTCACTTAATAAATACATAAGCTGCTCCTTACCTTGTACATTTAATAAATACATAAGCTGCTCCTTACCTTGTCTATCTTATTTCCAACCAGCATCTTAACAATGTCATTTCTTGTGCAATAGGTCTCCAGCTCATTTAACCAGTTGTCCAGCCTTGTGAATGTATCCCTCCGTGCCACATCATACACTACAACAAGAAAGTCACCTTTACTATAGTCCTCTGTTTTTAAGATGATTGAAAGCCAATAAATAAGCAACTAAAGAGATTGCATAATTATTTGGGATTCTGAATGAATATTGCTACATAAAGCAATGTTTAAAGGGGTTGTTCACCTTTCAATTAACTTTTATTATGATGTAGAGTGATATTCTGAGACAATTTTGCAATTGGTTTCCATTTTTCATCATTTGTCATTTTCGAGTTATTTAGCAGCTCTCCAGTTTGCAATTCCAGCCATATGGTTGCTAGGTTCTTAATTCCCCTATCAACCATGCATTTATTTGAATAAGAGACTGGAATATGAATAGGAGAGGCCGGAATAGTAAGATGAGTAATAAAAAGTAGCAATAACAATAATTTGTAGCCTTAAGGAGCATTTGTTTTTTTTTGATGGGGTCACTGACCCCCATTTGAAAGCTGGAAAGAGTCAGAAGGTGGCAAATAATTCAAAAACTATATAAAAAAAGAGAAACTGAAGGCCAATCGGAAAGTTGCTTAGAAATTGTCATTCTATAACATACTTTGGGGGTTATTTTTCTAAGTCCGAATTTATCTCAATATTTTCTGCTGCAAACTCCGATCAAATCCGCACAGGTTTTTTGCGCTTATTTATTATTACATTTTCCCGAAAATTTGCTTTGGTGGAAAAACATCAGATTTGAGATTTTTTCGGATTTTTCATATGATTTTCCCAATTTTTTGGATTTTTCATATGATTTTCACGATTTTTTCACCAGATTTTCATGATTTTTTTGGATTTTTCACCCGAAAACTTCAGGGTATTGCATGAAACCCAGAGCACATCAAAAAATCATTGGGACTTCTCGACAGGTCAGAGATGCTGGATTTTCAGATTCTGACTTTTCCATCCTCAGGGTTTAATAAATTCTGAAAAATTTGTGATTTTTTTAAAAGTCAGATTTAAAAAAAAAAAAAAAATCACAAATTTTTTGGAATTTATTGAACCTTGAGGATTTGATAATAACGTCACTTTAATTGAGAATCCATACTAACTTTGACTTAGGGGGGGAGAAATATCCATAATACTAGGGAAAAATGAAAGATTTGAGAATATATTTGCTTACCCAATATAACACCTTGTGCGCCTCTGTAATAGCTGGGCGTTAGGGTTCGGAAGCGTTCCTGTCCTGCAGTGTCCTATACAATACCAAAAAATAAGAAAACTGGTAAATATTCAAAACGTTACAATGAGAAGTTTTATTTTTTTTCTTGAACAACATCACCATCTAGTGGAAAAAGCAAGTAATAGAACTGCTATATGGCATTTTCATGTGTCTGTACAGGTATGGGACCCGTTCTCCACAATGCTCGGGACCTGGTGTTTTCTGGATAACAGATCTTTCCATAATTTGGATCTTCGTACCTTAAGTCTACTAGAAAATTATATAACCATTAAATAAACCCAATCAGCTGGTTTTGCTTCCAATAAGGATTAATTATATCTTAGTTGGGATCAAGTACAAGGTAAATCATTTATTTTATTATAATGGAGTCTATGGTAGATCGCTTTTCCATAATTTGGAGCTTTCTTGATACAGGTATGGGATATGTTATCCGGAAACCAGTTATCTGGAAGGTTCCAAATTACGGAATGGACATCTCCCATAGACTTCATTTTATCCAAATTTTTAAACAATGACTTGCTTAGCCGGACGCATTTCAAACCTAAACGAGTACTTTGTCATAGGCTGTTGGTCTCTAGTCAATACAGGCTTTTTAAAGGGTTATCGGCCATACCCCTTTAAAAAGCCCGTATTAAGGGGAGGCCGAAAGGTTATAAGTAAGCTTTAGGTGCAAAATGTGTCAGGCTAGTGTATGTCCTAATAAAGGTTTTTTTAATTTTATAATTATTTTGGCTACTGTTTTATTAGAAGTGAGTCTCTTCCTATTTAATCCTTTTTACATTTCTAGAACAATTGGCAACCCTTGGACTGGGGGTCCCTGGGATGAGACCATTATATAACTCTCAAAAGAACTATTTGATTTGGTGGTATTTGTTCCAAGAGCAGAGTCACAAATCACTGTTTATATTATTATTTTTGTATATAAAAACATACAATGTTGTTTTAAGATTGATATTTTAATGGTATTGAGCGTTTGAAGTAGCATGGCATTAACCCATCCGACATCTCTTTTCTATCTACATATAAGCAAAAGCTTAACGCAGAAGAAAAGTTACTGAGACAGTTTATTGCCAATATATTATCCACAATATTGCAAGCTAGAACACTATATTTATTCTATAGACTGCTTTTCCATACCTTATCCATAAACAGCTCTAGTAGCTCTCAGTTTGTTTAGGATAGCAGCTGCCATATTAGCTTGGCGTGACCACTTCCTTTCTGAGTCTCTCCCTGCTCACTCATAGCTCTGAGCTCAGATTACAGCAGAGAAGGGGGGAGGAGCAAACTGAGCATGCTCAAGCCCTAGCCCTGGAGGTTTATGCTGAAAACAGGAAGTCTGATACAGAAGCCCATGAGTACACAATAGAAGAAAAGAAATGTGGTGTTTCTTTTGACAGAGGACTCAGAGCAGCATTACTTTGAGGTGTACTGGTTTATTTATATAGACCTTTCTGATAAAGCTTACTTAGTTTTAACCTTTCCTTCTCCTTTAATAATGTGCCTAGGAGACTGGAAAGGCAAAGTTTCCCTAAAGTCCTTTCTTGAAAATACATTGGTTAGACTGGCTTTACAACGAAAACTTACCCATATTGCAAGCTTTGCATTATTGCCATCAACAGAGATTGTCTTCACTTTAAAGTCAACGCCTAAAATTGAAGACAGTTACAGCACATGTTTAAACAGTTTACATGCAAACACAGTATATGAATATTTTTTGCGTGTCTGTGATGAATTCTATGCAAATATACGGTATAGCTTGGCTTGATGCTTTTGCATGCATTTCTGTTTGGGAGTACATGATGCATGGCTCAACAGAAATCTCTAAAATCTGCAGAATGAATCTGAATTAAAGGCTAAGTTGCCACACAGAATGGCATCAATAGGTTGAAGTGTCCTCCTAGGGGTGCACACAGAGCCATGGCAAACGGCAGTAGATGGGAGGGGAGTATACATACAACTTTGTTGTCTACATTATATCTATGCATGTCTGGCCACCTTTAGTTACAGCATGTTAAACCCTTTAATTAGCAGTTATAGGAAGGAACATGCAATGCTAATAAATCAACTTACCAATTGTAGCTGCAAGTTCCGGGTCAAATGTATCATCGGTGAACCTCAACAGAAGGCTGGAAAAAAAAAAAATTGCAAAACAGTTCCAAAAGTCAACTTTCTTATCATCATCATTTATTTGTGTAGTGCCATTAAGTTGTGCAGAACTTTCCAATCATATCTTGTGTAACTGAGAATAGAACTCATTGAAAGGGCAGAAGGGCTATGATTAAGTGTCTGTGGAGATACCAAATGCGTAAGGCTATGCAACAAGTACTGCATGAACGACATATTTCTTCTACACGTCTGTTTGGAGGATTGGTCCTTGAATGTCTGCTCAATTGCATTAGGTTTAGAAAGGCTGATGGGCTCAAGAATGTCTGCAGCTGCATTAAATAATTATATGCTATTGTCACATTTACTATGGAATGGTGATGCAAAAATAGTCGCAAACACAGAGATCATATAATCTCTTGTTTTAGCCTTGTAAGCGTGAAAGAATAATGTTAAATGTTATTAGTGTCAAGCTAAAAAGGGCATAAATATTAGCACAACTTTGGTCTCTGATTTCCCTACAGAAAAATGTTAAACCAAAGCAAAAGTCCATAAGAAAGTCCTCTGTATAAACAAACCCATCCCTTCCCAAAGCGGCAGTCTAAGGATGCGCTCACTAAATAGAGGAGGTTACTCAGTGGACTGAAAATCTGTTTTTATTGTGCTTTTGCCCTGTTTCATAACAGAAATGTTTTTTTTAAAAAAAAAAACATAAGTATGCTGAAAAAAGCCATATTCTCTGAACAAATGCATACTGCTTCTTTATCACAGGAGTTGTGCCATATGTATGAAAGCAACTGTGACATTGGCAAGTTACATATAAATGCAGAATTTCTGAAAATATCAGTGATGGGGCATTACATTAGTACTTCAGGGAATACATATTGATGATCTACTTGTGTAATAATATTAAACATTAGCATTGCCTTAACAGTGGTTAATTTGGTTCTAAACATTTTGAACATTCAAATAAATTTAAAAAAAATAGAGAGTTTTAGATCAGTTCCCTCGTGCTGACCAAATTGTGAAATGCAATTGTATTCCTAATAAAACACAGACATTCAGTAATAATAATAGAAATCATGCCGAAAAAGTTGGTGTCCGAACTTCAGGTGCGAATCATAAGTTAAGGCCTCCAACAGTGTTAGTCCCAATACAGCAGAATGAGAACTGGATGGTAGGTAACCAATCTCCATGTGGTGGCAAAAAACACTTTTTTCCCACTGTAAAAGTATATCTCACTAGTTTTAATGAAAATGGATTTCTATCCAGCGCCCATGAAACTCTGCAGAGATGCAATACTTGGTATCACCTGGCTTGAGACAAACGTTTTCTAAAGTAATTAAGCATCGAGACGGTTGCCCAAAATATAGGCGATTGCCCCGAGTAGTAAGTTGGGAGCTTGAGCACCAGAAAATGACAGCGAAAACAATTGTTCATAAATGAGGGCAATGTCACAAGTCTAAAAAACTGAACAGCAAGTAGTTTTGGACAGTCTACTGCAAGTACAGAAATACAAGTACATATGATTGGTCGCTACGTAGGTTCCGGTATTGATGCCATGACTGTTGACCCTGTTGACCCAGACACTACCAGATCCTACTTTCAACTCCCTGTTGGGAACTGTGGGCTGAACTGAGCGTTTGACTTCTGAACTGGGGGCTGAACTGTGGGCTGAACTGTGGGCTGAACTGTGGGCTGAACTGTGGGCTTGACTTGTGAAACTGTGGGCTGAACTGGGGCCTGACTGTGGGTTTGACTGTGGGTTTGACTGTGGGTTTGACTTCTGAAACTGTGGGCTGAACTGGGGCCTGAACCTAATCTGTGGGTTTGAGTTCTGAAACTAGGGTTGGGGACCCTGAGGTGGCAGCCCCAGTGGGTCCAGGACATCTGGGGGCTGAACTGTGGCCTGTGGGCTGAACTGTGGCCTGTGGGCTGAACTGTGGCCTGTGGGCTGAACTGTGGCCTGTGGGCTGAACTGTAGCCTGTGGGCTGAACTGTAGCCTGTGGGCTGAACTGTGGCCTGTGGGCTGAACTGTGGCCTGTGGGCTGAACTGTGGGCTTGACTTCTGAAACTGTGGGTTGAACTGTGGGTTTGACTTGTGAAACTGTGGGCTGAACTAGGGCCTGACTGTGGGTTTGACTGTGGGTTTGACTGTGGGTTTGACTGTGGGTTTGACTTCTGAAACTGTGGGCTGAACTGGGGCCTGAACCTAATCTGTGGGTTTGAGTTCTGAAACTAGGGTTGAGGACCCTGAGGTGGCAGCCCCAGTGGGTCCAGGACATCCCAGCTGACTGCTGACTATATCATGGCTAACGAATTATCCAAGGCTGACTACAGCACATACATTCTTTACGTTACATTTCTAGAAATGAAAATGTATGCCTTATAATTATCTTACTTTTTAATCTCAAAACAGAAATTATGGAACGGGTGTGTAAGCAGAGACT
The DNA here is from genome assembly GCF_017654675.1 of Xenopus laevis. Taxonomy (NCBI): domain Eukaryota; kingdom Metazoa; phylum Chordata; class Amphibia; order Anura; family Pipidae; genus Xenopus; species Xenopus laevis. The sequence goes on from NC_054382.1 coordinate 18,375,392, forward strand.
GACATGATATCATTGCTTGCTGGCAAGTCTATTAAAGTTCACTTGTGAAACAATCTCACTATTACTAAATTCTGTTTGAAAGGTCTATTTAAAACATATCATTTGATATCCTTTCTCGGAGAGAGCCATCAGATTACTGCAATAAAACTAGCAATGTTTCTTTTATTCTATTTATTTAAAAAATGAAAGTTAGTTCATCTTAAAGGAATAGTTCAGTATGAAAATAAAAACTGGGTAAATAGATAGGCCGTGGAAAATAAAAAATGTTTCTAATATACTTAGTTAGCCAAAAATGTAATATATAAAGGCTGGAGTGAACAGATGTCTAATAAAACAACCAGAATCCAACTTCCTGCTTTTCAGCTCTATAACTCTGAGTTAGTCAGCGACTTGAAGGGGGGCCACATGGTACATTTCTGTTCAGTGAGTTTGTAATTGATCCTCAGCATTCAGCTCAGATTCAAAAGCAACAGTTATGATCCATGTGGCCCTCCCTCAAGTCTCTGATTGGTTACTGCCTGGTAGCCAGGGTAACCAGTCAGTGTAAACCAAGAGAGCTGAAAAGCAGGAAGTAGAGTTGTGACTGACTTGTTATACATCAAATCACTCCAGCCTTTATACATTACATTTTTGGCTAACTAACTATATTAGAAACATTTTTTATTTTGCACAGCCTATCTATTTACCCAGTTTTTATTTTTATACTGAACAATTCCTTTAAGTTAAAACTTCTCCATTGGTCTTCATTTCTATTGTGCTAGTTTGTGGATATTTACCGGTAGTCTCTCTTCTGTCTCTGTCCTACTTTCAACTGGGGGGTCATTGACCCCAGCACCCAAAACCCCTATTGCTCCACATATTGTGTGGATACAGTTTTATTTTTTGTTACCTTTTCCAATTTATCTTACTACTGAGACCCTCTCCTATTCCAGTCTCTCATTCAGTCCACTGCTTATATTCGGGTAAACTGGACCCTAGCAACCAGAACTACAAAAAAATGAAGACGAATTTCTAATAGTCTCAGAGCATCACCCAAGTTCTATTCATTCTTATGGGATTTTTAGGGGGGATATATATATATATATATATATATATATATATATATATATATATATATATATATATATATATAGTGAAAAAGGATTGCGGCACTCACAGGGTTTTAGTGAAAAAACAAAAAATGTTTTATTAGTAAGCCTCAACGTTTCGATCCCCCACAGGGATCTTCGTCAGGAGCAAAAACAAACTCCTGACGAAGATCCCTGTGGGGGATCGAAACGTTGAGGCTTAATAATAAAACATTTTTTGTTTTTTCACTAAAACCCTGTGAGTGCCGCAATCCTTTTTCACTGCTTATTTCCCATTCTGGCACCGAGGTATTAATTTTGTCTACGGAGTGCACCATTCCATATATATATATATATGTATATATCTCATTTTTACGATTTCATAAGTATGCTACAGTTATGGGATCCATTATCTGGAAACCCATTATCCAGAAAGCTCCGAATTATGCCTGTCTCCCATATAATCCATTATAATTGCAATATAATCCCATTATCATCAAATAATAAAATATTTCCTTTTTCTATGTAATAATAAAACAGTATGTTGTACTTGATCCAAACTAAGATATAATTAATCCTTATTGGAGGCAAAACCAGCCTATTGGGTTTATTTAATGTTTACATGATTTTCTAGTAGACTTAAGGTATGAAGATCAGGAAGGAAGAGCTCAACCTGAACCAGTCACACATTACTAATCCACTGATATCACCAAAAGAGAAGGGACTGCAGAAGAAAGGCTGAGAGGCAGAGGTTAAAGAAGCAAACTCAGAAGTATCCAAAATCTAACCCATGTCAACAGAACCCTGTAACCTAAACAGTCCAACACATCCCAACCTGCACTTCACAGTGGCCAAAATCAGCATCAATTTAAGGGAATGTCAAACCGAAATAATTTTGCCTAATAAAAGAAAACATAATCCTAAGCAACTTTGCAATATAGATCCATTACCAATTTTCTATGGTTGTTGAGTTATGTTTATATGTATTGTTATTGAAAGCAGGGTCTGTCCCTTTCTATTCTCCGCCCTGGGAGTGGAGATACAATGTAAGACAAGGCAGCGGATTCATGACTTTTGCAACATTGTTTAAAATGTAATAGCAGGAGTTAAAGGGGAACTCAGGCTTCCAACCAAAATTTGATAAAGAGGCCCACATAACAATATGCCCATCACACCCGTTTCTTCAAAAAGTATGAATAAATGTAATTGTGTATGCGGAAATCCTGCTGTTAACAGTTCCTTTCTTTCTGCATCATTTGAAATCCTGGCAGGGAAGGAGGGACTAAAACACTGATGTTACAAATTGTAACAGGCAGGAACTACATAACCCACAATGCATTGCACTGTGATGTTCCTTTCCTTATTGAAATCACATGTGCAGGGAATTGTGGGGTTTGGAGGATACAAAGTAACAGTAGTCAGCAAGCTCAGCAAAGTAGTCAGACAGATCAGCTGGAGAGCGGGGGGCTAGGCTTAGGGAACTATTCCAAAGCAATAAAAATAATGAAAAGTCTGAATATTTTTTAATTGATGTATATTGCAAGGTTGCTTGAAATTATGTTTACTTTTCAAAAAGCTTAAGTATGTTTTTGTGGAGTTCCCCTTTAAGCAAATGCTGCTTTCAACAGGAATTGTTTTTGCAAAGGACTAGGGATGCACCGAATCCAGGATTCGGTTCAGGATTCGGCCAAGATTCGGCCTTTTTCAGAAGGATTCGGCCGAATCCTTCTGCCAGGCCTAACCTAATCCTAATTTGCATATGCAAATTAGGGACGGAGAGGGAAATCGCGTGACTTTTTGTCACAAAACAAGGAAGTAAAAAATGTTTTCCCCTTCCCAGCCATAATTTGCATATGTAAATTAGGATTCGGATTTGGTTCGGTATTTGGCTGAATCCTTTGCGAAGGATTCGGGGGTTCGGCCGAATCCAAAATAGTGGATTCGGTGCATCCCTAAAAAAAATTTTATCAGACAAATTTATTTTGTGGTTCATTTGCCCTTTAACAGAAATGGCTACATACAGTAAAGGAAAGGACAAAACCAGGGACATTAGTCAAGAATTCAATATTTATATAGTGACAGTTTTGAGTACAAATGGACATCCCAAACCTGCAGAGTAATACCCTAAGGTTTCATGCCGATAGAAGTAAGAAAATATGATAAAAAAGGGTGGCAGAATCCTGCTTGGCCCAGTGTTACACATAATCTATTGCAGTTATTGCATATTGCATGGTCATTTCTTATCAAAACAAAATGCTGATCCCAAGCACACATGGATTACATAACATCAGCACAAAAATAAATTGGGACTCCCCAGTGTAACGAGAAGACTCTTGCACCATCACCTCACATAGCCGTCTATATATAGTACAGTCTGGAACAAAGGGCCACGTGTTTGCTGGAACTGCTTCATACTTTACATGTCATTAAGCAATAATGTCATTAAATCATTGATTGTGCACATGTACATGTAATTCAGCTGGCATATTAGCCCAAACAAAATGTTTGTTACTGAACTACAACTAATATACATTTTGGGTTTTATGGTTGTATTTAAATGTGACTGCAGTATTCAACTGCCTGTTTACATTCTCTGCACTGCTGGCTTTGACTCCTGAAACAATGTAGCAGCAGCCAGCTGAAGAAAGACTTGGAGAAAAACTGACTGTATTGTTTCAAGAGGCAAAATAGAAAGGGATAAACAAACACTGCTGCAAAATAGTTTATGAAAATGTGTATTTAAAGGGGTTGTTCACCTTAAGTTAAAGGAGTGGTACCCCTTAAATTTAACTTTTAGTATGTTATAGAATGGGCAATTTAATTATTTGCCTTCTTCTTCTGACTCTTTCCAGCTTTCAAATGGGGGTCACTGAGCCTATCGAGAAACAAATGCTCTGTAAGGCTACAAATGTATTGTTACTTTTTATTATTCTTCTTGCTATTCAGACCTTCTCCTATTCATATTCCAGTCTCTTATTCAAATCAATGGATGGTTACTAGGGTCATCTGGACCCTAGCAACCAGATGGCTGAAACTGCAAACTGGAGAGCTGCTTAATAAAAAGCTAAACTCAAAAATGACAAATCAATTGCAAATTGTCTCAGAATATCACTCTCTACATCGTTCTAAAATTTAATGCAAAGGTGAACAACCCCTTTCATTTTTAGTATGATGTAGAGAGTGATATTCTGAGACAATTTGCAATAGGTTTTCATTTTTATTATTTTTTTTTTTATTTTTTAATTTATTTATTCAATTTTTTTGTTAAAACATAAAGTATAATACATAGCGAATAAATACAAAATAAGTATCTTCTTCTTGCATATTCATCACAACTTCATTAAGTTCGTTTTGCTTTATACATAAATAAATAAATGCATAAAGAAGGAAGAAAAAAGGAAGGGAAAGAAAAAGAAAAGGAAAGAAAAAAAAAAAAAAAAAAAGGGATAGATACACGAATTTATATTATTCCCCCCTTCTTAGTTGTACATCATTTTCTAGAAAGTCACACCAATGTTCCCATAGTTTATGGTGTTTATTCATTTTCCCTCTTTTTTTTGCTATTATTTCTTCTATGCCTCGTATTTCTTCAATTTCCTTAATCCATGATATTTTATTTATTGATAATTTTGTTTTCCATTTATGAGGTATCATGTTCCTTGCCACAGCTATTATTAATTTAATTACTGGATCAGTGATAGTTTTCTTCTTTTTATAATCATAAAGCAGTATAATTTGTGTTATGTCTGTATCTGATATATGGGTTCCCATTTTATCTATTACAGATCGGACATAGTCCCAAAATGGTCTAATCACCTCACATTCCAACCATAGGTGAGTATATGTTCCCTTCTCTTTTCCACATCTCCAGCATTTTTTATTATTTGTGGGGTTTTTTTTTAGTTATTTGGCTTTTTATTCAGCAGCTCTCCAGTCTGCAGTTTCAGCAAGCTGGTTGCTAGGGTCCTAATTATCCTAGCAACTATACATTGCTTTGAATAAGAGACTGGAATATGAATAGGAGAGAGTCCTGAATATAAAGAGGAGTAATAAAAAGTAGCAATACCAATAAATGTGTAGCCTTACAGTCAATTCGTTTTTTAGGCTCAGTGAACCCCATTTGAAAGCTGGAAATAGTCAGAAGAAGAAGACAAATAAAAAAAAACTATAAAAAATAAATAATGAAGACCAATTGAAAAAGTTGCTTGGAACTGCCCATTCTATTTTATTCTATTCCATTTTATGTCCTAACTGTAAGCTGCAAGGTCGGTTTTACACAGGCTGCTATGCTCAGACATGGTACAAGGCACAATCACACACAGCTGTTATTTACTAAGCAGAATGACTTGCCTGGGTGGGGATTTAGAAACAAGGGCACAGAAAGCAGCATATTGTGCAGTGTGTGTGTGTGTGTGTATCACCCTTTCCTACTGCCTCCCTACGGAGGGATTGTTTACTTTTAAAATTTTCGCTCTGGCGAATGGACATAACTACGCAAATTCACTAAGTTTTTGATTTTACTGAACGTTACCTCTATCGCCAGACTTGCCTTCGCCACCTCAGACCAGGCAAAGTGCAATAGAGTAGATAGGAGTTCCGCAAAAAAAAGTTGAAAATTTTTCTAAGTCCCAAAAAAACGCTGGCGTCTTTTCCTTTTTACAGGGTGATAGGCTGAAAAAGATCGAAAAAATTTTTGGGCTACCCTCCTTCCCCCCTGCATTTGATAACATATGGCACCTAAACTATACTGTGGGCACATGTGTAGGGCAATATAACAACTCTATATAATTTTATTAAGGTTCCCTGGGCTTGTGTAGTGTAATGTATTTGCTGCAGCATATACGGCCATTGTACTTTAACTGCACGCCCTATGCAAATTAGCCAACACTAGCGTAACTTCGAACTGCTGAGCACATTTTCGCTAGCGCAACTTCGCCAGCATTCGGTACCCAGTGCGCAACTTCAGATCTTCGTGAATTAGCATTGTCCAGGTGAATTTCCGCCTGGAAAAGTGTTGCGATGTGTGCGAAGCCAGCGCTGGCAAATTTTCGCCGGTTAGTGAATTTGCCCCATAGAATGATGTAGAGAGTGCTATTCAGAAACAAGTTGCAATTGGTCTTCATTTTTTATCATCTGCATTTTTAAAATGATTTCGCTCTCCAGTTCGGAATTTCGGCATCTGTCTGGTTACTAGGGTCCACTTTAACCTCCCAACCAGGCAGTGGTTTGAAGGAGACACGGGAATAGGAATAGAGGAAGACATAAAGAGTAAGCTAAAAATGAACAGGTAACAGTAACATTAAAATTGTAGCCTCAAAGTGAAATCGTTTTTGGCTGCTGAGGACAGTGACCCCCTTTTCAAAGATGGAAATATTCAGAGAAGGAGGCAAATAATTAAAAAACTATAAAAAATGTAAAAAAAAAAAAAAAAGTAAGACCAACTGAAAAGTTGCTAAGAATAGGCCATTCAATAATATACTTAAATTGAACCTGAAAATGCACTACCCCCTAATTTGTATATGCAAATTATGGGTGGGAAGGGGGAAAGCATTTTTTTATTTCTTTGTTTTGTGACAAAAAGTCACGCAGTTTCCTTCGATTCGGTTCGGCCGAATCCTGCTGAAAACGGCCGAATGCCGAACCAAATCCTGGATTCGGTGCATCCCTAATTTATTTATATATATATATATATATATATATATATATATATATATATATATATATATATATATATATATATATATATATATATATATATATATATATATATATAAAACCGCACTCCAAGGTCTTGTCAGTGGTGAAAAAATAAAAAAAACCATTTCAACGTTTCGGCGCAATAACTTGGCTCTCATAGCCGGATACACTTTCATATTGAATGGATATATACCAGTATAGAGAAGCAACACTGTGAAATAAGGTATGAGCAAATGGAGACCATGACTGAGAGAATGAAGCCACCTAGTGATTTTTATTGCAGTACAATCCCATATAAGCCCATTCCTGTGCCTGGCACACAGTCTAACCTAAATCTTGTTGTTTTTTTTTCAAGCAAGGAATTCGCTGAAACAATGAGATATTGTTAAACTTAGCGGATTGATAGCAGACCTGATAAATGCACAGTTTTGCTTAGGAATGCTAATAAGTGGATACTTATAAATAGGGAAATTGGCAAGTTATTGGTATAGGAGAAATATAAAGAACTGGTTTTAGGGTGGAACATCTACCTGTAGGGCCTTGTGCCTTATAGATACAAGATAAAGTCAAAGTAAACCTCCCACAAAGAAAAAAATCATACTTCTCAGGTACATATGTAAATTAAGCACCCCTCGGTGCCTGCCATTGCTCCTAACACTAGTAAATGGAAAGCACCCCCTGATGCACACAGGCCAGTATTTGAAACAATGACAAGTAGAGAGAGATGTTTCTTCTGGCTTTTTTTCACCAGACGACAGCAGCAGCCGAAATGCACCCGAGCCCTAAGTGTAAAAAGACAGTCATTCACAAAACTCATTATCCATTATTCGGAAACCGGTTAACCAGAACTTTCCGAATTACGGAAAGGCCACCTCCGATAGAATCCATTTTATCCAAATAATCCAAATGTTTAAAAAAGTATTCCCTTTTTCTCTGTAATAATAAAACTGTACCTTATACTTGATCCCAACTAAGATATAAATAATCCTCATTGGAGGCAAAACCAGTCTGTTGGGTTTATTTAATGTTTACATGATTTTCTAGTAGACTTAAGGTCCATTATCTGGAAAACCTGGAGTATTCTGGATAACAGGTTCTATAACTGTACTCCAAAAGCCAATACAAGTGAAGTGTGTGTGGGTGGGTGGTATAAGAGATTTGATACATTGCTAAGTCACATCATTACACTGCATATAAGATTTTCTGTATGACATATTATTTAGAGTTCTAAATACTCTACTTATGTCCTTAGAGAATGAGAACACACAGACTTGCTACAGTTTTCTCTCTCTCTCTCTACAGTCCATGAACACAACATGCACTGCCACATCAGCACATAAGAAGCAGCACAGGCCTTTACATAACAAAGCTGGCAGTCAGGGAACAACACAAAGCAGCTACAGGCAACTTTATATACTTGTAAAACTTCTGTTCCATATATACTTTTAAAAACCATTATTCCATATTTCAGAATATTGTATAGATCTTACAAAAATACAGTTCCTGTGTCAGCTCATATTCTCATATACTGGTGTGTAGTCACATGCCTACGAATAAGATCAGAAAGTGACACACTTGTTTACATTAGAATGGCAATGCCTGTATGGATCATACTGATGATAGATAGATATTAGATGGATAGATTGGCTAGATCGATATGGGTTAGATCGATATGGGTTAGATCGATAGAAAGATTAATAGATAGATTCATAGATGGATAGATTAATAGATAGATTAAGAGATGGATAATTAATAGATAGATTAATTAATGGATGGATAGATAAGGTTGCTTGTAATCAATCTATCTAAAGTTTCCCTATCCGGGACCAAAAGCTGCAAGTCACATGGAATAGTCTTTATGTTTTCCAAGAGGGAGGGTATTATTTACATTGATTTAGAGGAGTGTATACGCCCTCACATGCATCAGGTGATACCTGCATGAAAAAAAAACAAGTAGAAACTTTACAACGTAATATTAAGCAGAAGTACTACCCTGCTTGTAACCCCTTCAGCGGGTTTAGATCACCAACTTCAAGCATCCACGTTTGGTCAACAACTCTTGATGAATGAAGCAAACCATACAACCGTTCCCAAGGCCCCCCTAGCAATGTCTCAGCAGCAGAACAGTTCTGTAGTTTTCACGTCTCTGCTAGATCGACTGGGTTGTAATCTTGGAATTTATCTTCTGCCACCACAAAATGAGAGTGGGAGGGCAGTGGTAAGAGAATGACACTTTTCAGGACTTCTCAAGTTGCTCTCTTGCACTATTCCAGCATTATAAGTTACATCATCACTTAAACTGCCAGTTTAAAGGAGCTAATTTTGCCTTATCGGCACAGCAAAAAGTATAAATCACCAGCTTTTGTTTCAAATATTCCCTATTCATGTTAGACTGTAAGCTCTTGTGAGTGCTCGTTTTACACTTCAGTTCTTACTCTAAAGCACTGTGCAACTTGCTGCTGCCATATAAATAAATGACACCAGAGATACACTAAAGGCGGCCATAGACGCAAAGATCCGTTCGTTTGGCAACATCGCCAAACGAGGGGATCTTTCCCCGATATGCCATTAACGAGCATGGCTATATCGGGGGTAATCTGATTGTTCGGCCGTATGGCCTGAACGATCCGGTTACGATGTGCCCTGGGTTCCGGCAGGATCGGTCGGGTCAAAATCAAACCTGATCGATCGACCAAACGACCGATCTCCGCCGGACGAAAGATGTCGACACACACCACACACAATCCGAAAATCGTATGAATCCTCGATTCGTACTATAGGATCTGTGTATCTATGGCCACCTTAAGGAACAATTTACAGAAAACAATGACCCCCGCCAATGTGAGCTACAAGCGCTAGCAACCCCAACACCCTTTGGGTATTTATGTGTATTTTGAGATCTATGGTCATTAGATCTTATAAATTAACAACTCCCAGCAGTCCCTGACAGTTGTAGGTTATAAGACCTTTAGGACCATTAGATGTTGTTTCCTAATCTTTAGAACTAGATTTTGGCCCAATTTGAGATACGCTGACTCTCAGGCACACCACAATGCTATCAGGCACTACCTATGCAGCATTTCCTTTCAGCGCCATTAACCTGCTTATAATTCTTGTCCTGCTTTCATAAAGACTGACACGGGAAACTTTACCAAAAAAACTGCTTTCTGGACATTGAACAAAAAAAGTCATTTTAATCGACTCCCCTTATCCACTTTGTTGTGAATGTTATTGGTAAATGTAATTCCTGCCTGAAATCAGTATCTGTTCATTTCTGTTCTCTGATTTCTACTGTAGCAGAAGTCAGTTCTTCTCCAGGACTGCTAATCAGCTGGCTTTTGCTACATCATTTCAGGAGTCAGAACAAGAAGGGCGGAGAATATAAACAGCCAGACAGATACCGCTTTCAATAACAACCACATTTAGAAATAATGGTAAAAACATGTAATTTATATTTAAGTTTATTTTAATTAAATTTTGTTTCATTATGCAAAAATAAAATTTCTTGGGGTGAAGATCCCCTGGAAGACCTGTGGCCGGGCTTGCCTGAGCCTGGAATGAATGCTAGTATTAAGGTGGCCAAACATGGGCCAATAAAAGCTGCAGACAGACTGAGTCGGCAGCTTATTGGCCCATGTATGGGGCCCTCAGACGTACTTCCCTGATCGATATCTGCCCGAAAGTCAGCCAGATGTCGATTGGACAGGACAAAAAATCCCATAGGATCTCTGCCGCATTGGTTCGTTGATGCAGTCCCATGATCCGACTGCCTGTTTACCCTTCATTATGATCCAATTGTTGAACCCTAGGGCCCACGATCAGATCAGCCCGATATCACCCACCTCAATGTGGACATATCGGGGAGAGATCCGCTCCGACATTGCCAAACGAGCGGATCTCTCAGTGTATGGCCACCATTAAGGGATCGGTCACCTTCAAACTAGTTGTTTTTAGATAGATCACCAGAAATAACGACTTGTTCCAATTACTTTCTATTTTCTATATCTCACCGTTTTTCTAATATTGAATTGTAAAGTATAATTTTTCACCTTCTAAAGCAGCTCTTGGAGGTAGGGGGTCGCCGACCCTGTAAACTGATACATTTAGTTGATACATCTTTGTCCCTGCTGAGCTGAATCTCTGAGTTTCATTACAGGCAGCTGTTAGAATTGATACAATAGTTGCTAATACTCCAGAGATGCTGCTGAGAAATGTATCAACTAAATGTTGCAAAATTGTAACAGTTTAGAGTCTGCACCTGAATTACTGAGCTGCCAGACTCAAACACCAGAGACACGAACATTCAACTTTAAACTTAGATTTTGGAAAAACAGTAAAGAATACAATTGTTAAAGGTTTCTGTAGGATACACAAGGGCCAAGATTATCCTGTAAAACGTATCTTTATAAGCCATGCGAAGTGATGTCACCAGTTATCAATGCCAAATGACGTCATCAGTGCTTAGTGGCGTCATTTGTCACATGACTCGCTGAGTGTTCTAATAACAGGCCCCATAGTATACTATACACCATATAAAGCTAGAGAGTCCCATGTCCTGTATAAAAGCACTGTGCCTTTATATGGGCTTATCTTAAAGGGCCATTAATCATTTTAGCCCCCTCAGCTGGAGCGCGCCTTTGCTTTGACCCGGGCCCTGTGTAATTACACAACAGAGATAAAAGGCAGCCGGTTGTAGTTGAACAATAGCAGTTGTACGACCCCAGCCACGTCCAACACGCACAGGCCTCTGCCTTCTCCTCACCTGGACTTCCCGACCCCGCTCTCCCCGATAATTAAGATCTTGAGGGTGGTCAAAATATCCTCCTCCATCCTGTGGCCACCGCACCGGCTACTTCCGCGCAGTCCCGAACTTGCGCGCTCCCGCGACCCTTTCACCTCCCTCCTCAACAGTGCGCGACAACAAGTCAAAAACAGACAGCTATGTAAAAAGAGCAAAACAGCTGTACAATGCGCGCTCTCGACACTCGCTTCTTCCGGATTCTTCCTGTGCGTGCGCGCTCCCGCCTCACGCAGAATGCGTGTCTGCCTGTAGATTAGAGCTGTATCTGAGAGGTGATTAAGACTTCCGGTGTCTGTGGGCTGCTCACTCCATAAGAGAGCTCTAGGGGGCGTTAATGACGTTCAAAGGAAGCTTCTCCTTGCTCAAGTTGCTAGTGACCTTCCTAACTGTATATGGATAGTACCTACATTCCCTGTATATGTATCATTATTTTTAGGGATGCACCGAATTCACTATTTTGAATTCGGCCTAACCCCTGAATCCTTTGCGAAAGATTTGGCCGAATACCGAACCAAATCCGAACCCTGATTTCCATATGCAAATTAGGTGTGGGAAGGGGAAAACATTTTTTACTTCTTTGTTTTGTGACAAAAAAGTCACGCGATTTCCCTCCCCTTCCCCAATTTGCATATGCAAATTCGGATTCAGTTCAGCTGAATCCAAATCCTGCTGAAAAAGGCAAAATACTGTCCGAATCCTGAACCGAATCCTGGATTCGGTGCATCCCTAATTATTTTTGATAACGGTAGATGCTTGTCTCCTATACAGACACATAAAAGCTTGTCTGAGCTGATTACACAGTAAGGGCAGAGAAAGACACGAAGATTCGGGAAGATTTAGCTGCCCGGCAACTAATCGCCTCTTCTTCGAGTGACTAATCTTCCCCAAAAGCCTTTCTGCCAGCTAGAATGTACATCGCCGGCGGGATGGCACTTTGAGTCGCTCGGTGTCCTCGTGATGCAACTTCTGAAACCGAATTGCTCCGAGTGCCATCTCGCCGGAGATTTAGATTATAGCTGATGGGAAGGCTTTTCGGGGAGATTAGTCGCCCGAAAAAGAGGTGATTTGTCTCCCCGATCTCCCCGAATCTTAGCGTGTGTCCTTACCGTAAGGGCAGAGACACACACTGCTATTTCAGGAGATTAGTTGCCCAGCGACAAATCGCTTCTTCTTCGGGCGACTAATCTCCCCGAACTGCCTTCCCGCCAGCTAGAATTTAGATCGCCGGCGGGATGGCACTTGGAGCACTTCGTTTTTCAAAGGCACTCGGTTTCCTTGTGATGCAACTTCTGAAAACGAATTGCTCCGAGTCCCATCCCACCGGCGATTTAGATTATAGCTGATGGGAAGGCTTTACGGTGAGATAAGTCGCCCGAAGAAGAGGCGATTTGTCTCCCCGAATCTTAGCGTGTGCCCATACCCTAAGGACAGAGACACACACTGCTATTTCAGGAGATTAGTTGCCCAGCGATAAATCGCTTCTTCAGGAGCCTAATCTCCCCAAACTTCTTTCCCGCCGGCGATCTACATTCTGGCACTCGGAAACGCTTTGTTTTCAAAAGTTGCCTCGTTTCTAATGACACATTTACAAAAGTGTGGTGGTTGAGTTGGTGTTTTAGCAGATTTCTGTTTGTGAATATGGAGATTGTATTTACACCGGTTTTAACACCACTTTTACGTCAAAAATATGCTTCTTCCACTTTTGTGAATCCCCCTCACACACACACACACACATACCATATGGTGCAATTTCTGTTTGTTAATGTGACATTTCTATTGGTTCAGCATACACTCAAAAAAAAGGATCTTTAGTGATCCAAACGGTTGCAGCTATTGAGCCTTTAGTAAGTATGCAAACCCATTATCCAGAAATCTCAGAGTTACAGAAAGGTTGTCTTCCGCAGACTCCATTTTATCCAATTAATCCAAATTTTTAAAAATGATCTCCTTTTACTTTGTAATAATAAAACATAATCTTGTACTTCACTTGACCCCAACTAAGATATAATTAATCCTTATTGGAAGCAAAACCAGACTATTTGGGTTTATTTAATGTTCACATGATTTTCTAGTAGATTTTAGGCATGAAGATCCAAATTATAGAAAGATCCATTATCCGGAAAATCGAGGGTCCCGAGCATTCTGGATAACAAGTCCCATACCTTTACACTGATTTAGATTGGATCTAATAAAATCATGTAAATGTATATATATATAGATACATACACACACACACCCTGGATATGCACCAGTTGGGAATTAGTCTCACTCATCTTTCCTCATTAAATACACAAAGATCCTGTCAGCCTCTGTGAATGATGATCTCTTATTCTTTTCTCATTAGTCTGTTATCTGCGCTACAGTCTTATCTCCCCCTCCCATTGTGAGTTTATATTCCAAGGGCTGGTGTCTTGCACATGGACATTTGATCAACTCACATCCCTGCCCTAATTTAATTCTCAATATAATTGGGTAAAAACTAAGTTGCATGTGATTTTTTTCCCTCATTTCATTTCACCGAACCAGATGAAAATGAATGGATGTCACACAGACTGCTTGGAGAAACCTTTGTCAAGGGGGTTTGGCAGTCTGGGAAAACTGATCGCCAGATATCCCTGGTGGTTTATAGTTGTTCCTGTTGCTCTTTCTGTTGGATCAGGAGTCGGGTTTTGTTTTCTGGAGCAAAGGCAAATCATGATTTCTGAGAACCAGTTCCCTTCAACTGGAAGCCCATTAAAGATAGAGGGGGATTTCATCAGGACACACTTCCCAATGAATGAGACAGAGCATTTTTCTACACTGCGATTATATAACGAAGGCTCGTTTGCCTCAATCATCATTGTCGGCCTATCACAGAATCTCTTAAATGAGAGCAATTTTGAGGAACTGCAGAGGCTGGACACAGCAGTGAGAAGCTTAAGTTTAGATTCAGAAATCCATTTCCAGAATTTATGTGCCCAAATCAATGACTCTACGTGCTTTTCTGCTAATCCACTGCTTGCCTTAATTCAAAATGGTACAAGGAAAACCAACATGACCTATCCTATGTTTCAGAACAGTGTATTCCTGGGAAAATATATTGGTGGTGTTACACTGGGCCCAGACAACACTCTGCTACAAGCTCAGGCTCTTAGGTTTGTCTACTATCTGAGAGAAGACACAGACCGAGAACGAGTCAACAGCGCAAAGTGGCTCAACTACTTTATTTCCTCATTCCCACAGCAACTTCAAATGTTACAACTAAAATCATTTCAGGTAAAAAAAAACGTTGTGACTGCTTTTATATATTATTTGGGTTTCAACCCTTCCACCTGTTTCAGCTCCTAGGATCCTATTGAAAAAAGCTGAAACAAACTCAAAGGGTTTGTTGACCCAAATAAAACATTTTGCATAAAGAAGGATAATTTAATTCTAAGCAACTTTTCAATACATGCATTAATTACAAAAGCTAAAGGACTAGAAAATTTAAGAACAGAGGCACATGGTAAATGG
Source organism: Xenopus laevis (assembly GCF_017654675.1). Classification (NCBI taxonomy): domain Eukaryota; kingdom Metazoa; phylum Chordata; class Amphibia; order Anura; family Pipidae; genus Xenopus; species Xenopus laevis. Next base: position 18,390,449 of record NC_054382.1, read on the forward strand.
GTTGTTCAAGTGTTGTATGTTGTCAAATCTCAGTACTTGAAAACAGCCCCAGATTTTTTTTCTAGCAATTTAGAACCTATCTTCATATAGCAGACCCAGTAAGGTTCAAGGGATAACTAGACCTATGTCTTAATTAGTCATGAGAGTGTACAGGGCAATAGTTCCATGTGTGCATTTTAAGGGGCAGATTTAATAAGGGTCAATGTTAAATGTGAATTTTCGAAAAAAAAATCTACTTTTCACACATTAGAATTTTAATCCCCTTTTCGAATGTAAATTTGAATGTGAGATTTATGACACCTCAACCATGGAAACAGTCCTAATTCGAATATTTGCCACCTAAACCTGACGAGTTCTTGTACAAGTCAATGACAGAGGTTTGCTGAGCCATTTGGAGCTGTTACTAGCCTTCCTGACATTCGGTAAAAATCGATTTGTATGATTAGAATACAATTCAAATTTTCGGGTTGGGACTATTCGATCGAATATTAGACATTCAATCCATTTTCTTAAATAACCTCCCAGACGAATTGTGAGTATACTCAAATTTATTAGACTAAAATTTTTTTTATATTAAAATCGAAATTTGACCTTTGATAAATGGGCCACCCAATGTACATATATGAGCAGTTACATAGCCATTAAGCTTTCTTCAGTTACGGCATATTTGTGTTGCTGGGCAGATACAAACAGAGGTGGGCCACGCTGGGCGCCCTAGGCAACCCAGCCGGCCAGCCCGCTCCCACTTCCCCCATCGCGTGCTCACGCATGCGCAGTGACGCGGCGCACTTCTGCACTTGAAGAGGGCGTTCACGTATGCAGAGGGCATTCACACATGACGTGGTTCACGCATACGCGGTGACGCCGAGTGGCGTTCGTTTGCGATCAATGCTAGGTAAGTCTGGTCTAGGGGTAGGCAGAAGAGGTAGCTGCCCAGCGCCCCCCAATCTTTGTTACCTAGGCAGCTGCCTCTTCTGCCTACCCCTAGTTACGGCCCTGGATACAAAAATATTATTATCATTATTATCTATCTGCACCCTGAGACCTGCTATTTGAGTAGATTTCCCATGGCAAACTCAACACATGTCCAGATTATACTATAACCCTCTAAAAAAATCAAAAGCTATGCTAATACTTTTTAAATTCTTTTTTTAGGTTTATTATTATACATCAATTTCAGTCCAAAAGCAGCTCGAGGAAGATGCAAAAAGAGCACTGCCCTTTTTCACTGTAACATTTATTGTGACAATTTTGTTCTCTGTTCTCTCTTGTATGAGGTAGGTCAGTTTTATTCCATTTCTTTTTCAATTCATGCGCAGAAACTGATACAGGTATAAGACCTTTCATCCAGAATGCTCTGAACCTGAGGTTTTTCAGATAAGGAGTTTTTTCCTTAATTTGGCTCTCCATACTTTGTCTACTTAAAATCATTTAAACATGTATTAAACCTAATAGAATTGTTTTCACTCCAATAAGGATTAATTATATGTATATATAGTTTATATGTACAAGATTCTGATTTATTATAACAGAGGAAAAGGAAATCACTTTTAAAAATGTGATTAAAATGGAGTTTAAGGTTCCTAAGGCTAAAAAGCAGGGCTCCCCAACCTTTTGAACCTGTGAGCAACATTCAGAAGTAAAAGAAGTTGGGGAGCAACACAAGCATGAAAAATGTTCTTGGGTTGCCAAATGAGTGCTGTGATTGGCCATTTGGTAGCCCCTATGTGGATTGTCAACCTACATTGAGGCTCTGTTTGGCAGTACATCTGGTTTTTATGCAACCAAAACTTGCCTGGAATTCAAAAATAAGCCCCTGCTTTGAGGCCACTGGGAGCAACATCCAAGGAGTTGGAGAGCAACATGTTGCTCATGAGCCACTGGTTGGGGATCACTGGGCTAAAGGAAGACTTGGAGGATCCTTGCTTTCACCTGGAACCACTGCATCAACCTGGTTATTTGCAGGCTGTGAATCCGCAACATCTGACATTAGCCTTATACTATACTTCTAGCCACTAGATAAATGAAATGCAGCATTCCCCAGTTTATGACTTGAACATAATCATGCATTTCCTTAATATTGTCTGTTTTTTTGCCTTCATGCCTTAGATTGCACAGTGTGAGAAACAAGATTTGGGTGGCTTTATTTGGAGTTATTTCTCCTGGGTTAGCGATATTGACCAGCTTTGGCCTTCTATTATTCTGCGGGGCACCTTTTGCCATTACAGCAGTCAATGCTCCATTTCTTATTTTGGGTAAGTACCACAGTGTTTTATGCTATTAGATTTATTGTACTGGTTGGTTTGCAAAATTGTAATGATCACCGCTGGGAACCAGGGTGATCGAGGAGAGCCACTCCCTGGGGAGCGGATATGGGGGAAGCCCTGGGGTGTAGCCAAAGATGGTAGGAGGCATGGGCAGGGTTGAAACGATGATTTAATAGCAACAAAAGGGTAAACAAAGGCAAGAAGGGCAAGGTGAAGATAGGGTCAGGCCAAAGTCAAAACAGGGGTTCCACGGGATACGAGGTAATGGGGTACTCACACAGGAAACAAGGATTTCAGGAACAAGTTAATCAAAGTCCAAAGCATTTAGGGCACAGGATCCAGGATACAACAGCACAGAAACATTTATGACTCAGCCCTGAGCAAAGCTCAGGGCGGGGTTAATAAAGGGCAGGTAATTGGGAATGGGGAACACATGAGGGTAAACGAGGTGGGTGGAGAATAGGGAGGAACAGAAGAACAAACTGTGAACAGGCAGATAGCATAAGTAACAACAAGAGTTCATGATGAGCCCCAAGAGCCCCTGGTGGCTCATCTGGCAAGGTGCCGTGTCCAGAACCCAGGGATCGATCCTGGGCTTATCCTGACAGTACTCCCCCCTTAATGGTCGACCTCTGGGCGACCCAAACGAAAGACCCCCATCCTTTTTAGTCCAATGACTGGAGATGGGGGACAAAAAGTCTTGCTAGGATCAGAGGCAGAAGGACCATCAGGACCCAAGGCTGGAGAGCCGCCAGGGTCAAAGGCTGGAGAGCCGCCAGGGTCAAAGGCTGGAGAGCCGCCAGGGTCAAAGGCTGGAGAGCCGCCTGGGACCGGAGGGCCGCCTGGGACCGGAGGACCACCTGGAGCCACGTCTGAGACCGGGAAGGCTGCTGGCACAGGAACTGCAGACGGGACCACTGGCACAGGAACTGCAGACGGGACCACTGGCACAGGAACTGCAGACGGGACCACTGGCACAGGAACTGCAGACGGGACCACTGGCACAGGAACTGCAGACGGGACCACTGGCACAGGAACTGCAGACGGGACCACTGGCACAGGAACTGCAGACGGGACCACTGGCACAGGAACTGCAGACGGGACCACTGGCACAGGAACTGCAGACGGGACCACTGGCACAGGAACTGCAGACGGGACCACTGGCACAGGAACTGCAGACGGGACCACTGGCACAGGAACTGCAGACGAGACCACTGGCACAGGAACTGCAGACGGGACCACTGGCACAGGAACTGCAGACGGGACCACTGGCACACAGGCTGGAAGCGGCTGGGCTGCTGGCACACAGGCTGGAAGCGGCTGGGCTGCTGGCACACAGGCTGGAAGCGGCTGGGCTGCTGGCACACAGGCTGGAAGCGGCTGGGCTGCTGGCACACAGGCTGGAAGCGGCTGGGCTGCTGGCACACAGGCTGGAAGCGGCTGGGGAACCGACACTGAAACAGGAGGCAGCTTTCGGGGAGCCGGCACTGGAGCAGGAGGCAGCAGGAGCAGCAGCAGCATTCCCATTGACCATAGCAATAGGCACAAAAGATGAATTGACACTAGATACAAGCACTATCTATAGTGAATCCAGTTTGTATAAATTCTTCCTTCCATAAATAGTAAACAAGGCTCCAATATATCCAGTTTTCTGTATGTTGACAGAGAATATAGATACATATATGGTACAAGAGAATTTAATAATGGGTAATTTATAAATGCAGTGCAAGTTGTAATTTTTTGAACCACAATGCGTCATTTGTTTGCAGATTTTCAGCAATGCAATTGCACGTGCATGTCTTCACAAATTGGGTGCAAGTTGTGGCTTACATTTTCAAAGTGGGTATTGTGTCACATCAGCACATTAAGGGGCAGATTTACATAGGGTTAATTAACCCTCGATATTTGACTGCCGAATGTAAATCCTTCGACTTTGAATGTCGAAGTCGAATGATTTAGCGCTATTCCTACGATCGAACGATCGAAGGAATAATCATTCGATCTAACGATTAAATCCTTCGAATCAAACAATTCGAAGGATTTTAATCCATCGATCGAAGGATATTCCTTCGATCAGAAAATTGTTAGGAAGCCTATGGGGACCTTCCCCATAGGCTAACATTGGCCTGGGTAGGTTTTAGGTGGCAAACTAGGTATTTTTTAAAGAGACAGTACTTCGACTATCGAATGGTCGAATAGTTGAACGATTTTTAGTTTGAATCGTTCGATTCGAAGTCGAAGGTTGAAGGTTGAAGTAGCCCATTCGATGGTCGAAGTAGCCAAAAAAAACATTCGAAATTCGAAGTTTTTTTCCTCTATTCCTTCACTCGCGCTAAGTAAATGGGCCCCAAAGTTAAAATGGCATTCAGATTCAGAAGAAGAGACAGGAGGAACATTAATGCAACTACATGGAGGTACAAGGAGCATGTTTGTATGAATGTCAACACATGCTTTCAATTTAGGGCGATTTATCAAGGGCTGAATAGTAAGTTTCCAAGTGTCAAAATTCACACATTCAAATTTTAATCCCCCTACTTGAATGTAAATTCAAATGTGAGATTTATCACCCCTCAACCGTGGAAACGGTCCTTATTGAAATATTCGCCACCTAAAACCTGCCGAGTTCACGTACAGAGTCAAGTCAATGGCAGAGGTATCTTGAGCCATTTGGAGATGTTAATAGCATTCCTGACATTCGAGTTTTATTACTCGGTCCATACAAATCGAATACAATTCGAATTTTCGGGTCAGAACAATTCGATCGTGTATTAGCCATTCAATTTTCTGAAATATCCTCCCAGTCGAATTGTCAGCATATCCGGATTAAAAATAATTTACACTAATTCGAATAGTCAAAAGTGGGCCTCTATACGTCACTGAAATTCATTTAAATAAAAGTTCTATCTGTTTTTATTCCCATGTGTTGTACCATCTCTGCAGAAAACTGTTAAAGAGAATTTTTTGATTCCATTAAATGTGCACAGCACAAAATATAGTACGTCCAAATTGTGACAAATTATATTTCGATATCTACCAATATGAATTATTATAACAACGAATATGCTTCTTTTCTGCAGGAGCAGGGATGGATAATATGTTCATTATTATCTCTTGCTGGCAGCAGACTAAAATAAGGGCTTCCCTTGAGGAACGGATGGCTGAAACCTACCAAGAGGCCGCAGTCTCCATCACCATCACCACTCTGACTGATGTCCTGGCTTTCTACATAGGGATAATGACTCACTTCCCATCTGTGCAGTCATTTTGCATCTATACTGGTACTGCCCTTGTATTTTGCTACTTGTACTGCATTACCTTTTTCGGTGCTGTGTTGGCCCTTAACGGAAGGCTTGAAAACGACAATAGACATTGGTTAATCTGTGTGAGAGTGAAGGATGCAGAGGAATCTGCTCACAATGTTATGCATCAAATGTGCTGCCTTGGTGGATCTTTTGAAACATCAGGTGGAACAGAAATTGAGCACCCTGTAACAGTGTTCTTCCATAAGTATTATGGTGTATTTCTTACAAATCAATGGACAAAAGTGCTGACTGTACTTCTCTATCTTGGGTACCTGGCCATTAGCATTTATGGCTGTTTTAAGTTACAAGGGGGTGTTGATGTTCAGAAGTTGCCAAATGATAATTCTTATGTGAGTCAGTATTATGCTAACGAGGCGTTGTACTTTGCAGCTCATGGTCCCAGGATTATGGTTGTTGTAAACAGTGAACTAGAGTATTGGAAACCCAAAACCTCTAAAGAGATAGAAACCTGCATGCAGAAGCTAGAGAATAATTCTTACGTTGACAAGAAATTCACAGAGTCCTGGCTGAGAACATATGAGGGTATTTCTAAAGCCCTTAATGTGAGCATAATAACCCAGGATGGTTTCATGGATAATTTAGATATAATATTTGCTTATTTTGCAAGTTCCAAGCAAGATGTAGATGTGGAGGGGAATAAAATCAAAGCTTCCCGTTTCTTTGTACAGACTATTAATCTAGTCGGTACCATTGATGAGAGAAACATGGCGACCCAATTGCGTGGTATTGCTGCAAGCTGCAACATCCCGGTGTTCGTGTATCACCCCATTTTTATCTGCTTGGATCGGTACGCTTTAATTATTCAGAGCGCCATCCAAAATATTATTGTGGCTGTTGTTGTAATGCTAGTGGTCTCTTTGTTGTTCATCCCAAACCCATTATGTTCTTTGTGGGTGACGTTTGCAATAGCTTCTATAATAGTTGGTGTTGCCGGTTTCATGGCCTTTTGGAAAGTCGATCTAGACTCCATATCACTGATCACCCTTGTTATATGCATAGGCTTCTCCGTGGATTTCTCCTCTCATATTGCCTACGCGTGGTTTTCCAGTAAAAAAGAAAAGCCAGAAGAGAGAGTGATTGATGCTTTGCATGTTCTAGGATATCCCATAGTACAAGGAGCTCTCTCCACAATTCTAGGGGTGGTGGCCCTTTCTGTTGCAGAGAGTTATATCTTCAAAACGTTTTTTAAGCTCACTTGCCTAGTTATTGCATTCGGGGTTCTTCACGGCCTGGTGTTTATTCCAGTCTTCTTAACGATGATAGTATGCCCCAAATGGTCCCGTGGCAGTAAAGTGAAACCTCAAAAGATAAGTCACCAGCCAGCAGATACAATGGCAGAACCAAAGAGACAAAGAGAAAATCAAATCAAAAAAGAGGATCTGCCAGGGTATCCATGCTCGGTGCCAGATATGATAAACACCGGTATTCCGTTCACCACTTGCTACTACTTAGGTTGGAAAAGGGGTGTATTTACTATTTTTCACCCTGAAAAATGCCCTCAAGAAAAATGAGAGTTAAAACAAAGATGTATAGTTGAGAAAAAAAAAATGCTACAGCCTCACTTGGAAGGTAGAACTGACCTGCACTGTTCTTATTTTGTCAGCCATGCAAAGAGTGTGAAATGTGTCTCAAAATAAAGCAACTGGAAACCAGATTTAACCTCCCAGCAATGTTATTTAAGTGATGAATATTTCTACTCAATTGCCACTATAAGAATGAATTACATATGGCAATTAATGTGAGTTTAATAACCTGCAAGTAGGGGCAGGTATACACTGTACAGTGTACCGGACTGCCTAATATTGGGCTAAATAAGATGATAAAAACGACTAGGGTTGTATCAAGACAAGTATAGGATTCATTATCCAGAAACCCGCTATCCAGAAAGCTCCAAATTACAAAAAAAACCCCATCTCCCTATATAAATTCTATTCTACTAAAATAATTCTTTTTCTCAATAATAATAAAACAGTACATCTAGTATAAGTGATTCTAAAACAACTGGTGAGTAATCATTGAAGACGTTTCACTACTCATCTGAAGAAGCTGCTCGGATGAGTAGTGAAACGTTTTCAATGATTACTCAGCAAGTGCAGTTGTTTTATAATTACTAAAACACTAGATATACCATGACCTTGATGAATGAAAATCTTCATAGCCAATAAAACAGTATCTTGTACTTGATCCTAACCAAGAAATACTTAATCCTTATTAGGGGTAACACAATCCTTTTTGGGTTTATTCAGGGTCTGACTGGAGCCTTGGGGGCCCACCAGGGCTACAAAATGAGAAAAAACATTTGAAAAGACATCAAATGCAAACAAAAAATAATAGCTTTCAGTTGTCTAGAGCTTTAAAGTCACACGACTTTAAGGGTTTCGATTCAGTTTGGCGACACACGTGGGATTCAACCAAATTCGAATCAAGCAAAATGTTCTAGGAAATCCTGGATTTAGTGCATCACTAAAAATGACTAACTGCTATTTTCACAATTTAATTTCCACTACTAACTCTGATGACAAACAGAACACAGTACAGGTATGGGACCTGTTATCGAGAATGCTTGGAACCTGGGGTTTGTCCAAATAATGGATCTTTCTATAATTTGGATCTCCATACCTTATGTCTACTAGAAAATCATTTAAGTATTACATAAACCCAATCGGTTGGTCTTGCCTCCAATACGGATTAATTACGTATATCTTAGTTGGGATCAAGTACAAGCTACTGTTTTACTGTATTATTACAGAGAAAAAAATGGATTATTTGGATAAAATGGAGTCTTTGGGAGATGGTTATTCCTTAATTCTGGACTTTCTGGATAACAGGTTTCTGAATAACGGACCCCATACCTGTTCACAGGTAGATTTATCCATGGGTTTAGGCATCAGGCAAAACACCACTCTGTAGTAAAACAGAAATCAATTATGGGGTAGCTGCTGTCTATACAGCGAGTACTGTGCACAGGTCCAATTAAACCAAGGTAAATATCAAAGACATGCACAGTTTCTCGCTTAAAAACATTTATTGGTGCATATAAACCACAAAAAATAACATATCAATATTCAATTCACACACACCACAAAGCAGTGTCTCCCCCCCAGTCTGCCTACCTGTTGTTAGCCACACCCTCCTGACGCGTTTCGCGCTATTGGGCGCTTCATCAGAGGAGGTGAGAAACTGTGCATGTCTTTGATAAAACACCACTCTGTGCCTGCCATTGCTCTTAACACTAATATATGGAAAGCACCCCAGTCTACTAGAATATCATGTAAACATTAAATAAACCCAATATTATTATTATCCCAGATTGCTGATTATGTGTATGTGTGCACTAAATAAGGGAGTCAGGAGGCTTATTAAGCATATGCATGTGAGGAAACTTGGCTGCCCATATGTGGAGCTCCCTCCCAGTGCGGGAGGTAAAGTGTCGGTGGGAGGTGTGGGCCCTCCGGTGGGGGAAAAAAATTTAGCCCTGATAGGTGTCTTTTAAAGGGGACCATCACCCACAACTGAAAATCTGTATAATGAAAGTCCTTTTCAAATTAATCATGAAACCCAAATTCTTTTTTTTATTAAAAGAACCATACTGGTTATAAACTTATTTAAAACTCTCAGCTGTCAATCATTTATTGCCTGCCACTCCTCTATGCCTTAGGCACTGCCTATGCCTAGAGGTCACTGCATTCCTTACATTTCCCCTCCATCTCCAACATTTAATTTTGCAGCCAGTGCATGGACATGGCCCCATTTTGGTGCATAAACAAGATTTTGGCATGATCTAAAGCTTGTCTTAATAACTGTGTCCACAAAATGGCTGCCGCCTGTGATTGTAAATTCCAAGACTAAAAGAAACAAGCTTTAAAAAATTTAAGTGAAGTTTATTTTGCTTGACTTAACATCATAAAACAGGATTTGGAATAATTTTTTTAGGGTGACAGGTCCCCTTTAAATAGTTATACATGTGGCTACATTTATTTGCATTCGGTTGGCCACCAAATCTAACAGTCTTAAATTGATATACTCTATGCTTATTCCAAAAACAGAACATTATTGAGAAAGGCAAATTCACTTTGGGTTGCCACTGTGTTCGGCCCCATGGTGAATTCATTTGCTAAGTAATGCAGCATTGCTCCACCATTTTTGTTCCTTTTGTCAGACATAAGGTGGCAATACAAACAAGGGAAAGTTGTGCTCACCACTAATTTTTAAAACCATTAGGCGGGGGTGCAATGAGGCTGTGACCACAAAAGTAAAACTATTAGTGGTGAGCACAACTTTCCCTTGTTTGTTATAGTTATACAGGAGCAGTGACCAGCTCCATGTTGTAGCTCCCACCCCTCCCAGCTATAGTCAGGTGATCCCACTGGTGTCTAATAAAAGGGCAGCCAAGTTTGGGAGTTTTACTTTGAAAGCAGCAAGTTAAGTTGCAGGTAAGATTTAGTCCCTTTGTAAAATGTATAATTAAGCGATTGAATTCTTAATGAATCAGATGAAAATTAAGCGTAGGACTGGCCAGATATGGGATGACTTTGACGTAGTTGGCCAGCTTAAAAATATTTCATATATTATATATTATATGGACAAACAATCCCTGTTTTGTTTAAAGGGTAAGGCATTTTTCAGTAGCAGTATGCACAAAATGTCTCTGTCTTAAATATATTGATAATGGGTTGAGTGCAGAGGACTCTTGTATTTGTCTAGAAGGTGGCTATACACCATAAGTCCCCCGACACCACAGGTAAGCTGCTGAATCAGTCTAAAGGTGGCCATAGACAGGCCGATAAAAGCTGCCGACAAACTGCGTCGGCAGCTTATTGGCCCATGTGTGGCCCTCCGATGGGCTTCTCCAATTGATATCTGGCAGAAAGTTGGCCAGATGTTGATTGGGCAGGGGTAAAATTCCCGTTGGATCCTGGACCGTATGTGTTTGTTGATGCTGTCCCACAATCCGACCGCCCGTATGATCCAATCATTGGGCCCTAGGGCCCATGCTTGGATCAGCCCGATATCACCCACCTCAAGGTGGGCATATCGTTGAGATATCCACTCGTTTGGCGAAATTGCCAAACGAGCGAATCTCTGTGTATGGCTACCTTATAGGAGCTGAATCAGCAAATTAAATCTGCTCATTTATAGCCACCTTTAGATGTTCAGTGCAGTAGAATTTGGCATTTTACTCTACATGCACAAGCTGAAGTCTGAGGGTCACCTTGAAAAGGTAATGCAATGGCTGCCACACTACTTCTTGCCTGGAGCTGGGATGCCTATGCGGTGATGGTGGAGGAGGTGCCAAGCTCATTTTCCATAAATATCACACCTATGTCAAAATCAGAGCATAGGAACTATAAATATTTAATATTGTATCTACCGCGATCTCATAAAGCTAATGGAAGTTCAACCTAACAACAGTATGGAGAGTAGAAAAAGAGACCCCCCTTAAAGGAAACTCTGTGACATTTCCTTGGAAAAATACTGGTGACAAACGACAGACACATCTCCCTGTATGACATTAGCCTAATGTTTCCTCTCACCTGTCATTGTGAATGTTTGCTTTTTTAAAGGGGACGCACAAAACCTGCGGTTAGAATATTTATTTTGGAACATTTAAACAGTATAGTTGAGCTGATAATGGTGCACTTCTGTGCCAAAAAGATGCCACGCTAAACTGATGGAATTATAATGATACTTAAGAGATCAGGTCTTGCTCTTTGTGTGCTCAGATGTTAAGTAATGAGAGTATGTCTAATTAGCAGATGATTTATTTATTTAGTTTCAGTGTTAGTTGTTCCTGAGCTGGAGCCATTAGCAAAGCACCTCGATTAAGGTGGAAAATTGCCAAATTACAGATCAATAAATATTTGATTTTTATAGCATTGTGATCCAGTTACCAAATGCCAGGCCAGTCTTCCATAAGGAGCAATGAAAGCTAACCTTCCGCAATGCAGATAAATGGCTCAGTGATTCTGCCCACTTTTAGTTACTTTGCATACAGATTCTTTTTCCTTTAAATAAAGCCGATTAATAAAGCCGGATTTAATGGAGCAGAAATTGCACTTTGCCTAATTGATCTTATAGATTTTTTTTTTGGCAGTCAAAAGGACTATTGTTGGTACATATTGTAAAATTCAATGGGAAAGATTACATCAAAATGGACTTTTAGCTGCCTCAAACCTGCTTGCACTGGGTGCAGGATGCAAATGTTTTTGCCCCCCTTAGTGCCCTAGAACTTGTGTTGGACACATAAAAAAGCCCCTCGGTTAGGGACATATTTTAAAACAGCCCTGTGTTATGGCCCTAATGCTGGAGTACATTTTCATCTAACATTATTTACTGGGCTGTCCCAGCTGGAACTAATATAAAGAACAAAAAGGCCACTATATGGGCTTCATCTAAAAGTGTATGCATTTGGTGGTGAATAAATGGTTTATATTGAGATTATTTATTAGTTTACAAGGCAAACAGGAACAGAGCTGCCGATCAATGTGGAGCCAGAGCCAAAACATAAAACTTTATATAAAGAGGTTTCAGAATAAAAAGTACCAAGTATCAGACTAAGGGCAGCGATTTCGCAGTGATCCGACGCACTGTGCAAAATCGCAGGCGTCACGTTGGATGCGACGGAAACAAGGTAAGTAATTAAATTGTTGCATCGTTGATGCGACTGTCGGATGCAGACGCTGCGTCTGCATCCGAAAGTCGTGTCGCATCAACAATGTGACACAATCCGACACTGCCATTACTTACCTTGTTTCCGTCGCATCCGACGCGACGCCTGCGATTTTGCGCAGCGCGTCGGATCGCTGAGAAATCGCCCGTGAAGTCCTGCCCTAAAGCTGCCATAGAGACTAGTGATGTGCGGGCCGGCCCATACCCACGGGAGCCGCTGGTTTTCCCTACGGTTCGGCAGGTTCATGCCGACCCCGCACTTCCATTTGCCGGGGTTGAGCTTTTCTTCCTGCTCGCCCCGCCCGCGACCTTGAACAGCCGGCTTCCAACTTCATTTTTTTTTTTCTGACGTCATCAGCGGGGCGGGTTGGCGCAGCTCTAAAAAAGGAAGCAGGAAGTCGGGCGGGTCAAGGGAGGGTGGGTTAGGATTGGGTGCGGGTTTTATCTGACCCGCACATCTCTAATAAAGACCCTTATTAGGCAACAATGTCCAAGATTCTTTAGATGTGTAAAGGAAAGCTTCCGCACCTGCCCAATGTAACTACAGCCCTTTAGCAGTGCAGATCTGTGCCTTTCAAATATACACATGCTCTGAGCTGCTCTCACTTACCTGAGCTTAGGGACCAACGCACAATATACTGAATGTAGATGTCACAATATAGGGCTGAGCTCAGAAACCAGGACATTTTGCACCAGAATAACCAACCCTGTAGCATCAGCTTATTTGACAGACAAACATCATCTGCTTCATGATTTGTGACAACCCCTAAGCTTAGTTTCTAATAAGCTGCTGAAAGCCCACTGAGCATGTGCAGTGTCACAGACACTCCTAGCAGAATCCAAGATGAACACTCCCGTGACAACTTTGAAGGCCTGGATCATTACTGCCAGGGGCGTTTCACCATGAGGCAAGGTGAGTACGTTGCCTCAGGCGTAGTGATGGGCGAATTTATTCACTTCGGTGAAGCGAAACGGCGCAAATTCGCCCATCACTACTCAGGCGGCATCTCCCCAGTAGTTACCAGGGGCAGCAAAAAGCCACTCCTGGTAAATTTAAGAGCCGAATTTCTGCTAATTAAACCAGAAATGCGTGTTTTCTAGCGCAGAGAGCTTGATTTTGCTCTCTGCTCTAGCGATGCAGCCCCCTCTGGACCCCGTCGGAATTTCCAACGACTCCTCAGGTGGCAGTAATAGCTGAAGCGCACTTGATTACTGCTTTACAGATGGTGAACTTTAGAGGGAAAATTTATTAAGGTTCGAATGATAAATTCAAATTTTCAAAACTCACAAATTCAAGTTGGGAATAATCCAAACTAATCATACCTGGGAACAACTTGAATTCGATAGTACGCCATTCCTAGCCTTTTTTTCGGAGAAAAATCTTGATTCGAGTTCAGTCAAATTTGATTCGAGTTTTCGAAATAAGATACTATTCTGGTTTCAAGGTCATTTGAGTTATTTCGAGGTTAAGGAAAACTATAACTCGGCCGTTGATAAATACGCCCTTAGGACTGGATCAATAAGTTCATTAAATACAATATGGCATTTCTATACGCAGATAATGCAGAAATACCCTCACAAAACACACATTTCTGTCTCAGCTGCTTCCACTACTTTTACATGATGAAAAAAACACCAGCAACGCACAGTCTTAAGATTTCCATTTTATTTACATTGTTAAATAGGTTTTAGAATTTCTCAATTTACACGTCAGAACAGAATATCTTATTGCAATTCAAACCATGAAAAATACAGTAAGCAGCTGCAACGGACAACGGGCATATTGCTTGCACTGCTGCGTGGGGAATCTGCTTACAGTAAAGCCTCGAGAGAAATACAATATGTTCCTAAAAATGAAACTCAACATCTTTCTTGATTTATTATAAAATAAACTTTGCCTTGTGTATAATGGTCATTTTTTATTCGCTAGTCAAGCAACAACATGGCTGACGGATGTCTAAAGGAACATGAAACTCTTGCACAAAAAACCCTTTATTCAGTGGCTTGCGGGCTACACAATGCTGCCCAGAAACATTACAGCATAAGACAAGCAATGGGTCATTAAAGGGGTTGTTCACCTTTAAATCAACTTTTAGGGCAAAGACACACGCTGCGCTTCCGGGAGATTAGTTGCCCGGCGACAAATCTCCTCTTCGAGACGACTAATCTCCCCGAACTGCCTACTCTACCTCTGGCACTCGGAGCTCTTCGTTTTCCTTAGTCGCCCGAGTTTTCCTCGTGTGTATGATATAGAGAGTGATATTCTTTGTAGGAAAGCACATAATCCACTATTTTGGATTTGTTCGAACTGAATCCGAACCCTAATTTGCATATGCAAATCAGCGAGGGGGAGGGGGAAAAGAAAAACTTGTGTGCAGTACTCGGCTAAAAATTTTTTGATTCTTTGTTTTGTGACAAAAAGTCATCTGATTTAAAGGTGTGGTTCACCTTTAAACAATTTGTAGTTTTCAGATAGATCACCAGAAATATAAACTTTTTCCAATTACTTTCTATTAATTAAGTTTCATTTTTCACCTTCTAAAGCAGCTATGGGAGGGGGGGTCGCCGACCCTGTAAACTGTTCTAAATTGATACATTTAGTTGATACATTTCTTATCTTTGTCCCTGCTGAGCAGAATCTCTGGGTTTCATTACAGGCAGCTGTTAGAATTGATACAATAGTTGCTAATACTCCAGAGATGCTGCTGAGAAATGGATCAACTAAATGTTGCAAAATTGTAACAGTTTAGAGTCTCCACCTGAATTACTGAGCTGCCAGACTCAAACACCAGAGACAGGAACGTTCAACTTTAAACTTAGATTTTGGAAAAACAGTAAAAAATAAATAACGGAAAGTCATTGAAAAAAGTCTTTATTTCTGGGGAACAATCTGAAAACAACTGAACTGAAAAAAAAGTGGACATCCCCTTTAAAGGATTCGGATTTGGTTCAGCCAGTCACAAGGATTTGGTCGAATCTGCTGAAAATGGCTGAATACTGAACAGAATCCTGGATTAGGTGCATCCCTAATTCTCAGTTAATGTGCAATTGGTTTTCATTTGTTTTTTATCCGTGTATTTTTTCCCGTTATTTAGCAGCTCTCTAGTTTGCAAATTCAGCAATCTGGTTGCTAGGGTCCAAATTACCCTAGCAACCATGCACTGATCTGAAAAGGACACTGGGCTATGAACACAAGAGGACCTGAACAGAAACAGGAGTAATAAAAAGTAGCAATAACAATACATTTGTAGCCTTACAGCACTTCTTTTTAGATAGGGTCAGTGACCCCCATTTGAAAGCTGGAAAGAGTCAGAAGAAAAAAGGGAAATAATTCCAAAACTATAAAAAATTAAGGGCAATTGAAAAGTTGCTTAGAATTAGCAACATATTAAAAATTTACTTAAAGGAGTTTTCGCCTTCAAATTAACTTTTGGTATGACGTAGAGTGATATTGCAATTGGTTTTCATTTTTTATTATTTGCGGTTTATGAGTTATTTAGCTTTTTATTCAGCAGCTCTTCAGTTTGCAATTTCAGCATTCGGGTTGCTAGAGTCCAAATTATCCTAGCAACCATGCACCGATTTGAATAAGAGGCTGGAATATGAATAGGAGAGGCCTGAATACAAAGAGGAGTAATAAAAAGTAGCAATAACAATAAATATGTAGCCTTACAGAGCGTTTGTTTTTAGATGGGGTCAGTGACCCCCATTTAAAAGCTGAGAAGAATCCAAAGAAAAAGGCAAATAACTAAAAAACTATATAAAAAAAAAAAAAAATGATGAAGACGAATTGAAAAGTTGCTTAGAATTGGCCATTCTATAAAATACTAAAGTTAATTTAAAGGTGTATCACCCCTTTAACGGTCTCCTTGGCAAACAACTGTCACATCAGCTTTGCATCAATAACAGATAAGGTGGTACTAAAATGACCAGTATAACGTCTATCATTAAAGGAGAACTAAAGCTTAAATCACAGCACTTTAGACCTGTGCCTCGGAAAACACCTCCATCTCTCATTGCTGATTTATAGCACCTGAACTGACCCCCAAGTTTAGCTTCTAAGATCCAAAGATGGGGAGCTTCCGTGGACAACTTTGAAGGCCTGGATCATCGCTGTTACAGGGCTGCAGAACCTCTTGGTTAAATACAGTAACTTTAGGGTATCAAGTACAGCATTTCTAGCCATATTCATTTTTAGGCTCAAGTTATCCTTTAAACTTTGAAATGTCAACTTCAAGCAACTGAAAACTGAAGAAAAAACTAAACAAATGGAAATGTCCATTTCACAGTCAAGGAAACTACACGTATACAAAATGGATCAGCTTACCCGGCAACAGCATTTTTTTTTTTGATATCCGCAAAAGGTTTTTTATTTTAGCTGCTGTAGACAGTGGCGGAACTACCGGGGGAGCAGGGGGTGCGAGCGGGCCAGGGCCCGCACCCCCTCAGGGCCCCCCGGCAGTCCGTTCGCCGCTGAAAATGCCAAATGCGGCGGTACGGAGGGGGGCGGGGCCCGGCTGCGCGTCACGCACCAGGGCCCGCCCCCCTCAACGAACGCTACTGGCTTTAGAATGAACACAATCAATAATGCTCTATAATGGAATAATAATAATAGTGTATAGAAACCAACATGGGTAACAAGACAGCGGTGTTCTTTTGTATAAATGGATGGTCATTAGCAAGGAGGAGTATTACTACGCACAAGCACATGAGATGTGTCAGCCTAAAGCTGGAGAATGCGGTTAAAGGAACAGTCACACCAAAAAATGAAAGTTTTTAAAGTAATAACAATATAATGCGATGTTGCCCTGCACTGTGTTTTCTTCAGAAACACTACTATAGTTCATATAAACAAGCTGCTGTGTAGCAATGGCGGAAATTAAAAAAAAAAAAAAGACTATACAGCACAGGTTAAATAGTGGATAACAGATAACACCATTATGTTCTACAGAGTTTATCTGCTGTGTAACCTGAGATTTTTCTCCTTTGAATGGCTGCCCCCATTGCTACACAACAGCTGATTTATATAGCCATTTATCAAATATATTGATCCCGCGACTCATAATTAGTAAAAAGTTTAATTATATTAACATATTAAAAATAGTACATATTGACTCTGTATGACCCCCACCTTAAGTGTTTCATCCTCTCCGGGACTTAATCATAGATGCTTAAGTACCAGAGGGTATGAAACGCATAAGGTGGTTCATACGGTGTCAGTATGTACTATTTTTAATATGTTAATGTAATAAAACTTGGACTTTTTAATAATTATGAGTCACGGGATATATATCTTTGATAAATGTCTATTTAATGGTGCCCTGGGAACTGTCCAATATGGACTGGCAATAAAGACTCCCCCAATTATATATTTTCTCCTAGCTTATTTATATAAACATAGTGTTCCTGAATCAAACTTACCAGTGCAGGAAACACTGCATTATTATTATTAACTAGGGATGCACCAAATCTAGGATTCGGTTCGGTATTCGCCCAGGATTCTGCCATTTTCAGCAGGATTCGGCCGAAACCTTATGCCTGGCCAAACCGAATCCTTAAAATCAAGTGAAAATTTTTTTTTAGCCGAGCACAAACTGTTTTTATAGAGCGCCAACATATTGCGCATCACTGTTATATTTTTATTACTATGAAAAACTTTTATTCATGATGTTACGGTTCCTTTTTTTTAAGACAAAATACTAAGGATGCACCGAATTCACTATTTTGGATTTGGCCAAACCCCCGAATCGTTGGTGATTCGGGCGAATACCGAATCCGCATATGCAAATTAGGGGCTGGAAGGGGAAAATATTTTTTACTTCCTTGTTTTGTGACAAAAAGTCATGCAATTTCCCTTACTGTCCCTAATTTGCATATGCAAATTCCGATTTGGGCGGGTCAGAAGGATTTGGCCAAATCCAAATCCTGCTGAAAGAGGCTGAATCCCGAACCGAAACCTTGTCGAACCACTAACCGAATCCTGGTCGAATCCCGATCCGAATCCTTGTCGAAACCCTGAACCAAATCCTGGTTGAACCCCTAACCGAATCCTGGTCGAATCCCGATCCGAATCCTTTATTCAGTGCATCCCTACAAAATACTCGAGACAAAACTCCATTTGCTATAGGACTGTTCTGAGCCATATAGTTTGCTGCAGTGACCAATAAAACGTACCAATTTCTCGGCAGTTTTCAACCTCACTATTAAAAAGGTCAGTTATTCTGTCTAAGACTCATAAACTACTGATAATTAATAGCACTTAAAGGTTCAAGTCTTCACGGCTGCCCCTTCACCTCCCATAAAATGAAATGTCATTTCTATAGAGAGGCTTTCATTTACTGAAGGTCTTCTGCTCATAAACCACAGGAGTATTTCAAAGCACATAAAATACAGACGTGCCTCTACTGTGAATTATTCAATAAATGCAGTGAAAGGTGCTAATGATCTGCTACTGTGACAGTGATTGGTTAAATGAACCACATTTTCAAGATTACTTGGAACTCTCTGAACCTTCTGTTGAACAGAGACACTGAAATTCAGCTGATAAATGCTCACGTCTGCCACCCATATATTCACATGCAGTATTTATATGCATTTATTTCCGAGGGACTTCCTATCATTGCTCAATAGTCGGGAAACCCTGACCCGCACCCGACCCTAACCCACCCTGCTAATACCCGCGCCTGCTTCCGGGGGTCCCACGCCGCTGATGATATCACAATGTCACAAAAGGGGCGGGGCGAGCAGACGCAACACTATAAAACCGGAACCCGGAAGTCGGATGCCGGCATTTGAAGGTGGCGGGGAGAGCAGGAAAAGAGCTCAACCCGCACGCGAGGAACAATGCGAGTTCGACCCGAGCCCGCCTGTATCAGGGCGGCCCACACATCACTACTGTTCAAGTAGCTGTAGTATCCTGAAGTCAGGATCAGATAATAGATATTAATGGAAGATGTAGGAGTAAGATCCTAGTATATATACTTATGGAATCCGTTATCAGGATAACCGTTATCCAGAAAGCTCAGAATTACGGAAAGGCTGTCTTCCAGAGACTTCGTTTTATCCAAATTTTTTAAAAAATATTTCTCCTTTTTCTCTGTAATAATAAAACAGTACCTTGTACAGAAATGGGACCCGTTATCCTGAATGGTAGGGACCTGTGGCTTTCTGGATAACGGATCTTTCCGTAATTTGGATCTTCATATATTGTCTACTAGAAAATCATTAAATAAACCCAAATAGGCTGGTCTTGCTTCAAATAAGGATTTATTATATCATAGTTTGAGTCATGTAAAATGCTCTGTTTTATTACTACAGAGAAAAAGGAAATCGTTTTTAAACATTTGGATAACATGGAGTCAATGGGAGACGGCCGTAATTCAGAGCTTTCTGGATAACAGGATTCCGGATGATGGATCTCAGGCCTGTACTTAATATAAACTAAGATATAATTAATCCTTATTGGAAGCAAAACCAGCCTATTGGGTTTATTTAATGTTTACATGATGTTCTAGTAGATTTAAGTTAAGGCATGAAGATCTAAATTACAGAAATATCCGTTTTTGGAACACCCTAGGTCCCCAGCATTCTGGATAACAGGTCCCATACCTGTACATACTATAAGGCAACATACGAATGGATCCAGAGCTGGGCATATACAATGAAATCCCAGAACAGATCTATTATCTGCAGCCCCCCTGCTATATGTATTAGTGAAGACGTCAGTCGTGCAATGTAGACATCTTACTTGGGATATTCCATCTCGTTCTGTCCTGAGTTATTCCTTAGTAGATCTCCGTCTCCCTATTTTAACAAAAGTGCAGCTGAATAATAAACAAGGAGAAAATACAGAGATCAAAAAAAGGCAATGAATATTTTGGCATACTGTATATTAAAGTCTAGGTAGAGATAAAGAATGAACTTGCTGCAGGGACGATTAAACAATGACATTGAAAGTCCCCATAAGATGGAACGCACTCAGCCGGGAGGAAGAACTATCATCTGCTCTCCAGTTTCTTTCCTTCCAGCACCATCTGGATTTCTTTGGCATCCAACGTTTCGTACATCAGTAGAGCTTCTGCCAAGTTTTTATGCTCCTTAGCGTGGGTCTTCAAGATGTTCTTAGCACGTTCATAGGACTCCTGGAGAATGATATGGGGACCAGTAAAATAGTAAGAACAATAACATTTCCGTAATTATTGAACGATGTGGAAGTCATTTTGAGAGGAGTGGCTAATATGGCCTTAGTCAGAACAATATGGACTCTACAGACTGACACAAATACCTTCCTTCTACTACCTCTTTACCACCCCTCATTACCTTATCCTCTTAACAAGGGGTCCTCAACTTTTTTTGGCCAGGGGACCGGTGGACCAGGGGAGTGGGTCGGCTTCCAATTCTGGAGCGCCAGCGTTCAATTTGGTGGCCCAGTTGAAGACTGTCCGCAGTCCAATGGTTGGGGACCCCTGCTTTAAGCCAGTCGATGTATTCAGTCCAAGCCCCCCTTAGTTCATATGTTTAGAAATATTTGCTGCTCCAGATATTCTTTGAATTCTGGCTGATGCTGCAAAGTTTTCATTTATGTTTTCACCCTAACTGACCTTAAAACTTGGCTTCCAAGGCTATCTGTGATAAACAGGCATTGCCCAATATTTGTCCAAACAGGCCTACGCTCAGATTTGGGGAGATTAGTCGCCTGGCGATAAATCGCCTCTTCTTCGGGGCGACTAATCTCACCGAACTGCCTCCCGCCGGCTAGAATGCAAAATCGCAGACGGGATGGCACTTGGAGCACTTCGTTTTCAGAAGTCGCCCGAAGTTTCCTCATGAGGCAACTTCGGGCGACTGATTTTATCTGGTCCTGTGGATCCGTCTGAGTGCCGGTCGGTCCTGTCTCTTCTACATATCCTGTGACATCACTTCCTGCCTGAGTCTCTCCCAATTATAGCTCTGGGCTCAGATTACGGCAGGGAGGAGAGAAAGAAACTGAGCATGCTCAAGCCCAAGCCCTGGAGGTCTGAGCTGAAAACAGGGAGTCTGATACAGAAGTCCATGTGTACACAATAGAAGGAAAGCAATTTGATCAATTTTGTTTGCAAGTAACCACTCCTATTTATCCCAATAAGCTTAGTAAGAGTGATTTAATGGGATGACTAAATACCAAGAAGTCCAAAGAGTTGGGAACATGTCACACTCTAAGGCAGGGGTCCCCATCTTTTTTTACCCGTGAGCCACATTCAAATGTAAAAAGAGTTGGGGAGCAACATAAACATGAAAAAGTCCCTTGAGG
This sequence comes from Xenopus laevis, assembly GCF_017654675.1. Lineage (NCBI taxonomy): Eukaryota > Metazoa > Chordata > Amphibia > Anura > Pipidae > Xenopus > Xenopus laevis. The sequence goes on from NC_054382.1 coordinate 18,411,997, forward strand.
TGCCAAATAAGGGCTGTTTGGCTATTTGGTAGCCCCTATGTGGACTGGCAGCCTATAGGAGGTTCTACTTGGCACTATACTTAGTTTTTATGCAATTAAAACTTGCCTCCAAGCCTCGAATTCAAAAATAAGCCCCTGCTTTGAGGACACAGAGCAACATCTAAGGGGTTGGAGAGCAACATGTTACTCATGAGTCACTGATCACTGCTCTAAGGTAACTACTGACATAGCTGCTATGCACAGACATAATGCTGGTATAGTTTATATAAAGCGACTGTGATCATCTGCAGATAACATGTACATATAGCAATAAGCTGCATATAAATGAGTAACTGTATATAATAATTTGCAACAGTAGTCTGCATGCCAGTGCCTACCTTTAGAAGTGATCTGACTTCTTGCTCTATAGCAGCTTGTGTTTCAGGACTCAGTTTCCCAGTATCAGAGTAAGTCATCACCCCCAGCTGTGAAGAAAAACAAGGAGTCTGTAGGTAGCAATTTTAAACATGCTGTGCAGATCTGTAACTAGCTCAGGGATTGTTTGCACTATGATCTAACAGGCTACATATTGCCTACTTTACATCTATCATTAGTAATCAAATAATAGCCTTATGCATATTGTCTACCAAATAAATTTAAAGGGGATCTATTGCAAAAATGAAAATGTAATATAAGCTTCATTATATTGAAACTTTCTAAATACAACCAATTAAATATGAAATATCTGAAATAATCAAGTTCATCTTTACTATCCCTCTCTCGGCATCTGTTTCTCTTCATTCTGTCTTCTTGTAACAGTTGAGTGTCAGATATTCATGGACATGATGCTGATAGAGGAATAGTGAATTTAAACTTGATTATTTCAGAAACAATGCAGAATTTTATAATTACATTTAGAAAGTTTCTTATTTCGGTATGATTAAGCTTATGTAAAATATTCATTTTCGTGATATTTCCCCTTTTGGTTCAGGTTTACATGCAACCTGGGTGAGAGTACATATTTGGGTGCACCTCTAGAACTACTTTGCCTGGCCAATCAGACTGTACAATGCAGCTTTAACTCTACAATATATTTCCTATATGGCAAATCAAATGTGCAAGTAACAGCTATTTTTTTTTTTTTTTTAAATCTAAAAATGAAGTAAACGTTTTCTTTACCTTTTCACTCATTCCAAATCTAGTCACCATCATCTTAGCTATTGTTGTAGCGCTGTCAAAATCACTAGATGCACCTTGTAACAAAAAAAGCCATTAAAAGCAATTCCATGCGGGCGATAAAATGGTAAAAAACATACATTTAAAATGTGACTTTTAAGGGCTACCTGTGGTTATTTGGTCAGTGCCAAAAATGATTTCTTCTGCCACTCTTCCACCCATGCTTACATCCATCTGAGCAAGAAGCTGAGATCTGGTCTCACTCCAGCGATCGTTCTCGGGCAGTAGAGACACCTACAAGGACATGAATGAGTTGATTGAAGTTGAAGACAGATTAATTTGCAAACAAGGTGGTAGCACTGCTGCATGGTGGCAAAGAGCATATGTATACCCAGTGGGAAGATCACCTTAAAGGAAAACTATACCGCCCGAACAATGTAGGTCTCTATAAAACTATAAAACAGCTCATAAGTAAAACCCTGCTTCATGTAAATAAACCATTTACATAATAATGAACTTTTTTAGTGGTATGTGCGCCATTGGGTAATCCTAAATAGAAAATTGCCATTTTAAAAAAATAAGGGCCGTCCCCTGGGATCGTAGGACTCACAGTGCACACAAACATACCATACATGTTAGGTCACATGAGCCAATTAAAAGACAGAGTTGTGTCTTTTGCTTCAACACTTCTTCCTGTTACAGTTAGAGCAGCAGTATTTCTGGTCAGGTGATCTCTGAGACAGCACACAGACCATCACAAAATGGTAGTTCAAGGCAAGAGATGTAAAAGAACAATATTTAATTAAATATATATTCCAATTTGGCATATGTTGCTTAAATATTTATTTTGGGGTAAAGTTTTCCTTTAAAGGGAATCTCAGTCCACCCAATATTTTTATAGACACTGTATCACACTCTCTCTCCACTGTGTCCTTGTACTTATTCCTTTTTAATTATGATTACTGCCCGAATGTATAGTAAATGGAACCCCATTCACCCAATAACTATTTATACCAAGCTATTCAGTTGCAGACCAACTGCATGCACTCTAAAACTTACCTTTAATGCCATCCTCTCTTTAAGATGCAAACAGATGATAATTCAAAGAAATGACACTTACATGTCCAAGTGTAGGACCTCTTGGCATGATTGTCGCTTTATTGATGGGCATCGCATCTTTTGTGTAGTATGCAATAACTGCATGGCCAGACTCATGGTAGGCAGTGATTGTCTTGTTTCTGCGGTCTATTTCTACACTTCTTCTCTCAGGTCCTAAATAGTGCAAGGGAACATTTTAACCTGGAAAATGCAATCGTACTTTTACAGGTCAAAAAAAATGAAACTTGGGGTAGGACTCCACGAGCGATTTCATCGCGACCCGACGCGCTGCGACAGAACTCATGCGACTAAAATAAGGTAAGAGATAGAATTGTCGCAGCGTTGATCTGACGCGATCCGACAGTCGTGTAAGCAAAGATGACATTTATATGTGCTGACACTACTTTTTATTCAATAAACTTGCCTGAATTAAAAAAAAAAAAAAAAACACCCTTCATCTTGGTCCAAAAAGTAGTCTAAGGGGTATGGAGAAATAGCTACACTTGTTAAATGGGCTGAAATAAAAGGGATTCTCATGAGGATGTTCTATTGCAATCTAAAACTTTTTTTGTTCAACTGACCCATAATTATTTTGTCCTTGGCGAAATCTAGCTCCTTCATAGTCACCATATCTTTTCCATCGACTGCAGCCTTCAGCGCAGCCTGGTTGACCAAATTCTCCAGTTCTGCTCCTGAAAATCCTACTGTTCCGCGGGCAATAATCTCCGGGTCAATAGCTGTAGGGTTTATTTCAAAAACACATTTGAATGAACCATGCATCTGACAATAAAAAGGTTTTTTGTTCAACCCAATAAAGGCCAAGGTTCTGTACATGTGGCTTTTGGCAACTACTGCCATTCAGTTAAAGGAGAAGCAAACCCAAAAGTTAAAAAAAAAAAACCCTACTCCCTACCCTACATAGACCCTCGTCTCCCCAGCCTAAGTGTTACCCCAGGCAAATGCCCCTAATTTTTTACTTACCCCTCCATGCAGATTCAGGCATCGGAGTTCACGGGCGCCATCTTCAGCCACTTCGGTAATCTTCAGAATGAGACCGGCGCTTCAGCAATTTTCGTGAGTTTCGGCGCATGCGCAGTTATCGCGAAGCAGAAAATCAATCCAACTGCGCATGCGCCGCTGGTCTCATTCCGAAGATTACTGAAGAGAAGAAGATGGCGCCCGTGAACTCCGCTGGACAGAATCTGCATGGAGGGGTAAGTAAAGACTTACTGGCATTTGCCCAGGGTAACACTTAGGCTGGGGGAGTAGAGAGGGGGGTCTGTGTAGGGTAGGGGTTTTTTTTAACTTTTGGGTTTGCTTCTCTTTTTAAGAAGCACTGTAGGTCTCGTAGCACCTGCCAAATGGGGTCTTGCCAAATGACCCACAGCATTTCACTTTCAACTAAAGAAGAAACAATCCAGTGCAAGTAGCACCATTAAATAAGGGTCACACACAGCAGGAGATGACTACAGACCACCCTACCCCTCACAGGAAGTTCTCATGATCAGTGACAGACCCCCCCCCATAAGGACAATACCATCACTTGAAAGCTTTTTAACACAGACATCAGAATAAAATATATATTAAACTTACACACATCAAATTTGATTTTACTGAGGTACCACTTTAAGATTTCAGTCCGACCCTTCACATCTGGTCTGGGAACTGTGACCTGCATGTCAAACCGCCCAGGTCGCACCAATGCACTGCACAGGATGGCAAAATAATTCAGATAAAGAGAATTAGTTGCAGTGGAATGTAGGCTGCATTTTCTACATAATTGTTTAACTATTCATCACTTTAGGCTATATGATTGCTATGCAATGGGGTATACAAGTAGAATATCTCATTGAACATTTATATAAGGGTTAAAGGAACAGTTCAGTGCAACAATAAAAACTGGGTAAATAGACAGTATGTGCAAAATAAAAAATGTTTCTAATATAGATAGTTAGCCAAAAATGTAATGTATAAAGGCTGGAGTAAGCAGACGGATAACATAATAGCCAGAACCAAACTTCCTGCTTTGCAGCTCTGTAACTCTGCCTGGTAACCAATCAGTGGAAACCAAGAGAGCTGGATATTTAGAATACAGAATACCGACTTTATGGATTTATAGATTTTAAACGTTCAAAATCCATTAAACAGATGTGCATATACAGAATAAAAAAAAAAATAAGATGTAAATATCATGTACCTATTTAACCCCAGCAAAGTGCATACAAAAACTAATGGCTAATTTATATATATTTACATTGATGGAGGTGTCCACACTTACTTTAAATTGCTATATTTACCCACACCAATATGGGACTTAACCTCCAAATGCAAGTAGACAATGCTAGATAACCAATGGCCATACAAAAATATTTAGCTCCGCTCCCACATACCGCTAAATATTATACTACTCATTAATCTCACGGGATCAACCATCTGTCTCGCCACGGAATTAAGCACCCTACTGGCGACTCATACCACAGTTGCGATGGTACATCGCTATCCTCTTTACATGAACACTTATTCACGGATTTATCTAGATTGATGCTTTGTGTACTTGCCAAAAAATTCGTTACAACTGGAAACAATTGGTGGCTTCTATCAACAGCGTGCACGCAGTCTCTCTCATTGTATTGTATCTAATAGTGAGAATCAATAGGGATATTGGGATCCCCACCCCCCAAGCAGCGCTGCTTATTTTAAATGGTTTTAGTAATTTTGGCATGGTGATAATAAATATTGCTTTTTAATTTAACTACTTTTGTATGGCCATTGGTTATCTAGCATTGTCTACTTGCATTTGGAGGTTAAGTCCCATATTGGTGTGGGTAAATAAGATGTAAATATCTTTGCACATACTTATCCAAGGCTTCAGGGAAATTTGTTGCTCCAATGATGATAACACCTTCATTTGTTTTAAAGCTGTAGGAAGAGAAGAAAAAAGGAGTTCACTAAACGACCCACAACTCTTCTTAGGGGGTGGGGAAAAAATAGAATTTTTCCAAGTTTTTTCCCGCACTGGAATTATTTGGGAAAATGTATTGCTAAATGAGGGGAAATAACCTGTGCTGATTTGGTCTGAGCAGACTTCAGAAAAGAATGAGATGATGGAGAACTGCTGATATGTCACAGCTTAAGTATTAAGTGCTCCAAATGTTGCAGAACAATAACTTCAAGCATTCCTCAAAACGCTAATTTGGACTCTTTGAGTTCTAGTTTTTCAGCATCTGGAGCATAAAAACGTGCCTAATTCACTTCTTCAGAATTGTAGAGTTAGAGATTAAGACCCTGATAGGGAAATCGTGGACAGTAAAAGTTAATACAGGTATGAGATCGGTTATCACGAATGCTCGGGACCTAGGGTTTTCTTGATAAAGAATCTTTCTGAATTTGGATCTTCATACCTTAAGTCTACTAGAAAATCATGTAAACATTAAATAAGGTAGGGATGCACCGAATCCTCTATTTTGGATTCAGTCGAACCCCCGAATCCTTTGCAAAAGATTTGGCTGAATACCGAACCGAAACCTAATTTGCATATGCAAATTAGGGGGAAAAAGGGGAAAAAATTAAATCCTTGTTTTGTAACAAAACGTCATGCGATTTCCCTCCCGCCCCTAATTTGCATATGCAAATTCGGATTTGGTTCGGCCAGGCAGAAGGATTCGGCCGAATCCGAATCCTGCTGAAAAAAAAAAGCAGAATCCTGGCCGCATCCCGAACCGAATCCTGGATTCGGTGCATCCCTAAAATAAGGATAAAAGAAATTAATTAAATAAGGATTAATTATATCTTAGTTGGGATCAAGTACAAGCTACTGTTTTATTATTACAGAGAAAAGGGAAATCGATTTCAAAAATCTGGGTAATTTGGATAAAATGGAGTCTATGGAAGATGGCCTTTCTGTAATTCAAAGCTTTCTGGATAACGGGTTTCTGGATAACTGATTCCATACCTGTACCAGCAAATGAATAAAGGAGTGGCATTTCCCCTTTGCAGTTTAAAGTGGCTGCTACTAAATACTGTGGCAGCTAAAAGCTAGGTACGATGCAAACACATTCATAAATAAAGCGAGCGACCTCACCCATCCATTTCTGCAAGAAGCTGGTTAATGGTTTGTCTCGAGTAAGGGTGCATGGGGGATTCTATTCTCTTGCCCCCAACTGAATCCAGCTCATCAATAAAAATAACACAAGGTGCATTGGATTTTGCTTCTCCTAGATAAAATAATAATAACAATAATGAATGAATTATAAATATTTTATTAACATGTCACTGACATCTAAATAAACAAATGCTCTATAAGGCTACAAAACAAATGTACGGTTATTACTACTTTGTATTACTCTGTTTTCTATTCAAGCCCTCTCCTATTCTTATTCCAGCCTCTTATTCAAAGCACTGCATGGTTGCTAGGGTACTTTAGCCCACAGCAACCAGATTGCAGAAATTGCAAATTGGAGAGCTGCTGAATAAAAATTCTAAATAACTTAAAAACCACAAATATTAAAAAATGGAAAACCAGACGCAAATTATCTCAGAATTTCACTCTCTACATCATAAGGTGGTTTATTTCCAGCTTAATAAAGAACATGAGCGTGCAGGCGAGTGATATTTGATCACCATTTAGCTATTCTTCAATTAGACACCATGGAGAATTCCACGACAACACAAATAATAGGCATCTCCTAGCTACATTTATATATTCTGTAATATCAGATTTTGCAAAATAATCATCATGAGAAAATTAGGGATGCACTGAATCCACTATTTTGGATTTGGCCAAACCCCCAAATCCTTCGTGAAAGTTTCGGCCAAATACCGAACCGAATCCTAATTTGCATATGCATATTCAAACTAAAATTAAGGGTGGGAATGGGAAATCATTTTTTACATGTTTTGTGACAAAAAGTCACACAATATCCCTCCCACCTCTAATTTGCATATGCAAATTAGGATTCAGATTTGGTTTGGCTGGGCAGAATCCGAATCCTGCTGAAAAAGGCAGAATCCTGGCTGAATCCTGGATTCGGTGCATCCCTAGAAGAAATAAACAAGAAAATACAGCAAATACTCCAATGCTTTTGGCAATGACATGCAAATGACTTACTGAAGAGATTTCTAATGCGACTTGCTCCCACGCCAACAAACATCTCATCAAATTCAGAGCCAGACGCATAGTAGAAAGGAACATCAGCCTCTCCTGCAACAGCTCGTGCAAGCAGGGTCTTTCCAGTTCCTGGAGGTCCAACCAGAAGAACGCCTGGAAATATATTGGATTCCCACTTATACCAATAATATTAGCAAAGCAGTGTCGGACTGGGCTGGCGGGAAACCACAAAAAAACCCCCGGCCCTTTTGGGCCCCCGTCAGCCTAGACCCGGTCCTAGATTGGTCCCCAAAACAGGAAAAAAAAGTTGTGCAGCGCAGTGTCGCAGCTAGTGCATACGTGCGGTGCGCCTGACGTTTGCAAATGCGCGCAGTGGGCCTGTCATGCGTGCCGTGCGTCTGCCTGCACCCGACTTCTGGGTTCCTTTTATATTGTGCGCCGCCCCGCGGATAATGTCACAAAAGTGGCGGGGCGAGCAGGCGCAGTGTCTATAAAGGAAGAACCCGGAAGTCGGCAGCTGCGAAGAAGAGTGCGAAGTCAGTCCGAACCGCGGGTATCGGGCCGACCTGCACATCACTACTAACCATACCATTCATATTGTAGCAGTAACAAGGTAATATATGCATATACACACACACACTTCACTTACCACTTTATAAATAACTATTCATTTTATATATAATTATACTGCATATATTCTTTTACCCAAAGGGACAAACTCACCTTTGGGAAGTTTGCCTCCCAAAACTGTGAATTTCTGTGGATTTTTCAAAAATTCTACAACTTCCTGGAGTTCATGTTTAGCCTCTTCAACCTGTTCAGAGCAATAATCCACGCATGATAGTTATTGTTTTGTATCAAAGGATAAATATCTATAGTTGATCACATTTCATTGTATTTTAAGATGGCAAAAACCGAGACACTCCTATGTGAATCTCTGTGAGTTAGGGCAATGACAAATGAGATTAGTTGCCCTTTAGTTAGCAGGCGACTAATCTCCAAATGCTTCCCCATCAGCTAACATGTGGATCACCACAGGGGAAACATGAGGCACCATTACTTTCCAAAATAGTGTGATATTTCCTTGTGAGGAAGCAACTGGCAACTTTGCTCTGTTTATATGTTTCTCCAGCATCGTTACATGTTAGCTACTGGAGGAGATTAGTTGTGGGGTTACTAATCTGTTTCGCTTTGCCTAAAACAGACGTCACTGAACTTCATTTCAGCATATACCTGTGGGCAGGGTGAAATGACACAGACGAATCTCAGAACTACTGAAGCATATCTTGGACTTCTTTATATTAAAGAAAGATCTGTTGTAAAATACCTCTACATACCCCTTTAACATGTTCAAAAGTGACATTTTTCATGTGCACAGGATCAACTGAAGCATCAAGACCGGATGTTGTTCTGAAACGAACTGCAAACAAAAAGGACTATAGAATCATGATGGTTGACTGTGTGTAAAAAAAATATTCAGAGGAAAGTCCATACACCTGGCCATACTAACACAAAGCCTTTACCTGACAAAAACGGGGTCTTTGACAAGCCGTATATCCCGATCAGTAGAAGAACCAAAAGGAACAGCCGTGTCCTCCTCAGTGAATCTGTAAATTTCCACAAGAATAATTTTATATTTTTTAACTAGGGATGCACCAAATCCACTATTTTGGATTCGGCCGAACCCCCGAATCCTTTGTGAAAGATTCGCCCAAATACCGAACCTGCATATGGAAATTAGGGGTGGGAAAGGGAAAACATTTTTTACTTCCTTGTTTTGTGACAAAAAGTCACACAATTCCCCTCCCGCCCCTAGTTTGCATATGCAAATTAAGATTCGATTCGGCCAGATCTGAATGAATCCCGCTGAAAAAGGCAGAATCTCGAACCGAATCCTGGATTCTATGCATCCCTACTTTTAACACTATCTTTATCAATGAACAATTTAATTAAGGAAGAAAAAAAAAACGTGGTCTTTAACCTTTTTAGGTTGCAAATGCTTTCATGGACTGGAAATACACCCCACCTCTAAAACCCTACCTCCCTACCCTACATAGATCCCCCCCTTCCTCCCCCCCAGCCTAGCTGCTACCCTAGGTAAATACCCCAAACTTTTTTCATGGCAGCCATCTTTTTCTTCAGGTCTCCCTCCGGCGCTTCGGCAATTTCCTTGACTTTCGGCGCATGTGCAGTTGTTCGGGACCGGCAAACTGCTCCAGCTGCACATGCGCCGGCACTTACTTCCCAAAGATTACAGAAGAGAAGAAGATGGCGCCCGTGAACTCCGCTGGACAGAATCTGCACCGAGGGGTAAGTAAAAGGTTAGGGGCATTTACCCAGGGTAGCAGCTAGGCTGGGGGGGAGGAGTGAGGGGGGTCTATGTAGGGTAGGGTTTTTTTTATTAAAGGGTTGAATTCTCCTTTAAGGCTCCCCCATTACAGTCAAAATGAAACTGTGAAACAAAGTTCCATCCCGTGTAATGTGAATTGCCCACTATAGAAACTGGCTTCTAACCCCTGCAGAGTGAGTGCTGCACCAACCAAACACGGAGTCCGGACCTGTTTTGGCCAAGGTTGGACATATCTGCTTACCGTTTGTTCTCTGGGTGAGGGCTTGCGCTTTTAGGAAACCTTCAGCAAATCCTGTCTTAAATGTGTCCTCATGTCCATCTGGGATATTTTTATTCTTAACAAGTTTATCCAGGTTGTCCACATCTGGTAACCGATCCCTCATCAAAAACCCCTACAACAAATAGCCCAAAAGGATCAGTGATTAAAAGGAAAACTAAACCCCCCTAACAATGTAGGTCTCTATAAAAAGATATTGCATGAAACAGCTCATGTGTAAAACCCTGCTTTGTGTAAATAAACCATTTTCATAATAATATACTTTTTTAGTAGTATGTGCCATTGGGTAATCATAAATAGAAAATTTTAAAAAATAAGGGATTGCAGGATTCACGGTGAGGCCGCACGTAGACCATCGCAAAATGGTGGTTCAAGGCAAGAGATGTAAAAGGACAATACTTACTTAAATATATATTCCAGTTTGGTAAGATTCGTTAATATGCCACTTAATATGATATAAACTGTTGCTTAAGTATTCACTTTGGGGTTAAAGTTTTCCTTTAAACCTTACAGCCAGCCAAATATACATGCATTTAAAAAGACGTTATGTCTGAGCAGAGGGTGATCCTTTATGGATGGTCAGAATTACCGTAAGAGTGAAACTCTACTGCAAGCTAAAGGAACGAAATAGCTTCTGCTCTTATTACATCATTACCTTCATGAAGGACGGGGCAGTGTTTTCAATTTCAGAGGTTGACTGCAGGCGCTTTGTCTTTAGTTTCAGTGTCTTAAACCCACGAGACTGAATAAAAACTTAAAATGACAAAGTCAGCTTTTTAGTAAAAACATGAAAATTATCTCTATGGCCAAAGATTTTTTTTAAACATTTCAAGAACCAGTTACATCAAAAAAAATTTAAAAAAAAAATTGTTTGTATATAACAAAAAAAAAAAACACCAAGACATATTTCATTTTAAAATCACAAAGCCTTTATTTTTAAATAACTTACTGAAACTTCGCTTGCGCTCCGCTTCAGAAAAAGCATCAAGGCGACGATCTATCGTGCTTCGCTCGATTTCTCCTCCCTGCCTTCTATACCTTCTATAGGAGATACCCATGGAGGAGAAATCGAGCACAGCACGATGGATCGTCACCCTGTAGCTTTTTCTGAAGAGGAGCTTCGGTAAGTTATTTCTAAAAAATGACTTTGCGATTTTAAAATTAAATATGTCTTGGTGTTTTTTTTCGTTATATACAAACGAATTTTTTAAAAAAAACTTTTTGATGTTACTGGTCCTTTAACCTCTTTAAAGGAACATGAAAATATAATGTACTGTTGCTATGAATTGATAAAAGATGTGTTTGCTTTAGAAGGACTACTTAACCCTTTAAGTGCCACAGATCGTAGAATCTACGTTCTGTGGATCAAAGGACCAAAGTGCCACAGATCGTAGATTCTACGATCTCCAGCACTTCCGGGTTCCAGTGCGCAGCGGTTGCATTTAAAACCGCAAGCGCACGTTAGATGCTGGCAGAACCCCCTAGGCAACGAGCAAAACCGGTCATACTCACCGGTCTCCCCACCGATTGTCGCTGGAACCAATAGGAGCGCAGGGCGCACGCAGGGCGCATGGCTGTGACGCGCTCCTGCTGCCCAAATAAATCCAGCCCTCCTGACGCCTCCCCTTTCACTCCTACTGCGCACTTGTGTCTGTTGGAGCCCTCCTGCTGCCTTCCTGCGGTTCTCCTGCTGGTTTGGTCGCCTTGATTGCCTGCCTTGGATTCAGTGAGCTGAACTACAAACACCCTTACACCTTTTATTTTACTTGTTTCCTTCTAATCTCTCTAAATTTGGTTTTTTTTTTTTTGAATATTTTTTTCTTCTGTCTTTATCATTTAGCACACTTTTGTACACTCACACACTTACAGGCATCTTTGCCAAGCACACACTCACACACACTCACACACACACTCACACACACACTCACACACTTCTACACTTTTTCTTTCCCCTATACTTCTTTTCTTTTCTTTCTTTCTTTGCTTTCTTTAGTAGTTGGTTTTTTTTTTGCTAAAACTTTATTTCTACTCTTGTTCTATAATTATCTGCTTTATTTTATTGTATTTTTGCAGTTTTTTACCATTTTCATTGTTGCTTTGTGTTTTATATCTATTATATTGCATTTCACTTTTATTTGCTGTTTGGTGCCTTTACAGTGACGTTGGTGGATCAAGGTTTCTAACCACCAATTTCATTCCAATAGCTGTTATTTTTATTGTCTTAGCTGATTTTTATTATATTTTGTTGTTTTATTCTGCTTTGCCCTTTGCTGCTTGTTTAGTGCCCCCAAAAAAGTTTGCCTTTGCAGTGACGCTGGTTGGTCTAGGTTTCTGGCCCCGATTTCATTCCAATAGCTGTTGTTTTTGTGCTTTAGCTGATTTTTATTACATTTTGTTGTTTTATTCTGTTTTTCATTTGCATTGCCCTTTGCTACTTGTTTAGTGCCCCAAAAAAAGTTGTTTGCAGTGACGCTGGTTGGTTTAGGTTTCTGGCCCCCGATTTCATTCCAATAGCTGTTGGTTTTAGTGCTTTGGGTAATTTTATTCCAGACTGTTCCTTTGCCCTGTTTGCTTGTTTAGTGCCCCCAAAAGGTTCTTTTCGATTTTGGGCACGTGCAGTGTCTTGTCTGTAATCTATTCTGTAGATTTCTGGAAGGAGTTCAAGTTCTAGTTTTTTTTCTTATATTTTGTTGTTTTATTCTGCTTTGCCCTTTGCTGCTTGTTTAGTGCCCCCAAAAAAGTTTGCCTTTGCAGTGACGCTGGTTGGTCTAGGTTTCTGGCCCCTGATTTCATTCCAATAGCTGTTGGTTTTTATTGCTTTAGCTGATTTTTATTACATTTTGTTGTTTTATTCTGTTTTTCATTTGCATTGCCCTTTGCTACTTGTTTAGTGCCCCAAAAAAAGTTGTGTTTGCAGTGACGCTGGTTGATTTAGGTTTCTGGCCCCTGATTTCATTCCAATAGCTGTTGGTTTTAGTGCTTTGGGTGATTTTATTCCAGACTGTTCCTTTGCCCTGTTTGCTTGTTTAGTGCCCCCAAAAGGTTCTTTTCGATTTTGGGCACGTGCAGTGTCTTGTCTGTAATCTATTCTGTAGATTTCTGGAAGGAGTTCAAGTTCTAGTTTTTTTTTCTTCTTCTGATTGTTTGTATTAGCAGGGGTTAACTGTTGGTCAAATCTTGCTGCCTTCTTTTTTTTCTTCTTCTTGGTGTTTGTATTAGCAGGGGTTAACTGTTGGTCAGATCTTGCTGCCTTCTTTTTTTTTTTTATTCTTGTTGTTTATTTTAGCAGGGGTTAACTGTTGGTCAGATCTTGCTGCCTTCTTTTTTTTCCTTTTTCTTCTGGTTGTTTGTTTTAGCAGTGGTTAACTGTTGGTCAGATCTTGCTGCCTTCTTTTTTTTCCTTTTTCTTCTGGTTGTTTGTTTTAGCAGTGGTTAACTGTTGGTCAGATCTTGCTGCCTTTTTTTTTTTCCTCTGGTTGTTTGTATTAGCAGTTGGTCAAATCTTGCTGGATTGGATTTAGGAGCTTCTTGCTTTGCAGTTGTTACTAGTTTTGCAGTGGTCTGTATTTTTCTGGCACAATGGCCAAACGGTTTTATACCGCTGCAGAAGCGGCTAGGTATTGTGAGGACTCCAGCTCAGAGGAATTTAGCAATTCTGATTCGGAGTATGTCCCATCTGATGACTCTACTGATGAATCAGAGGTTTGGTGATAGCAGCACTATTAGCGCAGAGGCTAGTAGTGGCGGCACACTTACTGCTGAAGAAGTAGAAGAAGAGGGAGAGGCTGGTGGCAGTGTGCCAGATGCACCCATGGAGGTAGAAGAGGGTGAGGGTAGTGGTGATGCAGCAGTTGGAGCGCCTATGTGGGGGCCTCCCTGTAATTATGCCCCTGAAATTCCCCCATTCACTGCAGTCACGGGCGTCAAGGTGGACACCACTAACTTTGAAATCCTAGATTTCTTCAATCTTTTTATCACAGAGGCCATCCTACAGGACATGGTCCATTACACAAATTTATACGCTGAGCAGTATCTTGCCAGCCACCCTATACCAGGGTATTCAAGAGCCCAGGCGTGGTATCCCACTACTGTAAATGAAATCAAAAGATTCCTGGCGCTCACATTGGCAATGGGACTCGTAGAACGCAACACCTTAGCTTCATACTGGGATACCACTACAGTCCTTTCCATCCCTCTTTTTTCAGCCGTTATGCCAAGAAACCGTTATCAAATTTTACTGCGGTTTCTTCATTTTAACGACAATGCAGCGGCTGTTCCCCCTAATGAGCCCGGTTACGACAGGCTTTACAAATTGAGGCCCCTTATAGATAGCCTGTCTCAGCGCTTCACAGAGGTCTACTCCCCCTCCCAAAATATATGTGTGGACGAGTCCCTTTTGCTTTTCAAAGGGCGCCTAAAATTTCGCCAATACATCCCTAGTAAGGCGTGCTCGATATGGGATGAAATTTTTACAAACTCTGTGAAAGCAGCTCGGGCTATACTAGTTTTTCATGATCTACGAGGGAAAGGACACTAATTTGGACCCCCCCGGCTGTCCCCTTGACTTGACTGTCAGTGGTAAAATTGTCTGGGAGCTCATTACTCCACTGTTGGGCCAAGGTTACCACTTATACGTGGATAACTTTTACACAAGCATCCCCTTATTCAGAACCCTTTACTGGTTGGACACCCCAGCTTGTGGCACTGTTAGGCGTAACCGCAGAGGACTGCCCAAGGAACTGGTGGATAAGAAATTGAAACGTGGAGAAGTACATGCTCTAAGAAGCGATGAGCTCCTGGCATTAAAATTTGCAGACACCAAAAATGTTTTTATGCTTACTACTATCCACAATGAGAGTGTAGTTGTCCAACACAGAAGTGGTGATAGGCCCGCAAAATCAAAGCCACTCTGTTGTAAAGAATATAGTAAGCATATGGGTGGCGTCGATAAAACCGACCAAATCCAAACTTATTACGACGCCACCAGAAAAACCAGGGCCTGGTACAAAAAAGCCGCAATTTATATGATCCAAATGGCCCTTTATAATTCTTATGTCGTTTACAAAACGGCAGTACCAGGCCCAAAATTGAGTTTTTACAATTATCTGCTGCAGCTGCTCCCTGCCCTTTTGTTTGGTGATGTACAGGAGGTTCCAGAAATGCCTGGCAATGACAATGTTGCCCGAATGGTGGGTAAGCATTTCATTGCCCAAATTCCACCAACTCCTAATAAAAGATATGCCCAGAGAGCTTGTAAGGTTTGCCGTTCCAGGGGTGTTAGAAAAGATGTGCGGTATTTTTGTCCCAAGTGTCCTAGCAAGCCTGCTTTGTGTTTCCAACCCTGTTTTGAGGTGTACCACACTGTGGTACACTACGAGAGGGCTTGAATTCTGTGTTGTGTTGGTAGGTTAGGGCTCTCTGGGTTTGTTGGTGGTAAAAGGATTTAGTAAATCTGTATAGTAAACTTGGCATGCTCTAGGTTTTTATGCACATGCTAGCAGTAGCTGTTTAGGTGTGCTGGCAGAGTGATACTTTTCTTTTTTTTTTTTTTTTTGTGGAGTGGTTTTTCAGATTCAAGCCCCCCTATTGAGATCTAACATTTTGGCAGGTCCCTACTTCTCTTATAACTAGGTATAGATGTTGTTAATAAAAAAAAAAAAGTTTGACAAGGCAAACAATGACAGTTTTTTTTCTGTATAGTAGTGATCTTTGATTTTTTTATATAGGATTTGGCACTGGGTGAGCAGTGCAATGTAGCAGTAAAAACTTGTATGTAGGTTTGTTCTTAGTCTAAATCAAAAACCACACTAGCACACGAGACTTGTATCTGCAGGGCAAGCCCTTGCAAAGGTTTTTACTGCCGTGGTGCCACCGCAGTAAAAACCTTTGCTAGGGCTTGCCCTGCAGATACAAGACGTTACTAGGAGGCCACCGTATCCTCCATTCACTGTGCACCGAGCAAAGCTATATACCTGCACAACGGGTGTGCGAGTGTCTACTCCAATTGTTCTTAGTCTAGGCATTCAGCTTTTGTGTTGAGCAATGGTGTTTTAGACCAGTTGTGTTATGGATAGCACTTCTATTG
The DNA here is from genome assembly GCF_017654675.1 of Xenopus laevis. NCBI lineage: Eukaryota > Metazoa > Chordata > Amphibia > Anura > Pipidae > Xenopus > Xenopus laevis. Next base: position 18,428,069 of record NC_054382.1, read on the forward strand.
CGCTGGTGGTAAATAGCAAAATGAGGTGCTGGTTGGCGAGAGGGCACACGATAGAACTTGTGGTGCGTGATGAATACGTGGGATGATGTGCATCTCTAATGCTGATGCTACAAGTCTTTTATTTTACTGGCACCTCAAAAGCTCGTCTATCAGCGCAGTTATCTATAGTTTTGTCTGTATTCTGAGCAACATTTGCATTTGTTTTTGTAGATTTAGGTATCTCTGGATTTGTGAGTATTTCAGCTGCTAATGCCCCAATCCTCATTGTTGCCACCTAAATTCCTAAACTTCTTAGGACACTTGCATAATTTATGGGCCAAATTTACTATGGTTTCTGTTGGAAAATGTATTTGTAAATGTGGTACAGATTTTGTCATTGGCGAAATAGTGTAGGAAGAAGCAAAGGAATTCGTATCGTAACACCACAGGACAGATGGAACTCAAAGACACTCCACTACAATATATCCGAATAGGTGAGTGAAATATATTTTGGGGTAGTAGCACCCAGATGCAGATCCATAAAGTGGTCCCAAAATTCCCTGGGAGATAAATCTTAACTTTGTATACTATCTTTTCCTTTACTTCAGACCAAAGCAGAGTTCTACAATGCAGAATGTGGCCAAAATTCTCCACGCAGTAAAGCATGAATGGCATCTCTGAATAGTTGAAGGTGTTTATTTTCAAGAAATCTTAGTTTTTGGGGGTTATTTCATCAGTAAGGGACAGTTTCAGATGATATATGGATACATGCACCTAAATTCACAGCACCAATATTACGCATTGTCCCTGTTTTGGGATGTTTGGTGGCTGTGTCTCTATGTTTATGCATACATATGGGGTATCATTTTATTCAGGGGGACTTGCAGATTGTTATTGAGCAGGTTTTTGTTAGTTACCATGGAAACTTAGGGGGAAATCTAAGTTTGTATATCTTTTTTTCCTTTATTTCAGACCAAGTCTCGGATTTCTACGAAGGACTGCGGCCACAATTCTCCGTGTAGAAAAGAATGGCGTCTTTGAATAGCTGAAGAAGTGTACTTTACGGTAATATATGGTTTGTGGGGGTTATTTCAGAGTTTAGGGGTGTTTAGACTGAAAAACCACAAGTAGTACACATAGAGCGCAGCCCCCAGATTTTCAACTGCAATTGCCCTTCTGCATTGCTCCTGTTTTGGGGTGTTTGGTGGCTGCGTCTCTATGTGTATCCATACATAGGGGGTATCGTTTCATTCAGGGGGACTTGCAGATTGTTATTGAGCAGGTTTTAGGTAGTTACCATGGATAGTTAGGGAGAAATCTAGCTTTGTATATCTGTTTTCCTTTATTTCAGACCAAGTCTCGGACTTCTACGAAGGACTGCGGCCACAATTCTCCGTGTAGAAAAGCAAGAATTGGCGTCTTTGAATAGCTGAAGAAGTGCACTTTACGGTAATATATAGTTTGTGGGGGTTATTTCAGAGTTTGGGGGTGTTTAGACTGAAAAACCACAAGTAGTACACATAGAGCGCAGCCCCCAGATTTTCAACTGCAATTGCCCTTCTGCATTGCTCCTGTTTTGGGGTGTTTGGTGGCTGCGTCTCTATGTGTATCCATACATAGGGGGTATCATTTCATTCAGGGGGACTTGCAGATTGTTATTGAGCAGGTTTTTGGTAGTTACCATGGATAGTTAGGGAGAAATCTAGCTTTGTATATCTGTTTTCCTTTATTTCAGACCAAGTCTCGGACTTCTACGAAGGACTGCGGCCACAATTCTCTGTGTAGAAAAGCAAGAATGGCGTCTTTGAATAGCTGAAGAAGTGCACTTTATGGTAATATATAGTTGTGGGGGTTATTTCAGAGTTTGGGGGTGTTTAGACTGAAAAACCACAAGTAGTACACATAGAGCGCAGCCCCCAGATTTTCAACTGCAATTGCCCTTCTGCATTGCTCCTGTTTTGGGGTGTTTGGTGGCTGCGTCTCTATGTGTATCCATACATAGGGGGTATCATTTCATTCAGGGGGACTTGCAGATTGTTATTGAGCAGGTTTTTGGTAGTTACCATGGATAGTTAGGGAGAAATCTAGCTTTGTATATCTGTTTTCCTTTATTTCAGACCAAGTCTCGGACTTCTACGAAGGACTGCGGCCACAATTCTCCGTGTAGAAAAGCAAGAATGGCGTCTTTGAATAGCTGAAGAAGTGCACTTTATGGTAATATATAGTTTGTGGGGTTATTTCAGAGTTTGGGGGTGTTTAGACTGAAAAACCACAAGTAGTACACATAGAGCGCAGCCCCCAGATTTTCAACTGCAATTGCCCTTCTGCATTGCTCCTGTTTTGGGGTGTTTGGTGGCTGCGTCTCTATGTGTATCCATACATAGGGGGTATCATTTCATTCAGGGGGACTTGCAGATTGTTATTGAGCAGGTTTTTGGTAGTTACCATGGATAGTTAGGGAGAAATCTAGCTTTGTATATCTGTTTTCCTTTATTTCAGACCAAGTCTCGGACTTCTACGAAGGACTGCGGCCACAATTCTCCGTGTAGAAAAGCAAGAATGGCGTCTTTGAATAGCTGAAGAAGTGCACTTTACGGTAATATATGGTTTGTGGGGGTTATTTCAGAGTTTGGGGGTGTTTAGACTGAAAAAACCGCAAGTAGTACACATAGAGCGCAGCCCCCAGATTTTCAACTGCAATTGCCCTTCTGCATTGCTTCCTGTTTTTGGGGTGTTTTGGTGGCTGCGTCTCTATGTGTATCCATACATAGGGGGTATCATTTCATTCAGGGGGACTTGCAGATTGTTATTGAGCAGGTTTTTGGTAGTTACCATGGATAGTTAGGGAGAAATCTAGCTTTGTATATCTTTTTTCCTTTATTTCAGACCAAGTCTCGGACTTCTACGAAGGACTGCGGCCCACAATTCTCCGTGTAGAAAAGCAAGAATGGCGTCTTGAATAGCTGAAGAAGTGCACTTTACGGTAATATATGGTTTGTGGGGTTATTTCAGAGTTTGGGGGTGTTTAGACTGAAAAACCGCAAGTAGTACACATAGAGCGCAGCCCCCAGATTTTCAACTGCAATTGCCCTTCTGCATTGCTCCTGTTTTGGGGTGTTTGGTGGCTGCGTCTCTATGTGTATCCATACATAGGGGGTATCATTTCATTCAGGGGGACTTGCAGATTGTTATTGAGCAGGTTTTTGGTAGTTACCATGGATAGTTAGGGAGAAATCTAGCTTTGTATATCTTTTTTCCTTTATTTCAGACCAAGTCTCGGACTTCTACGAAGGGACTGCGGCCACAATTCTCCGTGTAGAAAAGCAAGAATGGCGTCTTTGAATAGCTGAAGAAGTGCACTTTACGGTAATATATGGTTTGTTGGGGTTATTTCAGAGTTGGGGGTGTTTAGACTGAAAAACCACAAGTAGTACACATAGAGCGCAGCCCCCAGATTTTCAACTGCAATTGCCCTTCTGCATTGCTCCTGTTTTGGGGTGTTTGGTGGCTGCGTCTCTATGTGTATCCATACATAGGGGGTATCATTTCATTCAGGGGACTTGCAGATTGTTATTGAGCAGGTTTTTGGTAGTTACCATGGATAGTTAGGAGGAAATCTAGCTTTGTATATCTTTTTTCCTTTATTTCAGGCCAAGTCTCGGACTTCTACGAAGGACTGCGGCCACAATTCTCCGTGTAGAAAAGCGGAGAATGGCATCTTTGAATAGCTGAAGAAGTGTACTTTTCGGTAATGTATGGTTTGTGGGGGTTATTTCACATTTTGGGGGGTGTTTAGATGGAAAAACTGCAAGTAGTACACATAGAGCGCAGTCCCCAGATTTCAACTGCAATTGCCCTTCTGCATTGCTCCTGTTTTGGGGTGTTTGGTGGCTGCGTCTCTATGTGTATCCATACATAGGGGTATCATTTCATTCAGGGGGACTTGCAGATTGTTATTGAGCAGGTTTTTGGTAGTTACCATGGATAGTTAGGGAGAAATCTAGCTTTTGTATATCTTTTTTCCTTTATTTCAGGCCAAGTCTCGGACTTCTACGAAGGACTGCGGCCACAATTCTCCGTGTTAGAAAAGCGAGAATGGCATCTTTGAATAGCTGAAGAAGTGTACTTTTCGGTAATGTATGGTTTGTGGGGTTATTTCACATTTTGGGGGTGTTTAGATGGAAAAACTGCAAGTAGTACACATAGAGCGCAGTCCCCAGATTTTCAACTGCAATTGCCCTTATGCATTGCTCCTGCTTTGGGGTGTTTGGTGGCTGCGTCTCTATGTGTATCCATACATATGGGGTATTGTTTTATTCATGAGAAGTTTGTCTTTCAAATTGTCTGTGGTTTCAACATTTATAACCGTGTTGTTTTGTCAGATTTACATTTGATCCTGCGTCTAAGTTTACATTTTAGAAAAAAACTAAAAATGCAACAAAAAAGCTCTAAATTTCATGATGCGCTGGTAAAATGTATTTCAATTTTGAGTAAAAAATACAGCACCCCTACAAACCTGAAGGTCTGTTGTTTCTAAAAATACCAAACTTGAAGGGATAATTTAAATTTACATATAAGTTATGCTGCATCAACTGTTACATGTGCTTATCTACTTTGTTCTGGTGTAAAATTCTAGAAAATGCTGATTTAGTTTGGGGGTTACTCCTGGACAAAAAAAAGTGGGTTACTGATACATATTTGGTATCGTTGGACTTGGCAGGATCACGGCTTTTACAAACACAAAAAAAATGCTCGTAAAATCAACTTTTCTGTGGAAAAAAAACTCAAGATATACTCAATTTTTTAATAATTTTTTTTTTTTTTTTAGATATTTCACCCAAAATACACACTAAATCTCCAGAAAAGTTGCAAAATTACACTTGCATGTCAAAGTCCAATTTATAACGAAAAAAACAATATATAATTTTCCTAGTTTCATGGAGGTTTTCCTACAGAAAAACCTTGTTAAACTGAACAAGTACCAAATGCTTAAAAAACGTCTGGCATTTCGCGTACCAGAAATGTGAAATTCTGCTGGCACTTAAAGGGTTAAAGGGATACTGTCGTGGAAAAAATTTTTTTTTACAAAATGTATCAGTTAATAGTGCTACTACAGCAGAATCCTGCATTGAAATCCGTTTTTCAAAACAAGAAATGGATTTTTTTTATATCTAATTTTAAAATTTGCTATGGGGCTAGACATTTTGACATTTCCCAGCTGCCCTCAGGTCATGTGACTTGTGCTCTGATAAACTTCAGTCACTCTTTACTGCTGCACTGCAAGTTGGAGTGATGTCATTAGAGCCTTGTCTGCTGAGCCTGTCAATTGAACAATAGGCAGGAATCAAGATAAGCTCCCACTGACACCACTTCAGAAGGACTGAAATAAGATAGTCCTGCGATCACGTTTCAAAAATAAATATATATATTTCACTTATAACAAGCTCATTGAGCTTGTTATAAGTGAAATGTGACCATGGATAATAGTTACATCCTCAATGATTCTGCAACATAGTAACCCTTAAAACCATTGTAACAGGGTACAAAAAGTAATTCTAACCTGGGATATAGATATGGGTTACATTGTGTTTTGTTTTTAACCTGGTTTTAACTTTACCTATGAGTTGTTGGGCTAAATGAATGACATAAGTGATAATGATAATAAATACATTAATGGTTTAATATGTATATAGTGGGATTTCACATATGAATATTAATTATCCCGTTATGTTAATCATGACATGACATCAACATTGTAGTTTCCCGCCAATTTATGTATATATTGCTTTCCTGTATGTGACCAATACACTTTGAGAAAGGCCTCGGAGGAGGCCGAAACGTTAGGCTGTAAGCTTTGCAATAAAATCTTTTTTTACGCATAAGACCTGTGAGTGCGGATCCTTTGGATTTATATATATACATATATAATATATATATATATATATATATATATATATATATATATATATATATATATATATATATATATATATATATACACACACACACACACACAATTCATTTTGGGCACTGGGAAAAATATTTTATAATAGATAGTTTATTATATTTGTTTACACAAAAATGAAACACAGGAGAAACACAGGAGTACACTCCCAGGACTGATGACAGGGAATAGAAAAAAGGATAAAACAAGGACATACTTGAAAACGAGGAAAACTTAAGAGGAAGTCTAGGAAGGGTTAAAATAGCTCAGGAGAAAGGAGGCAGTAAGTAGTTAATGAAAAAAGAAGTATTGCAGGCAGGAAAGGAGCGCAGTGTGTGTGAGGTGGATAGCAGAGGGAACTCACAGCTCCTTTACCTCATCTAGTAACCAGTAAAACTAACTAGGAAGGCAGCAAGGAGAGAAAGTTCCCCTCTCCAAAGGGAAGCAGAGAACAAACTTACAGAATGGCAGGAGCTTTGATAGTGTCTGTGGGAGGAGGGGCTGCTAGTGCAGCTGTAGAGCAGAACGTAGGAAAGTAATTGCTTCCCTGCAAACCATGTGACCTCTCTCCTCCAAACATCACACGCATGGGCAGAGAGGGGAGGGGGAGTGTACAGCTGGATTCTCATGTCGTAGTGCGACCTGGCTTTTCATTACAGAGTGGCTGCCTCCAAGCACACAGGTAATGCTGTGCCTGCTGTTAGAGCAGCACAGGATGAATGTGTAATGAGCAGAAATGGAAGCCCCCATGACAAAATACAAACTAAAATAACTTATGCATGGATTTGTGGATTAACATTTTATTTGCCAGACAGTGTTTATGAATGTGTGTTTTTTATAAAAATGCAAAAAAAAAAAAAAAGTTTAAAATGACGACAGATTCCCTTTAAGGTATGGTACAGGTATGGGACCTGTTATCCAGAATGCTCGGGACCTGGGGTTTTTAGATAACGGATCTTTCCATAATTTGGGTCTTCATGCCTTAAGTCTACTAGAAATTCATTTAAAGATTAAATAAACCCAATAGGCTGGTTTTGCTTCCAATAAGAATTAATTATATCTTAGTTTGGATCAAGTACAAGCTTGTTTTATTATTACGGAGAAAATGGAAATAATTTTAAAAAATTTGGATTATTTGGATAAAATGGAGTCTATGGGAGACAGCCATTCAGTAATTTGGAGCTTTCTGGATATCGGGTTTCCGGATAAGGGATGCTATACCTGTATATATAAATAGGCTACTGTGTAGCAATGGGGGCAGCAATTCTAGCTAAAAAATGAGAAGAAGCACAGCCTACGTAGCAGATAACAGAGAAATGCTGTAATATAATACAACTGGATTGTACAGAATCTGTTACCTGCTATGCAACCTGTAACTTGAATGGCTGCCCCCATGGCTACAAAATAGCTTGTTTATATAAACTATAGTAGTGTTTCTGAACTGAACACACCATTTGTACAAGTGCAGGGAAATAGTTCATTATATTTTAATTACTTTAGAACAATTTAATTTAAAAAACTACTAAATTCAAATATAGCACCACTATGTAATTGTATTTGAGGTATCTACAATGTCATGTCAACTGTATTTACATACATTTACTAAATATAGTTTATAATAGATATATAATATAATACTGAAGAGATCTAAGTAAGACATACCTGGCCAATTCTGGAGATCATTGCAGATTTGTTTAAGTGGCCTGGGTTGTTGCCGGAGTATGGAACATGAGCGCAGTGTGTTGTAAACTCCAGGAAATCCTTTATGCAAATTAAACCACAGATTAACATATAGTGAATATTTCCACAAAGATAATAACAAAGAACTACATGCTTGACAAAGGGGTTACGCCCCGAAACGTTGCATCCGCAAATAAACGAGCAAGGGTTTCCCTGCTAGAAATAGCCTGTTGTGCCGGTGATTTCTTCTTTCTCAATAACAAAGAACTAAACATCATCAGAATAAAAACAATAATGTTAAATCCATTTAAATAAGGATTATAAGGATCATAAAAAAACTTTTTATTATCTGTCATAACATTGTCTTTGAATGATAGATATATATATATATATATATATATATATATATATATATAATGGATAAGATGTGATTAATAAATCAACACAATTTTCACCAAAACTACAGTGAGTGCTGATCTATATATATATATATATATATATATATATATATATATATATATATATATATATATATATATATATATATATATATAAATTATTTTTATTTACCATAAAAGTATTTGCCTAATGCTTTTACATTACCTTTCTTACTACCCTGTTCCTCTATGAGGGGGAGTCCATTAGCATTAGAAACTCTAGCTGACAGGCTGAGAGGGGACAGTCAGGTTGGCAAAACAGTCAGGTTTAGGAACTTCAAGTGACTTACAAAAGCAGAACTATCAGTGAGTTGCTGAGATTTGGTTTCAGCCCCCACTCATTTCGGTTTCAGTATTTGGTTATGACTCCCTCCCTCGTAAAACATTTACGGATGATACAAGACGGCCACACAGTCGCTTTCCTTTAGTCTCAGTTTTACCCTAACTGGCCTTCAGTCCAACTCTACAGTTTTGGAACCATTCATGATTACACCCAGAAGTATAGCAAATACATTCAGATTTGAGCGAATCAAAGAGCTCCAGGCAGTATTAACAATCTGCAATGTATTTTTCATTAGTAGCGTTGGGCCTTATTTAAAAATCCGAATTTTTCTGACTATTTAAATTAAAAAAGTCTGATCATACTAGAATCCACGATAAGAACTTATTTATTAATAAAAAAAGCACCATTTAATTGGATCGGGTACAAACAAGGAAAAAATTGAGCGTTAATTTGAATTGCTTGATTTTTTCAGGCTTTTTTCCATTTTTTATGGTTTTTGGCATCTGAAATTTGAAGTGGACCGTCACTCAGACACAAAAATCTGTATAATAAAAGTCCTTTTCAAATTAAACATGAAATCTAATTTCTATTTTTTATTAAAAAATCTTATCTGTCAATCAAATATTGCCTGCCCCTCCTCTATGCCTTAGGCATAGAGACAGGGCAGACAATTACTTTCACTTTCCATTCAGCACTTAGATGTCACCGCTCTCCCCACATTCCTCCGTTTCACCATTTAATTGTGTAGCCAGTACATGGGGATGGACATCAGGTCCCCCATTCTGATGCACAAACAACATTCTGAGATGACACAAGGCTTGTCTTAATAACAGTGTGCACAAAATGGCTGCTGCCTGCTTGCTATAATTATGAATTCCCAGACCGAAGGAAACCAGATTCAAATAATTTATATAATGTAATTAAAGTTCATTTTGCTTGACTAATGTGATAAAATAGGATTTTGAATAATTTTTTTGGGTGATAAAATAAATAACTCCCTACATGTTTACTTAATTCACTTGATAAAGGGCTCTGCCTGAATCATGCAGTGCGCAGTGTTTTAATACTGCCTGGCTGTTTGATTCAATTCAATATAAAAAAAATAAATAAATACACATATTGGTGCTATGTGTGAGTATACAGAAGAGGGTTTATTGTGGAAAAAATAAATGGTAATGATGTGTGTAATTGTTAGTGTAGATTAGTGCACTGTATGTGAATAAATAAGGCACAAGATGAAGAATCAAGAGATATAAGGTATCATTTACAATGTCTCATGCAGTGTGCAAAGTGCACAATTGGCCATTTTTACATCCATGGGCCTTCACTACTACTGTGCCGACTGTGATAGTCATTGCTGTATTAGTGATGGGTGGGCAGAGGGAGGCACTTAAGACACCCTTCCCTATTGCCAACTACTCGCCCCTACCTTATGTATCATTCTCATGCCCAAGGTAGGATTTGCAGTATGTGCAGTCAGAAACCCTAAGGCAGGTGAGAGGGACAAGTCCTTAAAAAATCTAGTTCTAAGTGCTCTTGCGCTCCTTAGTGCTCTTGTCCCCATTTTTCTCCAGGCTACCACTACATATTGCTCCATCTTCAATGGGGCCTAAATTAGATAGTAAATAAATGCACAACAGTTTTCATAATGTGAATAAATGCACAGCAATGGGTTCTGTATGAACAATAATAATTATTATCAATCAGGAACACACCAGTCTTGTTTTCAAAGAAGGACTGTGATGAAACGTAAGATGTGTGCCAGTGGGCCGGACGTTTATTTGTGTCTGTGTGGATGCCAGGAAGAAGCTGATCAAAAATCTTGTCCAGTTGTTTGATTCGCAGTTCAGTCAAACCGAGGTCCCTTAAATTAAATGTAGGCTTGAGGATAAAGGAAAGAAAATGGTACGGGTTAGTGATACCATCCTAACATATGCACAAGCAAGAACTTTTTTTAATTAAAGGACCAGTAGCATCAACATTTTAAAAAAAATATATATATAGTTTTTGAAAAGAAAACACCAAGACAAATTAAACTTTAAAAATCACAAAGGCTTTATTAAGAAATAACTTACCGAAACTCTGCTTGCGCTTCTCTTTAGAAAAAGCGCCAGGGCGACGATCCATCGTGCGGCGCACGATTTCTCCTCCCTGGCTATATCCTATAAGGAAGGCAGGGAGGAGAAATCGAGCACCGCACGATGGATCGCCCGACCCTACCATGACTTCAATATAACATTGCTTGGAGTACTCTTCTGAGAGTTATAGAAGTTTACAGTAATTTTGCTTGTTTAGATTTCCTGATAGAAGTAGCTTTAAAGGAACAGTAACATCTAAAATTAAAAGGATTTTAAATGAATGACAATATATTGTACTGTTGCCCTGCCTTGGTAAAACTGGTGTGTTTGTTTCAGAATCACAACTATAATTTTTATAAACAAGCTGCTGTGTAGCCATGAGTGCAGCCATTCAAGTACAGGATACACAGTAGATAGCAGATAAGTACTACTATAGCTTATATAAACAAGCTGATGTGTAGCCATGGGGGCAGCCATTCAAGTACAGGATAGACAGTAGATAGCAGATAAGTACTACTATAGTTTATATAAACAAGCTGATGTGTAGCCATGGGGGCAGCCATTCAAACACAGGATACACAGTAGATAACAGATAAGTACTACTATAGTTTATATAAACAAGCTGCTGTGTAGCCATGGGGGCAGCCATTCAAGCACAGGATATACAGTAGATAACAGATAAGTACTACTATAGTTTATATGAAAAAGCTGCTCTGTAGCCATGGGAGCAGCCATTCAAGCACAGGATACACAGTAGATAACAGATAAGTACTACTATAGTTTATATAAACAAGCTGCTGTGTAGCCATGGGGGCAGCCATTCAAGCACAGGATATACAGTAGATAACAGATAAGTACTACTATAGTTTATATGAACAAGCTGCTCTGTAGCCATGGGAGCAGCCATTCAAGCACAGGATACACAGTAGATAACAGATAAGTTCTGCAGAATCCCATTGTATAGAGCTTGTCTGTTATCTGATGTGTATTCTGTGCCTTTTCTCCTTTTTCAGCTTTGGATGGCTGCCCCCATGGCTACACAGCAGCTTGATTATTTAAATCATAGTTGTGTTTCTGAAGCCAACACACCAGTTTTATCAAGGCAGGGCAAACCACATGCAACAGATTGTTCATAATGATATTTTACCTGTGAGTGAGAAGAGTTTATATGTTCACAAAGAGAAAGGGAACAAGTGATTACAACGGAAGGCATAAGGGCACAAGTGAATACGTGACACTATACAGTTCCATCATGACAAGTGTCATGTGCAATGGATCAATATCAAACACTAGGCAAGAGTTCAGGACATACTGGGAAGAACAACCTGCCAAGGAGCGATAAGAGAGATGCCATTGCTCAGTCTAGAGATGCATGCAGGTTAATATTACCAGGGCTCCAGAGAAGACAGTGACAAGTAACTGAAGCCTACGGCATAGAAAAGCTGCTATCCTTTAAGCCTCTGCGAAACAAGTAAACAAAATCTCAGGCTGGGTGGTTAACTGTTTGCACAAGTGAGCATGTGCCTGAAGTAGGGGACTGTGTGCCCTAAAACCTTAAAAAGTAAAGTCTAAAATAGAATAAGGCTACAAATGCTGTATTTTATATACTAAACATGAACTTACTGCACTACAACCCTAATCAAACAAATAATTTATGCTTTCAAAGTTGGCCAAAGGGGGTCACCATCTTGTTACTTTGTTAAACATCTTTGCAAGACCAAGACTGTGCACATGCTCAGTGTGGTCTGGGCTGCTTAGGGATAGTCATAAATTATCAAAACATCACAAGTCAAATAATATCTGCCAGAAGCCGATACAGCAAACCCAATTAATAATCAGAACAGGCAGACTCGGAACACTTTGTTTTCCGAAGTCGTCCGAAGTTGCCTCACTAGGAAACTTCGGGTGACTATGGAAAGCTGAAGTGATCCGAGTGCCATCCCGCCGGCGATTTACATTCTAGCCGGCGGGAAGGCAGTTCGGGGAGATTATTTGCCTGACGAAGAAGCGATTTGTAGCGGGACAAGTAATCTCCCGAGATAGCAGCATGTGTCTCTGCCCTAAAGAGGTTGTAAAGCCAAAATAAAATCCAATACAAATCTCAACACAGTCGCCGACTGCTCTACAGGGAAACAAACAAAGCTGCTTGAATTCTGCATGGCTGGGAAGTAAGGCGGGGGCTCCCCCTGCTGTTCATAAGTATGATTGTTTCCCTGCAGAGCAGTTAGGGACCGTCTGACAATTCCTATCCACAGCAGTAAATGAAGGGAGAATTTTTCAGGTTTCTTATAAAAACGGTACACATTTTTTAATCAAAGTATAATGGAGATAGGTTTCTTTTTCATTCAAAACTGGATTTTATTTTTTTGCCTTTACATGCCCTTTAATTGTACCCCCTTTTTTAAATAGCCATTAAATGTGTTATAATTAACAACCATCCTATTGTCACCTGCCCTTTTTCAGTTGCATTCTGGAAAGAAATTAGGAGAGATACAGGTATGGGACCTGTTATCCAAAATGCTCGGGAACTGGTGTTTTCCGGATAACGGATCTTTCCATAATTTGGATCTTTATACCTTCATTCTACTTGAAAATCATGTAAACATTAAATAAACTCAATAGGCTGGGTTTGCTTCCAATAAGGATTTATTATATCTTAGTTGGGATCAAGTACAAGCTATCATTTAACTTTTGAATTATTTGGATAAAATGTAGTCTATAGGAGATGGCCTTAATTCGGAGCGTTCTGGATAACGTGTTTCCAGATAACGGATCCTATAACTGTAGAAAATAAATAATGGAGACCAGTTCAAGTGTTGCTTAGAATAGGTCCATCTAAACCTGTGATCCCAACCAGTGGCTCGCTATGTTTCTCACCAACCCCTTGGATGTTGCTTCCAGTGGCCTCAAAGCAGGTGCTTCTTTTTGAATTCCAGGCTTAAAGGAGAAGGAAAGCTACCAAAGCAGTTTATTGCCAATAGATTAGCCACAATAGTACAACTATAATACTATTTATTCTGCAGAATGCTTTATCATACCTGAGTAACAGCTCTAGACACTGTCTCTGTTTGTTTAGGATAGCAGCTGCCATATTAGCTTGATGTGACATCACTTTCTGCCTGAGTCTCTCCCTGATCACTCATAGCTCTGGGCTCAAATTACAGCAGTGAGGGGAGAAGGGAGGGAGAGAGGAGCAAACTGAGCATGCTCAAGCCCTAGCCCTGGAGGTTTAATCTGAAAACAGGAAGTCTGATACAGAAGCCCATGAGTACACAATAGAAGGAAAGAAATGCTGTGTTTCTTTTGACAGAGGACTCAGAGCAACATTACGTTGAGGGTTTACTGGTGTATTTATATAGCTTTACTGGTGTATAAAGCTTACTTAGTTTTAACCTTTCCTTCTCTTTTAAAGAAAAGTTTTCATTGCATACAACCCATGTGTACTCGCAAACAGAATCTCCTGTAGCGTGCCAGTTTATATAGGGGCTACCAAATAGCCAATCACATTTAAATGTGGCTCACAGGTATAAAAGGTTGGGGATCCCTGATCTAAACATTCTAACAGCCAGTATAAAGGTACGCTTCCCCTTTAAAACACTTCAAATACCTTCCATCACATTATCCGGCCAAATGGAAACCTTGAATGGGTTACACAACAGTGTGCTAGAGGCTTTAACAGTAAATTAAACAGAGAACAACCTTGAAGCATGCAGTTGTTGTGGTTGAAACATTTACCTCGGAGCTGTGAGTTTCTTGGTCGGGGCACGCGTCTCGCTGAAGACTCTGGATAGAGGCAGAACTGGGGAAGTAAGCGGCAGTTTTGGGGGTGTGGAAGGCTGTGATAAGGTGACTTAGGGGCACTGTGACCTGAAAGGGAAAGTAATAGAAATTAGTACAAGTCACAATCTGGGCCAGTGAAACTGAATCTGTTGCTATACTGCAACTTGATCTGCTACCCCTTGCATTTCACACTGACAAATAACACAGTCAACGTGCAGGAAAACCAGACACATTTAAGGAGTCAGATAATACACAATATAACTTCTTAACAGCTGGAAGTGTGGGTTCCCAAATATTAGACATATATTTTTTTAGGGATGCACTGAATCCAGGAATTGGTTCTGGATTCGGCCAAGATTGTACACTGCATGATACAAGCCTTATTGCACACAATGTTCAATGTCAACACTTCTGAGGATGCAGCACTATGTTTTTATTTGTCGACACTATCAATTTTGTTTTTTCATATAAATGTGAGTTGGTACATAGGTTTGCTCCAGTGCTTAAAGGAGTGTTTCACCTTCAAGTTAAGCAAAGTGTCACAACACGACCACCAATACCGGGAGCAGGAGTTGCATTTGCCCATAAGTTAAGGTGGGGAAACCATTTTTTGATGGTCGGTGCCCTTTTTTAAACTTAAATTCATTTTGCATTCTGAACACCCAACAAGGTTTCAGAATAAAATACATTGAAATTCAGATATTCTATAGGGTACACCTCCCTCCCAATAATGCCCTTTCGGATGACCTCATTAGATAAATACATGGATGGGAAATTCCAGATGGCCAGGCTCTGCTCTTCTGTAAATACCCTTCCACTCATGTACATGTTAATCATGTATGTGATCCAAACAATTATGAACATACAAATAGATGTATAAAAGGGAATAACTTCACATCATTTAATTATAACAAACATTATAACTCAACGCCAATCCCAACTGTCCCAATTATAAATAAATTCGGGTTTTTTCATAATTGGTGGGCCCCTTGTGGCCCTGTTGTTGCTTCCTCCGCTTGCTGCAGAGCTGTGTAGCAAGTTAAGACTTATTTCTGAGCTTTAGTTATCCTTTAAAAGGGTTGTTCTTTGGGGTAACGTTTAGTATGATATAGAGAGTGATATTCTAAGACTGCTTTATTTCTTTTTTATTCTGCTGGCTGCGGCCCTGAAAAGTCCCACCTAATGTCCTTTCCTAGGCACATGGAGATAGGAACAAGCCAGACTACTACTGCGCTGCTCAGTATGAAGTGGGATCCACAACCTGTGCTAGTAGCCAATGGAGAATGCAAGTTCAGCACTTCTCTAGTGACCCGTGAGATATGCTAAAGGAATGCAGCCCTGGAATGCTCAGAAGCGAGTGTCTAAACTGACCCAAGTGGTTCTACACACATGATATTACACAATAAGGCTTATTAAGTCACATACACAACAACATACTGTAGAAAGGTTAAAGGAACGGTAACATCAAAAAATTAAAGTGTTTTAAAGTAAATAAAATATCATGTAGTGTTGCCCTGCACTGGTAAAACTGATGTGTTTGCTTCAGAAACACTACTATAGTTTATATAAACAAGCTGCTGTGTAGCAATGGCGGAAATTGAAAAAAGGCTATATGGCACAGGTTAAATAGTGGATAATACATAACACCATTGTGTTCTACAGAGCTTATCTGCTGTGTAACCTGAGCCTTTTCTCTTTTGAATGACTGCCCCCATGGCTACACAGCAGTTTATTTATAGTAGTGTTTCTGAAGCAAACACACCAGTTTTACCAGTGCAGAGCAACACTATTTTTTACTTCTTTAAAACGCTTTCATGTTTTGATGTAATGATTTCCTTAATTGATTAATGTATAAACAGAGACCGCTGCATCCCACTGGAACTTTGTGGCTACACCCACTGCTCCCCACTAAAACACGTGACACCTATGAAAGCATCTCCCCAAGTCATGGCAATTCTGGCACAGCACACTGTGTGTTAGTTAACACTATTCTGACTGCTGAAATCCTGGGTATATAATGGAGACACAGTGAGAATAACATGATTCGGACTGATGGAATCCAGTCTAAATAACAGACACAATAACTATAAACTGCTGTGACTGCTGCTAACATCTAGTGTATATAGTGTATATGTAGAACACTGTCACTGACTGCTTAAATCCACTGTCTACTGGAGACAAAATTAAGTAAAACATTAACTGAAATCCACTGAATATAACCGGTGTTCTGACTGCTGAATCCACAGCATATAGCAGCAAAATAAGTATAACTGAAATGCAGTTTAAACAACACACCAGGTACAACTTTGCTCTGACTGATTCAACCTAGAGCAAATAACAGACACAATAAGTAGAATACTGTTCTGACTGCTGAAATTCTGTGTATAGAACAGCAACATAAGTAGAACATGGTTTTGACTGATGAAATCCAGTCTAAATAAGAAACACACACTAGTGCAAATAAGAGACACGACAAGTAGAATACGGTTCTGACTGCTGAAATTCTGTGTATAACCAGAGGCACAATGTGCTCAACCCTGTTCTGACTTCTGAAATCCACTGTATATAACAACAGCATCAGTAGAACATGGCTAATAACATATAGTCTAAATAACAGACACAATAAGTAAAACACAGTTTTGACTGCTGAAATCCAGTGTATATAACAGACATTAAGTAAAACACAGTTGTGACTGCTGAAATACACAAAAAAAGACACGTAAGCACCAAGCACGTCTGATTGCTATTCCACCGTGTAAGAGGATGGCACTACGATCAGGAATGGCACTACGATCAGGAATGGCACCAAGAAACCGGAATGGCTCCAAGAAACCGGAATGGCAATGACACGAATGCAGACAAATGGCTTTGCCCATTCTCAGACTCATGTCCCATAAGCGATGGCAAAACTTTAAATCAAACCACGACTCCCTAGATCCCCCCACAGCGACAAGTGGCAGCACCCGGAGAGCCGCGAGTTGTAGCCGATCCCTGGCACTGGCGCTCCCCAGTAGCTGAGACTTACCTGCGGCTGCACCGTATTGCACAGCGAGAACATCTTCCCGGCAGGTCTAAGGCTTCTCCCTAGCGACAGGAGCGCTGATTAGGAGGATAAAATAACCCGGCTCCGGTGTGATGCAATAAAGGTGACCAGGATAACCCAGCGAGCAGGAACTTCCGGGGCACTCATATCACTTCCGCTCGTGGCGCTGGTGTGAAGTCTTGGTGTCCGGCGTCTCCTCGTTCTGACGTGTTAACTTTTAGACATCACAGAAGCTCACATGGACATTATTCTGTAGCTGCCATACTAGTCTCTCGTGTTGCGACTGGTTCATTATCGGAACAAATCTGCATCTAAGCACTCGTATCGTATCCCGGGTGGTCCAGCGCTTTGGTCTCAGAGCAGCCCCTGTCTGCCGTGCTTCAGCCCTGTGCCCATACTCCCTCAGCAGTCCCTGACTCTTATATCAACAACTCAATGAGCAGCCCTTGCCTACTCTGCTACACCCCCATCTTCCCAGAGTAGCTGCAAAGAGGGTCAGTGACACTGCACATGCTCAGTGGGCTCTGCCAACTTATTGAAAAAACACCGTACAATCAGAGACTACGCATGTCATAGAAGCTGATCCTACAGGACTGATCATTAAATTAAATACTAAAAAGCTTAACTTCAGTTTTTTTCAATGGATACAGGCAACTCAAATTCAGCTAACATTGACCAGAGCTCATTAAAGGGCAACTATCACGAAAATGAAAATGTAATAAAAGCTTAATCATACTAAAATAACAAGTTTTCTAAATATAATGTATTAAAAATTCGGTTGCCGTTTCTGAAATAATCAAGTTTATCTTCACTATTCCTCTCTCAGTATCTGTTTCTCTTCATTCTGTCTTCATGCAGCAGTTGGGTGTCAGATATTCGTTGACAGTTAGATCCAATATATCTTATAGTTGGGCTCCTTTTGCCTAGAAGATGTATTAGAGCCCACTCTATAAAAATCACCAGACATCATGTCTCTCTACATGTAGGATTTGTGCAAAAGGCAGTTATTTTATTAGATTTTGTTTGTACTGGAATCAGTTAATTTTAGTGAGCTCTAATTCATCTGCTAGGAAAGGAAGCCCCCCCTATTAGATATATTGGATCTAACTGTCATTGAATATCTGACACCCAACTCCTGAATGAAGAGAGAATGAGGAGAAACAGATGCTGAGAGATGAATAGCGCAGATAAACTAGTATAATCAGTATGTACTGGCAAATGGCTGAAGGGCTGCTGCAAATTGCCATAGACAGTCATTATTTAGTGTGCTGGTGGGGGGTTGTTTGGGCATCTGAGTAACTAAAATGCCAGGGCCTGTTTTGATTCTCAGTCCAGACTTGAGTCTGAGATTGTGGATAGTCAGCAGTAATATCTGCTATGGTAAAATATATATATATCTTCTCTTTAATCATTATAAATCATACATCGGCATTCAAACATACCCCTCCGGACCTCTCTGGCATGTAATGTGCCTATGATAACAGATCCAAAATCTCATGCAATGTTGCTCTAGAGTGGGTTAAAGGGTTAACGCTAATAAAGGGTAAGGAGCAGGGAGTCCAGCTAGAAGGGTGGGAGTGTGTCTAGGAGATAGTGGGGCTGGAGAGCAGGCACAAGAGAGAAACTGAAGGAGGAGAGTTGGGATTATTACCTGGATGTTCAATTGACTGGAATTCCTGAATTTTACTGAACTCTCTCGTCTACTACTTCCCTCAGTCCGTATAACTATAAATTTTAGTGATCATAAAAGCTGCCTGGGGTACAGAATGTTAAATTGAGGGAGACCAGCATTAAACATGTTAAGGGCACAGCATGTTGAGGGGTTTTGCATCCTGGAAGAGGAAGCCTTCTAAGTAAACCCTGGCTTACCCTCCTGAACCTTGAACAATGAGGGACAGATCCCTTTTTTACAAATCCTCCATGCCATGATTGCACAAGCACTACTGTCTTTATTCAGTTGAGCAGGTATGATTTCCTTTTCACATTACAGTTGAGTTGGCACTAGAGCATAGGTTCTAGGTTGCAGACCACCACTGTGTGCAGGATACAGTTGAGGCCCACTGGGGCTGCCACCTCCAGCCACAACACCCCTTCCCCAGGCCCAGATTTGCAGCAAGGCATGCATGCGCAATCTTCAGGAAGGGAGGGGGCGCCGGAGGACGCTTGCCTCCGGGTGCCCTCGGCTGAAATCTGCCCTTCCCATGGCCCTCTGCACCAGCCACAACTAGGGTTGCCACCTGGCTGGCATTTTACTGGCCTGGTCAGTAAAAATTATGGTTGATCCCAATGTTATTAATAGGGAAAAAAGATAAATATATATATATATATAACTATATATTTATAACTATATCCAGAAAAGGTGGCAACCCTAAGTCCCTAAGTACAGGGGTGTATGAACTACTGAATCAAATTTTGGAGAAGAAGGTCAATAATAGGATTGCCACCTGGCCATTATTTTACCAGCCTAAGCAGGTCCAGTAGTACCAATTTGTACTTGTGAGTGGTACAACATCTGTAAAAATACTATGGTGATATGAATAAAAAAGAGAGAAGTGAAGGCCCACGTGAGAGACAAGTCACATGTAACGTGCCCTACACGGAATTGACGGGAGTTGGGACCAACTTGGGTGGATTATAACAGCCCTTCTGACTATAAAGTACATTTTAGTTCTACTTTTCTTTTCAAAAACATTTATTTTTGCTCATCCATACTGTACTTGCATTAGTTAGTACTTTTTTACATTCTCTCTCCTTACAGCATTCAAATGCTGTCCTGCATTGAGAGGGCGCTTACGTTACAGACAATTGTATTGCATTCCTCCCAAAATTTTGGAAGTAAAAAGAGGGAGACAATTTTTTTTCGCACGTAGTGCAGAGAATTTTTTGATCATGCCCCTTTCTGTGGCCACACCCCCTAATTACCATGTTCATTTTACAAAATTTGTCAGGTTGTGAAAGTTTGAAAATATTTATCCTTATCTAAACTTTTTTGTGTCTCAAATTTGTTACAAAGTATCTTATTTGCACCTTTTCGCTGTTCTGTGCTCTCTGCTAAAAGCTTAGAAATTGTGTTTCTTTTTCTGGCTGTTCAGTGCAGATAAAATAGGGACTTTCCAGTACAAATGAGGGACTGCAGAGTGAGCTGTCAAAAGAGGAACTGTCCCTCCGAAAAAGGGACAGGTGGGAAATATATTTCAATATTTAAATTTTTAGTTCTACTTTTTTTTTAATTCCGCCCTAATCAAAGATGGCCGCCGATAGGAGTTGCATAAGTGGTCGCATACTTATGACGCTCAAAACAAATGTAGCTATTGGTTGAAGTGTCATGATTATTCTGTTGTTTTTTTCTTATGCGTGACGTGCCAGCGCTGCCACTTTGCGAATGATCTGATTGGCGGACGGCTGTGGGGGGTGTTAGGGAGAGGCGTGACTCAGGTTTAAACTAAACAAGCGCCGAACTCTCGTATTAGAAGTGGCGGCTGAGGGAATCGGGTTGTTTCTTCCGCGATGGGGGCGATCGTGGCAGAGACGAGTCAGAATGGAGACACTTCCCTATGTCCTGAGAAGAAGTTTACGGTACCGCGGCCTCCTTCCATAGAGGAATTCGGCATCGTGAAACCCATCAGCCGCGGCGCTTTCGGGAAGGTGTATCTGGCACGCAGGAAAAACAACAGCAAGCTCTTCGCTGTCAAGGTGCTTCAGCCTGGGGTCGCCGACCCTTTTCTGCTTTTTGAGAGGAGATAATGACAAGCTGCAAAGGTGGCTTTAGAGCAGGGTAGACCAGTCATCTGTCTTGGAGTTTTAGGGGCCCTTGGATCAGCTGTCAGAGGGTTTGGGGGAGGGGAGTTGCAGTTGGTCAACATCTGAAGTGCTGCAGGTTACACAACCCTGAACATATAAAAAGGACAAAAATATGTCTCCACCACGCCCATTGTGTGGCCACACCCCTAATTACTTTTCTTTTTTTTTTTTTTTTTTACAAAATGTGCCAGTTTATGAAAGTTTGAACACATCTCTGTATTTTCTTTTGTCCAGTTATTACAGTTTTACTAATGAAGGTGAATTTCCCTTTAATGGGGTGGATCTCCTTTGAGTTAATTCTTAGTATGATGTAGAGAGGGATATTCTGAGTCAATTTGTGATTGGTTTTCATTTTTTCATTTATTATTTGTGGTTTTTAAGTTATTTAGCTTTTTATTCAGCAGCTCTCCAATTTGTGATTGGTTTTCATTTTTTCATTTATTATTTGTGGTTTTTAAGTTATTTAGCTTTTTATTCAGCAGCTCTCCAGTTTGCAGTGTCAGCCATCTGGTTGCTATGGTCTGAATTACCCAGGCAACTATGCACTGATTTGAATAAGAGACTGTGATATGAATAATAGAGGGTCTACATAGAAAGATGGGTAATAAAAAGTAGCAATAACAATAAATGTGTAGCCTTACAAAGCGTTCGTTTATAGACGGGGTCAGTGACCTCCATTTGAAAGCTGGAAAGAGTCAGAAGAAGAAGGCAAATAATTAAAAAAACTATAAGAAATAAATCATGGAGACAAATTGAAAAGTTGCTTGGAACCGGCCATTCTATAACATACTAAAAGTTAAAGGGGTGGTTCACCTTTGAGATAGCTTTTAGTATGAGGTAGAGAGGGATATTCTGAGACAATTTGTAATTGGTTTTAATTTTTTATTATTTGTGGTTTTTGAGTTATTTAGCTTTTTATTCAGCAGCTCTCCAGTTTGCAGTTTAAGCAATCTTGTTGCTGGGGTCCAAGTTACCCTAGCAACCATGCACTGATTTGAATCAGAGACAGAAATATGAATAGTAGAGGCCTGAATAGGAAGATGAGTACTAAAAAGTATCAATAACAATAAACACGTAGCCTTACAGAACATTTGTTTTTAAAAGGGGTCAGCGGCGGCTGTTTGAAAGCTGCAAAGAGTCAGAAGAAAAAAGCAAATCATTTTAAAACTATAAAAAATACTGAAAACCAATTTCATTATAACATATTTAAAGTTACCTTAAAGGTGAACCACCCCTTTAAGGCAGAGACACACATGGATATTCGGGGAGATTAGTCGCCCAGCGACAAATCGGCTTTTCTTCGGGCGACTAATCTCCCCGAACTGCCTTCCCGCCGGCTAGAATTTAAATCGCCAGTGGGATGGCACTCGGATCGCTTAGTTTTCTGAAGTTGCCGCGCGAGAAAACTTTTGGCACTTCCGAGTGCCATCCCGTTGGCGATTTACATTGTAGTCGGCGGGAAGGCATTTTGGGGCGATTAGTCTCCAGTATTAGACTACACGAGAATGGATGTAGTAATGAGTTAATACGGGTGGATAAGATGTGGATACATTTACAGGTTCATGTCAAAGGGATACATTTTGGAATGCTGTACAGACAATATAGGTAAGGATTGTTATGTTGGATATATGCTGGGATCCACGCGGTATTAGTACACAAAGTACTGGTGGTTATAAAAGTATACAGGTGTGATATATACAGAGATTTTGTATGCAAATGTTGCAGTTATGCTGGAACAGGGCAAGGGGAAGTTCCTAAATTGAGTATCCTTGTTCCTACAACGCTACTAAGAGGCAACGTTTCCTGTGGGGTTAAAAACTAGCTGGACCGGTTGTACCGACATATCCGATACATTGAAATGGTTTGTCAAAATCCACAGGGCATTTAAGCAAAAACACATTATTATTTGAAGAACTTTTGTGTCCCAGTAGATAAGAGTAGTTATTGTCTGTTTTTTTTCTTTTCTTTGTATTACCATTGTGACTGTGTTGTTTTTTTTAGTAAAACATTACCCCTTAATGAAACACAGCTGGACAATGAGTTAATCAGAGCATTGTTGTAATTGTGAACGGCGCATTTTCATGCAATTCAAGTCTGACAAATGTTTGAAGAGACACTACCCAGTAGTCATGTGCGGGCCGGCCAGAAGCCTGCGAGTCGTGTGGGTTTGGGCTGAACTTCAGCTTCTATTCTCCCCGCCAGAGGATGTACTGCTGAAGTTGGCCCGAACCCACCCAACACGCAGGCTTCAGGCTGGCCCGCACATGACTACTCGGTAGTGTCTCTTCAAACTTTCGCCAGCCTTTGCATGAAAATGCCCCGTTCACAATTACAACATATATGCAGTTATGGGATCCCTTATGCGGAAACCCTTTATCCAAAATGCTCCGAATTACGGAAAGGCCATCTCCCATAGACTCGATTATAATAAAATACGGTTTTAAAAATGACTTCCTTTTTCCTCTGTACTAATAAAACAGTAGCTTGTACTTGATCCCAACTAAGATATAATTAATCCTTATTGGAAGCAAAACCAGCCTATTGGGGTTATTTAAAGTTTACATGATGTTTTAATAGACATAAGGCAGTTCTTGAGCATTCTGGATAACTGATCCTGTACTGTGTGTGTATATATATATATATATGTATGTATGTATATATGTATATATATATATGTGTATATATATATATATATGTGTGTATATATATATATGTGTATATATATATATATATATATATATATATATATATATATATATATATATATATATATATATATATATATATATATATATATATATATATACACACATACATACACATATATCTCCAAATGTTTGTATTGGGGAAACAATCTGATGTCTCTTTATTCACCTGCCTCTGGTCTCCAGGTTGTCAAAAAAGCTGACATGATAAACAAGAACATGGTTCAACAGGTCCAGGCGGAGAGGGATGCGCTTGCTCTGAGCAAAAGTCCTTTTATTGTCCATTTATATTATTCACTTCAGTCTGCCAACAACATATACTTGGTGAGTACACACAGCGAGATAATGCAGTGCAGGGATATTTCTATTCATATCAACATATTCTTATACATGCATATGATTCCATGAGTATATATATATATATATAGTTTTTTTTTGCTTAACCAGGCTATGGAGTATCTCATTGGTGGGGATGTGAAATCTCTTCTGCACATTTATGGATACTTTGATGAAGAGATGTCCATTAAATATATTTCTGAAGTTGCACTGGCTCTTGATTACCTGCACAGACATGGAATAATTCATAGGTAAGTGTATTTTAGCTCTGTACAGTAGTTACATTTAACAGTGTAGTGTATATATAACAAAATATGCACATGGTGGGACAGATTCATAATGAACTATTCCCCCTAACAATGTAGTTCTCTCCAAATATATATTGCTTAAAACAACACATATGTAAAATCCTGCTTCTTGTAAATAAACCATTTTCACAATAATATGCTTGTTTAGTAGTATGTGCCATTGGGTAATCATAAATTGAAAAATGGCACCTCCTGGTATCCTAGGATTCACGGTCCACACAAACAAACCATACATGTCAGACAGAGTTCTGTCTTTTGCTTCCTCACTTCTTCCTGTTACAGTTAGAGCTGCAGTATTTCTGGTCAGGTGATCTCTGAGACAGCACACAGATACAAAATGATGGTGCAAGGGGAAAAAGTTAAATGGCAATTTTTATTTAAAGGAACAGTAACATCACAAAATAAGTGTTTTAAAGTAATAATAATATAATGCAGTGTTGCCCTGCACTGGTACTAAGGGGTAATAAGCTGCTGTGTAGCAATGGGGGCAGCCATTCAAAGGATAAAAGGCTCAGGTTACACAGCAGATAAGCTCTGTAGAACATAATGGTGTTATCTGTTATCCACTATTTAACCTGAGCCATATAGACTTTTTTCAATTTCCACCGTTGCTACACAGCAGCTTGTTTATATGAACTATAGTAGTGTTTCTGAAGCAAACATCAGTTTTACCAGTGCAGGACAACGGTACATGATCTTTACATTACTTTAAAACACTTTAATTTTTTGGTGTTACTGTTCCTTTAAAGAAAAAAATAACCCTTGCCCCCATCCGCTGCCCACTCCAGTGCCCCTTCCAAGCTCTCTTCCTACAGCATTGAATCTTCTCAGAAGTCTCCTCGTATCCTGAACTGCTATTCTCTGTGTGAGCGGCGTCACGGATCTTAGAAGAGCATGTGTAGTTAAAACTATGTCCTCAATAAGCTTCTACTGCACATGCTCCCGTAAAATCCGTATTGGCAACTGTCAGAAGAGGATCAGAAACACAGAAGATGGCACCTTTGACCTGTGCACAAGTCTGCAGATTTATAGCAGTTAAGGATACAGGGAGACTTCTGAAAATAATAGATCTGCGGGGAGGGAGCTTGGAGGGGGCAGGGTTTAGTTTAGTTCTCCATTAAGTATTTATTTTGGGGTATGTTGTACTTTTTTTGTGACAAAGTCTCGTGATTTCTCTCCCCATCCCTAATTTGCATATGTCTTAACCACTGGGCCAGGTGAGCAGCCTGCAGGGTTGCTCACTATATATTACCTGGTCTTTGCAGCCCCAGCCCAGCAGCAGCCTGATTGGTTACAGTCAGCCAATCAGGGTTGACTGCCCTATTTAAGGCCAGCCCTCCAAACACTCCTTGCCTAAGCATTGGTTCCCAAACTAGCAGTGTGTCATCGTCCCTAGCTAAGGGTTCCAGCCCTAGCCTCCTTGTCTTTTCTTGTCCTGCCTTACCTTGAACCTTTCCTCCTTACTTTACCTTGTTTTGTTCCTGCCTTGTCTTTCCCTCCCAGTTCTATCCAGTCCCCTCTCCGGCTATCCCGTCCTCTCCTGCTATCTGCTCTAGTCTCCTTCTGCTCCAGTCTCCATCTCCAGTCTGATTCGATCTACGCCTGCACCGTCCTGTACTATCCTTTCACTCCATTCCCGATCTATGCCTGCACCGTCCTGTTCCACCCTCTCAGTCTGCTCCTGATCTACTCCTGATCACATGAGCTGTGAGAGCTGACAAAAAAGAACATTTTATTAGTATAAAACTGCTTTTATCTTCAGAAGAGCACTCTGTGCATGTTTACTCTTTTTATTTCATTGTATTTTTGCCCTTCAATGTCTTTTGCTGTCTACCCGAGATATGTAGCTAAACCCGTATACCAGTTTTATGTGATGGGTACAGAGGGGATATAACTGTTGCATGTTAGTGAATTGTATTGCACTTAGAGCGGCTTTATAAAACGTATCTGTTCCATGAAGAAACTTTACCAATACCATTGTGTTATAATGGGAAGCATTGTTTGGAATATGATATCTTTGTTCATTCTCACAGAGACCTTAAGCCAGATAACATGTTGATCTCCAATGAAGGGCACATCAAACTAACAGATTTTGGCCTCTCTAAGGTGACCCTAAAGCGAGGTAAGGACAAAGACTTCTAACAGCCGGTCACTTTATTTTGGGGAATGTCTGGGTATTCTGGTATCAAACATTCACTCTTTCTTTCACAGAACTTAGTATGATGGATATCTTAACCACACCATCTATGGCCAAGCCTAAGCGGGACTATTCACGTACCCCAGGACAAGTGCTTTCTCTTATAAGCTCTTTGGGTTTTGTAAGTCTCTTTCAAGTCAATCTCAGTTCAACAATCAAAGATTTAAAGGGGAACTATTGTTAAAATTAAAATGTAATATAAGCTTCAGCATACTGAAATAAGAAACTTTCTTTATGCAGCAGTTGGGTGTCAGATATTCATTGACAGTTAGATCCAATATTTCTTATAAGGTAGGCTCCTTTTGTCTAGAAGATGTATTAGAGCTCACTCTATTAAAATCACCAGACATCATGTCTCTCTCTACATGCAGAATTTGTGCAAAAGGCAGTTATTTTGTTTGTACTGGAATTTATTTGAGTGATCTCTAATTCATCTGCTAGGAAAGGAAGCCCCCTATAACATATATTGGATCTAACTGTCAATGAATATCTGACACCCAACTGCTGCATGAAGAGAGAATTAAGAGAATCAGATGCCGAGAGAGGGATAGTGAAGATGAACTTCATTATTTCAGAAACGCTGCAGAATATTTAATTGATTGTATTTAGAAAGTTTCTTATTTCAGTATGATGAAGCTAATGTTACATTTTCATTTTCGCAATTAAGTTCGCTTTTTAAGTAATGTTGCAGAAACTGTTCTAACCATGGTTCTTCTCTGTGTAGAACACACCAGCTGGGGGAAGAACGCAAGGATCGTTAACTCAGCAAACTGAAGGAATGCGTGGAAATGCTTCTACTCCCCTTCTGATGAAAAAGAGAGAAAGTTCGGTGAAAGGCAGTAAGCTGATGATTTCATGTAAGTATGGCAGCATGAGATTCATGTGTGACATATGAGGCCAGCTTTGCATTTTGTTAGGTGCATTGACTATGGGTAATTCTGGCTAATAAATCTATAAGCATATCAAATAAAGCAGATTAATCAAGTTCTAATTGCAATCCTTCTGATGTCTTTCTAGGCCCTGAAGCCAGCTTGTCCAGTCCTAGCATGCCGGTAAAATGTCTGACACCCAACCTTCTCAAGTGCAGGACCCGGTTTCCTACATCCAGTACAAGCAGCCAGTCACGTATCTGTTTATCCAGCTTGGAGTCAGAGTGTGACATGAGTCCCAGATGGGAAAACTGCAGCCAGGTTAGCAATTATCTATATGGGGACACAAGGGTTCATATAAGACTTCTCTGTGATGGGAAAAGGTTCTTATCTTTTCCCATCACAAGTAAGTCGTAACAAAAGGTAAATTATTTAATTTGATTTTCCAACTTCTGGTTTAGGAAAAGAAGGTAATATATTACATTGTCTGTGCAGAGATAAACCCACTCTGCATGACTGACCCCTCCTATTAGTCAGCCTGAGAAAGGTACCTCTAAGGGGGGGCAAAGGAGGCGTTTGTTTTATACAGAGCCCAAATCTCTACTTAAAGGAATTGTTCAGTATAAAAATAAGAACTGGGTAAATAGTTAGGCTGTGGAAAATAAAAAATCTATAAAGGCTGGAGTGACTGGATGTTTAAAACTGGTGTGTTTACTTCAGGAGCACTACTATAGTTTATCTAAACAAGCTCATGTTTGTAGCCATTCAAGCTGGAGAAAATGTACAGGTTACACAGAAGATAACAGATAAGCTCAATAAAATACCACTACATTCGACAGAGCTTATCTGTTATCTGCTGAGTAACCTGTACCTTTTATTTGAATGGCTGCCTCCCTGGCTAGAAAGAATTTCACTAGCACTCAGGTTAAATCCAAGCAGGGACAAGCCCTTGCTAAGTTTATTTTGCGAAGGTGCAACGTTTCAGGGGTAAACCCCTTTGTCAAGAATGATGCTTGATAAAGGGGTTTGCAGAACACATTTTTACTGAGTTTGCATATTGAAAAGGGTATTCATATATGTGTATATTGCCCCTTAACACTTACTACACTAAAACTACCTGCAGGGTTAGTATGGGCCAGAATTCACAGGCAAAGATTTGCTTTAGATGGTTGCTCATATGTTTGTGAGCAGCTGATGTTCTGTGTTTTGTTACAGCCAAAAACATTTAAAAAAGCCTATGCTTCTATCTTCTTCCATTCAGGATGCAGAAGTACCTCCATACTTGAACTCCAGCCGGGTAAAGGATTGCTCATTGGAACAGGCAATGAGCAAAAAACCTATGGGCAGCTCTGCCTCCCACAATTTAAAGCATTTGGAATTTGCTTTCTCTCCAATTGTTGATCGCAGAACTGAAAAGAAGGCAAGCTTCCAGGATGAGACTGGGGAACTAAGAGACACTCCACTTGCCACTCTCAATGCAAAAGGCGTCATTAGGAAATGCCTCTATGAAAATAAGGAACAAGAGAAACCTGAAGATTGTGCCAAGTCTGGTCAGGGAGAAGTGGGGAAATTGACAAGCTCTCCTGATTCTCCCCCTTGGTTAGCTAATGGCTCTCTAGCACCCATACAATTTAATGATGAGGAGACAACTGAAAAGATGGGGGTTAAACGGAATCATGACTTGGTGGAAAAGAGCCCAGAGCAGGAACTGCTTCAGGATAAAAAGACTAATACAGTCTATAAACGTGGCTGTGCAATAACCAGTTATCCAGTTTCCCAAAGCACAGGCTTAACCATGGAAATTAATTCACTCTTCCTTTCTGAACTCCGAAGCAGCACCAACAATTACACCAGTGACAGAAAGTCCGAGGACGACTACATATCCACACCTCGCACCCCGAAAAAGTTAGAATCTGCAAACCCAGTAGCCAAGAATTTGCTTTGTGAGCTGGATGATAATTGTGAACGGGATGGAGAGCTTAGTTCAAACTCGGAGGGAAAAGAGAGCCTGAATCAGGATTCGGATTCTTCTTCCACTGGCATGTCCGTAACCGAAAACCAGATAGAAAGGGAGCTTTGCCATGTGGATAAGAGCATTAAAGAACTTTCCTTTGAAGAGTCGGCGAGTGAAAGCAATGAGGAAACCACACCAGAGAACAAAGGCATTGCATTCATGGCTGAAAATAAGAAAATGCAGTCCAAACACCAACCAAATACAAGCAGTTTGCCGGACTCTTTACAACATGTGTTGGCTTCTCCTGCTGTAGTTAATGCAATGACCAACCATAGGAGAAAACCCATAGTAGTTTTCAGGAGTTACAACAGCACCATCAATGCCTCCAACATGTCAGAACCGTCCAAAATTAGTATGAACTCTGCAGACAAAATCCACTTTTCTTTGGGGTGCACTGGCTCCTTCCCCATGGCTGTTACTCCAGTACAAAAGAAAGTCCAGGTATAATATTCAGCGGTGACTGAGGGGCAAGCTTTTTTGTTCATATTGTACTGTTTACAGTTATTAAAGGGAATTTACCCGATAATTAAAATTGAATATACGATTCCTCATACTCAAATCAGGAACTTTCTAAATACAATCAATTAAAAATTCTGCATTGTTTCTGAAATAATCAAGTTTATAATCACTATCCCTCTCTCGGTATCTGATGGTTAAAGCCTTTTGCACAAATTCTGCATCTAGAGAGACATGATGTCTAGTGATTTTAATAGTGAGCTCTAATACATCTTCTAGGCAAAAGGAGCCTTCCTCTAGGATATATTGGATCTGACACCCAACTCTTGAATGAAGAGAAACAGATGCTGAGGGAGGAATAGTGAAGAAAAACTTGATTATTTCAGAAACGGTACAGAATGTTCAATTGATTGTACTAAGTTTATTATTTCAGTAATCGTTCGCCTTTAAGGGAAAGTAAATGGCACTCATTGCTAGGGATGCACCGAATCCAGGATTCGGCCTTTTTCAGCAGGATTCGGCCGAATCCATCTGGCCGAACCGAATCCTAATTTGCATATGCAAATTAGGGGTGGGGAGAGAAATTGCTTGACTTTTCATCACAAAACAAGGAAATAAAATCTCATTTCCCCTTCCCACCCCTAATTTGCATATGCAAATTAGGGTTCGGATTCGTTCGGCATCCCTACTCATTGCATTTACAGAATTAATGATAATGTGAAACATGATGGAGCTGTATATTCAGCAGGCCTGTAAATTCTACCTCACTATTTATTAGCCTTTTTCATATGCATTTGTTACTGCAAGCCTGCAATATGCCTCTGTCTGCTTGTGTGAAACAAAAGGTACATTTCATAGTATGTTGAATAATTTAAAATATGTTATAATGTGTCTTTTCATAAGGGCCTTACAGAGACACCATATAGGACACCAAAGTCTGTAAGGAGAGGGGGCGTACAGGCTGAAAATGAGAGGATCCTTGGAACCCCAGATTACTTGGCTCCTGAGCTGCTTCTAGGAAAGTCCCATGGTAAGAGATATTTTCTATCCCTTTGCTTTATTTCTGCATATAATGATATAATATTATACCACATTGAAAGGATGTGACTCTAGAAACATTAACCACAATTTACTGCTGTTCCAATCACTCTGGCTGTCAGCTTGAAGAAAAGAGCAATATAGAAAGGTAACCATACAGTGTACGGAGTCCCATAGATTAATTCTAGGGCCTCCCAAAACATTGGTAAATTAACCTCTGCTACAACGATATAGTAATATTGCTCATGAATTGGGGACCTCTACAATCCTGGGTCCTCCTACAACCTCTAGAGTTACATGCTTGAAAATGCAAAAGTGAATCAACAAAAAAAATGAATAACATAATTATCTTTCATGTTCTAACGCAGGAGTGTGGGCCCCAGAGCACAGAATTATTTGTCATGTCCAACTGAGCACACTACACTCCCATCTGGTAATAACTGGAAACATCAATGGGCAGATTTATCAAGGGTCGAATTGAAAATTCAAATTCGAGTTTTTTTTTATGGCCAAAACTGTCAAATTTGACTAGGGAATTGTTCAAATTCTATTTGAGTTCTTTAAAAATGTGAATTTGATATTCGAGCTTTATCATACATTGGCCATTTAAAAACTCAAATACGACTAGTCGCCACCTAAAACCTACTGAATTGCTGTTTTAGTCAATGGGAGATGACGTCCTGGGATCAATTTTGAGTTGTTTGTAGCCTTCCTGACATTCGAGTTTTTTTCTTAGAAAGTCGAGTTTTCGGGTGGATCCTATTCACCCGAGTTTAGGAATTTTTTCTAGTTCATGGGAGTTTTTAAAAACTCACGTAAATTCGAAATTTGACCTTTGATAAATGTGCTGTTCTGCTGCTTTGGTCTGACTGCAAACGGCTCATTAATCACTACTGTAATTTTGGACTCTAGTCTAGTCCTACAGATCAGATCATATGTGCAGGTAAAAACACTCCTGTATCGGACACTTAGCATAACATTGAATATTTATTCATCAAATCTGTATGCTTCTATAATGCTTGAATATACATGTACAGTCTATTCTGTCTGGCTTTACTGTATATAATACATACTGTATTCGTGCAGAAAGTTTCTGTAACCTGTTTTGTCTCGTATATACAGGGATCCAGGTAAACGGTGAGTTACATTTTGCCCCAGTGCATATCGGGAAGCTTCTTTTTATCCAGTCAAAGTCTAATCAAATGCCATATAAAGTGTTTTGGGCACTAAGAACAATAAAAGGGCAATGACGATAAAAGTCTGCACTATGGGTTGGCATACTCCAACATATTTTTTAGGAGGGGTTAAAGCTTTCTGGGAGCAGCAGTCGATTTGTATCCGGTTTGAATCCATAGGCAACACTGCTCATTAAAACTCTTCCCAGCTTTCCAAGTTCAGAGGCCTATTTAAAGGGACATTAAAAATTCATGTGGTTATGTAATAAAAGACTTTCTTTATGGGCAGATCTATCAAAATGTGAGTTCAGATTTTAATAAATAAAAACTCATGCATGTTCAATTCATTCCTATGGGGTTTTTAAAAGGATATTTATCAATAGGTGAAATTAAAACTCAACGTTTGATAAATATGCTTCTAAAAATCCCATAGGAATGAACAGACCGCGTTTCATTTATTTATTTTTAGGGATGCACCGAATCCAGGATTCGGTTCAGGATTCAGCCTTTTTCAGCAGGATTCGGCCAAATCCTTGGGCCTGGGCGAACCGAATCCTAATTTTCATATGTAAATTAGGGGCGGTTAGGGAAATCATGTGACTTTTCGTCACAAAAGAAGAATTTTTTCCACTTTTTCCTTTCCTGCCCCTAATTGCATATGCAAATTCGGATTCGTTTCGTTATAGGCTGAATCTTTCACCGGGGATTCGTCCGAATTTCGGTGCATCCCTATTTATTTTATTAAAATCTGAATTCACATTTTGATCTGCCCCTAAAGGAGCAGTAACCCATAGCAACTAATCAGCAGGCAGCAGTTACCGGTCTCGTATTTAAAAGCAAATGTCTTATTGGTTGCTATGGGTTACTGATCCTGGGCAAACTTGGTTCCTTTTATTACATATGGGAGTTTATGTTCTATTTTTGTGCCATGTACTTACCCCCTTCTTCGTTTTATAGACAGGACAGTTTGTTCAGAGCTTCCGATCTAACTTTAAACAAACCCAACCCTTCTCTAAGCAGCAGCCTACAGCTTATTATTAGGGGCTTTCCAGTGGACTGGTAATTTGCTTTATTAGCTCCTTGGCAGTTCTTTAGGGATCAGGAAGTGCTAAAGTGAAACAAGCTTCAAATGCTTGAAAAGAGCCAAAATTAACAGAACCATAGATATTTCTTAAATTAAAAGAGCATATTAAAACAATAGCTAAAACGTATGTTCAGTACAAGCCCTAAACAAGAAGTTTATATCATTTTTTTTTAGAGCATTGCCCTTATACAGCCAGTATACTATTGTATATTTATTATTACATTACACTTTGACTGGGTTTCCCTAAGGCTTTGCATTCATTCCCAGAATAATAGACCTCCTTGCTTTACAAGCAAAATCTGTATTAATAGGTTTTTCCTGCTATTTACTGGTGAATTCTATGGTTTTATAGAGGTGGTGGGAGTTACTTCAACTTTTCTTTCCCTTTTAATAAATAAGGAGTTTGCTAGCAACAATGATCAAAACATATCCCATAAACACCAAAGAATATCAGTAATCAAAGCACTGGTAGTTGGGCTCTGTGGAATTAATGGGTGGTTCAACTTTAAAGTAACTTTTAGTATGTTATAGAATGGCCAATTCTAAGTAAGTTTTCAATTGGCCTTCATTATTTATTTTTTTAAGTTATTTACCTTTTTCTTCTGACTCTTCTGCAGCTTTCAAATGGGGGTTGCTGACCCCTTCTAAAAAGCAAATGCTCTGTAAGGCTACAAATGTAGTGTTATTATTAATTTGTATTACTTATCTTTCTATTCAGGCCTCTCCTATTCATATTCCTGTCTCTTATTCAAATCAATGCATGGTTGCTAGGGGAATTTGGACCCTAACAACCTGTAGGCTTAATAGAAAATTAAAGAGCTGCTAAATAACTCAAAAACCTTAAATAATAAAAAATGAAAACCAATTGCAAACTGTCTCCGTATATCACCCTCTACATCATATTAAAAGTAATCTTAAAGGTGAACAACCCCTTTAACCCAAATAGTCTTTGGGCCAAATTTATTATGGACATTTATTTTGTCACAGCACAGAGATAGAATAACTGGGAAACCAAATTGTAAGTCTCCCTCCCACTTTGCTCCACATGAGTGGTTCCTAAATGAGGGAGCTTGGGACTTTAGTGGGGGAGG
The DNA here is from genome assembly GCF_017654675.1 of Xenopus laevis. Taxonomy (NCBI): domain Eukaryota; kingdom Metazoa; phylum Chordata; class Amphibia; order Anura; family Pipidae; genus Xenopus; species Xenopus laevis. The sequence goes on from NC_054382.1 coordinate 18,462,367, forward strand.
GATCAATATGAAGGCCAGTAAGGGTGAAAATTAGGACAAATTGAAATCTGCTCTTCTAGAAAGTACAGCTTTAAGGTCAGTTAGGGTACAATTTGGGGTGAAACCCCATCTGCTGCCTAAATATTCTACCCTTATGACTGATACTGATATTCTCCCATATCTGTACCCATTTCACGAGAGATGTAGGTTTCTGAAAAAAGGTTAGACCTTCAAGGGGGGCCATGGCCAAAGTCTAGACTTTCTAGTAGGACTTGAACTGTATAAGAAAATCACTACTGGACATACAGGGGGGGTTGTCTGTCTTCTTGAGTGGAGCAGTAGAGTCTAAGCACCAATTCATTTGGAACCTCTGTCGAGTTCCAGTCTTGGTTGCTTCGCTGCTCCCTGTGATGACCACGGCAATCTAAAATAACATGCCCTAAGCTTCACACGTTGCTTTGTTGCTTGGTGCAAGGGAAGTTTCATCGGCAAAGGGATGAGATATAGAGCTTTCACTCGGCACTGATGCATGGAAACTGGATTTGCTTTGTGATGCCACCTAGCATGCATGGGCTGCATTGGTGTAACATGCAGATATATCTCCTGACTGTACAGTGCACAAGTCATGTGACTTGTGCTCTGATAAACTTCAGTCACATTTTACTGCTGTACTGCAAAGTGATATCACCCCCTCCCTTCCCCCCAGCAGCCTAACAACAGAACAATGGGAAGGTAACCAGATAGCAGCTCCCTAACACAAGATAACAGATCTAAGAACAGCACTCAATAGTAAAATCCAGGTCCCACTGGGACACATTCAGTTACATTAAGTAGGAGAAACAACAGCCTGCCAGAAAGCAGTTCCATCCTAAGGACAGAGGCAGACGTGAAGATTCGGGGAGATTTAGTCACCTGGCGAGTAATCGCCTCTTCTTTGGCCAACTAATCTCCCCGAAAACCTTCCTGCTGGCTAGAATCTAAATCGCCGGCGGGATGGAGTGATTAGTTTTCTGAAGTTGCCCTAAGTTTCCTTGTGAGGCGACTTTGGAAAACAAAGCCCTCAGAGTGCCATCTTGCCGGCGATTTAGATTATAGCCGGCTGGAAAGCTTTTCGGGGAGATTAGTCTCCCGCACAAGAGGCAATTAAGTCGGCTGGAGACTAAATCTCCTGAATCTTCGCGTCTGTCTTAGCCCTAAAGTGCTGGCTCTTTCTGAAAGCACATGACCAGGCAAAATGACCTGAGATGGCGCCTACACACCAATATTCCTACCAAAAAATACACCTGCTGGTTCAGGAATTAAATTTTATATTGTAATGTGAATTATTTGCAGTGGAAACAGTGTCATTTATAAATAAAAACTACATCATAAAAATCATGAAAGAATCCCTTTAAAGTGAAAATAGATGCCAACATAGTTGGGCATAACCCTGTATGCATAGAACAGTGTGTCTCCATGTAGACAGTGAAAAATGGCGCTACACAGGAAGATCTACTAATAGTAGTAGCATAGTGGACTAGCGGACAACATGGGGGTCAGTAGATTACCCATTGGTAATGGACCTTATCCAAACAACCTGCCTGATTTGCTCTGACCCAGAAACAGTGCCAAGATGGTAAGATACGTTTCATTGTCCCTGGTAGAACAGATTTGAATGTGGGAAAACTTGATGCACCTTGAGTTTTGGTATCTAAGCTTTTATTTGTGAATAAGTCATTTCAAAAACTCGGTGCCATTCTGAGTGTACGTGAGACCCCCAATCTTGTGTATAGATTATAATAGATCTGCTCATCCTCTGCCTATTCTAACATTGTTTCTATCAGGTCCTGCGGTTGACTGGTGGGCTCTCGGGGTTTGCCTTTTTGAATTCCTGACTGGTATCCCCCCATTCAATGATGAAACTCCTTCGCAAGTCTTCCAGAATATATTAAACAGAGGTATTTAAACATAATGATATCTGTTGCTAGAATGTAAATGGCAGTTTTGTTCCCCATGTATGATTTTTAGCTTTCATTCCCATTTTCCTAGATCTTCTCATAGTAGAATTACAACTGTTACAGCCCTATTGGGCTTTCGTCTACTGCCAGTGACAGAACTAGGTGGGGGCGGGCCGTGCAACCATCGTCCGTGCGGCTGCAGCCGAATCCAGTGGCGCACGTGACTGCCGGGGGGCCCTGCGGGGTGCGGGTCCTGGCCCAATTGCACCCCCTGCTCCCCCGGTGGTTACGCCACTGTCTACTGCCTTCTTTATCTACAAGCCCAAACCAAACAAACTGCATTCAGTTGACAGTTAAATCCAATATATCTTATAGGGAGGCTAGAAGATGTATTAGAGCTCACTCTAAAATCACCAGACATCATGTCTCTATACATGCAGAATTTGTGCAAAAGGCAGCTATTTTGTTAGATTTTGTTAAATATTGGAACTAACTGTCAATGATTATCTGACACCCAACTCCTGCATGAAGAGAGAATGAAGAGAAACCGATGCTGAGAGAGGGATAGTGAATATAAACTTGATTATTTCAGAAACAATGCAGAATATTTAATTGATTGTATATAGAAAGTTTCTTATTTAGTGTGATGAAGTTTATATTACATTTTAATTTTTGCGATAGTTCCCCTTTAATATAAGCTTCATCTCTCTGAAATAAGAGACTTTCTTTTCACTTCATGCAGTAGGTGGAGTCACTTTTTGATTGACAGGTCTAATACATCCTTTGGGGGGGTTGCACCCTTATCTAGATAATAGATTAGAGCTCATTCTTTTAAAATAACCGGTTCTGATGAAAATGCTGTTTGGCTGAATGCAGTGTGTGTGCCAGACTCTGCTATTTTGTTGGCTATTGTTTATTGGAGTATCTACTAGGAATGTGAGCCTTATCCTAAAATATTTTTTAAACTTGCCTGTCACTCAAAATGTGACGCAAACTTTTGCATGAAGAGTGAAAGGTTGCTGAGAGTAACTTTATTATTTCATACGCCTTACATAATTTTTATAGAATGATTTATATTTAGAAAATGTCTTCTTTCAGTGAGATGAAGCTTATATTAAATAACATAACATTTTGGAGATGGATCCCCTTTAACATTGATCCAACACCAAGAGTTGTGCTACACACAAGACAGTTGTAAGGCAATAACTGACACAATTTTATTTCTATAGACATTCCTTGGCCTGAAGAAGAGGAGACCCTCTCTGTAAATGCCCAGAGTACAATAGAAATTCTCCTGGCCATTGATCACACCAAGAGAGCTGGGCTGAAAGGTAAAATGGCTACTGAAATAGTGATGTGTGGGCTGCCCGAAGCTTGCAGGACCCACTGGTGGGCCGACACTTGCACAAGCCATTCAGGCCGCGGGTGGATCCAGGCCGCGGGTGGATCCAGGCCGCGGGTGGATCCAGGCCGCGGGTGGATCCAGGCCGTGACCTAACTGTGGCCCACTTCTGCTTAAGGCAGCATCAATTCAGAGATTTGAGCTGGCCCCACTCCCTCTGTGACATCAGGGTCAGGCGCGGCTATAGAAGGACACACAGAGCAGTGGGCCGGGTGGGAGTAGTTCATCGTTGGGTTAGGGTCAGGTCCGTGTCGAAAATATATTGACCCCGCAACACTATAACTGAGTTTCATCTGAACATGTTAGAAGTCAGACCTTAAGATGGGATAGATAACCTAGTTTATGCCAATTAAAGGAGAAGAAAAGGCTAAAATTAAGTAAGCTTTATCAGAAGGGTCTATATAAATATACCAGTAAACCCTCAAAGTAATGTTGCTCTGAGTCCTCTGTCAAAAGATACACAGCATTTCTTTCCTTCTATTGTGTACACATGGGCTTCTGTATCAGACTTCCTGTTTTCAGCATAAACCTCCAGGGCTTGGGCTTGAGCATGCTCAGTTTGCTCCTCTCTCCCTCCCTTCTTTGCTGTAATCTGAGCCCAGAACTATGAGTGAGCAGGGAGAGACTCAGGCAGGAAGTGATGTCACAGCAAGCTAATATGGCAGCTGATATCCTAAACAAACAGAGACAGAGTCTAGAGCTGTTACTCGGGTAAGGTAAAGCATTTTCAAGAAGAAAAATGTTGTTATAGCTTGTACTATTGTGGCTAATCTATTGGCAATTAACTGCCTTGGTAGCTTTCCTTCTCCTTTAATAGTCTTGTAGTGTATAAACATGCCACCCTATATATAATACATACTAAACCAATATTTTCTGACATCCTTTAGAATTAAAGGCTCACCCTCTCTTTCATGGCATTGAATGGGACGACTTGCAGAACCAGCCTATGCCCTTCGTTCCACAGCCCGACGACGAGACAGACACGACCTACTTTGAAGCCAGAAACAACGCTCAGCACCTTAAGGTCTCTGGATTCAGTCTATAGAACATGACATAGTAACAATCTCTGCCCTTTTATAAGCTACCCACCCGCCCTGCAGGCAGAACCCTTCCCCCAACAAATCTCACCTGCTTCACATTTTATTGTAATTATCAGATAAATATTTTAATGATCTAGTGAAGCCGGGAGCAATGTTTTGTGTAAATAAGCATAGTATTTACTATTTAAATTGGACCTGGTGTCCTACCCTTAAGCACCTTATAGTCACAAACTGTTATGTTTGTAAATTGCTCTGTAAAATAAAGTAATCTGATGAGACGTTACTTTGAGTCAGATGAATAGTTGGAATAAGGGACTAGTGCATGAACTACATGGGTTATGCCTGTATATGCCACATCCCTTCCCATGGCTTTTTTGCACGAAGAGATGTGATTGTATTTCTATAGACATGTCTTGGCCTGAATAATAAGCAAATTAAAGGGGTGGTTCACCTTTATTTTAACTTTTAGTATGTTCTAGAATGTTTGATTCTAAGCAACCTTTCAATTGGCCTTCATGTTGTCTTTTTCATAGTTTTTGAATTATTTGCCTTCTTCTGACTCTTACAAAAAAAGGAGGGTTGTGGGTGCACTCCTAAGGCTAAGTTAAAATGTGTTTAAATACAACGGAAGTGCTACTGATTTGACCAATTAATCAATGTACATTCCCTGGTCCCCTGTTGACAAAAACAGGGGTTTTTAGTTACAAAGTTATGATCATAAAGTTGATAAGCTTCCATACCACGTCGAGGTAAACCCCAAACGACGGTCCAGACCCTAACTATTTACCTCTGGTCATAATATAAAAGGTCTTGTACCTCTCTGCATAATAGCATTACTTAGAGTAAATGTCTCCTGGTTTGGGCAATCTCTCTCTTAAAAGCCACAAAAGTTAGTGGTGGGGGAGGATCTAGCCCTCAGACTAGCCTGAGACACTTACTATATTTGCGCCTGTTACTAAGTAACACTTGCACTAATTTACACATATTACACCTATCACACCCTTCTTTAGCTTTCCCTTTTTTTATTTTTTATCTATACTGGCACCTATACTCCTATCTATACTCACACACCTATATACACAAGTGTGCACCTATACATATCATTTTACTTTGCCTTCATTATTGTCTTTCCATTATCACGTCTATTTATTGTGCATGTAAATGCAAAAAATAAAATCCCATTTTTACTTTCTTTAATGAAAAAGAAACCTATCACCAATATACTTTAATTAAAAAAATGTGTACCGTTTTTATAAGAAACCTGACTGTATGCAGTGAAATTCTCCCTTCATTTACTGCTGTGGATAGGAATTGTCAGACGGTCCCTAACTGCTGAGCAGGGAAACAATCATACTTATGAACAGCAGGGGGAGCTTCCGCCTTACTTCCCAGCCATTCAGAACTCAATCAGCTTTGTTTGTTTCCCTGTTTTGATAATTTATGACAATCCCTAAGCAGCCCAGGCCACACTGAGCATGTGCGTAGTCTTGGTCTTGCAAAGATGTTTAACTAAGTTGCAAGATGGTGACCCCCTGTAGCCAACTTTGAAAGCATAAATTATTTGTTTGATTAGGCTTGTGGTGCAGTAAGTTCATGTTTATATTTAGTATACAAAATACAGCATTTCTAACCTTATTCTATTTTAGACTTTACTTTCCCTTTAAAAATGAGCATTGGTTTGGGCAGTCTCTCTCTCTCTCTCTCTCTTAAAAGCTGCAAAAGCAGGTGGTGGGGGAGGATTTAGCCCTCAGACTGAAACCAAGATTCAGGAGATATTTACTCCAAAAAATGCTACTGTGCAGAGGTAGGGTTGCCACCTGGCCGGTATTTTACCAGCCTAGCCGGTAAAAACACCTGTCAGGTCCAGTATTACAAATTTACTGACAATGTAGCTGCCGGTAAATTTGTAATACACCTAACAAAAGCCTGTGGCCTGCCCCCAATCTGGTCAAAACTCACTTTTTTTGCCGTCTTCAGGCCAATCGCACACAGTGGCTCCGCCCCTTTTGACATCACTACCCACCCCATTGTCGTCACGGCACACCCATTTGTTCCTGCCCCCTCCACCGGCTGGTGGAAATTTTATGAAAAGTTGGCAACCCTATGCAGAGGTACAAGACCTTTTATACTATGACCAGAGGTAAACAAGTTAGGGACCATGTGGGGTTTACCTTGACGTGGTATGGTGGCTTATCAACTTCATGATCATAATTTTGTAACTAAAAACCCCCTGTCATTGTTATCAAATGCACTTGCATTTATACTGAATTACTTCGACAGGGGACCAGGTAATGTGCACTGATTGATTGGCCAGGTGAGTAGCACTTCCATTGTATTTAAATATATTTCAATTTAGCCTTAGGTGTGCACCCACAAGCTTCCTTTTTTGTATGTCTTCTGACTCTTTACCAGCTGTCAAATGGGGGGTCACTGACCACATTTAAACATCAAATGCTCTTTAAAGGGCATGTAAAGGCAAAAAAATAAAATCCCATTTTTACTTTCTTTAACAAAAAAGAAACCTATCTCCGATATACTTTAATAAAAAAAATGTTTACCGTTTTTATAAGAAACCTGACTGTATGCAGTGAAATTCTCCCTTCATTTACTGCTGTGGATAGGAATTGTCAGACGGTCCCTAACTGCTGAGCAGGGAAACAATCATACTTATGAACAGCAGGGGGAGCCCCCGCCTTACTTCCCAGCCATGCAGAACTCAAGCAGCTTTGTTTATGTCAATCTCTAAGCAGCCCAGACCACACTGAGCATGTGCACAGTCTTAGTCTTGCAAAGATGTTTAACAAAGTTACAAGATGGTGACCCCCTGTGGCCAACTTTGAAAGCATAAATCATTTGTTTGATTAGGCTTGTGGTGCAGTAAGTTCATGTTTATATTTAGTATACAAAATACAGCATTTCTAGCCTTATTTTATTTTATACTTTACATGCCCTTTAAGGCTACAAAAGTATTGCTACTTTTTATTACTCATCTTTGTATTCAAGTTGCTGAATTGCTGAAATTGCACCTGGAGAGCTGCTGAATAAAAAGCTAAATAACTCAAAAACCACAAATAATAAAAAAAAAATGAAAACCAATTGCAAATTGTCTCCATATCAATCTCTGCGTCATACTAAAAGTTAATTTCAAGGTACGTCATGTCTTTTCATGCCAAGTCTTATTACATCCATATACTGGGTGGGCTGATGGATTTCTGCTTCACATAACAACCAATCAAATCTGCAAGAAGCTATGTGCCCTCCAATTGCTAGAGGGGAAGGGGGCACCAACGAATACTTAGCAACAGACTCAGTGCTGTCGCTTATCATTTCTGTCTGACTCACTGGTCCCATCACATAAGTATTGGTCGTCCTTTGCACATTTTGAATGGAATTTTTGGTGCATTTGGTATTCCACCGAATCCTAAAACTGCTGAAAGCCTTTGGAGACCAGTAGAATATATAAAAGGGGCAAGATCAAGTATTGCAGCTGAAGTAGTTGATGGTGGCCTTCCCTCTCCTTTATAAAGGGCCCGGTCATATATCCTTTTTTTTTTACCCATTTATTAAATTCCCCCAACCGGATCACATTCTCCAGAAGGCGACCGCCTGGCTACTGAAAAGTACATATTGCAGGTGTATGGGATCCGTTATCCAGAAAGCTCTGAATTAAGGAAAGGCCTCCCATTTTATCCAAATATTCCAAATTTTTAAAAATGATTTCCTTTTTCTCTGTGATAATAAAACAGTATCTTGTACTTTATCCCAACTAAGATATAATTAATCCTTATTGGAGGCAAATCCAGCCTATTGGATTTATTTAATGTTTATGTGATTTTCTAGTAGACTTAAGGAATGAAGATCCAAATTACAGAAAGACCCCTTATGCCGAAAGCCCCAGGTCCCAAGCCTTCTGGATAACAGGTCCCATACCTGAAGTATGTTCTGCACCACACAAGTACATAAGCTCTGTTTTTGTATAGAATGTTTTTTGCAATAATTATTGTACTATTGAAGTTCTCTAACTGTGCCCTTCCTGTTTGGCAAGTAGACGGCCTCTTAGTTTGTAACTTGCCTGCTCTTTCCTTCCCATAAACGAACATGCAGTAGGTCTGAGCCTGTCAGGGCTTCCAGTTTGGTTCCAGTACAAATCCAGAATCTGAAGTCTCCCATAGTCCGTGCCATTAGCAATAGGCCTTGGGGTGGAAGGGCACAGGAACTGCCCTACTGCATTTTCATGATTACAGAAACAGTTCTGTATAAAAACTGGGTAAATTGGCTGTGCAAAAATGTAATCTATAAAGGCTGCAGTGAGAGGATATCGAACACAACTTCCTGCTTTTCAGTTCTCTAAGGGTCAAGGCACACAAGCAGATTCGGGGAGATTAGTCGACCCCGGTGACTAATCTCCCCGAATCTGAGAACTGATCTGTGTTACATGGAGTCCACCAACTTCTGGCACCTGTTACATTACACAATTCTTCTGCATTTCTTGCTTTTGCCTCAGAAAAAAACATTTTTGATGTCACCCCACAAGTTTTCTATTGGATTAAGGTCCAGGGATTGGGCTGGTCACTCCATAACGTCAATCTTGTTGATCTGGAACCAAGATGTTGCTCATTTACTGGTGTGTTTGGGGTCTTTGTCTGGTTGAAACTCCCATTTCAAGGGCATTTCCTCTTCAGCATAAGGCAACACGACCTCTTCCAAGTATTTTGATGTATTGAAACTGATCCATGATCCCTGGTATGTGATAAATAGGCCCAACACCATAGTATGAGAAACATCCCCATATCATGATGCTTGTGCCACTGGTTTCACTCTGTACTGTGACTTGAATTCGGTGTTTGGGGGTCGTCTGACAAACTGTCTGCAGCCCCTAGACCCAAAAAGAACAATCTCGTTTTCATCAGTCCACATCAGCTCCATTTCTCTTTAGGCCAGTCAATGTGTTATTTGACAAACTATAAGCTCTTCAGCACACGTCTTTTTTTATTTGTTTATTTTTTTTCAACAATGGGACTTTGCGGGTGCCTCTTCCAGATAGCTTGGCTTCACATAGGCGTCTTCTGATTGTAACCGTATCACAGGTAACTTTAGCCCTTCTTTGATCTTCCTGGAGCTGATCATTGGCTGAGTTTTTGCCATTTTGGCTATTCTTTCAGTTCTTTCAGGTTTTGGTTGCCATTTTAAAGCATTTGGGATCATTTTAGCTGAGCAGCCTATCATTTTCTGCACTTCTGTATATTTTTTCCCCTCTCCAATCAACTTTTTTTCTTCTGAACAATGTTAGGAACGACCCATTTGAGAGAAATGCACTATAACCAGCAGCACAACATTTGCTCCTTCCTTCCTTAAAGGGATATTGTCATCGGAAAACATGTTTTTTTCAGAACCCCGAATTACAGAAACAAGTTGGATCTTCATACCTTGTCTAATAGAATCCAATAAGAATTAATTATATCTTAGTTTGGATCAAGGAAAAGGTACTGTTTTATTATTACAGAGAAAAAGAAAATCATTTTTAAAAAATAAATGGATAAAATAGAGTCTATGGGAGATGGTGTTTCTGTAATTCGAAGCTTTATGGATAATGGGTTTCCGGATAACGGATCCCATACCTATAATGATAGTAATACAGGTCTTGTCATAAAATGTATCCAGGGTTAAATCCTTGGATAAAAATGAATACAGAAGGAATGTGAGTAATGGGATGTGCCACTCCGAGACAAGCATTTTGAACCAAAGCCCTAAAGGTGGCCATAGACGTAGAGATCTGCTTGTTTGGCGATGTCTCCAAAAGAGCGGATCTCTCCCCGATATGCCCACATTGAGGTGGGCGCCGTCGGGCTGATCCGATCGTGGCCCCACCGATCGGATCACAATGCATCCGATACAGGCGGTCAGATCGCGGGACAGCATACACGCACAGATGCGGCCACGATCTGATGAGATTTTTTTAACCTGCCCTATCGATGTCTGGCTGACTTTGTGCCAGATATCGATCGGGGAAGCCCGTCAGACTGCCCCACAAACAGGCCAATAAGATGTCGACTCGGTCTGTTGGCAGCTTTTATCGGCCGTGTATGGGGGCCTTAAAGGGATACTGTCATGGGAAAAAAATTTTTTTTCAAAATGAATCAGTTAATAGTGCTGCTCCAGCAGAATTCTGCACTGAAATCCATTTCTCAAAAGAGCAAACAGATTTTTTTATATTCAATTTTGAAATCTGACATGGGGCTAGACATTTTGTCAATTTCCCAGCTGCCCCAAGTCATGTGACTTGTGCTCTGATAAACTTCAATCACTCTTTACTGCTGTACTGCAAGTTGGAGTGATATCACCCCCTCCTTGTCCCCCCAGCAGCCAAACAAAAGAACAATGGGAAGGTAACCAGATAACAGCTCCCTAACACAAGATAACAGCTGCCTGGTAAATCTAAGAACAACCCTCAGTTGTAAAAACCCATGTCCCACTGAGACACATTCAGTTACATTGAGAAGGAAAAACAGCAGCCTGCCAGAAAGCATTTCTCTCCTGAAGTGCAGGCACAAGTCACATGACATGGGGCAGCTGGGTAATTGACAATATGTCTAGCCCCATGTCAGATTTCAAAATTGAATATAAAAAAATCTGTTTGTTCTTTTGAGAAGTGGATTTCAGTGCAGAATTCTGCTGGAGCAGCACTATTAACTGATTCATTTTGGAAAAAAATTTTTTCCCATGACAGTATCCCTTTAAGAGTTACATACAATTTACTGGATTGAGCAAAACTGCACAAGTAGTAACTTCTGCACTCCTGCACAAAAAACAAACAACACCCTCTTTTTCTGACACAGCTATAAGTGAAGGCTATGGTGGCATAAAGCACAAAGTATGATGCAGAGAGCCAATGCTCTTACCTCATCGTGTCCGAACTGTTCCATGGAGTCAGAAAATCTCACTGTCCGAGTCACTTGTCAGATGCTGCATTGCATCCATATCTTCTGTGCAGTCTTCTTCTGCAAACACATCATCGTAAGTGAAACAGTATCAATATGAGAACTGTACATATATGAGCAAAATAACAATAAGAGCTGGAGAGAGTTCTCCAATGCACAAAAGACATTACAGACTTTGAACAAAATCAAAGCACAAAATGAGTAGCCCTGAAAGAACTGCTGTCCTTTAAAGGCTTGTATAGGGCTATGTATGACCCAGCTCAAATAATACACCTGTTATACTGCATTCCCCTCTATAATTCTAAACTATAACCTGTTTATTCATATACCTACTCAGCCTACTGAGCTTACAGCAATCACAAGTAGCAATGGTGTGGCATTGCCTTAAAAGTTTAACATAAAACTTGCACATGGATCTGTATTTGATTTGGCTACGCATAATGTTCAAATCAGTCTGATTATAAGCTTCAGCCCTGGGTTCACTGCTTGGAGCACACGGAAGGCCTAATAACAAATTACTTCTTGGAACAAGTCAGAGCAGGCGCACACTCCAAACAACCCCAACAAATTACAGCCTGGTGCTCAGTAATGGAGGATACGGCAACCTACTGATTATCCAATGGAACAAAGATACTGGCACACAAGGCTTGAGTTTGCAGGGAAACCCTTGCTTTAATTAATAGCACAGAAGTGCAACGTTTCAGGGCCACGCCCCTTTATCAAGCTTGCTTACAAAATCCTTAAAATCCTTAAAATCCCACCTAACAGAGTAGGGTAAGTGAGCTTGCAGGCACCATTTTGCATATTTTCGAATTTTTTCACGTTCTTATTGTGAATTTCTGGTATTTTTGTTGCATGCGCAGTCAGTACACTAAGGAAGACTGTTCCAACTGCGCATGCGCCAGTTAGGGTATATTACCGGCCTGGCCGGTAAAAATAATGGTTGATCCCAATGTTATTAATAGGGAAAAAACCTAAATATATAGGAAGGCCGCTATTTTTTTCCAGAAAAGGTGGCAACCCTAGCGCCAGTACATCGCGCAGATGAAGACGCGCAATCCAGAAGATTTGGGAAAGATTTAAGGGACATTTTTAGACCTATAGAACTAATTGAGGGGAAGCAGGGAGGGGGACTATCTTGCTTAGTAGGTAGGAGCTTTTCATAATTCTTGGGTTGAGTTATTCCTTTAACCCCATGTAAGCACAAAACATACATATTTAGGACTACTCCACACATAACACATTGGGGCAAATTCATTAAAGGGTGAAGTGGCTAACGCTGGCGAAAATTCGCCAGTGTGATGTCATTTCGGCACTTCGCCAATTTACTAACGGTAGCTGGCGTAAATTTGCTGGCGTAATTTCGCCAAGGAGATAGACTCTGGCGCAACTTCGAACTCTAACGCCAGGTGAATTTACGGTCTGGCGAAAGAGCTTTACTACGCAAATTCACAAAGTTTTTGATTTTACTGATCGTTACCTCTATCGCCAGACTTGTCTTCGCCACCTCAGACCAGGTGAAGTGCAATAGAGTAGATAGGAGTTCCTCAAAAAAAAGTTTTAAATTTTTCTAAGTCCCAAAAAACGCTGGCTTTTTTTCCTATTTAAAGGGTGATAGACTGAAAAAGATTGTAAATTTTTTTTTCGGGTATCCTTCCCCCCTACATTTGATAACATGGCACCTAAACTATACTGTGGGCACATGTGTAGGGCAATATAACAACTTTATATAATTTTATTAAGGTTCCCTGGCCTTGTGTAGTGTAATGTATTTGCTGCAGCATATACGGCCATTGTACTTTAACTGCACGCCGTATGCAAATTAGCCAACGCTAGCTTAACTTCGGACTGCTGAGCGTAATTTCGCTGGCGTAATTTCGCCAGCATTCGGTACCCTGTGCGCAACTTCGGATCTTCGTGAATCAGCGTTGTCCAGGCGAATTTATGCCTGGCGAAGTGTTGCGATGTGCGCAAAGCCATCGCTGGCGAATTTTTGCCTGTTAGTGAATTTGCCCCATTGTTTTGAGGAAAAACTAAAACCTTTAGGATTTTGATAATCATGTCCCTTCAACAAATTGGACACTATCTCTGGACTTTAGCCTAGGAATGTGTTGACCTGGAAGGCTGTGGAAGTTCTCTACTGTAAATATTGTCTGCTGAGCATATATTACGCAATCCTTATCAAAAGTGCAGCTAAATGTTATGTTTCAAAAAGACTTTCTGATATGCAAACATTGTATTGTATAAAAAGTGGTAAATACTCATTTGCATTGAAATACAACTTTTTCATTTCGTCAACATAAGCAATCATAGCATCTTCCTTGGACATGTCCCCTAAAGAATTCCAGGCATCCTTTAAAAAACAAAAACATAAATTAGAATAAGGAACATAAAAACAGAGAAAGCAGACTATGTAACTTATGTGAAAGATATGTCTGGTATGTGTCCGCTTTAGTCATACAGTCCAAAAAACAGAGCATCGAGGAAATGAATGTCCATAAAAAACATCACTGTTTATTATCCAATATTAAAAATATTAAAAATCGTATTTAGCATGCCACAAACATAATTGCATGCTGCAGGGCAGATTTATCAAGGGTCGAAATGAATTCGAGGGAATTTTCGAAGTAAAAAAATTCAAAGTAATTTTTGGATACTTTGACCATCGAATAGGCTACTACGACTTCGACTTCAAACTTTGATTCTAAGTAAAATCGTTTGACTATTCGACCATTCGCTAATCGAAGTACTGTCTCTTTAAAAAAACTTCGACTTCAATACTTCGCCAACAGTTTTTTGAATTCGAAGGAAAATCGTTAAAATCGTTCGAATTGTACGATTGTACAGTGATTTTTTTTATGGACATTAGGTGGCAAATCTAGATGTCCTCGCACACCCTGCCTTCTTGGCTAAACAAGGATGCCTGATGCTCACCGGTGGAGGTCCGGCCACTTCACAATAGTACTGCAAACTAAAAATTCCAATGGCACACAGGACTAATGCAACACCTTAAGTGTTTATTGCACCACACTCCGCAATAAACACTTATGGTGTTGCATTAGTCCTGTGTGCCATTGGAATTTTTCGTTTGCAAACCTAGATGTAGGCCCTAGGCCAGTAATCGAATACCCAGCCTTCCACCTTTCTCTCTTGCCACACACAGGTGCACATTCTAATGAAAGAAAGAGCCAATAGGGGACTCACTACCCCACCCATCAAGTGACTTTACATGAAGAAGTAGGAGCTGTACCATGAAAGGAAATACCTGGCACAGTCCTTGATGGCAGCTCTGTAGGACTGATGAAAGTGGACAGCATGCTGCCCCTAAAACTTTGCTGCACTAGGCCCAGGCCTTTGTGGTAGGGTTGCCCCTGTTTTTTTAAGGGCTGCCCTGGTAAAAACTGCCTAATTTGTAAAACCAGGCAGGATCCCCTACGCTTGACATGGCGATCAGCATTTAATAGCGCCAACCCCCGGTGTCACGGCCATGTCCCAATTGGATCACAACCCTGCCCAGATTCAACCAGGCCAAATGGTGGTAACCCTATTTTGTGGCCTTCTCACAAATCCAAGCTTGGCCATCGCCAAGTCTTAATTTGATTACTTAAATATGAGCTCTGATCCTCAGAGTAAATGTGTGCTTAAGCCACACAATGCCGTTTCTTTGCCTGTGTTTAGATGCATGGTGTTGACCTATGTCCAACTGGAGTGGATTTTGGGGCAGAAACACAAAAGTATGCATTTTTGTGCAGAAATCCGTGTTGTATGCAAACCCCCCAACATTTGAAAAATTGAAAGTGGGACAAATTCTCTAAGGGTAGAGCCACACGTGGGCCAAAAGCAGCCTGCTGAAGTATGCCTATGTGGTCCGGAGCCTTTTCTTCCTTCTGCATCTAAAACCATGGTGTCGGCTCCGTTTTGGGAGAAGTAACTTGAGACTGCATTTCGCACTGAAATCAGCTGCGTGTTTTTGCTCCAGAGCCGAAACAATGGTTCCGGAAGCCTACTGACCGCATATGGGCTGGAATAAGCCTGTCCATTTTAGCAGTTAATTAACCTCCACCCTTGTAGCCAGGGCAGCCACCAGGGGGGGAGAGTTGTAGGCAGGGCCGCCATTAGAAATCACGGGGCCCCGTACAACAAAATTTTTGGGGCCCCCTGGGCCCCGCCCACACTGACGACCAAGCTCCGCCCCATATCCCGCCTACATCGCAGTTAAAAGACCACACAGACATCAGCGCTAAAAAAGTAACCCCCCCCCACACAAGTTGTAAAAAGCTATTGATGGTCAGGGCCCCCTTATAAAAAAAATTGGGGCCCCAAAAAAAAAAAAATTTTAATTTTTTTTTTTAAAAACATTGGTGGCAGGGGCCCCCTGTTAAAAAAAACTTGGGGCCCCAACAAAAAAAAATGTAAAAAAAACTAAAAAATAAACAAACATTGGTGGCAGGGGCCCCCTTCTAAGTTAAAAACAAATTGGGGCCCCAAAAAAAAATTTGAAAAAAAATTAATTTTTTTTTGAAAAAAAAAAAAAAACATTGGCGGCAGGGGCCCCCTTATAAGTTAAAAACAAATTGGGGCCCCAAAAAAAAAATTTGGAGAAAAAAAATTTTTTTGAAAAAAAAAAAAATGGTGGCAGGGGCCCCCTTACAAGTTAAAAACAAATTGGGGCCCCAAAAAAAATTTAAAAAAAAAATAATTTTTTTTTGAAAAAAAAAAAAAACTGGTGGCAGGGGCCCCCTTACAAGTTAAAAAAATTTGGGGCCACCAAAAAGAAAATTTATTTTTTTTTTAAAAAAAAAAACCAAAAAAAACAATGGTGGCAAGGGGCCCCTTACGAGTTAAAAAAAAAATTGGGGCCCCAAAAACAAAAGTTTTAAAAAAAAGATTGGTGGCAGGGGCCTATAGAATATTAAAATAATACATTGGTGGCCAGGGGATTAAAAAAAAAAAAAAACACAAACTGGTGTTCAGTAGAATTGAACTCATGGCTTCAGTACTTCAACTTCGCCTCCTTTCGTGACTTCGGGTCTTTTCACCGCTTCAGGACTTCGGCTTCGGCTGTTTTTCGTGACTTCGGGTCTTTGCGCTGCTTCAGGACTTCGGCTTCGGCTGTTTTCGTGACTTCGGGTCTTTTCGGCGCTTCGTGACTTCGGCTTTTTCCGTGACTTCGGGTCTTTTCGTCGCATCGGCTTCGGCTTTTCGGCACTTCCGCATTCGGCACTGAAGAGGCAAGACGTACGGCTCGGGCGCTCGTAAGGGGGGCCCGGATCTTCAAAAAATGCAGCGCTGCCGGGCCCCCCTTCATGCCCGGGCCCGGTACGCTTGTCCCCCCTGTCCCCCCCTGATGGCGGCCCTGGTTGTAGGGGGCCCCGAGGGTAAGGGGGGCCATGCCACACTTACTTGATTAGAAGGGCCCCCCATCTTTCTGAGAGCTGTGACTTTTCTTAAAATGGGGGGGGCTGGCCACCAATTTTTTTTTCTCATGGGGGGCCCTGGAAACAAATGTTTTTTTATGGGAGGCCCTGACCACCAATATCTTTTTATTTTTTATTAACATGTGGGGTCCTAGCCACCAATATTTTTTTGGATTTTTTTACTGTGTGTTGGGGGGCGGACCTGTAGGTGGGGCTTGCAGTGGGCGCAGCCCAGGGGGCCCAGGAAATTTTGTCGTATGGGGCCCTGTGATTTCTGATGGCGGTCCTGCTTGTAGCACTACCTTAAATGGCCTAAAAGGATCCTGTGAAGGTTGTCCATGATGTATAGACAATCCATAGATCTGAAATATGGCTTGTTTATGTGCATTGGCCTAGATAATAGACAGTGCTTTATTCTTTCTAATCCCATATAAAATGATTGCATAGGCACTGGAAGAGAAACACCATACCCTAGTACAGCCATTTTCAAAAAACGATGTGAACAAAAACAGGGGATGTACTAGGGGATATTATAAATACTTAGCTAAAGGTGGCCATACACGGATAGATCCGCTCGTTTGGCGATGTCGCCAAATGAGCGGATCTCCCTCCGATATGCCCACCTTGAGGTGGGCAATATCGGGCTGATCCGATCGTGGGCCCTAGGGCCCAACGATCGGATCCTTCACGTTCGCAAACGGGCGGTCGGATCGCGGGACCGCATCAACGAACAGATGCGGCCGCGATCCGACGGGATTTTTAACCCCATCCGATCGAGATCTGGCCGACTTTCGGCCAGATCTCGATCGGGGAAGCCCGTCGGGGGCCCCCACACACGGGCCAATAAGCTGCCGACTCGGTCTGTCGGCAGCTTTTATCGGCCCGTGTATGGCCACCTTAACAGCTCAAACCTGCATATGGGAGGGGTATGGCAATATGATACATTCTTGTTGGAATGAGAAGCAGAGAAATAAGAGAATTGGCTTGTATTGGTCTGAGGCTGAAGTCATAGGGATCATTTAATAACTAGACAGTGTGCAAATACCTGGCACAAACTATCATTTAAATGAGCAAAGTAGGGAGTGACGGTAAGAACAGGGCTGGTCCCTTATTTTTCCCTTCAATGAGTTAATCAGTGATCGGTCTGTCCCTGTTGAACTACAAACTGTTGACAATAGAAAATATTAAACATTTCCTTGGTTAGGAATAGGTTAGGATAACAATTTGGCTGCCGACATTTGTTACTGGTAGTGATCAGAGCAACATTTCTCACTCCAGAATAGTTTCACATTTCTCTTGGCTGGTACCAATTACTTGTGTGCCACAAGCTTTAAAGAAAAATGAATGAATGAAAAACTCTAATTACAGAATCAGTTTTCCATTTACAAGAAAGAGAGATCAAGAGCATACAAAAGCGTCAATAGAAATAATTGCGCAAGACTCAACACAATAGCAGATGATTGATTATTTTTCTGCAGATCAAGTGACAATTGTGGGGATTTTTTTCAAAAGCTCTCTTGTAATGTACACGCATATCAGAGAAAAAAATTGGGTACCTTTAATTAACCACTCTAATAAAGAATACAGAAATATTGGTGAAATTGCCTCAAAATGCATTTCTGAACCCTGAAAAAGGATAAAGGAAACACGGTCAATACAAAATAATTTTCCTTTAAACAGTTGCGTTTTAAAGGGTAATAAATGAAACAACACATACTTCTTCTTTTTACTTCCTTGTAGGCCCTTTATAACTGTAATTCAGGGAAGGACAAAAGCTAAAATTGAGCAGCTTATTCAGTGCAGAAGTGACATAGGGCAAAGGAAGGAAGAACATTTAGAATGTCAAACCAATGTGAAAACTGTTATTGTGGTCTTATCTGTGCTAGTAAATAGGCTAAATTACTGCCTTAAGTAAACAGGGCAGTACCGGACAACCCTTTCTCACAACCAAGTTCGGACTGAGATTCACTATGGGCAATTCAAGTCCAGGTATGGGACCTATTATCCAGAATGTTTGGGACCTTGGGCTTTCCAAATAATGGATCTTTCCATAATTTGGATCTTCATACCTTAAGTCTAGTAGAACATCACTTAAAAATTAAAATGTAATGTTTACATGATTTTGTTTAATGATTAAAGGGGACCCGTCACCCAAAAAAATTATTCGAAATCCTATTTTATCACATTAGTCAAGCAAAATGAACTTTAATTACACTGTATAAAATTATTTGAATCTTTTCATAAATTCATAATTATAGCAAGCAGACAGGAGCCATTTTGTAGACACTGTTATTAAGGAAAGCTTTGTATCATTTCAGAATCTTGTTTGTGCACCAGAATGGGGGTCCCAATGTCCATCCCCATGTACTGGCTACACAATTAAACGGTGAAGAGAATGGGGGAAGGTGGGGAGAAGCAGTGACATCTAGGAAGTGCTGAAAGGAAAGTGAAAGCAATTGTCTGCCCCGCCTCTATGCCTAGGCATAGAGGAGGGGCAGACCATTTTTGATTGACAGCTGAGATTTTTAAATGAGTTTACAACAGATATGAATGCTTTAATAAAAAATAGAAATTGGATTTCATGTCTAAATTGAAAAGGACTTTTATTATACAGATTTTTGTGTCTGGGTGACAGGTCCACTTTAAATAAACCCTAATAGGCTGTTCTGCTTACAATTAGAATTAATTAGATCTTAGTTTGGAACAAGTACAAGGTACTGATCTATTCCTACAGAGAAAAAGAAAACATTTTTTAAAAATTCAGATTGATTGAATAAAATGGAGTCTATGGGTGATGGAAACATTAATAATGGATATGTGGGAAGACAAGCGGAGCTCACCCTTCCATGCTGTGCAGCGTCTCCTTGCCTGTCGCTGCGGGAATCCGGCAACTTCAATCCGGAACTCTCTCATTCTCAGAATCTATGGGTGATGGCCTTACATAATTTGGATCTTTATGGATAGTGGGTTCCGGATCCCATACCTGTATGCAGAAGTCCAAACAGCCCCCAAAATAGCAGCTATCTACTGCATCTTACAGCAGCCTCCAGCTACATTTTCTGCCATTTGTAGTAATCAAATTAGATATGGATATGTTAAGTCAATTGGGTTAGTCGGCATGCCATTAGTACTAATAATAAAAAAGGGATTAAAATCAGGAAAAGGAGAATTTGAATTTATTACAAAAAAGGTTTATGGTTTTCAAAGGCAATTAATTCAGGAGAATAAAAATACAGAAGTGTACTTTGGCAATCTGAAGATAATTTGCAACTCTACAACTCTAAGCCTGTCTCAGGAGAGTGTACTAGTTAAAGTAAACAGCAGATTACAGGTATTAACTATATTAGTATTATGAAAGAAGACAAGATGTCAGGAGGCAGGAGTTTTCAAGAAGACTCCATAAAGGCATATTTGCATTAAGCACAGAAAGTTCCACAGTCTAAGTAGGAATCAAATATATGAGTTAGAGCTGGAGTACGGACAGGAGCACTATATAAATAATGATGGTAAAAGATCAATAGGAAGCAGGGAAACTTCAGAATTTTGTCACAATATGGGGAAACATATGTTTAATTTTTCCAAAGTTGCCCGAAGTTTCCGTTTAAGATAAGTTTGGGTGACTTTGGAAAAAACGAAGGGCCACATATGTTTTCCCACCGGCCATTTGCATTATTGCTGGGGGAAAGCATTGCAAGAAAAAGATTTATTGTGGACGACTAATCCGGTGTGCAATTGCCCTTATCTTAGATTATATCAAAGGAGGAGATTAAAAAGAGAAAGATAGAAGGCCACGAATGAGAATGGTTATCAGTGTGGCATTTGAAATCATCCAATACAACAGCAAGTGAGAAATGTAGCAGTGGTGGTGGCATAAAGTGGTCTTTTAATAACAGTTACAAGTACAAAGAGCTGATGGAACAGTGTATTAAAATAATGGAAAAAAGGAGGGGGTATAGGGATATGTTGGAGGTATCAATGAGAAGAATGAAAAATGCCTATTTTAGACCATATGAGAAATGAGTGAGAAAAAGCCACCACGAGAAAGAACAGAATCAATGGTATTTTGACTGTGGAAGAACAAAGTTTCAGACAAAGATATTGAAAAAAAAAAACAGATTGTTCATGAGGTGGAATTATTAGTTAGAGGGCAAGTATTGAAAAACACACAAACAATTGGAGAAGAGAGATTAATAAGACTATATGGGCTAGAGGTGCAAAGGGGTTGAAAAAATGCAAATAATTGAGAGGGAGATTTTGATTGAAATCAAGGATAGTAATAAAAACAGGAGAGACAGATGGAAGAAATTAATGTGGGAGAAGATTTGAAAAGGCTGTGCTTCTCTGAAATAGCAGTAGATGGAGGTGTAAGATTCTGTAAAAATCTACCATTCTGGTTCTTCTTCTATGTCTGCAGCAATTTGAAAGAAATTTTAAATAACTCGCTGCCCCAGTGGGGCTTCCAGTCTATGTAGGATTAGGATTTGGTTCAGTAGTCTGACAAATCTTTCACAAATGATTAGGAACTCGGCAGGTATCCTAAAATAGTGGATTTTGGTGCATGCCTTATATATATATATATATATAATACACAAAAGCCATGAATATCTTGTAAATTATATCCTTATAAACGGTGAGTTCTGATGTCATCAGTTATAAACGGTGAGTTCTGATGTCATCAGTTATAAACGGTGAGTTCTGATGTCATTTCTGTCACATGACTCACTGAAACTTGTGTATTATAATAAATAAAGTACCCCCTGCTGCAAAATATGAGGATATTAGAAGTTACCTCGGAGTTCCATGACCTATATAAAAATACTCGGCCTTCGGCCTCGTGTTTTTATATGGTCATGAAACTCCTCGGTAACTTATAATATCCTTATATTTTACAAGAGGGGGTACTTTATTCACTATATATATATATATATATATATATATGGGGGAGGAGTGTGCAAAGAGGCTTGATGGAGAACAGTGCAGGTGGAGGAACAAGGGTCCAGACATGGGGGTATATTTATCAAAGAGTGGAGTTAATAGTGAAGTTCCGCCACTAGAGTGAAATTCCACCACTTCCCATTCATTTCTATGGGGTTTTTAAAGGCGTATTTATCAAAGTGTGAAATTTCACTTTCACCCATTGATAAATGCGTCTTTCAAAATCCCATAGAAATGAATGGAGAGCTGCGGAACTTCACTCTTTGATACATTTACCCCTAAGGGTAGGCGAAAGAAGAGGTACGTGTTTGGGACCCCCACTTTGTTGAACTCTAGGCAGGTGCCTTCTCTGCCTAACCCTAGTTCAGGCCCTGCAAAAACGTATTGATCCTGACCCTGACACACCAAATCACAGCAACAAATTAGCTTTCCAAATAGGCTTGGTTATAAGATGTGCTTTGGCTTCCACCTGGAAAGGACCTGGCCCGCATCCACTCACAGTGGAATGGAAAATTTAGTGGATAGCAGTCAATGAGCTATTGCTTGATATTGCTAGATTTTGTGTTTTGAGAAAATATTTTTTCACTATGTACTTTTAAAGAAGCATTATCACTAAAATCTTTAGAAAATCTAATAAAAAATAAAAAAAAAATAAAATAAAACCATACAAGATGTACTGTGGAGGGGTGGGCGACACAATGATCTAAATTCTAAGGGGATGTCGATGATGAAAAGTGATGGGTCATTGGGTAGAAATCAGGTCAGGGTCCAGTAGAGAAGGGATTAGATAATTGTGAATTGGAATTGATCAGCTGATCGAGTAGGAGGGCCAAAGATGGAACAAAAGTAAATTACAAATTTTGCTGGTAAATTTCTTGTACCAGCGCTGGCCTTGGCTGGTGTCAACCCTACTGACTGAGAGTCTGATATTCATGCTATAAAGCTTATATGTATTAGTTATGGTACACATAAAGAAAAACACGCTAAAGAAATGTAATAATTATATGTATGACCAGTTTAAGGAGCAGGTTAACAATTATTATATATTACCTTGTACTCAGTATTATGACAGTTAGTAATGATGAGTTGTCATTTGAAAATGTATTCATATATCTCTGGTATTTATATTGTGCCGTTTATAGTGTAGTAGCATATTGTTTGGTTTTAATAGTGATATATCAGTTTAATATTACTGGATCTCAGAGATGTCAGTTTACTCCCATGTCACACGGGTGATAATCCAGTCCTGGAATTCGTAAACCTAATTACTACTTACTCTAGGTATAATGACATAGGTAGCACCAAAGTACCCAAAATGTAGCCTTCCTATGTAGACTTACATTAATATTGTCTGACAAATATATGCCAGGTAATTTCGATGCAAGTCTGTGAGGGAGTTTTGGCCACCTTGCATAAAGCTTTGTGGCAGGGTTGTATTTATATTCAAGCTCTACATCTCACATGCTCAGTGGGTTTTGAGCAGCTGTTGAGAAGCTAAGCTTAGGGGTCTTCACTAAGTATCCAGCAGAAAATGAAGTTTGTCTGTAATATAAGCTGATGCTAATTGCACTGGCTTCTGTGCTGCCATGTAGTAATTATCTGTATTAATTACTAATCAGCCTTATATTGTGACATTTATATTCTATGTGTACTGTATATTGGGAGTGGTCCCTAAGCTCTGTAAGTGACAGCAGCACAGAGCATGTGCAGTGAATCAGCAGAAAAGAAGATGAGGAGCTACTGGGGCATCTTTGGAGACACAGATCTTTACTGCTAAAGGGCTGTGGTTGCCTTGGGCTGGTACAGAATCCCAAAACATAATGTACAACATTTCTAGCTACTTATTTAGTTAGGCTTTAGTTGTCCGTTAAAAAGCAACAACATTGCTGATAAATTTGTAATACTGGCCCTGACGGGTGTTTCACTGAGTAAGCCGGGAAAATACCAGCCAGGTGGCAATAGGGTTACCAGCCACCTTTTCTGTAAAAAAATGCCGGCTTTCCTATATATTTATCTTTTTTCCCTATTAATAACATTGGGCTCAACCATCATTTTTACGAGCCAGGCCGGTAAAATACCAGACAGGTGGCAATCCTAGATGGCAACCTTAACTGGTGGGGGCAGGGGCACAGGGGGGGTTGTGGCTAGGGTTGCCACCCGGCCTTGCCGGTAAAAATGATGGTTGATCCCAATGTTATTAATAGGGAAAAAAGATAAATATATAGGAAGGCCGGTATTTTTTTCCAGAAAAGGTGGCAACCCTAGTTGTTGCTGGTGCAGAGGGCTCAGGGAGTTGGAGGGGTGTTGTGGCTGAAGGGGGCAGCCCCAGTTAGGGTTGCCACCTGCCCGGCATTTTACTGGCCTGGTCGGTAAAAATGATGGCTGATCCCAATGTTATTAATAGGAAAAAAAGATAAATATTTAGAAAGGCTGGTATTTTTTTTCCAGAAAAGGTGGCAGCTCTAGCCCAAGCGGGCCTCAGACCCCAGCTAGGGTTGCCACCCGGCCGGTATTTTAGATATACCTGCCAAGTCCGGGGCCAGTATTACAAATTTACCGGCAATGTAGCTGCCGGTAAATTTGTAATACGCTTAAAAAAAGCCCTCGGCCTGCCCCCAATCCTCTGGTACTTAACTTTTCTTTTGCTTTTTTTGTGGCGCGGCCCCGCCCCTTTTGACATCACGGCCCGCCCCTTTGTGTCCCCGCCCCCCACCAGCCGGTAAAGAATTTTAGAAAAGGTGGCAACCCTAACCCCAGCTCCAGTCCAACACTGCACAGAGTCACTTTGTTGTAGACTTTTAAACACTACGGGGCAGATTTATCAAGGGTCGAATTTCAAAGTGATAAATACTTTGAAATTCGACCATCGAATGGCTTTACTTCGACTTCCAATATCGAAGTCTACGTTTTTTTCACCGAATTTGACCGTTTGGATTTCATCCATCCATCGAACGATTTTTCTTCAACTTCAAAAAACGTAGAAAATTGCTCTAGCAGGTCGCCATTGGCTAACATTGCACTTCGGCAGGTTTAATTTGGCGAAGTCTAAGTTTTTTTTAAAGAGACAGTACTTCGATTATCGAATGGTCGAATATTCCAACGATTTTACTTCGAATCGAATTCAAAGTCGTAGTAGCCTATTCGATGGTCGAAGTATCCAAAAAATGACTTTTTTTACTTCGAAAATTCCCTCGAATTCACTTCGACCCTTGATAAATCTGCCCCTACAAATGAATGACGCTTGATGCCACTGTTATCAACAGGGAAGAAAAATCCTAAATCTGATAAAAAACAGGATTGGCTCATTGTCCTACTTATAAGATGGAGTTAGAAGACACCTCTGGAGCAACATATCCAGTCTGGGCGTGTCAGTGCAGCACAGTGCTCTTTATAAACCTTTAAGCACCTCATACGCACAAGCAGACTCAGTATAAATATTAAACACTCTATTTCAGCTACACAGCAGCTCCACTGTGGGGCTGGGGCAGCAGCAGTTCACTACATGTCCCAGAGTGCTTTGGGCGGGTTTCCTGGACATGGCAGCGCTCCCAGAGTGCTTTGCGCAGGTTTCCTGGTGACAGCGGCGAGTTGAAGGGGCGAAGCGCCTTTGAGGGGCGGAGCCCGGTTGAGAGCGAGGCTGGGAATCCCAGAATACCAGGCTTGAGCAGGCAAGCAGGCTGGCGGGTGTGGGCTCAGCTGTTCTTCCCTCAGTGTACAAGGAGGAAGCGATGCGCAGGGCTGGAAGATGGCTGAGCTACAGATGTTACTAGAGGAGGAGATCCCCGCCGGGAAGAAAGCTCTGATCGAGAGTTACCACAACCTGACCCGGGTAGCCGACTACTGCGAGTCCAACTATATCCAGGTGAGCTGCGCTCCGGCCACTTGCATCTCGAATTCGGGCGTGTTTGATGTCAGTGGAAGGGGAAGCGGCGGCAGGAAGTGGGGCAGAATCCTGAAACTCCACAGTGTCCAACTCGCGGCCTTGAACTGCTTCTCGCTCCCTATTGGCAAGCAGGCGGGTCTCGGGGGCTCATGGGAGTTGTAGTTAACATTTACATTAGCAGTGGTACAGATCAGAGGGGGGAGAGCCCATGTCAGTGCCGGGGGCTGTGGGTGTATCCCGGAGCAGCCCATAGGGTGTTGCCTTTTTTTTTGTTTAATTATGAGTCACCTCCCAGAGATGTCCCTTGGGTGCAGTGAGGAAGCACAGTGTTATTAAAGGGGTTCTTCTCCTCTCAGTTAACTGTTAGTACAGACTGATATTCTGAGACCATTTGCAATTGCTTTTCATTTTTTACTATTTGTGTTTTTGTGAGTTATTTGGCTTTTTGTTCAGCAGCTCTCCACTTTCTGCTAACCAGTTGCTAGGGTCTACATTTCCCTTGCAACCGTGCATTGATTTGAATGACAGAGACTGGAATAGGAAGCGGAAAGTAGTTAAAAAGTAGCAGCAACATTTGTAGCCGTACATGGCATTTGTTTTTAGATGGGGTCAGTGACCCCTGTTGGAAAGCTGGATGGAGTCAGAAGAAGAATGCAAATAATTGAAAAAAAGTATTAAAAAATAAAGGCAACCAATTGAAAAGTTGCTTCAAATTCATCATTCTATCACATGCTAAAAGTTAACGTTAAAGGAATTCTGTCATGATTTTTATGATGTCGTTTTTATTACTAAATTACACTGTTTACACTACAAATAATTCACTCTACAATATAAAATGTCATTCCTGAACCAGCAAGTGTATTTTATTTAGTTGTAATATTGGTGTGTAGGGGCATCTCAGGTCATTTTGCCTGGTCATGTGCTTTCAGAAAGAGACAGCACTTTAGGATGGAACTGCTTTCTGGCAGGCTGTTGTTTCTCCTACTCAATGTAACTAAATGTGTCTAAGTGGGACCTGGATTTTACTATTGAGTGTTGTTCTTAGATCTGCCAGGCAGCTGTTATCTTGTGTTAGGGAGCTGCTATCTGGTTACATTCCCATTGTTCTGTTGTTAGGCTGCTGGGGGGAAGGGGGGGCAGGGTCGGAATGAGCCGGCGGGACACCGGGAAAAAACCCAGTGGGCCCCAGCTCTTCTGGGCCAGCCGACCCAGACCCGCTTCCTACAAAAATCGATCTTTGTGTTGCGGCAAAAAAACCTGTACATGCACACATGCACAATTGCATCAAAAGAAAAAACCAACCAGTGCGCATACGCAATTGCGAAAAAAAACCCTGTGCACATGCGCAATCGCACATATGCAATCACAATCCCCCCTCCAGGGCAAGCTGGAGGGGGGCCCATAGACAGCAACCCTGGTAGGCCTCGGGGGGGCCCCCCAGTCCGACCCTGAGGGATGGGGTGAGATCACTCCAACTTGCAGTAAAGAGTGACTGAAGTTTGTCAGGGAACAAGTCACGTGACTGGAGGCATCTGGGAAATTGACAATATGTCAAGCCCCATATCATATTTCAAAATTAAATATAAACAAATCTGTTTGCTGATTTGAGTGCAGAATTCTGCTGGAGCAGCACTATTAACTGATGCCTTTTGGAAAAAAAACAGGTTTTCCCATGTCAGTATCCCTTTAAAGTGATACTAAAAAATTATTAATCGAAATTTTAATGTACATCAAAAGTTACCTATAGGGCATGTTGATAGTTTTTCACTGATAGTTTTGCTTTTGTAAGTAATTGTCACTTGATGGTCCTAAACCTGACTGTTTTGTCATCCTGCCTGTCCCTTCTTAAATTGTCAGAGTCTCTAATGCTAACAGACTTCTGCTGCACAGATATGGCAGCCCCCTCATAGTTAAAAAAATAAATAAGGGGGTAAGATACGTAATGTAAAAGCATGATGAAGATACTGTTATGGCAAAATTATAAATATCATGCAAAGACAATCTTATATGTGTAAAAAATAAAAAGGTTTAATTTCTGGTGTCGGTATCTCTTTAAGAGAAGCACTAGGCACATGAGTGTGTGTTGCCACGGGGCTAGCGTGAATCCAGGGCCCTGCCGCTGTCATTAATATGGCCCTTTGTGTCTCCTCGTCTAGACAGAGCCGGGAAGCATTGCCTCTCCTTGGGAAAGACTTCAGGGAGCCTTTGTTTAACCGCTTAACACTAGGGTTCCTGCACCCAGGGGGGACTGTCATTGTAGCAATGCTTTTCTATGTGTAGCCTCCATTTATTATGATGATGATTATTCTTATATGTGATGCTGCCGGTAGTAGCCCTTTGTGTGATTGCCGTGTATTCCATTGTGTAATACAGCGCTACTGTATATGTTGTCGCTTTCTAAACACATGTTAATGCAGGCACGTAGGTAAGAAAACGGGCTTTACTGTGTCAAATTATCACATCACAATTCAATAAAGACTTCAAAACCCTAGTGCCTAAAATGAATAGAGTATAATGAAAAGTATTAGCTGTACAATATGTTTAACTCTTATTTGAACCGTACAATTGTACTTTTATACGTTCAAATGCGAATGTAAGGGACTGAACCAGCCCTCATCCAGTCTTCCATTAATATATGTTTTCTGCTAAGGAGACATTTCCCTCAAGTGACAGATTTTGTCTTAAAGGAGAACTAAAGCTTAAAGGGATCCTGTCATCGGAAAACATGTTTTTTTCAGAACGCATCAGTTAATAGTGCTACTCCAGCAGAATTCTGCACTGAAATCCATTTCTCAAAATAGCAAACAGACTTTTTTTATATTCAATTTTGAAATCGGACATGAGCTAGACATTTTGTCAATTTTCCAGCTGCCCCAGTTTTTGACTTGTGCCTGCACTTTAGGAGAGAAATGCTTTCTGGCAGGCTGCTGTTTTTCCTTCTCAATGTAACTGAATGTGAGACATGGCTTTTTACTATTGAGTGTTGTTCTTATATCTACCAGGCAGCTGTTGTCTTGTGTTAGGGAGCTGCTATCTGGTTACATTCCCATTGTTCTTTTGTTTGGCTGCTGGGGGGGAAAAGGGAGGGGTGATATCACTCCAACTTGCAGTACAGCAGTAAAGAGTGATTGAAGTTTATCAGAGCACAAGTCACATGACATGGGGCAACTGGGAAATTGACAATATGTTTAGTCCCATGTCAGATTTCTAAATTGAATATAAAAAAATCTCTTTGCTCTTTTGAGAAATGGATTTCAGTGCAGAATTCTGCTGGAGTAGCACTATTAACTGATTCATTTTGAAATAAATGTTTTTTTCTTTTAACTAAAGCAGTTGCTAGAAATGTTGTACATTATGTTTTGTGCTTCTGTACCAACCCAAGGCAACCACTGTGTCTCCAAAGATGCCCCAGTAGCTCCCCATCTTCTTTTCTGCTGATTCACTGCACATGGTCTGTGCTGCTGTCACTTGCTGTGCTTAGGGACCCACTCACAATATACAGTACACATAGAATAGAAATGTCACAATATAAGGCTGATTATTAATTAATACAGATTATTACTACATGGCAGCACAGCAGCTTCTTTAAATAAACTATTGTAGTCTTTCTGAAGCAAACACACCAGTTGTACCAGTGCAGGGGCAAAAGTAAATTATATTTTCATTACTTTAAAAAAACTTGCAATTTTTGGTGTTACTCTTCCTTTAAGCAATATGGTAGCTAGGGTACAAATTACCTTGGCAACCATGCATTGAATTGAACAAGAGACTGGAATAGGAAAGGCCTGATTTGAAAGATGAGTAATAAAAAGCAGCAATAACAATATAGCCTTATAGCCTTACTGAGCATTTGCTTTTAAGATGGGGTCAGCGACGCCCATTTGAAAGCTGCAAAGAGTCAGAAGGAAAAAGGCAAATAATTATAAACCATAAAAAATAAATAATGAAAACCAATTGAAAAGTTGCTTAGAATTAGTCACTCTGTAACATACTAAAAGTTAACTTAAAGATGAACCACCCCTTTAATCAGCGATCACCACAATATACACAACCTCACTGTAAAGGACAACCTATGTTGCTGCAAATGAAAATTCTTTTCCTCTAGTCTAAAGGGGTGGCCTCTGGTGTGTTGGTCCTTTTTTATTCGATAGAAGATTCCCAGCCATCTCTCTCTAATGCCCTCTAATACCCTGCATTCCAGGTGTTTATCTGTCGGTTTGAAATAAAAAATGTTCGTATCAGGCAGTTAGTTACATGCTGAAATTTGCAGTTGGTCTTCATTTTTTTGAGTTCATTTAAGTTCTCGGGCTTGTAATTTACACTGCTCTCTAGATGCTTGGGCTGAATTACCATGACAACCAGGCCACCGCTTAGAATTCCGAATGGAAGGTGACTATCGTAGGGTATCGGCAGACAGATAAGCAATTAAAAAAATGAATAGCAATAGATTTGTTTCTTAATCCACCTCTTATTGGGTTTTGGGATCACAGACACACAGACAAGCCTATTCTGCGTCTTTCCAGCCTGCTGCTGAAAATGCTAATAAATCAAACCAATGTGAAATTATGATCAAGTTGCTTAAATTCCAACCATACTAAAAGTTCATTTAAAGGGTAAGTTTAATGAAACGCATCTTTTATTTTAATCACGGCTATATTGCTTCTGAACAGTTCCGTGCAGTTTGTAATATGGCAGCAGTCTAAAATGTTAGCTCTTTATAAACCTGTTACTTCAGTAATAATAATACAGATATGCGATTCATTTTATGGATAGCTCCAAATTATGGGAAGTTTGTCTCCCATTTTATCCAAATAATCCACATTTTTAAAAATGATTTCCTTTTTCTCTGTAATAATAAAACAGTAGCTTGTACTTGATCCAAACTAAGATATAATTAATCCATATTGGAAGCAAAACCAGCCTATTGGCTTTATTTAATGTTTAAAGGGGATGTTCCCTTTTAAATGATATTTTAGTATGATGTATGATGTACTGATGTATGAGAGTAATATTCCAAGACAATTTGCAATTGGTTTTCATTTTTTATTGTTTGTATTTTTTGAGTTATTTAGCTTTTTATTCAGCAGCTCTCCAGTTTGCAATTTCAGCAACCTGGTTGCTAGGGACCAAATTACCCAAGCAACCATGCATTGATTTGAATAGGAGACTGGAATATGAATAGGAGAGGCCTGAGTAAGATGAGTACTAAAAAGTAGCAATGCATTTGTAACCTTACAGAGCATTTGTTTTTCGATGGGGTCAGTGACCCCCATTTGAAAGCCGTATAGAGTCAGAAGAAGAAGGCAAGTCATGCAATAACGATAAATAATGAAGACCATTTGAAAAGCTGCTACATACTAAAAGTTAATTTGAAGGTGAACCATCCCTTTAAGTGAGTTTCTAGTAAGAGTTTCTACAAAGAGCCAAATCACAGAAAGATCTGTTATCCAGAAAACCCCAAGTCCCGAGCATTCTTGATAACCGGTCCCATACCTGCAGCAATGTAAGTGGCACACTGTTCAAGGCTAAATCACCCTCATAACTGGAATCTATCATGGCGCTTCTTGTGTATGTATAACTTTGTACAGCGCTACTGTGCTGTCACTTGTTTGTGGGCTGGATGATCTTAAACTAATTATGTTCTTCAAAGAAATCTCAGAAACCCCTGGGCAGGCTGGGGGTCATCAAATCACTGTGTTAACGGGGTGTTTCACCTTAAGGGTAGCGATTTGCGAAATCGGAAATTGACGCAGGAATTCGCCGCAAATTCATGCCAGGCGAATTTAATCACCCATCACTACTTAAAGGGGAAGGAAACCTAGTCGGCGCAAAACCCCCTCCCTCCTCCCCCCTGGCCTACCCGTCCCGCTGGGCAAATGCCCCTAACTGTTACTTACCCTTCTGCGCAGGTCCAGTCCAGGGAGTTCACAGACGACATCTTCTTCCACGCGATCTTCTTCCTGCTGTGAACGGCGTTTTGGCGCATGCGCAGTAGGATCATTTCGCCGGTACGGATCTACTGCGCATGCGCCAAAAGTCACGCGCAGTAGATCGTACCGGTGAAATGATCCTACTGCGCATGCGCCGTTCAAAGCAGGAAGAAGATCGCGTGGAAGAAGATGTCGTCTGTGAACTCCCTGGACTGGACCTGCGCAGAAGGGTAAGTAACAAGTTAGGGGCATTTGCCCAGCGGGATGGGTAGGCCAGGGGGCAGGAGGGAGGGTGGGCAACAAACGGGAGGGGGGGTGGGGGGTTTGTGCCGACTAGGTTTCCTTCCCCTTTAAGGGCAGAGACAAACGTAGAGATTCTAGGAGATTTAGTCGCCCGGTGACAAATCGCCTCTTCGGGCGACTAATCTCCCCAAACTGCCTTTCCGACCGGCTAGAATCTAAATCGGCGGTGGGATGGCACTCTTAGCGACTAATCTCCCCGAATCTCCACGTGTCTCTGCCCTTAAGTTAACTTTTAGTGGACAATTCTAAGCAATTTTTTAATTGGTCTTCATTGTTTATTTTTTTTTATAGTATTTGAATGATTTGCCCTTTTCTTCTGACTCTTTCAAGCTTTCAAAAGGGGGTCACTGACCCCATCTAAAAAACAAATGTTCTGTAAGGCTACAAATGTACAGTGGTGTGAAAAACTATTTGCCCCCTTCCTGATTTCTTATTCTTTTGCATGTTTGTCACACAAAATGTTTCTGATCATCAAACACATTTAACTATTAGTCAAAGATAACACAAGTAAACACAAAATGCAGTTTTTAAGTGAGGGTTTTTATTATTTAGGGAGAAAAGAAATCCAAACCTGTGTGAAAAAGTAATTGCCCCCTGAACCTAATAACTGGTTGGGCCACCCTTAGCAGCAATAACTGCAATCAAGCGTTTGTGATAACTTGCAACGAGTCTTTTACAGCGCTCTGGAGGAATTTTGGCCCACTCATCTTTGCAGAATTGTTGTAATTCAGCTTTATTTGAGGGTTTTCTAGCATGAACCGCCTTTTTAAGGTCATGCCACAACATCTCAATAGGATTCAGGTCAGGACTTTGACTAGGCCACTCCAAAGTCTTCATTTTGTTTTTCTTCAGCCATTCAGAGGTGGATTTGCTGGTGTGTTTTGGGTCATTGTCCTGCTGCAGCACCCAAGATCGCTTCAGCTTGAGTTGACGAACAGATGGCTGGACATTCTCCTTCAGGATTTTTTGGTAGACAGTAGAATTCATGGTTCCATCTATCACAGCAAGTCTTCCAGGTCCTGAAGCAGCAAAACAACCCCAGACCATCACACTACCACCACCATATTTTACTGTTGGTATGATGTTCTTTTTCTGAAATGCTGTGTTACTTTTACGCCAGATGTAACGGGACGCGCACCTTCCAAAAAGTTCAACTTTTGTCTCGTCGGTCCACAAGGTATTTTCCCAAAAGTCTTGGCAATCATTGAGATGTTTTTTAGCAAAATTGAGACGAGCCTTAATGTTCTTTTTGCTTAAAAGTGGTTTGCGCCTTGAAAATCTGCCATGCAGGCCGTTTTTGCCCAGTCTCTTTCTTATGGTGGAGTCGTTAGCACTGACCTTAATTGAGGCAAGTGAGGCCTGCAGTTCTTTAGATGTTGTCCTGGGGTCTTTTGTGGCCTCTCGGATGAGTTGTCTCTGCGCTCTTGGGGTAATTTTGGTCTGCCGGCCACTCCTGGGAAGGTTCACCACTGTTCCATGTTTTTGCCATTTGTGGATAATGGCTCTCACTGTGGTTCGCTGGAGTCCCAAAGCTTTAGAAATGGCTTTATAACCTTTGAAATTCAACTCAGGTGTGATAAACCACAGTTAAGTTATTTTTTAACAAGGGGGGCAATCACTTTTTCACACAGGCCCATGTAGATTTGGAGTTTTTTTTCTCCCTTAATAACGTAAACCTTCATTTAAAAACTGCATTTTGTGTTCAATTATGTTATCTTTGACTAATAGTTAACGGTTTTTGATGAGCAGAAACATTTAAGTGTGACAAACATGCAAAAGAATAAGAAATCAGGAAGGGGGCAAATAGTTTTTCACACCACTGTATTGTTATTGCTACTTTTGTTGTTCATCTTTCTATTCCAGCCTCTTCTATTTATATTCGTCTCTTATTCAAATCAATGCATGGTTGCTAGGGTAAGTTGGACCCCAGCAACCAGTTTGTTGAAACTGCAAACTGCAGAGCTCCACAATTAAAAAACCAAATAACTAAAAAAACCACAAGTAATAAAAAATGAAAACCAATTGCAAATGGTCTCAGAATATCACTCTCTACATCATACGTAGGGGCACATTTACCTAGGGTCGAATATCGAGGGTTAATTAACCCTCGATATTCAACCGTCAAAGTAAAATCCTTCGACTTCGAATATTGAAGTCAAAGGATTTTGCGCTATTCCTACGAACGATCGAAGGAATAATCGTTTGATCAAACAATTAAATCCATTGAATCGAAGGATTTTAATCCATCGATCGAAGGATATTCCTTCGATCAGGAAATTGTTAGGAAGCCTATGGACCTTCCCCATAGGCTAACATTGGCCTCAGTAGGTTTTAGGTGGCGAACTAGGGGGTCGAAGAATTTTTTTAAAGAGACAGTACGTCGACTATCGAATGGTAGAATAGTCTAACGATTTTTAGTTTGAATCGTTCGATTCGAAGATCGTAGTCGAAGGTCGAAGTAGCCCATTCGATGGTCGAAGTAGCCATATTCGACCATTCGAAATTCTAACTTTTTTTTCCTCTATTCCTTCACTCGAGCTAAGTAAATGGGCCCCTAACAGTTAACTCAAAGGTGAACAACCCTTTAAGTCGACGGGCTTTTAGTTGGGCAGCTGTGCAGTAGAACTGAATGTGAAGCTTTGCGAGTGACCACATTATGGAAGTGACAGCTGTAGCAGATCATTTCTTGTTGTGAAATCCTTCGCATCTTTCTTGTAAAAAGTTATTTTTGGCTCAGGGATACATTTTTATGCTGTTCATTATTGCTTAATGTTTGTCAAGGGGTTTTCCAAATAAGGGATCTTTCGTTAACATGAAGCATCAACTTTTCCGTTAACTTTTAGTACTTTATAGAATGGCTACTTCTAAGCAATTTTTCAATGGGTCTTGATTGTGTATTTTTTTTTAATTATTTGTAGTTTTCTTCTGACTCTTTTCAACTTTCAAATGGGGGTCACTGACCGCCGTCTTAAAATAAATGCTTTGTAAGGCTACACATTTATTGTTATCGCTACTTTTTATTACTCCTCTTTCTATTCAGGCCTCTCCTATTCATATTCTAGTCTCTTATTCAAATCAGTGCATGGTTGCTAGGGTAATTTGGACCCTAGCAACCAGATTGTTTAATTGTCTGGAGAGTTGTTGATTAAACAGCTAAATATCTCAAAAACCACAAATAATAAGAAATGAAAACCAGTTGCAAATTGTCTCAGAATATCACTCTCTACATCATACTAAGGGGCAGGATTATCAAAGGTCGAGGTGAATTTTCGAATGAAAAAAAAAATCTGAATTTCGAGCTATTTTTTGTGTACTTCGACTATGAATAGTCCAAATTCGATTAGAATTTGAAAAAAATTAAAAAATTAGATTATCGAATATTTATCATTTACTGTCTCTTTAAAAATTTCGACTTCAACCATCTAAAACCTGCAGAATTGCCGTTTTAGCCTATGGGGGACCTCCTACAACCTATTTGGAGTCAATTGGTGGACTTTGAAAAATCCAAAGTTTTTTTTGGGGAAAAATTTTAAATCGAATTCAATCAAATTCGGCCGAGTATGGACCTATTTGATCGAAAAATTTGACCAAAAAAAAACTTCGACTTAATTTCGGTTGGTCTTTTTGAATTCGAATTTTGCATTTTTTTCAATTCGAAATTCGACCCTTGATAAATATGCCCCTAAAAGATAATTTAAAGCTGAACAACCCCTTTATAACACACATGCCCTCTCATCTGCACACAAATACAGTTGCATGTTTTTGGGCAGTGTCCGTGAATGCCGTTCACAGTTCAAATATCACAGGGTGGGGCCTATAATTAAAACCTATAAAAAAGTGGCCAAAAAATGTAGTTAGAGCTCACAGAAGAACTGGTTTCTCCCGCAGAGCAAGATTTTTTTTTTCCTCGTGTCTCAATTTGGATGACTTACCCAGGCATGGAAAAACACAACAACCGTTCTGGGACATTTCTCACAAACGAAATTTTGAATGGCTAAAGAAAAGAACAGCACTCTGTAAAGATTACAATTGGATCAGAAAAAGAGTGCTTGCCTTTCATTTGGTGAAAGCATAATCACATACCTTTCTCCTATGGTTTACATAGCAAATAATTTTTTTAGAGTCCAGTTTGACTTCAGTTTATCGTAGAATCAAGCTTATCTTGAAACGATTGTTTTAAGGGGTATATTTATCAAGGGTCGAATTTCGAATTGAAAAAACTTCGAAATTCAAAAAGACCAACTGAAATTAAGTTTAAGGTTTTTTTTTTTTTTTTTTTGGATGGCTGAATTTGAATCGAAGGACTCCAAATAGGTTCTAGGAGGTCCCCCATAGGCTAAAACAGCAATTCGGCAAGTTTTAGACCAGTGATCCCCCAACCAGTAGCTCGTGAGCAACATGTTGCTCTCCAACCCCTTGGATGTTGCTCCCTGTATCCCCAAAGCAGGTGCTTATTTTTGAATTCCAGTCTTGGAAACAAGTTTTAATTGCATAAAACCTAAGTATATTGCCAAGAAGAGCCTCCTGTAGGCTGCCAGCCCACATAAGGGCTACCAAATAGCAAATCACAGCCCTTATTTGTTATCCTAAGGGACTTTTTCATGCTTGTGTTGCTCCCCCAATCTTTTTACATTTGAATGTGGCTCATGGGTAAAAAAGGTTGGAGAACCCTGTTTTAGACGGTGAATGGACGGAGACCATACATGATAAGTTTCGATATTTCAATTTTTTTCTAATAGAATTCCATAGTCGAATACACAAAAAATAACTCGAAAATTCACCTCGACCATTGATAAATCTGCCCTTAAATGTACGATTTGTCCATCGACTAAAAAGACCATCTCAAGTGATATTGTCTAATTGAAGCCAGGAAAACTGTGGGCAGCCGCCTGCATAGCGCTGCAAACAATTGGGCAATGAAAAATTACACATACATGGTAAAGACTGACATGCTAAAAGATGACCCAGGGGAGAACAGTGTTGCAGATAGAGGTTAGACCAAACATGACTGCTCCAACTTGAATTAATGCGGAGATGGAAATAATAAGCCAGCTGTACAGAATAGCATTCACCCATATGATATGCCACCGTAATCCTATGTGACATCTAAGTATGTTGGCAGTTTCCATACGTGTGCTTATGATGGCTTTTATAGAAATAGCTGCATTTTGGGTTTCTTAAGGCAGTGTTGCTTTCCTTTTTTTTTTTTTTTTTAATGCATTCTACAGTGAGGCACTTGTGTGCTTCTGAGGTGTGTAAGTGTTTTCAGTTGGATGCTTTGTGTGCAATTAGGCTTAAATACATTAGAAGCACACTGACAGCATAGTTGGGGCTCTTCCACACCAGCGGTTTTCCCTGTGCTCCCGTGTTCTGTTTAAATGTGTTCCGCAGGGGAGTGCAGGAAGAAATATATTCTCTTCATTTAGGGTAGAACTACACAAGCATTTTTTCATCAGATTTTGTGGGTCAAATTTTATCTGTTCCGCCATGCAACGCCATGAGACACCACAAGCTTTTGTAGGATGCTACAAAATCTGATGCCCCTAGAATGTAAAGTCGGATCAGATAAGTCGGATGGAGTCTTTAGTTCATGCGTTTACACCCTATAGTCAATATATTTCAATGAGGGAAAAAAAGTCTTTCAGACACCATCCGTTTTTATCTTGTCGGATGAAGACGCAGCGGTCACACACGACAGTCGTGTCGGATGGAAAATTTTGCATGTAGTTTAAGCATCCGATTTTTGTATCAGTCCTATTGTATTTTAACCCACACGACAACATCAGACTTGTAAGACCATCCTACAATAGCGATCGTGTAGTTCTACCCTTAAAGGGCGCATATAAGTGCCTAATGCAGGTGGACTGCAGCATGTTGTGCTTGCATGCTCCTGTGTGAGTACAGGCCAATAAGGAAGAGTCAGCTGCATTTCTTCCTGTGCTCCCCTGCGTCTGAGCGCGTAGAGACTGAGCGCGTAGAGACTGAGCGCGTAGAGTCATAAGAGATATTTCTGTGCGCAGAGAAATGCTTAATACACTATTTCTGTGTCTTGGGCAGGCAAGCCATTAAGGTGCCCCTTAAAGGGATACTGTCATGGGAAAAAAAATTTTTTTCAAAATGAATCAGTTAATAGTGCTGCTCCAGCAGAATTCTGCACTGAAATCCATTTCTCAAAAGAGCAAACAGATTTTTTTATATTCAATTTTGAAATCTGACATGGGGCTAGACATATTGTCATTTCCCAGCAGCCCCAAGTCATGTGGACTGCTGGAGTAGCACTATTAACTGTTTTGAAAAAAAACATGTTTTCTGATGACAGGATCCCTTTAAAGTAGGGCAGCCCACCCAAGGCATTAGCTGGATTTGGCAAAATCTGCTTGGCTGTACAGAATCCTAAATATCATATGACTTTAGACTGGAAGTTGGTGCTTCATCCCCCCCCTCCGTGATTTTTCCACATTTCATGTACATTTAGGGTCTCTGATTCATCTGAATTGTTTGTGGTAGATTTGAAATTCAGACAAGTCCTACACTTGTTGATTCAGTGCATCCCTAGATATTAGAGGGATTGTTCACCTAAGAGTTAACCTTTAGAATGTTGTAGAGAGCGACATTCTGAGACAATTTGCAGTTGGTTTTGATTTTTTTTATTAATTTTGATTTTTGTGTTACTTACCTTTGAATTCACCAGCTCTCCAATTTACAATCTCCGTTATCTGGTTCCTAGGGCCCAAATTACCCTAGCAACCATGCATTGATTTGAATACGGGACTGGAATATGAATAGGAGAAGCCTAAATAGATGGAGTCATTTGAAAGCTGGAAAGAGTAAGCAGAAAAAGGCAAAAAAGGTTAATGGGGGGAAAAAGACCAATTGAAAAGTTCTTAAGATTTTGGCAATTTAAGTTAAATTAACCTTAAGGTGAGCCACCCCTTTAAAGGTTAGGCCACACGAGGAGATTCGGGGAGATTTTGTCGCCTGGCGACTAATCACCTCGTCTTCTGAGCGACAATCTCCCCGAACGGCCTCAGCGTGTTTTCCCATAGGCTACAATTAAAAGTCGCCTGCGCTAATGCACAAGCGGCGATGCGTTTTCTAAAGTCGCCCGAAGTTGCCTCACTGAGACTTTTGCAACAACAACAACCAGGAGTTAAGCAAATGCTGCTTTCAATAGCAACTGTTTTTACCTTGAAAACACTTTTTCCAGTCGAGTTGTTTTCGGATTGTTCACCAGAAATAAAGACTTTTTTTCAATTACTTTCCATCTTATATTTTTTATCGTTTTTCCAAAAACTAAAGTTTAATGTTCGAGTCTCAGTCTGGCAGCTTAGTGATCCAGGAGTATCTGAACTGTTACAATTTTCTACATTTAGTGGCTATGTGAGTTGATACATTTCTCATTCTTAGAAATATTAGCAACAATTGTATCCATTCTAACAGCTGCCTTTAATGAAGCTCAGGGATTCTGCTCAGCCAGGACAAAGATAACAAATGTATGAGTTTGGAACAGTTCAAGAGTCGGCGACCCCTCCCAGAGCCACTTTAGAAGGTGAAAAATTAAACTTTACACTTCAATAGAAAAACGGTCACAAATAGAAAGTTGTTACAAAAGTCTTTATTTCTGCTGAACAATCTGAAAACAACTAAACTGGAAAAAGTGTTTGAAGGTGAACAACCCCTGTAAAAGCTCTCTCTTCTCTCTTCGCTCTCTCTTCTCTCTTCGCTCTCTCTTCTCTCTTCGCTCTCTCTTCTCTCTCCCTCTCTCTTCTCTCTCTATCAAGATGTGTGGGTCTGTTGTGTAAGTCCGAACTGTTTTGCAGAAAATTTACGGAAATGCATTGGGCAATAAACACGACTAGGGTTGCCACCTTTTATAAAAAATTTTACCGGCTGCTGGGGGCGGGACGTGACGTCAAAGGGGGCGGGGCCACGCGACGGAGACCCGCGGACGCTAGAAGACACAAAAAAAAAAGGTAAGTTGCAGGGGATTGGGGGCAGGCTGAGGGCTCCTTTTGATTGTATTACAAATTTACCGGCAGCTACATTGCCGGTAAGTTTGTAATACCGGCCCCGGCCTTGGCAGGTATTTTACCGGCTAGGCCGGTAAAATACCGGCCGGGTGGCAACCCTAGGCACGACAGATGTTTGACGCGTGGCAACATCGGGTGACTTCGGAACACGAAGTGCTCCGAGTGCCATCCCGCTGGCGATTTACATTCTAGCCAGAGATAAGTCGCCCCAATGAAGAGAGGATTTGTCGCCGGGCGACTAATCTCCCCGAATCTGAGTGCCCTGACCCTAGTTTAGCAACTCCCCCCATGTTAATATTGATGCCAATTAGAAGCCTCTGGTGCTTATTTAATTGCTTTATTGCAGATAAGAATTGAATGATTTGATCTTTTGTCCCTGCCGTCTTTGGGCTGATAAGGATACACAAACTGACATCTGGGTTCCAATTCAGTTCAACCAAAATAATCTCAAATAAAGTGAGCTGCCATTGGCAGGGAGTAATTTCCGGTGTCTGAACATCCTCAGGGAGTTGATCCAAGCTGAGGAGGCTGCTATCAATAATGGGATGGCAGTCCATTCCTGCAGACTTGCTGACTTTCTTGTCTCTCATTGATCTCAAAGGATAACTTTTGCACTTTCATTTCCTTGTGTTTGAAGAGCTTGTCTGTCCTTCCCCACACTTAACTGTTTGAATGCCAGGGTGGAGCCGCAATGGAGCAAACCCGTGTTGTGATCTTTCACATAGGGGCACATTTAATTAGCTCGAGTGAAGGAATAGAAGAAAAAATACTTTGAATTTCAAATGGTTTTTTTTGGCTACTTCGACTAGAGTCCTGCAGCGGGTCGGGTACCCGCGGGTTACCCACATAAACCTGCAGTACCATGCGGGTTTTTCGTTGAAGTTCAAGGTGCGGGTATACCCGCGCGTTGGCGGTTCTGCGGGTTGCGGGTCGGGCTGCGGGTCTTCTCAATATCAATTTTTTCTGGTCACGTCCACTTCCGATGATGTCATTTCCGGTACACAATGACGGCACTTCCGGTTTTACTCCCCCTTTTCTGATCATATCTACTTCAGATGACGTCACTTCCGGTTTATAATGACAGCACTTCCTGATTCTTGATGGTCAGCGGGTCGCGGGTCCGGGTTGCAGAGAAGGTACTTGCGGGTCGGGTTGCGAGTCCAAGCGGGTAAGAATGCGGGTTGCGGATTGCAGGGTCGGGTTTGGGTCCCAAAAAATGGACCCGCGCAGGACTCTAACTTCGACCATCGAATTGGCTACTTCGACCTTCGTCTACGTTTCAAACTAAAAATCGTTCGACCATTCTATAGTCAAAGTACTGTCTCTTTAAAAAAAAAACTTCGACCACCTACTTCGCCACCTAAAACCTACTGAGCACCAATGTTAGCCTTTCTAACAATTTTCTGATCAAAGGAAAATCGTTCGATCAATGGATTAAGATCCGTCAAATCGTTCGATTCGAAGGATGTAATCGTACGATCATAGGAAATGCGGTAAATCCTTCGACTTCGACATTC
This sequence comes from Xenopus laevis, assembly GCF_017654675.1. NCBI lineage: Eukaryota > Metazoa > Chordata > Amphibia > Anura > Pipidae > Xenopus > Xenopus laevis. The sequence continues at coordinate 18,503,678 of NC_054382.1, forward strand.
GAAGTCGAAGGATTTTACTTCGACGGTCGAATATCGAGGGTTAATTAACCCTCGATATTCGACCCTAAGTAAATGTGCCCCATAATGTTTGTTTAAAATACGACATTCTCTTAGTTACAGTTGATCTTCCTTTTTTTTTTATCTGCTGTTACTGAAGTCAAAGTGTTTTGGCTATTTTTGCTGGAAGGCAAGGAGTCTGAGCCTCAGTTCTTCTCTAGTTAGATGTTCGGGAATGGAGGTTTATGTTTTCAAAAACTAAAATGAAGAATGCGTAGGGACTGTTGTTTACACAATACATACACATAGTTAACTGTACCCTCTCCCTTATATTGCACTCTTATAATATATATACTTTTTTCTGCCCTTTTGAATTTACTGGGGGGGGGGAACTATAGCTTTTTATGGATGCCATGAATTACCCCTGTTGTAATTCCCATAAAAAGGAATTAAAGTACACGATATTTTAAACACTCAGGACCATCCTAGTTTGCATATTCACAATGAAACTTGTGATCTGACTTGCATGGCCAGTGTCATTCTCCATAAGCTTTAGTGGAGAAATAATACTAGTGCTTATGTCTGTCAGTCCCCATTGTGTGATGTCATTAAAGGGGTTAACTTTTAGTATGTTCTAGAATGGCTAATTCTAAGCACCTTTTCTCTTTATTTTTTTTTAATTATTTGCCTTTTTCTTCTGACTCTTTCCAGCTTTCAAATGGGGGTCACTGACCCCATCTAAAAAAATGCTCTTTAAAGGGATACTGTCATGGGAAAAATGTTTTTTCCCAAAATGAATCAGTTAATAGTGCTGCTCCAGCAGAATTCTGCACTGAAATCCATTTATCAAAAGAGCAAACAGATTTTTTTATATTCCATTTTGAAATCTGTCATGGGGCTAGACATTTTGTCAATTTCCCAGCTGCCCCCAGTCATGTGACTTGTGCTTGCACTTCAGGAGAGTTCTGGCAGGCTGCTGTTTTTCCTTCTCAATGTAACTGAATGTGTCTCAGTGGGACATGGGTTTTTACTATTGAGTGCTGTTCTTAGATCTACCAGGCAGCTGTTAACTTGTGTTAGGGAGCTGCTATCTGGTTACCTTCCCATTGTTCTTTTGTTTGGCTGCTGGGGGGGGGGGAAGGGAGGGGGGTGATATCACTCCAACTTGCAGTACAGCAGTAAAGAGTGATTGAAGTTTATCAGAGCACAAGTCACATGACTGGGGGCAGCTGGGAAATTGAATATGTCTAGCCCCATGTCAGATTTCAAAATTGAATACAAAAAAATCTGTTTGCTCTTTTGAGAAATGGATTTCAGTGCAGAATTCTGCTGGAGCAGCACTATTAAAGGATTCATTTTGAAAAATGAAAAAAAATTGTATTGTTATTTCTCCTTTTTTTTATTATTCCTCTTTCTGTTCAGTCCCTCTCCTATTCATATTCCAGTCTCTTATTCAAATCAATGCATGGTTGCTAGGGTAATTTGGATCCTAGATTGCTGAAATTGCAAACTGGAGAGCTGCTGAATAAAAAGACAAATAACACAAAATCCACAAATAATAAAAAATGAAACCCAATTGCAAACTGTCTCCGAATATCACTCTCTACATCACACTAACGGTTAATTAAATGGTGAACAACCCCTTTAATTTTACTATGTTTTTAACAATTTGGGTCCTGAACAATCACTAGCCCATTCAAGGGAAATCAATGGTTTGCAGAAAGAATGTTCAGTGATGAATTTAACCTGTGTCCTTGTACATGAATGTAATTATAATCATTCACAAAATGTATGGTAGGTGAACCATAATTATTAGTAGGGCCTACAGCCCTAAGGGATAAGGAGCCGACTGGAATCAAAAAAATGTTTCCCTCTTCTTTAGGGTAAGGCCAGACGAGGAGATTCGGGGAGATTTTGTTGCCTGGCGACTTATCGCCACGTCTTTTGCGCGACTATCTCCCCGAACTGCCTCAGCGTCTTTTCCCCATAGGCTACAGTGCAAAATCGCCTGCGCTAATGCACACGTGCCGATGCGTTTTCAATAGTCGCTCGAAGTTGCCTCACTGAGGCAATTTTGGGCGTCTATTGAAAACGCATCGTCGCGTGTGCATTAGCCCAGGCGATTTTGCGCTGTAGCCTATGGGGAAAAGACGCTGAGGCAGTTCGGGGAGATAGTCGCACAAAAGACGTGGCGATAAGTCGCCAGGCAACAAAATCTCCCCGAATCTCCTCGTCTGGCCTTACCCTTATGGGCCAGGGCACAAGCTGCTATTTCGGGAGATTAGTTGGCCAGTGACAAATCACTTCTTCAGGCGATTAATCTCCCCAAACTGCCTTCCCGATGGCTTAAAATATAAATCGCCGACGAGATGGCAGTCAAATCACTTGGGCTTCCCGAAGTTTCCTCGTGATGCAACTGTGGGCGGATAAAGAAGCGCTCAGAGTGCCATCCTGCCGGCGATTTTGATTCTAGCCGCTGGGAAGGCAGTTCGGGGAGATTATCTCCCAAAATGGCAGCGTGTATCTTTACCTTCAGTTAATTTTCAGTATGTTCTAGAATAACTAATTCTAAGCAGCTTTTCAAATGGACTTCATTATTTATTTATTTTTTTATCGTTTTTTTCCCCATTATTTCCTGCTTTTGGATTCTTTCCTGCTTTTAAATGGGGGGTCGCTGATCCCATTTAAATAACATGCTCTGCGAGCTACAAATTTATTGTTATTGCTATTTTTTATTATTCATCTTTCTATTCAGGTCCTCTCCTATTCATATCTCAGGCTCTTACTCAAATGAATGCATGGTTGCTAGGGTAATTTGCAACTAGATTGCCGTCACTGCATACTGGAGAGCTGCTAAAAAAACTCAAAAACCACAAATAATAAATACCAGACCAATTACAAATTGTCTCAGAATATCACTCTCTACATCATACTAAAAGTTAATTTAAAAGTGGGCATTTTTGCTTTAAATCTGTGCAGTGTAATAAGATTCTTGGGCCCTGCTTATGCCCTATTGGCCTGCTACCAGTGCAATATTTCAAGCCTGGTTCTTGCCAACACTTAGGGGCAGACTTATCAAGGGTGGAATTAAAAAATTTTATGGGTAAAACTGTCAAGTTGTTAAATTTTTTTTTAAATATTCGAATTAGATTTTCAAAATGTATTATACGCTGACCCTTTAAGAACTCAAATTCGACTATTCGCCACCTAAAAGGGATGCACCGAATCCAGGCTTCGGTTCGCGATTCGGCCAGGATTTGGCCTTTTTTAGCAGGATTCGGCTGAATCCTTCTGCCTGACTGAACTGAATCCGAATCCTAATTTGCATATACAAATTAGGGGTGTGGAGGGGAAACACACTACTATTTATCATAAAGCAAGGAAGGAAGGATTCGGTTCGGTATTTGCCCGAATCTTTTGCGAAGGATTTGGGGGTTGGGCCGAATCCAAAATAGTGGATTTGGTGCATCCCTACTAAAAGCTGCCGAATTGCTGCTTTAGTCAATGGGAGACGTCCTGGGATCAATTTGGAGTTGTTTGCAGCGTCCCTGGCATTTTTTAAAAAAAAATTTTTGGAGAAAAATCTCGAATCGAGTTTTTAAAATTTGATTCGAATTTCGATTCATGTTTTTAGATTGATCCTATTCACCCGAGTTTAGCTAATTCGATTTAATAAATTTCGATATGGTCGAATTTCGAGTTTATGGGAGGCTTTAAAAACTCGCATGCATTCGAAATTCGACCTTTGCTAAATGTGCCTCCCCATGTGATGTAAATGTATTCTAGTGAAAGCCCCTAGATAACTCTGCTGTGTTATTTAGTGTGTAGTGAAGCAATTCAGCCTGGGGATTGTGTTAAGAAAACAGGAAACAACCTTTCACATGTGTGTTATGTGAGATCACTTATAGCAGATGATGAACTACTTCCTATGCATGTCTCCTCCACCCAGAGCAATCCTGCATTTCATTAAAGTGTAGCTCAGTGCTGCCATGTTGGTTGGTCGAACCCTGGAGTGCCAGTAAACTGTAACCCAGAGTATTCCTCCCTGTGTAGATAGATTAAACAGGTGAGGGGGAAATTTTATTCCGCTGTGGAACGTGTAATTTAATGAAATAAATTAAAAATAAATATTCCCAGTGGAACATAATTGAAGTCAAGCTGAAGGCAGAAGGGGAAATTTAGGTTGATCGCACAGATGGGGACAGCATGGTCATTGCAAACTCTTCTCTACATTACAGCTGGAGGTTCTTTTAATTAGTTTATGTCCTACCCCAGAGCCAATTATTTTAAAACACAATTATTATATTAAAGGGGACCCGTCACCCAAAAAAATATTCATAATCCTATTTTATCATATCAGTCAAGCAAAATGAACTTTAATTACACTATATCAATTATTTGAATCTTGTTTCCATCAGTCTGATCAATGGAAGCTGGCATGGGTGATTTTGGGCCCTGCTGATATCTAGAATAGTCTGTAGAGAGAGGGTATAAACTTTAATACAGGTATGGGACCTGTTATGTTGAATGCTCAGGACCTGAGTTTTTCAGGATAATGGATCTTCCCATAATTTTGATCTTCATTCATGTCTACTAGAAAAACATTAAAACATTAAATAAACTCACTAGTCTGCTTTTGCTTCCAATAAGGATTAATTATATCTGTTGGGATCAAGTACAATGTACTGTTTTTAATTATTACAGAGAAAAGGAAATAATTTTAAAATTTGGATTATTTGATTATAATGGAGTCTTCATTATTTTTATTTTTTTATAGTTTTGGAATTATTTGCCTTCTTCTTCTGACTCTTTCCAGTTTTCAAATGGGGGTCACCGACCTCACCTAAAAACAAATGCTTTGTAAGGCTACGCAGTTATTGTTACATTTTACTACTCCTCTTTCTAGTCGGGCCCTCTCCTGTATATATTCCAGTCTCTTATTCAAATCAATGAATGGTTGCTAGAGTAATTTGGACCCTAGTAACAAGCTTGCTCAACTGCAAACTAGAAAGCGGCAGAATAAAAAGCTAAATAACTGAAAAACCACAAATAATAAAAAATGAAACCCATGTACAAATTGTCTCAGAATATCATTCTCTAGTCTACATCATACTAAAAGTTAATTTAAATGTGAACATCCCCTTGAAGCTTACTAGAAAATCATATAAACATTAGCTAAACCCAGGCTGGTTTGGACACTATTAAAACTAATAGCTTTTCCCACCCCCATCTGGCATTCTATTTAATTGATGCATTTAGAATGGGGAGGAAAGGGAAGACAGCTGAAATGCTAAACTGCCATGCGTCAGCATATTGTACATAATACTTAAAGGCCTCCCTTTATTCAGTGCATTGTACTGCTGGCTGATAATACATTTACACTCACTAAGATGAATCTGAAAATGATCCAGAATTTTCCATTATAATGGATGTCAAGCTTTCAGTAATGCTTTATTGATGGACCAGGAGCATTAACTGCTTCTGCCCTGATCATTGCCATTCCCTGCATATAACTTATCTAATACACAGTGCCCAAAATTATACAATAGTCAGACTATTAGGTGCAGATTTATTAAGAGTCAAATAGTAAATTAGAATATTCGAATTGTATTTTCGGTCAAAACTCACATATTTGAATTGGAAATAATCCAAACTCGATTTTGAATTCGAATTTCGAGAAATTTTCAAATCTTGACCCTGGGAACAATTCGAATTTGACTTTGACTTCTACATGAACTCGGCAGGTTTCAGGTGGCGGAGGTCCTATGAGACATTTGAAGATGTCAATAGCCTTCCTGACTTTTTTTTTTTTTTTTGGAGAAAAAACTAAATTCGGCTTTTCGAGTTGGTAATAGACGTTCACATTTTTTCCTAAATAACCTCACATTTGAATATCGAGTTTATTAGAGTAAAAAAAAAAAAAAAAATCATATAGATTCAAAAATCGACCTTTGATAAATCTGCCCATAAAAGTTCTAATCACACCTAGATAAAAGCAGTATTATTTGATTTTCTTTACCTTGATGTTCGCTTGAAAGGAGAAGAGACCCCAAGGTTCTTTTATAACCACAAGTACAGGTGTGGTCATTTAAACTTCTCCACAGTCGTTGTGAGAAAAAAAAAACAGATGTTTTTGAAGGTACTTGTGTCAAACCTCATTCCTTGCATTTCAATAACTCCTTTCCTCATTTTCTGTCCTGCTGAATTGAGCACAATGTACCTATTGATGGAGGGGAGTCCTGGATCTACCACTATCCTCTGAAGGTGGTGGTACCCCCAGGGTTCCCGCAGTAGCTCGCATAAGTTGTCGCCGGGCACTTGTTCTTATTGGACACACACAGGACTTTTTTAGCGCAATTGTGTTGGATACATTTAGCCCTGGTGATGGCAATTATGTAGTTGTAGTTTTTGGAAAATGCTGCATTCTGGGTAAAATACATGGCAAGTTACGTCCAAAATTGTACTTTTATGCACCACTTACAGTTTAAATTGCCTCTGCTGTGCCTTTCGCATTTTTTAGCGCAGGGGTCCCCAACATTATTTTACCCGTGAGCCGCATTAAATTGTTAAAGAGTTGGGGAGTAACACAAGTTCTTGGGTGGGCAATCAAATTTGTTATTGTTTTTTATACAATCAAAACTTGCCTCCAAGCCAGGAATTCAAAAATAATCACCTGCTTTGAGGCCACTGGGAGCAACATCCAAGGGGTCGGAGAGCAACATGTTGCTCACAAGCCACTGGTTGGGGATGACTGTTCCAGTGCATGGAAATAGCCAGTATCCAAGTACAACCTCCTGTACGTTTTATGTAGTCTTGTTTTGGTATCATCACATTAAATAAGACAGTAGGAGTCAAGAATTTGTGGCCCAGGAGGCTTAGTTTGACAATATGTGGGCATTGGGTCTATTAAAAGGGAAATTGAAAAACCTCAAAACAGAATTTAGAATTGGAATTTAAAATTATAATTGTTAGGATGACATTTTTGTACATTAAAGAGGAACTAAAGTCTAAAATAGAATAAGGCTAGAAATGCTGTATTTTGTATACTAAACATAAACATGAACTTACTGCACCACAAGCCTAATCAAACAAATGATTTATGCTTTCAAAGTTGGCCGCAGGGGGCTGTCATCTTGTAACTTTGTTAAACATCTTTGCAAGACTATGCACATGCTCAGTGTGGTCTGGGCTTCAGTTGGGAGGTATAGCTTATAAATCGTCATAAATTCTCAACAATTCTCAAAGACAAATAATATCTGCCATAGAAGTCAATACAGGAAGACGGATTAATAATCCTAATATGCAGACTGCACTGGGTCTGCGGATACAAATCTCTACAGAGCTTTATAGGGAAACAAACAAAGCTGCTCGAGATCAGGGAAGTAAGGTGGGGGGAAAGTATAATTGTTTCCCTGCAGAGCAGTAAGGGAGTGTCGGAAATTTCCTATCTGCAGCTGTCAGAGAAAGTAAAATGAAGGGGGCATTTCACTTCATACAGTCGGGTTTATTATAAGAACAGTATACATTTTTGAATTAAAGTATATTGGAGATAATTTCTTTTGCATTAAAGAAAGTAAAAATGGGATTTTACTTTTTTGCTTTTACACCCCCTTTAAAGGAGAAGGAAAGCTGTTTATTGCCAATCGATTAGCCACAATAATGCAAAATATAACACTATATTTATTCTGCAGAATGCTTTACCATACCTGAGTAAACAGCTCTAGAAGTTCTCTGTTTGATTAGGATAGCAGCCGACATATTAGCTTGGTGTGATATAACTTCCTGCCTGAGTCTCTCCCTTCTGGATCATAGCTCTGGGCTCAGATTACTGCTGTGAAGGGAGGAGGCAGGGGGAGAGGAGCTAACTGGGCATGCTCAATCCCTAGCCCTGGAGGTTTAAGATGAAAACAGAAAGTCTGATACAGAAGCCCATGTGTACACAATAGAAGGAAAGAAATGTGCTGCTTCGTTTGACAAAGGACTCTGACTGAGGTTTTGCTGGTGTATTTTTATATAGACCTTTCTGATAAAACTTGCTTAGTTTAACCTTTCCTTCTCCTTTAAGGAGCAGAACTGCTGAAGGGGTATGTTTACACTTTATATAGGGTATTTGTTGATACATTTACCTATCCTGTGTGATTTCCCAAACGTATAATTGTCTGCCTGGGTATCTCAACATAAAATAGCTGGTATTCTATCTATCTATCTATCTATCTATCTATCTATCTATCTATCTATCTATCTATCTATCTATCTATCTATCTATCTATCTATCTATCTATCTATCTATCTATCTATCTATCTATCTATCTATCTATCTATCTATCTCTGTCTTTCTGTCGTCTATCTAGCTATCTATCCACACACTCTCTCATGCACATACACACTGTAATCTATAAGATTAGAATTATCCCGGTGTTGAGTGCATTAGCACAGTGTTTTAGCGCAGTGCATTATAGTTAATAAAGAACAGCTATTAGCCTCCCACACCACGGATTGTTTCTGTGAAAGGTTTTCATGCTGCTTTTCTGATACCTGCCTAGATGTGTCTATTTATATTATAATACAACCGTGACCAATCAGCAGAGACTTGCAACTTTTACCTCTATAAAAGGGTATTTTCCATGATCTCTTTGCTGGCAATGCTTTCATTTTATTTCAATTATGTGAAACATGGTAAACAACACTTTATTTTCATGTTTTCAACATTTTATGGTTCTGTCTAGGCCAGACTATCTCATATTATGATATATCTGACTGCTCCAGTCTGCAGTGATTTGTTTCCCTTTAATCAGTATGTTATAAAATCGCTAATTCTAAGCAACTTTTCAATTGGTTTTCATTTTATAGTTTAATTTTTTGGCACCTTCAAACTCTTTCAAGCTTTCAAATACCCTGTCTAAAACATATGCTCTGTAAGACTTCAAAATCATTGTAATTGCTACTTTTTATTCCTCATCTTTCTATTCAGGCATCTCCTGCTCATATTCCAGTCTCTTATTCACTCCGGTGGATGGTTGCTAGGGTAATTTGGACCCTAGCATCCAGATTGCTGAAATTGCAGACTGGAGAGCTGCTGAATAAAAAGCTAAATAACTCCAAAATAATCACAAATAATAATAAAAAAAAAAATCGAAAACTAATTTCAAAATCGTCGGTCCCCAACCAGTGGCTGTGAAGAATGTGTTGCTCGCCAATCCCGTGGATGCTGATCTCAGGGGCCTCAAAGCAAGTGCTTATTTTTGATTTTTGCAAGTTTTAATAAGTAAAGGTTGGGGACTTCTGCTCTACCTCATACTAATAGTTAACTTAAACAACCCCTTTAAAATTCACTTGTGTTAGTATAACTCTCTGATCTAGTAACATGACTCAAATGGTATTTTTCTTACATCATGTTTTAACTGTAAGCTCTTGTAGCAGTACTCTGGGTTTTATCATCCCTTGCTTATAAATGTCTTTTAGGGCAGAGACGCACGTGGAGATTCAGGGAGATTTAGTTGCCTGGCGACAAATTGTCTCTTCTTCAGGCGACTAATCTCTCCGAACTGCCTTTCCACTGGCTAGAATTTAAATCGCCAGCGGGATAGCGGGATCGCTTCATTTTCTGAAGTGGCCTGCCGGCTAGAATCTAAATCGCCGACGGGAAGGCATTGCGGGGAGATCAGTTGCCCGAAGAAGAGGCCATTTGTTGCTGGATGACTAATCTCCATGCATGTCTCTGCCGTTATATGCAAAAGGCTATTGGGAAGCATTGCTTAACTGGTTGGTGTTCTGTCGGTAAAGGAAATAATAAAAGAACCTTGAAAAATCTGACTCACTCTGCAGGGCTCTTTGGTTCAGTGTAAATACTGGCAGCGAGATAGCAGTGTAGGATAAGGTAAATAAGCCTCAGTACTTCTCAAGGACTAGAGAACAGTGTGACTAAAGAATGCCAATCAGAAGGAGCATAATTATATCTGATGTGTGGGTTATTCTCTGTGCCTTCTATGTATGGCCATGCAGGGAACACAGAGTTTGGATACAACATAGAAATGGGTTTAAGCTGAAGTGCAAAGTCACACACAGCTACTAGTTCAGCTACTTGTTGTGGCTACAAAATGCCAAAAAAAAATAAAATAGATAATTATAATTTAGGGAGCACCTTCCATCAATTAAGAGAAACTGGATGGTGTGCAGTAGTGATGTGTGGGTCAGGGCTTTCCTGAACCGCACCCGACCCTACCTGCCCTGCTACAGCCCGCACCTGCGCTTCCGGGGTCCTTTTATAGACCTGCGCCGCCCTGCCGATGACGTCACAAAAGTGGCGGGCGAGCAGACACAAGCCTATAAAACCGGAAGTCGGATGTCGGCATTTGAAGAGTAGTGCGAGGTCGACCCGAACCCGCCTGACCCGCACATCACTAGTTTGCAGGTTCTGAATTGTAAATAGTAAGTGGAAGAAGAAAAAGAACTAACCCTTGAAATTGCACCTCCCCATCACATGATCCGAAAGCTCCGTGAACAAGTTTTAAATGTAACTTTTACTTAATAAATTAAAATGAAAATAAACCCAGGAAAAACATTAAAATGAGGTAAAGAACAGGGAGACGAATGGACTGGAAGTAGGTCGTTGGTATGCAAAGGCTGCAGAATGGGACCCAATTTTAATGTTTTTCCTGGGTTTATTATTTTTATTTTAGTATTTTAACAAATGTGCACCAATCAGAAAAACACCTCAATTAATCAATGATCCAGTCACCAGGCTCAGCACATGAACCAAACCCGGCTCTTACAGAAATACCCCTGGCTTGTTACATTTTAAGTGAACAGCAGTACCTGCTTGGGGTATCTGGTAAGTGATTATTATCACTGGGAGAGCCTATTATTTGGCATCCCCAGTAATTATAAGTCTCTTTCTCCTTTAATTGGCTGTAGTTGTTCCTCATGATCCCCATATTACCTATTGAATGCATTACTGCCTGGTAGCCACGTATCTTTGTTTATGATTTTAAGGCCTGGCATTTAGAGCAAACCATATTTAACCTAGTTACATAGGCAGAGAATAATGAAGGTTTAGGGGGGCTTAACCTAGCATAGACACCGACTGCCCATATTCAGGTCAGGGACCTGTTATCCAGAATGCTTTGGATAACGGATCTTTCCGTAATTTGGATGTTCATACTTTAAAGAAATACTGTCATGGGGAAAAATGTTTTTTTTTAAATTTTTTTATTTAATGAATCTGTTAATAGTGATGCTTCAGCAGAATTCTGCACTGAAATCCATTTCTCAAAAGTGCAAACAGATTTTTTTATATTTAATTTTGAAATCTGACATGGGGCCCAACATATTGTCGGTTTTCCAGCTGCCCCAGTCATGTGACTTGTGCTCTGATAAACTTCAGTCACTCTTTACTGCTGTACTGCAAGTTGGAGTGATTTCACTGTCCCCCCCCCCAGCAACCTAACAACAGAACAATGGGACGGTAACCAGATAACAGCTCCCTAACACAAGATAACAGCTCCCTGGTAGATCTAAGATCCAGGTCCCACTGCAACACATTCAGTTACATTGTGTAGGAGAAACAACAGCCTGCCAGAAAGCAGTTCCATCCTAAAGTGCTGGCTCTTTCTGAAAGCACATGACCAGGCAAAATGGCCTGAGATGCACCTACACACCAATATTACAACTAAGAAATGAATGAAGGAATGAAATGTTATATGGAGTGTAAACAGTGTAATTTAGCAATAAAAACTACATCATAAAAATCATGACAGAATCCCTTTAAGTCTACTAGATAATCATGTAAACCTTAAACCCAAAGGCTGATTAATCCAATAAGGATTAATTATATCTTAGTTTGGATGAAGTGCAAGCTACTGTTTTATTATTACAGAGAAAAAGGAAATCATTATTAAAAATTTGTTATTTGGATGAAATGGAGTCTATGGGAGACTCAATTTTTCCATAATTCGGATCTTTCTGGATAACTGGTTTCCGGATAACTGATCCCATACCTATACGCCCTTCCATGGAAAACTGTCTATTTGTAGCCTCCCAAACATAAATGTCAGCCTCCTCCCCTGCCCACTAAAGTAACTGCACATGTACAAATAACGGACTAGGGCAGATACCCTGTGCATGTTGATAAATTCAGAATTCCAGTATATTAGTGAAGCAGAGCTGGTGGGCCTCTAATTACTGGCTCCCAACTGAGTGTAGAAGTGTGAAGAGAGTATAGAAATGGGGCCTTTTATGTTGTGTTGGTTCAGCTGTTCTTTGTAAACCAAAATAAGGGCGAGGGAGGGGGTACAGCTTTGTGCTGCGTTTTGAACTCCTCCAGCAAGAGGAAGGCTACTGTTTTCTTACTGCCAAGAGCTGTGACTTAGAACAGCCTGGCACACTCACTGCTGCAATGTTTTCTACTGCCTGGGAATGTGAGCTATATCATTATATCACTGGGACGCACATTGTTATAGATACATATGAACATTACATTTGCTCTCTATTGGGGGTGGTTTGTGTGGGTAGAAGCTATTCAGCTTTAAGTCTGAGGCCTCCTTTACACTGCAGGTTTATAATAACTGCTAGGCACGACTGCAATTCTACTGCAGAATTGTGCTTGGCTTTTATATATATATATATATATATATATATATATATATATATATATATATATATATATATATATATATATATATATATATATATATATATATATATATATGCCTATATACTCATGGCTTCCCTCTGCACAGATTATTATTCGTTTTATTTCTATAGTTCCACCAGCACCCTGCAGAGATTGTTCCTCTTAAAAGGGTTTTTCACCTTCCAAACACTCCATTCAGATTTTTCATCATAAACAAATATATTTTTTCAATTGCTTGCCATGTTTTATTTTTTCAGCCTTTTCCCAAATGTAAAGTTGAATTTTTCTGTCTGGCAGCTCAGGGATGCAGGAATATCGGAAATGTTACAATTTGCTATATTTAGTTGGTACAATTTAGTTGATGCGTTTCTCAGCAGTATTAGTGGAATATTAGCAACTATTGTAACAGTTCTAACAGCTGCCTTTAATGAAATTTGGGGATTGTGTTCAGCTGGGAGAAAGATAAATGTATCAACTAAATGTATCAATTTACAACAATAAGGGTAGGACTACACGGACTTCTTGTCGCGCTACGACAAAACGCATGTGACAAATTGCATGCAACGGTAATAAGGTTAGTGAATGCATTGCCGGATGAAATCGCAGCGTTGATCCGGCACGACACGACTGTCGGTGCAGACGCAGCATCTGCATCCGACAGTCGTGACAGATCAACGCTGCGACTTCAGCCGACAATGCATTCACTAACCTGCGTCGGACCGCGCCGAAAATATCCATGTAGTCCTACCCATAAAGAGTTGGCGACCCCCACGCCCAGAGCTGCTTTAGAAGGCACAAAATTTCCACGATTTTGCCCATAAAAGTTAACGTGAAATGCAGGTGTTTAAGGATGGTGGTTTTGGGCCATGTTTAAAAGACAGCTGTACCATTACTCTTTTCATCAAGAGCCAATTCAACTACAGAACATACAGAATATTACAGGATTGTTCCTGCTGCAGCTCTACCTGTATAATTTAAAGGAGAAACCCATTACTTAGGGCTTTTGTACACGGGCAGATTCAGGGAGATTTAGTCGCCTTGCGACTAATCGCCTCTTCTGCGGGGCGACAATCTCCCCGAACTTCTTTTCGCCTGCTATAATGAGAACGCCAGCGCCAATGCACTCGCGGCTCTTTGATTTTCGAAGTTGCCTCACGAGGAAACTTCAGTCGACTTCAGAAATTGGAGCACCGAGTGCATTGCCGCTGGCGTTTTCTCATTATAGCAGGGGGAAGGCAGTTCGGGGGGCTTGCCGCCCCGCAGAAGAGGCGATTAGTCGCCAGGTGACTAAATCTCCCCTAATCTGCCCGTGTGCTAAAGCCCTTAATGAGATACTGACACCAGAAAATAACCCTTTTTTTTATATCCATCATAACATTATCTGTGCATGCTATTTATAATTTTGCCATAAAAGTATTTACCCGATGCATTAACATTACCTATCTGGTCCCCTATGTTCCTCTATGAGGGGGCTGCCATATTTGTGCAGCAGTAGGCACATGTGCATCGCATGTGCCTACTGAAGGGGTCTGGCCCGGTGGTGGTCCATGAGGGTCGGGGCCCACCGGGTTTTTTCCCGGTGTCCCGCCAGGCCAGTCCGACACTGCTCATAATACAACATAAATGCCTTTAAAGAAAGTTTAGAATGATTGTGACCAATCGAGAAATAGAGGCCTGCATGCTTTAAACTGTAAGCTGCCCATAATAACTAAATAATAATAAACCAGAGGCACAGTCCAATATCCAGGCAGGGTCCATGGGTTGAGAATCCACAGACCTGCTTGCCAGATTATGTGATGGGCAAGAAGCAATTGGACGGGCTACACTGAATGTAAATTGCCCTCACTTAATCTTACATAGAGATGCAAACGACTGCTTCAGTGTGGATTGACTGAACGCCTTTTCAAACGTGATGGGAAAACATTCCGATTTCTTTTTCTTGCTGCTGGGGCTTTCAGTTGTGGACTTTCCTTTGTGCACCAACATGTTTTACTCAGTCCAAATGTTAAACGGCAACACGACACGTCACGTTTCTGCTTTAGGGGAATTTTTGACATTGCATAATATGACCAGGAATTCCTACTTCTCTGCCACACACTTTTTTTTACATATAAGATGAGATTGAAAAAAAAGAAAGAACAAACCATCAAAATCAACCGCCTAACATTATATTGATCCAGGGGCATGCAAAATAAATCCATCTTGAGCCGTCTCAAATTTACCTCAAGGGGGGGGGAGAAAAAAATCCCTTACTGGCACTAAAAGGGCAAACGGACTGATTCCCGGATCGGCTTTGTACTTAAAGGTTACTGTAAATGCTTATACACTGGGTCAAAATGTTAGGGACTTCCCAGGTCAGTCCTGCTTTTATGGAGAAATAAACGCACCAACCCAGGGATCTTTTGAAGCAAGTGCCATCTTACTTCTCTGCTCAGGGAAGCATTGATTGGCCAAAGCTAGCGATCCTTGGTAATAAGAAGTTAGATGTCATCAAAGGGGAACTATCTCGAAAATTAAAATTCAATATAAGCCTCCGCATACTGAAATAAGAAACTTTCTAAATACAATCAATTAAACATTCTGTATGGTTTCTGAAATAATCAACTTTATCTTCACTATCCCTCTCTCAGCATCTGTTTCTCTTTATTCTGTCTTCATTCGGGAATTGGTTGTCATATGAATGATCCAATATATCTTATATGGGGGCTCCTTTTGCCTACAAGATGTATTAGAGCTCACTCTATTAAAATCACCAGAATTCCTGTCTCTCTACATGCAGGATTTGTGCAAAAGGCAGTTATTTTGTTTTATTTTCTTATTGTTGTTATTTTAGTGAGCTTTAATACATTACAATGCTATGAAAGGGAGCCCCCCCCCCATAAGATATATTGGATCATTCATCTGACACCCAACTGCTGTATGAAGACAGAATGAAGAGATTCAGTTGCTGAGAGAGGAATAGTGAATATAAACTTGATTTTATGAACAATGCAGAATTTGTAATATATCTATATGTATATATGTGTGTATATATATATATCTATATATCTATATATCTATATATCTATATATCTATATATCTATATATCTATATCTATATATATATCTATATATATATATATATATATATATCTATATATATATATATATATATCTATATATATATATATATATATATCTATATATATATATATATATATATCTATATATATATATATATATATATATATATATATATATATATATATATATTATATATATATATATATATTTATATTTACCATCAAACACTTTTTTAAGTTCAGATGGTTTCAGATAGTTCACTAGAAATAAAGACTTTTTCCAAATACTTTCTATTTTCTATTTGTGTTTTTCTAATTTTGAAGTGTAAAGTTTTAATTTTTCACTTTCTAAAGCAGCTCGGGGGGGGGGGTCGCGACTCCTTAGGGTGGTGGCACACGAGACTACTGGTGTCCAGCGACAAATCTCCTCTACTTCGTGTGACTAATCTCCCCTAAATACCTGCCCTGCTGGCTAGAATGTAAATCGCCGGCGGAATGGCACTCGGATCGCTTCGGCTTTCCGAAGTCGCCCGAAGTTTCCTCGTGAGGCATCTTCAGGCCACTTTGGAGAACAAAATGGTTCCGAGTGCCATCCCTGCTTTTTGCACAGCTGTTGTCATGGGGAGCTGGAATTGCAGGTAATTGGGGCTGTTTTCATTGTCTTTGCAAAAGACTGTAGCCGGGACTGAAGGCAAACCAGTTTGGCCCTGCATCAGTCCTCGGCCCAGTGTTTGGGGGCCCCTGGTCTAATGTATCTGGTAGTACAACTGGTTTAGGAAAATAATTCATAACTGTTACTATAAAAAAAAAAACTTTTTAAGGTAATTCATCTTTGGTTTGGAAAGACTACTGGTCCATAAAGCATCGGTTTATATTATGGTCCCCTTTTATATTTATACATAGTCATAGCTCCCTCTTGGAGAAGATAATGTAAGCAATTTCAACCTGGCCAACCTTTCTTTATAACTGAGACTTTCCATTTTCTACGCAATACTGCTGGTTAAACTGTGGACCCAAGGAGACCTGTCAGGTGACAGCCCACCAATAAGCTTTTAAATCTGGTTGGATGGACCAAGTCATTAATTTATATCGCCCTGTGTACGTCCAGTTTAAGTCTTCCCTGTATGTTCCCTCATATCCCCTTTGATTACTGAAGAGCAAACTGTTGCTGCATACCAACACCATCATAATGAGTACTTTCGATGTTTTGAAGTGAGCAGCACGAGGAAAAATGTATCTTGGCAGTTGTTTTTCTCACTTCTGCCTCTGGGCACAAACGTGATCTGTGAAAATGTACTGATCTTCAACCAAGGTTGTAAGGACAAGAAGATAAGCTTGCTGAGCATGTAGAAACATATACAGGGAAGAAGTCATAGGCACATACTTTAATTTATTTATTTATTTTCATTTGCTTTTCTTGGTATGGAAATTGATAATGTGACATTATTGGTAGTGGAGAACAGTGACTTACCAATCCACTGCCTGGTTGCTAGGGTAAATTTTAGATATCTGCTGCTAAAATGACAAACTGGAAACTGCTGAACAAAAACGGGGGGGGGGGGGGACGACAAAAGACCAATTGCAAAATTGTCTCACTATCACTATGATCAACCCCTTTAAATATCATGTGCTAAGGTAGGCACTCCCAACAAACTGGCATTCTTGAGTTATGTGCATGGCATTGACATGGGCGCAGTTCTGCCATCATTTTTTATTTACCCAGCTCTATGCATTTTTTGAGTCCTACAATATCCAAGCTGAATTTCTTGCTTACTTGATGATCTAGATATAATAAATAAGTATAAGTATATAATAAATAAATAAGTGCCTGCATTTTTGGCTTGAAACTCTCAGGCCCTGTAGAATAGCTCCGTGTGTGAAATGCTGCACTGTCTGCATACAAATGCGCCTGGTGCCTTTTGTAAAACTGCAATTTATGTTCCTGGATCCGCACACACCTTATTTTTCTGCAGTCGGGAAGTGCCCCTTTCTTTATTTTATAACACCACTGGTATCAACGTTTCGGTGTGGGACCGTGCCGGATCAACGAATGACCAGCACCACCATTGCAGTGTAAGATAATTGCAGGAGTGCGGTGGATTGAAAACACACCTTTTATAAAATCACAGCTGTATATTGTAAGTAGGAATTATCTATCTCTATATATATATATATATATATATATATATATATATATATATATATATATATATATATATATATATATATATATATATATATATATATATATATATATATATATAGAAAGAAAGACCAGCAACACCAGGATTTTACAAAAAATTGAAAAAGTGTTATTGCATATGTGTCCGGACACATATGCATATGTTCGGACACATATGCAATAACACTTTTTCAATTTTTTGCAAAATCCTGGTGTTGCTGGTCTTTCTTTCTATATTATATATTTCCTTACCGTGCACCCAGGTATTGTTTCTAGACGGAGTGCTGTCCACAATTCAAATAAATAAATAAATAAATAAATAAATATATATATATATATATATATATATATATATATATATGTATATATATATATATATATATATATATATATATATATATATATATTTGGCTTGGACTGCAGCTAATATCACACGTGTTTGCGTGCCCATTTATGCCCTGGATTATCTGCCACTTTATACAGTAACACATTTCTTTCTCTTAATAAGTTCATAAGAAAATGGTTACAAATATTTCAGCCTCCAAAGGCTAAATAAAAAGATTACGTTTTTTTCTGTGTATTTTTGTGACCTCGAAAAGGCGGACAGACTGTTTACTATTTAATATTTAATTATGATGCTGGAGGAATTGGCACAATGTCTGTATATTCCTCTGGAAAGACAAAATCCAGAAGCACACCACGAATAATTGCTGAGTGAAAATAGTTTATTTATTTAGCCCATAAGCATTTCACAAAAAGGTAACGTTTCTTGATAAAGGGCCTGGAGTGGTCCGAAACGTTGCCTTGTTTGTAATATGTTTATGGGCAAAACAAATCCCCTATTTTAACGCAGCATCTATTTTTGGTGTTCTGCATTTTGTGTATACTGACTTTTGTCCCCATGCAAGGAAGGGGATTTCTGGTTGAGCACCCACCACTTTCAACAAGTGGAAACTTCACAGGTAGAGCACTCCATTATCGTACAGCTGTATATTCCTCTGGTGCTTTCAGGACTTTACTTTAGGAAAGTTACTTTAGATCACCCAATTTAGTAGTAGATTTAAGCGTCATGTCTTGGTGTAACTTCCCAGCAAGTACAACCATTAATTATGTATTTCAATATTATCCTTTTTATAATACAGTGGAACCCCCATTTTACGTTTTTCAGGGGATCAGAAAAAAAATGGTGTAAAATCAGGGAAATGTTTTATGCATAATATATAGGTGGCAGCACAAAACAATGTAAAATGAGGGAAAACTTAAAACCAGGGGATGTAAAATTGAGGTTTCACTGTATAGCAGTAAAGTATTCACCACATATTCGATGTTATTCATCATTTACATCGGTCCCTGCCCAGTACATATGATCTAAGGACACTCAAACAGTTGTTTATGCCCCCCCCCGACTGATCCATGCCTCACGAGGAAACTTTGGGGCGACTTCGGAAAACGTTTCGCTCCAAGTGCCATCCCGCGGGCGATTTACATTTTAGCCGGCAGGGGAGGCAGTTCAGGAAGATTAGTTGCCCCGAAGAAGAGGAGATTTGTCGCTGGGCGACTAATCTCCCCCAAATCTGACCTTGTGCCCTGACCCTTATGCTGAGTAACTGTATAACTCTATATGGAAATAGTAGGACACCATGGCTTCAATAGGGACACTTCTGCTTACCTAGTCATCCGCTAGTAAGAATTCTATTCTATATAAGAGCTACTGTGCCAACATTGAGAATGTAAAGGTGAAAGAACAGCTGTAGGTGTCACAGCCTCTGTGATTGTTGTTTCAGGTAAGTGGAACCTGGACTTGATGCCCACACCATTCCCTGCCCCAGTGGAACATACAGACTTAGGTCCCTACCAAGTACACATACTACGATTATTTTTAATCTTGTGGAGTATGGGAGGAAACCAGAGTAACCAGGGGGATGACATATAGAAATAACAGATGGACATACAGTACATGAAAAGTTATTGGTTTTATGTTAATGTATTTTAAACATGGTCGATATGCATGTGCTTAATATATTGTGCTCTCTTCTCATTTTTCTAGGCTCCAGATAAGAGGAAAGCATTGGAAGAAACAAAGGCATACACAACACAGTCTCTGGCAAGTGTTGCCTATCAGATAAATGCACTGGCCAACAATGTGCTCCAGCTATTGGATATTCAGGCCTCCCAGCTGCGGAGAATGGAGTCCTCCATCAACCATATCTCCCAGGTAAAGGACACCTTTCCTAATCAGATAACGACATCAACGTTTGTGTTTTCCGGCATCTTAGTAGGTGATACAGGTATAGGATTCGTTATCCGCAAACCTGTTATCCAAAAAGCTCAGAATTATAGAATGCCCATTTCCCATAGACTCCATTTTATTCAAATAATCCAAATTTCTAAAAATGATTTCTCTTTTCTCTGTAATACTGAAACATTACCTTGTACTTGATCCTAACTATATTTTTTAACCTTATTAGAGGCAAAATCAGCCTATTGGGTTATTTAATGTTTACGTGATTTTCTAGTAGACTTAAAGAGCATGTAAAGGCAAAAAAATAAAATCTCAATTATACTCTCTTTAATGAAAAAGAAACCTATCTCAAATATAATTTAATTAAAAATGTGCACCGTTTTATAAGAAACCTGACTGTATGCAGTGAAATTCTCCCTTCATTTACTGCTGTGGATAGGAATTGTCAGACAGTCCCTAACTGCTGAGCAGGGAAACAATCATACTTATGAACAGCAGGGGGAGCCCCCACCTTACTTCCCAGCAAGGCAGAACTCAAGCAGCTTTGTTTGTTTCCCTGTAGAGCAGTCAGCGACTATGTCGAGATTTGTATTGGATTTTATTTTTGCCTTTACATCCCCTTCACTGTTTCCAACTTCAGCTACAGGGACAAAGATCATGGAGCCAGATTTAAACAGATAAATTGGGATTCTATTTGGAGGATTATTTTGCTGCAGGCACTGGTTCAGAGTTGGAGAAAGTTGGTATTTAACAATAAAAAACTATAAAATTCACATTAGATTACATGACAACACAGGACTCAGTGCAGTCTGTATAATCTGATTATTAATCAGTCTCTTGCTGTATCGGCTTTTGGCAGATATTATTTGACTTGTGCTGTTTTGATAATTTATGATGATCCCCAAGCAGCCCAGACCACACTGAGCATGTGCACAGTCTTAGTCTTGCAAAGATGTTTAACAAAGTTACAAGATGGTGTCCCCCTGTAGCCAACTTTGAAAGCATAAATCATTTGTTTGATTAGGCTTGTGGTGCAGTAAGTTCATGTTAAGTATACAAAATACAGCATTTCTAGCCTTTATTCTATTTTTGACTTTACTTTCCCTTTAAGGAATGACGTAACGATCCATTATCCGGAAAACCCCAAGTCCTGAGCATTCTGCATAACAGGTCCCATACCTGTACATGGGAAAGCTGTGAATTCACTCAATCTATCTGATAGAGCAAAATTCTGTGATCAGATGTTTTTGTTTTTCAAATTCCCTGTTGTACAGCCTATGATGTGTGTTGTAGTCCTAGCCAGCACAATCTAACATGTTTGTTGCCCTACACATGCCACTGTGTGTGAATCTATAATTCTATAAAAAAATATACACACTTAGCAATGTGGGGTGAACATGGAACATGCATACGCAATACCAATATTATCCTGGTCAGAATTGAACCCTGTTTCCCCAGTACAGAGCAATCCATAGCTCCATCAACATAGTAAGCTGCCATTACTGTATATCACTACACTGGTTATGCAAGGATACATGAATAATTACACGTTTTTTTGGGTAGTTCACAGTTTGCCTTTAACTTGGCTACTTGTTTATGGGATGTATCTTTGCTCTGAGGGTTGTGTGCAAACACCATTGTCTGTCACAATATAAATCTAGATATAGAAAGAATATCAGTACAGTAAAAGTGTTAATGCAAATGTCTGCACCTGCTTGCTCTCCACCATATTTTTAGAAAAACATATAAATTTGCATAGTTTCTAAGTGCAGCGCAAAGGACTGCCGTTTCCTCCTTTCACACGTTTTGCAGCTGTGAGATATGCGACTAGGATAAAAAGCACAACACATGTGCATCATTCAAGCCCGTGCTTGGTCTGAGTCTCCCCAGCTATGACAAAGACCAGATGCATGTGGAAGTGCCTGTAAAAAATGTGATTGGTAATTATAAATCGGCAAATAATTTCTATAGTACAGGTATGGGATCTGTTATCCAGAAAGCTCCAAATTACAGGAAGGCCCTAACCAATAGGCTTCACTTTAATCAAATCATTTACATTTTAAAGAATAATTTCCTATTTTCTCTTTATTGGAGGCAAAACAATCCTATTGGATTTATTTAATGTTTAAATGATTAACCTATCCTATCCCATGGATTGCTCCTTGTGCTTCCACATCTGTGTTTGTCAGCAGTGAATTCCAAAGGAGCAAGTGTCCCCTTGGGCACCACCTAGCTTCAACAATATTCAGGTGAGCAAGCTGGAATAACATGCAGATGAGCCCCTTACCTACTGGCTGCTTATGGCATGTAATAGACTGCCATGCACCCCCAGTGCCTCACCAAATTAGTGCAATAGGTACAAAGGATAGGCTTCCACAAAATGAGACCAGTGCTCCATGCTTTGCTTTAAATTGGTTACATTTTTTATTCCTTAAAGGGATTCTGTCATGATTTTTATGATGTAGTTTTTATTTCTAAATCACACTGTTTATACTGCAAATAATTCACTCTACAATATAAAACTTCATTCCTGAACCAGCAAGTGTATTTTTTTAGTTGTAATATTGGTGTGTAGGTCATTTTGCCTGGTCATGTTCTTTCAGAAAGAGCCAGCACTTTAGGATGGAACTGCTTTCTGGCAGGCTGTTGCTTCTCCTACTCAATGTAACTGAATGTGTCGCAGTGGGATCTAGATTTTACTATTGGAGAAGGGAGGGTAGTGATATCACTCCAACTTGCAGTACAGCAGTAAAGAGTGACTGAAGTTTATCAGAACACAAGTCACATGACCCCTTCAGAGGGTTTATTATACATAAAGCAATATACTTTTCTAGCTTTCACATATTAGTGTATGCTGGTGGCCCTTTTACTCTAAATTGTCATTTTGGCCTGTGAGCCCATTGAATGAATCTCCACGTGGAACTGTGAGCATGACCCCATAGATAACCATTCGTTTGCTCCATCACAGCTAGTCATCCCCCTGACCATGCCCCCAACTTTGTCAGCAATACCTCTATTACAGTAAAATTCAAAAGAGTTTATGGGGTTTTCAATACAAGGTGTATGTAGGTGCCAGCCATCGGAACTGGGAGGTGGTCAAATCTGTTTAATTCTTGAAAAATTCTTGAAAGCTGACATATCTACCAATAAGGGGGGTGGGAATTTCAGCCATAAAGCATAACAGAGCTGCTGCATAGATGGATCTTTTCCCTTTGTAGCTATAGTGGAGGTTAAAGTCCTGCGCGGAACCAATTTCTAAGACCCAGACCCAACCCGAACCAGCAGCCTGCGACCCAAACCGCAACCCGCATATTTTCCCACTTTGGTCCGCTACCCGACCCGGACCCACAACTGCCTTATCCGCAGCCCGCCGACCGCTGCGAACCGGAAAAAGCATCATCAAAAGTGGGCGGGACAGAAACTAGTTTTGTAAAACTTTAAAAGGAGTAAAATATAGACAATATTACATAAGATAAGAAATTTAGATGAGACCCTGCAACGCGACCCGCGGGTGTACCCGCACCAGCCCGACCCGCTGCAGGACTCTAGCAGAGGTTCTACAAGCTTTAGCAGGTTTTTCAATTCAATATAAAACATAACTGACCATTATTAGTGACCGCACACAGGGTATTATGGAACACTGCCGTTTTATCAAAGTAAATGCTTTCTGTCTGTGACTTGCTCCCCTTCCTTATGAGCAATTCACCTTCCAATATAAACCTATTTGTTGCTCTGCTTCCCAAATACTGGAGCCTATAAGTCTGTCTACTGCAGCTAATGTAATTGCCTGTGGTGTAATTCCACCCTTTCCTAATATCTCTGTTCAATAAAATATAAATCATACAAAGACTATTCTCATTTGTATAAAGAACTTACAGCCAAAGACTTAAAGGAAGTATAATCAATGTATTTATTCCAATTATGTGCATGCAGCAGTCAGTAATAATTGCCTTCATTCTTCTGCAATCTATGGCATTTAAAGGGTTAAAAGAATTAAACCCTAAAAAGGAATTTGGCTAAAAATTTCATATTGTATATACTGAACTTATTGCACGAGGCTAAAGTTTCAGCTTGTCAATAGCAGCAATGATCCAGGACTTCAAACTTGTCACAGGGGGTCACCATCTTGGAAAGTGTCTGTGACACTCACATGCTCAGTGGGCTCTGAGCAGCTGTTGAGAAGCTAAGCTTAGGGTTCGTCACTAATTATCCAGCAGAAAATGAGGTTGGTCTGTAGTATAAGACTATGATACCATGCTGTATTCATTACTAAATCTAGGATTCGGTTAGGGATTCTGCGTTTTTCAGCAGGATTCGGATTCGAACGAATCCTTCTGGCCGGCCGGACCAAATCCGAAACCTAATTTGCATATGTAAATTAGGGGTGGGTAGGGAAATCGTTTGACTTTTTGTCACAAAACAAGGAAGTAAAAAAAATTAGGATTCGGATTAGGTCTGGTATGCAGCCGAATCTTTCGCGAAGGATTCGGCCGAATCCAAAGTAGTGGATTACGTAGGTGCATCCCTAATATGTATGTATGTATGTATGTATGTATATTTGTGTGTTTTGGGGCGGACAAGGCAAACATTCCAAGTCATGTGTTGGCAATAGACTAAGCTGATCCTTACATGCACATATCATTGGTCAAAGTCCATGGTGCACAGTAAATCATTACTTTACAATGTTTATCTTTGTGTCAGATCATATCAAAGAAGGACTGTTTGTTTTATTGTGGTGGCAATTGAATATTGGGGGAGGATTTATTTACTTAGGTTGTACACGAGCAGCAGCCAATATCCATTTTCTTCATTTGTCTACATAGCTACTCCATTTTTTCAGTTATAAACATTATTTTTCTTATTGAAACAACTTATTAATATAGAATTTGATACTTGTAGGATGTTACATTAAACGGGTGCTTTATTTTTTTTATATTTATTTTTTCTACCATTTTTGCAGACCGTGGATATTCATAAAGAAAAGGTGGCTCGCAGAGAGATTGGTATCTTAACAACCAATAAGAACGCTGCAAGGAGTCATAAAATCATTGCTCCCGCAAGCATAGAGCGTCCAGTCAGGTACATTCGAAAACCCGTAGACTACACGGTGCTGGACGATGTAGGCCATGGAATAAAGGTAAGGATACAAGACATCCGGCTCAGTCTTTAAGTTGTGCAAAATGTTAATTGATATACTTATATAGTCGAAAGCTGACTATCCCATTGATATATGCGGAAAACTACAGTAAATACTTGGGCTTCTGCATTTTTATAGGGTTTACAAAACAAAGATTTTTAACGGTTTCAGCTAGACGTAAGTACTTCGTCCACATACCCAATAAAATAAAATAGTGAGAGTAAGTGATTCTTAGAAATGCAATGCATTAAAATCACAAACATTTTATTGAAAGTTAATTGCAAATGGAATGGCTACTGAAAACCATAAATATGTCATGTATACTGTCGCAAAAGCCAACTGTCCCCTAGTCTAGAGCAATAATTGCCTATCCAGGTTTACCCACCAAGATGGAAACGGCAAAGGTGACAAAAAGCTCTGATTCGCCCCATGGGCAAACACTCTATCAATAACCACTTATTTCATAATGCAAAGTTTAGTTTTCAATTTTTTCTTTCCTGGAGTTACAGGTTGCCTAAAAGTACAATTGCAGTTAAGAAAGCATAAAATACAACATACATCATGTATGACATATACAATAAATACATATATATGTTTGCTTTGTTTTTTTTAAAAGGCCCTTAATAGAGAGCATAAGGTTTGTTTATGGTTTATAATGAACCTTTACTCATATATGAATTTATGTATTTGCATAAAGCAGTCCTTTTCAGATCAGATTATAAGGGAAAGCCAATGTAGTCCTTGGATCAGTGATCCCTCACCAGTGGCTTGTGAACAAAACCTTGCCCTCCAACCCCTTGAAGTACTTATTTTTAAATTACTGATTTGGATGCAAGTGCCACGTGTACTGCCAAACCGAGCCTCCTGTAGCTTGACAATCATAGGGGCTACCAAATGGCTAATCACAGCACTTATTTGGCACCCCGAGAACATTTTTCATACTAGCGCTGCTTAGAGCCCTGCACGGAACCAATTTATACAACCCACACATTTACCCACTTTGATCCGCTACCTGACCCGGACCCAAAACTCCCTTATCCGCAACCCGCCGACTACCATTAAACAGGAAGTAGTGTTGCTGTAAACCGGAAGTGATATCATCAAAAGTGGGCAGGGACAAAAAAGTTGTATATAAAATTTTATAAAATCCTAACCTCATCCTGCAGGGTACCTGCTTTTTTTTTGCAGGTAACTCGGGGGTACCCGACCCGCTGCAGGACTCTGGCATTGCTCCCCATATACTTTTACATCTGAATGTTGCTCACAGGTTCAAAAGGTTGGGGATCCCTGCCTTAGATTATAGGATTCCCCAGGTGTCCCAGTCGAATATGAGTTGGAAAGGCTGTGATTTTTACCCTGTGTAGATGATGTGGCAATAGTCTGCTGACCATATGTCCATATATATAATTCTCCTGAACTAAAGATTTAATCAGAGTGTGCCAAAATGTTAGGCACATCCCAGGCACTATAATAGCTTACCTGATACCCCAGCAGGGTGCTCCTGATTGAAAAATACTACACCAGCCCAGGGTATTTCAGTTGAAATCCATATTCTTTGGCTTCTTCGGTCTTCTTCATTCTGCTCCAGGCGGTAGAGTAAAAGCGAAAGTTAGAGC
The DNA here is from genome assembly GCF_017654675.1 of Xenopus laevis. Classification (NCBI taxonomy): domain Eukaryota; kingdom Metazoa; phylum Chordata; class Amphibia; order Anura; family Pipidae; genus Xenopus; species Xenopus laevis. Next base: position 18,530,545 of record NC_054382.1, read on the forward strand.
TTTCCTTAATGATATACCTGATTATGATCTCATTGTTGTCCTGGATCCTCCCAATTTGGCCCAGCAAGTTAGTAGCAAAATCTAGTTTGTTAGGGACCTCACCAAACAAGTCTACCCCCATCTTGAGGGCAAATATGCAGGTGAAATTTTTCTCTGTGCAATTAGCTCTGCCTTCATTTTATGACTTTTCAACCCTTTAGGGGGAAGATTTTGTAAAAAAATCGCTTCGAAATGTCATATGCTTTCAGTGGGCTCTAGAGACATTGTTCATCCACATCTAGCCCTGGTAGGATACGCTGCCTCTAGTTAGTTTCATCATAGATCTTTGACTGGTTAACTTATGTTACAAGTTGCATACATGCATGGGACCCAGATTTGGGAATTGTGTTTAATATATTGCTAAACATTTATTTTGCAGTTGAGACTTGATGAACAGAATTATGCATTCCATTTGTATAATCATAGCTGTTTGCATTCTTTTAATGTCATTTTATTTTTATACGTTCAGGATGCAACTTGGGAAATAATTTTCACCACCAGAAATGACAAACTTGAGAAATGACCGATAAATCGGGGTCAGGGAGATTAGCAAGAAATGTAATGTGGAAGTGTTTTGCCTTAACTGAATCGGTAGATGAATTCTTGCACTAAATTGAAGAGTTGCAGTCATTTAACTGAAATGAGCTCCTTTTTAACTCAAGTGCCGTGACGCTGTCAATTTCTGTTCCCATGGACTTTGCTTCTTCTGGGAATACTAAAGCAGTGTTCCATTAATTCCCCTGGAAAATGCACCATTGTTTGCCAGCAAGGATGAGCGAGAATGCAAATGAATGTTCCGCCGGCCTCTTCAAAATAAGAAGTAAAAAAAGAATAGCTTTTAAAGTATACAGAGAATTTTTGTGCAGAATTATTATTTTACCTTATTGTTTTATTTCCTAGAATGCAAGGAAGTCCCTACACATCTTTTGCGTATGTGTTTAAGCTTTAAGTTCCCATAAAAGAGAATATATCCTCTGCCATTCAGTCTCTCTCGGTTGAATTGCCAGTTTATCATTCCACATTTTGGACCAAAGCAGTTGTAGATATCTGACTAATCACTCCATTAGACTTCAGTAGGGCTGGGTGGAACGTGCCATTAACTGGAGATGGACTATGCCCAATGTGAGTGGCAGGCCAGTGTGCTTCCCTAGTAAATTTCTGGATAACAGATCTACATCTGCTAAGATTATTTATTGCCTTTGTTAAGGTCGGGCCGATAAAAGCTGCCGACAGACAGAGTAGGCATCTTATTGGCCCCTGTATGAGGCCCTCCGACGGGCCTCCCCGATTGATATCTGTCTTAACATTGGCCAAATGTCTTATTGGGTAGGCCTAAAAATCCCATTGGATCGCATCTGTTGTTGATGCGCCCCTACTGCTGCATTATAATCCGATCGTTGGGTCCTAGGTCCCACAGTGCGATCAGCCCGATATCGGCCACCTCGAGGTGGGCATCACCAAATGACCGGATCTCTCTGTGTATGGCCACCTTTACTCATGACATCACTTTGGGTTTACTTAACCAGCCTGCTTCACAAATGTTATGATGTTTTGTTTAGAGGCAAAAGAGCCAATCTGCTCCATTATTACATGGCCTGTAAACAAAACATCTGCTTTTAGTCTTGTATCCATGTCCCAGACATGTGGAAGAGCCCTTTATTTTAGTTGTCCATTTCTTTTTTTTCTGGTGGCATACTGACCCTGTGTCACCCTTTTGTAATCATTCAGTTTAGCAGTCAGGGGAAAAGCAGAATCTGCCATGTGACAGTTGGTTGTTTCCTGCCATGTGACAGTTTGTTGCACTTCCTTTGCCTTTGTTCAGCTGCTTTAAAGGTTCAAACACGTTTGAGTAATTACCATGAGGGATTTATTCATGTTATGGTTTTATTTTGTTAGACATATTTGCCCTGTTTGCTCAGTATAAAGTAGTCTGTCGTGCCCCTTGTTGGTTTCTAGTATGGAGAATATTCACTTGATGCGGCAGGGAATATGAGGTGTGGGCAATGAGAGTTAAATGCAAATCAGCTTTTGAAAGCAGAATAAACTAGAGAACGGTGCTCATGATATGTAAGGAGGACACAGGTGCTGCCAAAACAGGGGTCGGTAATCAGCGTTCCATGATAGACTAGGCATCAGACTGGAAAATCTTTGCATAAATTACATTTAAAATACAAATTATTGTTAAATCATATGCTTTGCTCTCAAACCTGCAAATATAGGAATGTATATGCCTTTAATCTTGGTCTCCCCCCCATAAAAGATAAGGAAGGTTAAAAGGGGAGTAGGCTACCTGGATTCTTGGCAGCAAGGGAGTCATTTATTAGGCAGAATGAAAGATGTCATCTATAACATATTAAAAGTTAATTTAAAGGCAAACCTCCTTTTAAAACCCTAAAAAATGAATATGGCTAAAAATTGCCATATTTTATATATTGAACTTATTGTACCAGACTAAAGTTTCAGCTTGTCAGTAGCAGCAATGATCCAGGACTTCAAACTTGTCACAGGGGGTCACCATCTTGGAAAGTGTCTGTGACACTCACATACGCAGTGGGCTCTGAGCAGCTGTTGAGAAGCTAAGCTTAGGGCTCGTCACTAATTATCCAGCAGAAAATGAGGTTGGCCTGTAATATAAGCTGATGCTACAGGGCTGATTATTAAATTCTGATGCTAATTGCACTGGTTTCTGTGCTGCCATGTAGTAATTATCTGTATTAATTACTAATCAGCCTTATATTGTGACATTTCTATTGTATATTGTGAGTGGGTCTCTAAGCTCATTAAGTGACAGCAGCACAGAGCATGTGCAGTGAATCAGCAGAAAAGAAGATGGGGAGCTACTGGGGCATCTTTGGGAGGACAGATCTTTACTGCTAAAGGGCGATGGTTGCCTTGGGCTGGTACAGAAGCCCAAAACATAATGTACAACATTTCTAGCTACTTCTTTAGTTTAACTTTCCTTGTCCTTTAAGCAGCACTCTTCATGATGACAGCTGACCAGGGGTGATAGTGAGGATGTGTGGTTAGACCACTTACTCGGCCCTGCAGAGTAGATATTGTGGCTGCACTGAGCCCCGGGTGGGGGGCGTTGCCTATAGAATACTATTGTGAACGCTGAGGCCCTTGGCTGTTTGTAGAATCTCCCGAATAAAGTTTTATATCATCATCTTCAAAATAAGATTCATTCTTGTACGTGTGGAGCGTGATCTCATTGAAGGGCCAATCATGGGTGGGGTTTCCTGTGACACAGTCCTCTAGTAAATATTTGGATTCCTTGCATTCACCAGTTTATAGTCTCATCCTTGAGATGCTTATTCCAGCACTGTAAATGTCCTATTTATAGTGTGTATTTTTATTGTGTATTATTAGGGAGGGCGGATATTTATATAGCATGTAATGCATGCACTGTGTTTTGCTGGCCCCTAAGATGTTTCATTGGTCAACAAAATTGATTTTTGGCAGAATTGCTCTCATTTTCAGACTGGAAACTTTTCAGACAGCGTTATTTGCACTGGAGCCAAGAAACACCCTGCTTATCTCATTGAGTCTATAGAAAAGAACTTTATCCTGGAAGCAAGATTGTTTAGTTCCTGTCCATGTTAATCACTTTAGGATGCTCAAGCCATTGTATGATAGAAATCTGCCCAGCATAGAGCTTTATATCAGGATTAATGCTATGAGTCTGTTGTTTCTTCCAATTACTGAATTGGTTTTTGTAGACTCTGGACCTTAAGCTGGCCATACATGCTGACATTTGATTGGGTAGTTTGGCCAATTTCTCCCATAGTGCCCAACCATCTGGACATGTATTGCACGTCGGCCATTTAGACTGATAATTGAGGATTTTCGATCCTGATGGAAATTTTCCATTGGACAGCCAAAAGGAAGGCCTTTCATATCCGTCTGTTCCACCTAGAGTATTGTATGGGTCGGCCCATGTATGGCCTACTTAAAGGAAAACTATACCCCCCAAAATGAATACTTGTGTATACTAGTTTATATCATATTAAGTAGCATATTAAAGAATCTTATCAAACTGGAATATATATTTAAGTAAATATTGCCATTTTACATCTCTTGCCTTGAACCACCATTTCCCGATGGTCTGTGTGTTGCCTCAGAGATCACCTGACCAGAAATACTGCAGCTCTAACTGTAACAGGAAGAAGTGTGGAAGCAAAAGGCAGAACTCTGTCTGTTAATTGGCTCGTGACCTAACACGTATGGTTTGTTTGGCATGTTTGTTTGCACCGTTAACCATATGATCCCAGGGGGCGGCCCTTATTTTTCAAAATGGCTGTTTTTTATTTATGATTACCCAATGGCACATACTACTAGAAAAGTATATTCTTATGAAAATAGTTTATTTACATGAAGCAGGGTTTTACATATGAGCCGTTTTATGCGATATCTTTTTATAGAGAACTACATTGTTTGGGGGGTATAGTTTTCCTTAAAGGGATACTGTCATAGGGAAAAAATTTTTTTTCAAAATGAATCAGTTAATAGTGCTGCTCCAGCAGAATTCTGCACTGAAATCCATTTCTCAAAAGAGCAAACAGATTTTTTTATATTCAATTTTGAAATTTGACATGGGGCTAGACATATTGTCAATTTCCCAGCTGCCCCAAGTCATGTGACTTGTGTTCTGATAAACTTCAATCACTCTTTACTGCTGTACTGCAAGTTGGAGTGATATCACCCCCTCCCTTTTTCCCCCCAGCAGCCAAACAAAAGAACAATGGGAAGGTAACCAGATAACAGCTCCCTAACACAAGATAACAGCTGCCTGGTAGATCTAAGAACAACACTCAATAGTAAAAACCCATGTCCCACTGAGACACATTCAGTTACATTGAGAAGGAAAAACAGCAGTCTGCCAAAAAGCATTTCTCTGCAAAAGTGCAGGCACAAGTCACATGACCAGGGGCAGCTGGGAAATTGACAAAATGTCTAGCCCCATGTCAGATTTCAAAATTGAATATAAAAAAATCTGTTTGCTCTTTTGAGAAATGGATTTCAGTGCAGAATTCTACTGGAGCAGCACTATTAACTGATTAATTTTGAGAATTTTTTTTTTTCCCCATGACAGTAGGCCTTTAATAGAACAGTAGCACCACATGTCTGTGATATAACTGACCTCTCGTATGTTTTGTGATGTTCATTTAATGTTTTGCCTTTTTTTCTGTTTTCCCCTGTGCCATCATTAAGTGGCTAAAAGCCAAGGTAAGAGGAGCTACTTCTCATTTGAACCCAAATATTCATATAACAGAGGCTGCCAAGCTATCAATCCGTTACAACTCGCATCCTCTTCTTTCTCTCTCCTCCCTCTCCTCTTCCTCTGGACATGTAGTTACATATGTGTGTGTAGTACTTCAGTCCAGCGTGATGTGGCAATATATCATTGTATGTATTGGCATCATGACTGTAACCAAGCCATTTATTTGTCTAACATACCTGTAGTGCTTTCCTTATTTATACATGCCTCGCTTCTTGACTATTTTATGGAAGGCTTCCCAGACAAGGTTCACTACTTTGGTACATAACACCAGGCCTTAGGAGCCCTGACTAACCATCATACAAGAATAACGTTACCTTGAACACAACTTAATAAGTCAGTCTACTGATCAGGAAAAGCAGCTTAAAGGCTCAACAAAAAGTTACTTTAGATGGAACTAGGGATGCACCAAATGCACTATTTTGGATTCGGCCGAACCCCTGAATCCTTCGCAAAAGATTCGGTCGAATACCGAACCAAATCCTGGATTCGGTGCATCCCTAGATGGAACATTCACCGATACATATGTTCAATTTTTTCAAACTTAATTCAAACTAAATATATTTGAGGAGGCTTTGATTTAACACATCTGGCTTCCTGCCTGTTTGGAGGTGCCATACTTTTGGCCAGAAATTGGTTACATTGGGCTGCATAGCAAACTTATATCCAATGTGAACTTCCTTGCGTTCTATCACAATATGACAACATTTACTAATATATTTGTTATACAATATGACGTTTCACATGGGGTCAAATTGCATATTAGATTTAGTGATGGTTTCATCTGGGGCCTGGTTGTGTGCACCCCTGGATTATTTAGTGGGCACTGGTTAGGGAGAACCTGGCATGAAGGCAATGATCAGCCCTTCTGATATCCAACTTCAAACTTTCCTCCCTCTTCTTTGTAAACTGGTTTAGACTGTATTTAACCTAATTTACAGCATTCCACACATTGGGGAGAGTTCTGAGGAAACCATAGAAAACTGTGTCTGGGAACCCTCACATTTCATAGGTTTAGTAGCCAATGTAAAATATAACCTGTCTTGGATGAGATGGCTAAGAAAATGTGTTGATATGTATCTGGCTTTCTTGTACAGCATGGAGGAAATCAGGCCGCAAGAACAGGCACATTGACTAGGACCAATCCTCCCACGCAGAAGCCTCCCAGCCCCCCAATGCCTAGCCGAGGAACTTTGGGGTAAGACACTAATACTTCATGAATGCCTTTGCTTTCATTCAGCTGATAGAAAATTTGTACCAATCAGTCTTCATGTGTATGTAGGTGTTACTAGTCTGAGGCTACAGGGTATCAGAAAAGCAGTAGTGTACCCTACCCTAGTAGAAAATAGTCTAAAGCAACTGTACTTGTATTCTTGAAAACATTTCACCAGCACTTAAATCCTTAAAGGAAAATTTTAACCTGTAATAAAAAACCCTCCCGCCCCCCACCCTGGGTAGACCCCCCTCCCTACTCCCCCCCCCCAGCCTACCTGCCCCCTGGGCAAATGCCCCTAATTTTTTATTTACCCCTCCATGCACGTTCTGTCCTCGGAGTTCACAGGCACCATCTTCATTCTTCTGTCTGTTTCGGAAGTTTCGGCACATGCGCAGTTGGAGTAAATTTCTGGTCCCGAACCACTGCACACTTGCCGAAAGTCACGAAAATCTATGAAAAATATTCGCGACTTTCGGCGCATCCGCAGTTGTTCGGGTCCGGAAATTTACTCCCAACTGTGCATGCACCGAAAATGCCTCCAAGACAAGAAGATTACCGGAGAAGAAGAAGATGGCTGCCATGACCTCCAAGGCCAGAATCTGCAGGGAGGGGTGAGTAAAAAATTAAGGGGCATTTGCCCGGGGGGCAGATGGGGGGGGTTTATTACAGGTTGAATTCTCCTTTAAGGCTAATACAGTCGCCAACCTCCCATTAGCTGAAACTCTTAGAGGTGTGAAAGTATAACACAGTTACTGTAGTACCATGATTCTCATTGAGCCAGGTGTTATTTTAAATTAACCTGGCTGGAATTTAGGATTGTTGTGAAACTGTTAAAAGAACAGTAACACCAAAAAAGAAAGTGTTTTAAGTGTTTTTAAGTTTAATGTACTCGTGCCCTGCACTAGCAAAATTGGTGTTTTTGCTTCAGAAAAACAATTATAGTTTATAAAAAGAAGCTGCTGAGTAGCCACAGGGGCAGCCATTCAAGCACAGGACAAACCGTAGATAACAGATTAGTTCTGTATACTATAGAGCTTATCTGTTATCTGCTGTGTATCTTGTGCCTTTTCTCATTTTTCACCTTGAATGGCTTCTCCCATGGCTACACAGCAGCTTGTTTTTATAAACACACAAGCAAACACACCAGTTTTATCAGTACAGCACAACATTACATTATATTTTCATTACTTTTGGACACTTTTTCATTTTTTGGTGTTACTCAAAAGCAGCCGTGTGTGTACATTGCTAACAAGCAGTGTCATAAGCCTCTTTCTCTGTTAAAGTATTGTTGTTCCAGTTTGCCATAAATGGCTTCCTTAACACCTCTTTCAATCTTTCAAACAATATGTCTTCTTTTGTCTCTCCAATGTATAAATCTGTGCAATGTTCGCATAGACCACATTACTTTTCATGTGTTTTGATGTTGAGTGGGTGAGCCTCTGTCTCAGGGTGGTTCTTGGTTTTCAAAACAGGGAAACTTGTGCTCACCAGTAATTTTTAAACCATTAAGTAGGGGTGCAATGAGGCTGCCATCACAAAATGTATACAAACAAATACAAGAGGTCCATATTCAGGACTTTGAGCACTTTTTGTGCTATATATACTAACAAAATTCCCTCCCCCTTAAACAAAACAGGAACTGTTTGTCCATTTATTGTAATATATTCAAGCTGTCATTCCTGATCTGGCCAGTCCTACACTCTTTTTCATCTGATTTGTTAAAAATTATACTGCTTCATTATACATTTTCCACAAGTACTAACATTTACTTGCAACTTGCTTCTTTTAAGATTAAAACCCCCTTTTTTTGTTCACTATCTTGGAAAGTGTCTGTGACACTCACATGCTCAGTGGGCTTTGAGCAGCTGTTGAGAAGCTAAGCTTAGGGCTCATCACTAATGATTATTAAATTCTCCTTTACAGGAGAACTAAAGCTTAACTAACAAAATAGGCTAGAAATGTTGTACATGATCTTTTGGGCTGCTGTATCAGCCCGAGGCAACCACAGCCCTTAAGCAGGAAAGACTCACAATATACAGTACACATAGAATAGAAATGTCACAATATAAGGCTGATTAGTAATTAATACAGAATTACTACATGGCAGCACAGAAACCAGCGCAATTAGCATCAGAATTTAATAATCAGCCCTGTAGCATCAGCTTATATTACAGACCAACCTCATTTTCTGCTGGATAATTAGTGACGAGCCCTAAGCTTAGCTTCTCAACAGCTGCTCAGAGCCCACTGAGCATGTGAGTGTCACAGACACTTTCCAAGATGGTGACCCCCTTTGACAAGATTGAAGTCCTGGATCATTGCTGCTATTGACAAGCTGAAACTTTAGGCTGGTGCAATAAGTTCAGTTTATAAAATATGGCATTTTTAGCCATATTCATTTTAGGGTTAGGGTTTAGTTGTCCTTTAAGGACAGCGATTTGCATATTTTGTACTTAGAAGACAGATGGGTTAAAAGAGGTGTAAAGGAGGCCATAATATGAATGAAAACTTTTATAGACTTATATGATCTATACCTTTATTGCTGATTGTTACAGAAAGTAAATGAAAGATGTCACTTCTGATTTTTATAGAGGAATTCCACCTAGAGCTTATTTGTTCAGAAACGGTCACTCTCTGGTGGGAGCTGTGACACCCAATGGACATCATTGTGTAATTTTTAAACAAGTTTCCTTTTAGAAATGGGAACATAGAAGCTTAGCCAAGCTCATCTAGCACTTTCTATACCAAGCCATAATAGTAAGAGGTATTTTGTCTTTGAAGGCGGAACACCCCGTACAAAACCCTGGAGCCTGTAAAGCCTCCGACTGTTCCAAATGATTACATGACGAGCCCAGCTAGGCTTGGCAGCCAACACAGTCCTGGAAGAACAGCATCGCTCAACCAGAGACCGAGAACACACAGGTATGCAATGTTCAACTGCTTTATGGACAACTGAGACTTGAAAGTTTGCTCCCATTATTGCACTTTGCCATAAATTCTGAAATTCCACTTTAAAGGCATGTCCCTAAAGTTTCTATCTGCCATTTCATTACTTAACAGTGGTAGCAGTGGTGGAAGTGGCAGCAGAGAGAACAGTGGAAGCAGCAGTATTGGGATTCCCATTGCCGTTCCTACACCGTCTCCCCCAACTGTTGGACAAGGTAAATTCTGGAAAACTTGAATGCCTCTTTCATTCGTATTGTCAATTAATTTTTAAAGACTGACATATTGGGATCTAAATGATCGTGACCTAGAATTATCAGTCTTGTGTAAGTGGAACATGCCTGCCAGTTTTTTTTTTTTAAAAGGGATACTGTCATGGGAAATTTTTTACAAAACACATCAGTTAATAGTGCTGTTCCAGCAGAATTCTGCACTGAAATCCACTTCTCAAAAGAGCAAACCGACTGTTTTATATTTCATTTTGAATTCTGACATGTTGCTAGACATATTGTCAGTTTCCCAGCTGCCCCAGTCGTGTGACTTGTGCTCTGACGAACTTCAGCCAGTATTTACTGCTGTACTGCAAGTTGGGAGTGATATCATTCCCACGCCCCCCCCCTGCTGCATAACAACAGAACAATGGGAAGGTAATAAAATAACAGCTCCCTAACACAAGATAACAGCTGCCTGGTAAATATAAGAACAACACTCGGCAGTAAAATCCAAGTCCCACTGCGACACATTCAATTGCATTGAGTAGGAGAAACAACAGCCTGCCAGAAAGCAGTTCCATCCTAAAGTTCTGGTTCTTTCTGAAAGCACATGACCAGACAAAATGACCCGAGATGGCTGCCTGCACAAAAAAATACAGTTGTTTGTTCAGGAATTAAATTTTATATTGTAAAGTGAATTATTTGCAGTGTAAATAGTGTAATTTAGAAATAAAAACGACATCATAAAAATCATGACAGAATCCCTATAAACTTACACAGCGACAGGCCTCCTCAGTATCAGAATACATTGAAGCTTTAAAGTGGGGTTACCAGATCACTTGAAAGATGCATTTATTAAACAGATGTATCCCTGAATTTAACAAATTATCCGGTAACCCTAATTCAGAAGAACATTGCAGTCTGTGAGAACAAAATAGGTTGCATTTACGCCAGTAAATGTTCCATGTTAAATTGATGAAAATTAATTTAAAAAACATTAATAAGTCAATCAAAATGTTCATGTGTTAATATTATTCGCGTACATCATTTCAGCCACAAAGTGTTTATTTTGATGATAAAGTCCCTTTAATATCATTTAGTCTTTAACATTTTTCTGAGACTTTGTTGATGCCAGAGCTTTACACAGAGAGCTTTTCTGGCTTTGCTGACAGTACACTTGATTTTACTACCCAACACTCCCCAGGTATCTCTGGTGGGCCCCCTCCACCACCAGCACCTCCTCCTCCACCACCTCCTCCACCACCACCAGGTGAGACCTCCACATTAAATGTAGAGATGTTGGTTCAGTTATACCTATAGGGTATAGGCCTCCTGTGGGATTTGGATTAATATTGTTCTTACTCATCTAATAACTACCTGTAGATTCCTTTACTTTGACAGCCTCTGAAGTGAATGCTTATCTCTGAGCTGATATTTTACAAGATTTTATTTGGTCAGATACTTTGTCATTTATTAAAGTTTGCTGCTATACATTATGTACAGATATATAGGGCATAGAAATTCACTCGGCAGAGTGGCTAGTTTTGGAGCACATGCCCAATACATGAACCACCTGTAGGTTGGGCCAGATTAGTAACAGCAAATAAATGCATGTTGGATGCAATTTTTTAGAGGGTTCATATTTGGCCGTTAAATTGAATCCAAAACCTTACAACTGTGGTTGTCCGACTTCTTCAGTTGAAGCCTCTGATTGGTGGTCGCACATTTTTTTGATTGGAGCACCCCTTCAAGATTATATATATTTTTTATAAGTTGTTTTATCTGCAGTTGCAAGAGTATCCTGGGTACTAGATGAGTTGTCGGCCAAAATATCACCATACTTTACCTTCAAAAAGGAAATACCAGCAGCACAATGAAATTGAAGTAGTGCAAAATGTTTTCAACCCCAAAACATAAAAAGAGGCAATGTTTTGGGCAACCCAGACCCTTTATTAAAGATTAAATAAATATTTTGCAAAGTATTCTGTATGCTGCTAAATGCAGTCTCTTAGTATAGTAAACCTATTTTTGAATATACTGAAAGTATGACCGTACATGACCCCCCCCTTAATTTGTCCCAAAATATTTTTGGCAAGTTCCTATAATGTTCTTTGGCATCCATAGAGTGTTGGATTTTCCTCCATTTGTGTTCCTGTATTAATTGATCTTTTATTGCTTTCCCCATTTGGGCACCAGCTCGACAAGAGTGAAGAAAAATCCAACAAGAAGAAAATCCATAGAACATCACATTTAATTTCCATTTGCTTGTTTATTAACCGATTAGCAGCAAGCAAGCAGACATGCCAGAGCAATCAATATCCATCAGTTTGTTTAGAGCATTCATTTGAGAGGCTTGTCGTATGTTACATCTTGCAAACTGTCCTTGCCATCCAATATAGGTAAAACCTTCATAATAAATATATTCTGCTTCTGCTGGGGCATGCTGGGTAATGTACAGATACTGAAGTTATCTGTATATTAAATTGTATAAAACCCAGAACATTCAATGCACCATGGTAAAAAGGAAAGTGTGCAAGAATAAGTACTTAGAAAACAGCATGCATCTAAACTGCTAATATCTAACTCGTTCTATGGTGATGGATTGTTAAAATGATTGATGTAATTTCTCCCCAAGAAACAGCATTTTTACTGAGGTTGTTAGTGGTTAAGCAAAGGAGAATGGGGTGAGATCTATTGGGCATGGCCTGCTCTTGGCCTTTAAGTTGTACTACCACAACCAGAATAAGGGTAAAGACACATGAAGCTTCTAGTAGCACCTACTTATTAGTTATTGCTACAAAATGCCAGAAAATACCCTGCCATAGACCATACTGAGAATTGTGTCTACTAAAACACACATAGAGACATTATCAGTAAATTGTCAACATTGTCTATTTTTGTAGTCGTGACAAGTAGCTGCTACTAGTAGTTATATGTGTCTTCACCCTAAAACTTAAGCCTTGAATTTGTTGTTTAAGTCCAGCCACAAGGACAGCTATGTAGTTCCTACCTAATATCTGACAGTTGTGATCTTTAGTGTGTGGAGATGAGAAAACCTGGCACTTCTACCACCAGGAACAGCGTCAGCTGAAGAACCATATTTAAGGACCCATCATGAAGTTGATGCTAGTTTTATGATCTTGACTTTGTTCCTGTACATGCTATAATCAGCCTTTGCCCCTTTATATGCTCTCTGCCATTGCTAGTGCCTATATTTTGACCATGCCCACCAGACCATTCTTCTTGGCCTTTCTGTTTATATAGAGTTTTCACAAAGACTGAAATTGTTGATTCTGGACTTATGGTAGTTTAGACCATTGGCAAGGCTTTCAGCAGAATTAGGGGGATTATGGTATCAATGAAAATCATCTACTGGGATAAAGTGTTCTCATCTGTATTTTTGCATCCAAAGGGATACTGTCATCGGAAAAAAATGTTTTTATCAAAACGCATCAGTTAATAGTGCTGCACCAGCAGACTTCTGCACTGAAATCCATTTTTCAAAAGAGCAAACAGATTTTTTTATATTTAATTTTTAAATCTGAAATGGGGCTAGACATATTGTCAGTTTCCCAGCTGCCCCCAGTCATGTGACTTGTGCTCTGATAAACTTCAGTCACTCTTTACTGCTGTACTGCAGGTTGGAGTAATATCACCCTCCCCCCCAGCAGCTTAACAACATAACAATGGCAAGGTAACCAGATAACAGCTCCCTAATAAAAGATAACAGCTGAGTGGTAGATCTAAGAACAGCACTCAATAGTAAAATCCTTACATTGAGTAGGAGAAACAACAGCCTATCAGAAAGCAGTTCCAACCTGGCTTTTTCTGAAATGGCACCTTCACACCAATATTACAGTTACAACTAAATAAAATACACTTGCTGGTTCAGGAATGAAATTTTATATTGTAGAGTGAATTATTTGCAGTGTAAACAGTGTAATTTAGATATAAAAACATTATAAAAATCATGACAGAATCCCTTTAAGACTAAATGCAATTTGGGTGATGCTTAGCTTGATGCCTCCTTACAACTTTACTGATGCTCCCTTGCTTTCTATGCTATTGCTGCTGGCGAATCGTTTTGCAGTGGGAACAGGCTCAGCACCGGCTTCCCAGTTTGGCTCAATGACCAGACAGATATCCCGGCACAACTCCACCACTTCCTCTGCTTCTTCTGGTGGCTACAGACGGACTCCTTCTGTGACTTCTCAGTTCTCTGGCCAACCTCATGTCAACGGCGGGCCTCTTTACTCTCAAAACTCAAGTAAGCTGCTTCTCTGCTTTCTACGCTTCCGTTGTATACAACTCATGTGCTTATACAACTCATGGTCATTCTTGTAGTGCACATTGAATGTTCTTCCTCAGTTGTTCAATAACATGGAATCTGAAATAAACCCAGCTCTGGTTTAAATGGAAAAGAATCCTTGAATAGTTTGGTCTTTTAATCTGTGCCAGGGCATAGTTTTTGCAGTGCATATTTGGACCAGTACTTTATAGGGAGTTACTATACTGCTTAAGTCATCTGTTTGAGGTACAGTTAAGATTGCTGCATTGTTAACCATAAAGAAAAGTAGAAAAAAAGTTTTTTGCTCCTTGTACACAAAAGTCATTATATTTACAAAAACAGTTGTCAATACTTTCAGGAGACTTTGTTTGGCAGTACAAAATTTTATTTTATGCAACCAAAATTTGCCTCCAAGCCTGGAATTCAAAAATAAGCACCTGCTTTGAGGCTACTGGGAGCAACATCCAATGGGTTGGCTGAGCCGCATCCAATGGGTTGGCTGAGCCGCATCCAATGGGTTGGCTGAGCCGCATCCAATGGGTTGGCTGAGCCGCATCCAATGGGTTGGCTGAGCCGCATCCAATGGGTTGGCTGAGCCGCATCCAATGGGTTGGCTGAGCCGCATCCAATGGGTTTGGCTGAGCCGCATCCAATGGGTTGGCTGAGCCGCATCCAATGGGTTGGCTGAGCCGGCATCCAATGGGTTGGGCTGAGCCGCATCCAATGGGTTGGCTGAGCCGCATCCAATGGGTTGGCTGAGCCGCATCCAATGGGTTGGCTGAGCCGCATCCAATGGGTTGGCTGAGCCAAACATGTTGCTTGCGAGACACTATTTGGGGATCACTGCTCTATATAAAGGGGCTGCTCATGATCTCAAAACAAGCCAGATTTTGATGATCCTTTTCCATTTAAATATATATACGGTCTATGAAGTGGACTCCTCAAAACAATTTAATATAAAATAGCTCTTAAGCAATTATTTTTTATGTTTTCAAAATATTGTCATATTTAAAACTGCGCATATAATGAATTTAAACCGCACTACCTGCTGGTCATTTTGGCCAGCGGGCTACAGAAATTAATTTTGTGAGAAAAGATATGTGTTGTGATGTTGCTCTGCTTAGAACAGACCAGAGACTAGTGACTAACTTCAACAGCACAGGACATTACTTTTATGTCAAAACTGTAACAAGTAGGCCAAAAGGAACAGCAGGTTGCACTGTTGTTTGAATTTTAACATTTTAAAGGAGAAGGAAAGTCATTTAGCACATGGGGGTTCCAAATGTTAGGCACCCCCAAGTGAATGTATTTACTTACCTGAAACCCCGGGCCGGTGCTCCTATCAGCAGAAAACTGCACCGGCCTGGGGTTATTCCAACGAGCACTGCGGAGCGATCCTCTTCCGGCTTCTTCTTTCTTCAAATTTCCTGGGCCAGACACATGAGCAGTAGAATGAAAAAACTGACTTTTTAGTTAATGTTTGGCTTTTCACTGTAATGCGCAGCCAAGAGAAGAAAGAAGTATGCTGTGTGGTGCTCACTGGAATAATCCCGGGCTGGTGTAGTTTTCTGCTGATAGGAGCACCAGCCCTGGGTTTCAGGTAAGTCAATACATTCACTTGGGGGTGCCCATTTGGCACCCCCAAGAGCTAAACGAATTTTCGTCTCCTTTAAGAACTGATAATATTTAGAAAACAAGAAAAAAAACTCGCAAGCGCTCCAAAGCAATTTTATTTGAATTTGTTTTAAGGGTTTATTTTTCCTTTAAGCCTTAAACATAATATATCCACTAGTTTACATGTTATGGCCACATGAGAAAATAAGCTGGGAAGAACAGGACGGTTATCATTTCATTATGACTGATAGCAACTGAATAAGTATTTATTTTTAAAGTACAAATATGCCACAGCTGCTTTAGATTTTTTTATTAATGTTGTTTTTTTGTTAAGTGCTTATGGTATGTTCACTTGTCATTTCCTTACTGTATTCAGTGTTTGTCTGTGTGTTGTGTGTGTGTGTAGGGCAAAATGTCATCTGATCTGTTACATGTGTAAAGAAATCAGTATCAATCTTTAGCAATACTTAAAAGGGGCAGGAGACCCACCTTTTTCATCAAGAGCGCAGTGAATTGGGCTTGCTTTGAACATACCGCTTGCCTTTTCTAATTTATTTTATAATTAAGAAATTTATATGGCTGTTGTTATGTCTTGCCTTAAACAAAAACTGTCACTTTCACTTTCCAGCTTCCTGTCTTAATTCACCCACTTCCTGTCTTGATTCACCT
Organism: Xenopus laevis; assembly: GCF_017654675.1. Lineage (NCBI taxonomy): Eukaryota > Metazoa > Chordata > Amphibia > Anura > Pipidae > Xenopus > Xenopus laevis. The sequence continues at coordinate 18,546,804 of NC_054382.1, forward strand.
GGTTCCTCACTGTTAGAGGAGAAGTAGCTAGAAAAAAACATAACCAGTATACAGCCCTTTGTATAATGCACTTCTCCTTATCTCAGATGTTGTAGCATATGCAAGGAAGGGGTTTGTTTATATTGAGCTCCTTTTGCCCATTTATACAATCCTGTTTTGGGGTGGGTGCTCCAAAAAAACAACAAAACGTAACATTCGTGCTTCATACTTGCAAAACATTAGAAAATTATAAATGAAAAGCCAGAATTCATTTTCGGCACAAGTCCTAATTATTGTGCTCATGTTGAGCAAAGGTGTATTTATGTACATTCTGCCCCTTTCAGGGGTTGCTCACCTTTAAATTAACTTTACTATGATGTAGAGAGTGATATTCTGAGACAGTTTGCAATTGGTTTTCATTTTTTATCAGCTGTGGTTTTTGAATGTTTGGCTTTTTATTCAACAGCTCTGCAGTTTGCAGTTTCAGCAGGATGGTTGCTAGGGTCCAAACTACCCTAGCAACCATGCATTGATTTGAATAAGAGACTGGAATGTGAATAGGAGAGGCTCTGAATAGAAAGATGAGAAAAACAAAGTAGCCATAACAATTAAATGTGTCGCCTTACAGAGCATTTGTTTTAGATGGGGTCAGTGACCCCCATTTGAAAGCTGGAAAGTGTAAGAAGAAAAAGGCAAATAATTAAAAAAATATCAAAAATAAATAAATATAAATATAGACCAATTGGAAAGTTGTTTTTAATTGGCAATTCTATAGCATACTAAAAGTTGACTTAAAGGTGAACCTCCCCTTTAACTCTCTTACTGCTAAGGCTTTAATAACCTGAAGCAATTGCAATTCACACCCGCCATCTACAGTCATGACCTTATTTAAAGATCTATATATATAGGTTTATATAGGTTTTTAACGTTACTTTAAGTATATTGAAGAGGTCGGTAATCTAAGCAACTTTGCTTTTGGCCTTTATTTCAAAATATATGTGTGTAAAAAATATTTTCCTTAGTAGCTTTGTACTGGAGAACTCTAAAACCATTTTATTGCACTACGACAAAAAAGACCAACTGCAAATCGCACTACAGTGCAATAGCTACATAATTCTACTCACAGTAGACTTGACCGTAACCAATTATTGCAGCTGTTAATGTATTAAATTCACACGCCATTTTCTGTTGACTTGGTTACACAGTTTGTATGTCACATTGGCTAAATCTGTTGGACCTACAAATTGCATGATAAAAACAAAACCTTACTCTTAAAGGTCCAGGAGCAAAAATGATAAAATCAATATACATATCATGTTTGTTGTGAGTTAGTCAGACCATCATGGTTTGGTTTCTTCTCAGTCTTCAGAAGCAAAGACCAATTTTACAGCCCCCCATAGCTTACATTTTATACAAAGTAAATTAACCCAAATTTATGTTGCTGGACCTTTAAAGGGATGGTCACTGCAGTTTCTGGCTTTATGCACCCCAAGACCTGTCTACACCCTCTGTTTTTAAAACACACATTTTATGATGAATGACAATATGGCTGAGATTGAATGGACATATACTACTTCACGGCTAGTGTTGAGATGCATTAAAGGAGGACTGCACGTTTTGAACAAAAACATACCAGATAATTCATATTGAAAGAAATGATCTATAAAACAAAGTTATTCAGTTTCTGTTGATATAAAAGTAAATATTGGCAAAATGACATCTTGTACCACTAACCTCCATTTTGTGATGCTCTGCGTGTCACTCCTTGATCAGCTGACAGGAATAGTGCAACAGGAAGAAGTGTGGGATTAACAAATACAGCTCTGTCCATTCATTGGCTGATGTAACCTAGTATTTATATGTGCCCTTGGTTTGTTTGAGAGCACAGAGCCTGACAAATAGCCAGAGGGATGACATGTTGTACTTAAAATGGCAGTTTTTCAGTATGACACAATTTGAGCTGTATACTTGTCACCTGCATTCATATGAAACAGAATTTTACATAAGGATCATTTTGAGCTCTCATTAAAACGATATCACGTAAAAATGTGGGCTGTATAGCTTCCCTTTAACTCTGTGAAACTGAACCAAAATGGATGAAATCTGGTCCCAGGCGGTTAAGTCTTGTACTGGTGTTTTGTTTTTGTTTTTCTCAATGACACACATGTTGTAATTGTTGTGCTTTTGTTCCCTGTAACTGACTGCTGCTTGTTGTCTTTCTTTTCCTGTTTACCTCTGCAATGTGGTGTGGCTGCTTCCAGTTTCTATCGCTTCTCCCCCTCCCCCCATGCTCCAATTGACTCCACAGATCCCTCTCACAGGCTTCGTGGCCAGGGTGCAGGAAAACAGTAAGTCCTTTCACACTGCTGACGATCACCTAGCCTCACTCTGTCTGCATGGCTAGCAAGATGGCTGCCGAGGGTGCTTAGCCAGTGGGGGTGGGCGCTAGGTTGTTCTCCTTCATGAAAGGTGGTTTGTTTACAGTACTTAGTGCATGTCTTGTGTTGGGTGTCTGCAAGTTATTCTAAAAAGCAGGGTTTTCATAACTGCCAAAATACTATGCAACTGCATGTTCTTTGTGTGTTTCAAGGCATGTAATAGTGAGGTAGGTGGCAGATGCTTCAAATTTAAATATATATATATATATATATATATATATATATATATATATATATATATATATATATATATATATATATATATATATATATATATATATATATATATATATATATATATACAGAACTAAATTCTGTTCATGCTCGGATTCCCTATTTTAAAGGTGATGAAACGAGTCCGTTCCAACCGTTTCAGACCAAAACCTCCCCTTTCTGCCTCCTGCAATACTTTGACATACGATGAATGTGCCTATTGCTCCCAATATCCTGAGGAGAAATCTAGGCCTCTCCCGCAAAGCGATCATTCTGCAGGAAGCCATGAAATGTATGGAAGCCTCCTCCTACGTCTGCCCAAGAAGGTAGCCGATATAATCCCTCCCGCCCCCAAAGCTGACACTCTGCAGGTGTCGTGATTTGTGGGAATCCCTCCCGCTGCATTGAATCCTTCCTTTTTACTAGGAATGCACCAAATCCAGGATTCGGATTCGGCCTTTTTCAGCAGGATTCGGATTCATCCGAATCCTTCTGCCCTTCTGAACTGAATCCGAATCCTGAGCGGGGAGGGAAATCACGTGACTTTTTGTCACAAAACAAGGAAGTTAAAAATGTTTCCCCCTTCCCACCCCTAATTTGCATATTCAAATTAGGATTCGGTTCGGTATTCTGCCAAATCTTTTGCAAAGGATTCGGGGTTCAGCCGAATCCAAAATAGTGGATTCGGTGCATCCCTACTTTTTACTATAACAATATAGCAGTGCTGGTGGTTTCCCGGGGCAATTATCCAATATGGAACATGTTCTTGGGCCTCATTATATTACAAGTAAACCTATGGAAATCTTAGGTACAGTAGAAAAGTCTTAACGGGGTTTTTAACCTTTGAGTTAACTTTTAGTATAATGTAGAGAGTGATATTTAGAGACAATTTTCTATTAGGGTTGCCACCTTTTAGTTCTGGCCCTACCGGCTGGTGATGTAGAGGGTGGGGACAGGCCAGAGAGGGGCGGGGTTGTGCCATTTTGGGGGCGGAGTGACGAAGTTTCGATCCTGGTTTGGCCAGGAAGGGACTGCAGCGCTTGTATTAGGTCGGTAGGGACAGATCTGATTCGTACCAGGGGCAGATCTGAGGCGGGCCAGGGGCAAAACAATAGGGGTTACAAATTTACCGGCCAATAGTATCGACTGGCCCCGTCCTTGGCTGACATTTTACCGGCTAGGTCGGTGAAATACCGGCCAGGTGGCTACCCTATTTACAATTGGTTTTCTTTTTTTTTCTGTTTTTTTTATTTTTTTATTATTTGTGTTTTTTGAGTTATTTAGCTTTTTATTCAGCAGCTCTCCATTTTGTAATTTCAGCAGTCTGGTTGCTAGAGTCCAAGTTACCCTAGTAACCATGTATTGATTTGAATAAGAGACTGGAATAGGAATAGGAGGAATAGGACATATAACATACTGAAAGTTCCCTCAAAGACGAACAACCTCTTTATATGGGGACATCCAGTGCAAATGCCCTTTTCTTTCGAAAATGTGATTTCAGTGAGAGTTTAGCAGTTAAAACTGGGGCATTATGGCCTCACTTTTTGGCCCCTGAGCTTTTCCGGAAGGGAGAAACATGGAACTGTGTGTCTGTTTCCCATTGTATATTCATTCCTGTGCCTCTGTGTCTGTTTGTCTGTCTGTGCCGATATGTGTATTCTTTTGAACAAGCGGCATTTATGTATGTAATCGTTTGCTGCATTTGGTACACCCTGCACTCTGTACTGCTGTATTCCTATCATTTACATCATTGCTAAATGAAAGACCCAAATGGAGAGCCGTGCAGCGCCATCTGCTGGCCATACACTACAATGACAGCCTTGGAAGAAAATCTCCCATATGTAATAAAAGGCACTAATTTTGCCCAGGAGCAGTAACGCATAGCAACCAATAAGATCTTTGCTTTTGAACAGGTGACCATTAAATGCTACCTGCTCATTGGTTGCTATGGGTTACTGCTCCTGGGCAAACTAAGTGCCTTTCATTACATGAACAGCTGCAGACCTATTTACACGTGACTCAGTAGACCCAGTTCTGCAATAATCAGGGAAGGCTGTATTTCTTCACATTTGATATTCTCCAACATATATTAGTTGCTTATTTTCTATACAAGCATTACCTGCAACTGATCCACCCCTTTTGGCTTCCACATTATGACCGTTTAATACATGTTATAAAGAATAAAAAATGATGAGTTTGCCGTGCCCAAGAGCCAGCACAATTCTATATATAAGTACAGTATATGTTATTTTGAAACATACAAAGGGAGTAACTATATTTCTTCTAAATTTTAATTTTGTAAAGGAAAAAAAAAGATACACATTATGTTTAGAGGTTCTGTACCAGCCCAAGGCAACCACAGCCCTTTAGCAGTAAAGATCTGTGTCTCCAAAGATGCCCCAGTAGCTCCCCATCTTCTTTTCTGCTGATTCACTGCACATGCTCTGTGCTGCTGTCACTTACTGAGCTTAGGGACCCACTCACAGTATACTGCATAAATTCAATATAAAATTGGCAACAATTCAGATTCCCATTCAATTCCAGTGCCTTCTTGCCTGCTTTGATTATTCCGCCCTGCAGCATCAGCTTCTGTGATGTCACTTTCAGAAAAGAGTTTGATGATTTCCAACAGACCCTAAGCTTAGCTTCTCAACAGCATAGGCCGTATTTTGAGTGTCGGTGACTCTGCACATGCTCAGTGGCTAACAGGACCCATGATGAGCAGCTGCCGTGAAAACATTTAAAGACCTGGATCATTACTGTTATAGGGCTGCTGAACCTCTGGGCTGGTAAAGTATGTTCTGTAAAAAAAACACCCCATTTCTAGCCATTTTTATTTTTAGATTTTAGTCCCATTTGATCAATGCAGCATGTAATCCATCTGTACAGCCGTGCCCTTATTCCAGCCAGCAGCTGACTTATTCTGCAATCAGGGACTACGTTTTGGACCAGAGTCCCACTTTATACACAAATCTGTATCTCTGCAATGACCTCACCCACCATTAAAAAAAAAAACCATGTGAGCATCCCAGCTCCTATAGAAGAAGGACACGTAGATTAGTGGGGTCCATATGAGTGTCTGCTCCTAACCGTAGGAGCTGGGCTTTGGCATTACCAAGATGCCGCCATTGATGCAGGGTCTGTATTATGTAAGTGACGCTCAATGGATAATATTAAAGGCACACTAATGCTTTGAGGCATGAGAAGAAGCTTCTACATTGTGGCTGATGCATGAATCCTTTAATGCATGTGTCCGTATTGTCTTTTTGTGGGTGGAAATAGTTTTAACCCTTTCATGTCCAAGTTTGTATTACCGCCCGAGATTAATGGCTAAAGCTGTCCCTGCACGGGCCGATAAAAATCGGCAGCTTATTGGCCCGTGTGTGGGTCCCTCCGACGGGCTTCCCTGTCAGATTGCTGAACCCGTCGGATCGTGGCCGCATCTGGTCGTTTATGTGGTCCTGCGATCCGACTGCCCATATGATCCGATATTGCCCGCCTCAAGGTGGGCATATCGGGGAGATATCTGCTCATTTGGCGAAATCAACAAATGAACGGATCTTTATGTGTATGGCCACCTTTGTTGGTCTCAAGCCCCTGAAGACTTTCAGAATTTGTTATAAGCCATGCATATGGCTGTACCCTGACAGGTAGAGGCCATTTAGGTGTGAAAGGGTTAAAACAAATAAACCAATGCCATACCTGGCCGGACGTTTTATTTTTGTTGTTGTTCCTAGTTGCCGACAGTCCCACACCGCCACCACCTCCTCCGCCCGATGAGATCCCCATGTTTGACGATTCTCCCCCTCCCCCTCCTCCGCCACCGGTTGACTACGAAGAAGAAGAAGCTGCTGTTGTGCAGTACAATGACCCGTATGCTGATGGAGACCCCACTTGGGCACCCAAAATCTATCTTGAGAAAGGTGAGTTACTACGTTAATGCTTCAATAAAGGCATCTTGCATTTTTGCTTAGTGTTTTTAAATATGGGTGCCTCTATGATGCATGCATAGTTAATGAATTAACCCTGTACGCACCATTTAGTACACAGGGCAGATGAGAAGATTGGTGGGGACAGGGTGATGAAGGGAGTTCGCTATCACTCAGTCACTGACTGGTCTCATGGAGGCACTGAGACCAAATCCCTGAGTTAAATCATTTTTTCTTAAAGTAAATTAACTCACATGCTGTTAACAAGTACAGGTATGGGATCAGGATGGGATCTTATTTTAAACAAAACCAGCCTTTTGGGTTTATTTAAAGGTATAATTTTCAAAACACATCAGTTAAAAGTGCTGCTCATGCAGAATTCTGCACTGGAATCCATTTCTCAAAAGAGCAAACAGATTCTTTTATATTTAATTTTGAAATCTGATATGTGGTTAGACATATTGTCCATTTCGCAGCTGCCCCTGGTCATGTGACTTGTGTTCTGATAAACTTTAGTCACACTTTACTGCTGTACTGCAAGTTGGAGTGATATCACCCCCCCCCCCCGCCAGCAGCCAAACAAAAGAACAATGGGAAGGTAACCAGATAACAGCTCCCTGACACAAGGTAACAGCTGCCTGATCTAAGAACAGCACTTAATAGTAAAATCCAGGTCCCACTGAGACACATTCAGTTAAATTGAGTAGGAGAAATGAACAGCCTGCCAGAAAGCAGTTCCATCCTAAAGTGCCAGAGCCCACAGTCGCTGGGGGGCCTGGGAACAGGGGTCTGCTTCCTCTATAGCTAATAAAGAAAACCCTGCTCCCAAGCCTCTTACCTGCAGCGAAGAAGGGAGATGCAAGTCGGGCAGGAGTGGGTGGAGCTGGGGAGTGGGCGGGGCAGAGGCGGGATGAGAAGTGGGCAGGAGTAAGTTGATCTGAGTGCGCCGGACCACTCTGACGATTTTTTTGTAGGGGGCCTTACACACTCTAGTTATGGCACTGCCTAAATTTTTCCAAAGCAAAGCAGAAAAACTGAATAACCGTAAAAGAGCTATGATCCATTTGTTGTAGACATTAGCACTGTGTTTCACCTACAAATCTCTGCATATTCTGTAGGTTTTGATGGGAATTGTGGTGTAGTGCATTGTGCAGGCCATACACTATAACCATTACTCTTCTATTTGTTACCCAAGCGATACCTGTGCCCTTCAGTATTCAGGGATACCAGGTAATTACCAACCTAACCCCTGTTCCCTTTTCCAGTGGTCGCCATTTATGACTATTCAAAAGACAAAGCTGACGAGCTGTCGTTTATGGAGGGATCCATCATTTACGTTATAAAGAAGAACGACGACGGCTGGTATGAAGGGGTCTCCAACGGAGTCACCGGCCTCTTCCCTGGCAATTACGTAGAAGCAGTAATGCACTATGCAGATTAAAACTCACATTTTAAAAAAGGGTTTTTTTTTTTTCCTTTGGTTCCTTCTGTTTCCTTTAAAGTCAAAACGTGATTTTAAATCCAGTTTAAAAGGGAAACGTCTTTGTACGTTGATTTAAAGCTGCGGTTTGTATTTAACCCATTTGGTGCCAGGGCATTGCTCTATCCCCAAAAGGTTTTTTTTTTACCTTGATACATCTGTGGTATGGTAGAATGTCTTACATCCATAAGCCTCAAGCAACCAGTGTGGTTTACAGACCTACCAACAGCAACTCCAGTTGTCCATGCTTCTGTGTTCCTCTTCCCGCATTGTTGATCGGACTGCCATCTTAAAGGGATACTGTCATGGGAAAAAACATCTTTTTTTCAAAATAATAGTGATGCTCCAGCAGAATTCTTCACTGAAATCCGTTTCTCAAAAGAGTAAAAATTGTTTTCTATTTCATTTTGAAATCTGACATGGGGCTAGACATATTGTCAGTTTCTCAGCTGCCCCCAGTCATGTGACTTGTGCTCTGATAAACTTCAGTCGCTCTTTACTGCTGTACTGCAAGTTGGAGTGATATCACAGCAGCCAAACAGAACAATGGGAAGGTAACCAGATAGCAGCTCCCTGATACAAGATAACAGCTGCCTGGTAGATCTAAGAACAACACTCAGTAGTAAAATCCAGGTCCCACTGCAACACATTTTGTTACATTGAGTAGGAGAAACAACAGCCTGCCAGAAAGCAGTTCCATCCTAAAGTGCTGGCTCTTTCTGAAAGCACATGACCAGGCAAAATGACCTTCAATGGCACCTACACACCAATATTACAACGAAAAATAAAATACACTTGCTGGTTCAGGAATCCAATGTTATATTGTAGAGTTAATTATTTGTAAACAGTGTAATTTAGAAATAAAAACATCATAAAAATCATGACAGAATCCCTTTAAGGAAGATACCACAGATACACCACAGGGATTTGAGGGTGTCCTATTTAACCCTTTACCGGTTCATCTTGTGCCATTGACCTTTCTTTCTTTCTGTGCAGCATGGCAACTAACACTAAGTGAGGCAAACATTAACACACGAACTGTAAGTCGATGCTGCGGCCGGTCGTATTGCCTTCTTATTAGATAATTGCTCATTTGAAACTATTTGTTTAAAGCATGCATATGAAATTTATGTACTTATTATTATTTTTTTAAATCCACAATGCTTCCAGTTTATTGTACTGTATGCCATGAGTAGTCACACGGTCTAAGATTTTGTCCAGTCTCTTGAAAGTGTCCCATCGGTGGAACCATTATCGTAATATGTATTTTTTTATTTAGTACTGTGTATTTCTGCCCTTTGTTTCCTTTTCAATTTCTGTGTCCCCAGGGCAGCCATATTGGATTCCTCACACACACATGAAAGTTCTGTGTCTATCCTGATTTTTGCCCCTAAATCTATGGTAATGTTCAAGACCAGAGTGGGAAGAATAAAAAATTCCTCCAAGTCACAATCCCTTCCATTGACATTGGGAAATGTTCCTTATTATTTGTTGACACTTAAAGGAAATAATGTCAGGAACATCCAACCTCGATCTGCCAGCCCGTATGGCCTCCATTCTGATCCGATCGTTGGCCCACAATTGGATCAGCCCAATATCGCCCACCTCAATGTTGGCATATCCGGGAGAGATCCACTCGTTTGGCGACATCACCAAACGAGTGGATCTCCCTGTGAATGGGCCACCTTTAGGATACCAGGCAGTTCCCATTTGGTGGGTAGCCAGCAGTTTGGTTCTGACTGGGAATTGAAGGTATGAGTTCCATTATCCGGAAACTGGTTATCTAGAAGGCTCTGAATTATGGGAAGACCATCTAAGATATATTTAATCCTTATTGGAGGCAAAGCCAGCCTATTGGGTTTATTTCATGTTTAAATATTTTAAGCAAACTTATGGTATGGAGATCCAAATTATAGAAAGATCCATCAACTGGAAAGCCCCAGGTCCCGAGCATTCTGGATAACAGGCCCTGTATATCTTTCCCAATCGAAGGCTGAACTGTGATTGTCTACTCGCATCCTACTGTGCTTCTGGGATAGGACACCCCTTATTTCTAATTTCTACAAAGACAGAGTGTAATTTTTAAAGGTAACAGGAACTTTTAGCCCAAATTTAAATCAAGTGCCATAAATGTATCTGGCTATATGAAGAGGGTGATTTAATTTAAAAAAAAACAAAAAACAAAACAAAACAAGAAAAAACGATGCCCCCCTTTAAAATTTTCAAGTGGACCTGCCACCTACACATAAAAAAACTGTATAACAAAAGACATTTGCAAATTAAACATGGAACCCATATTTTTTTTTTCATTAAAGCATCCATACCTGTTATAAAGGTGTTTAAATATCTGAGCTGTCGATCAAATATTACCTGCCCCCCCCCCTCTATGCCTGATACATAGAGGTGGGGCAGTCGGTTATTTCCACTTTCCATTCAGCACTTCTTACATGTCACTGCTCTCCCTAAATTCCCCTTCCTTCCTTACACTCTATAATTGTGTTGGGCAATGTGTATGGGCATTAGGTCCCCCATTCGGGCGTACGTACACACAAGGTTTTTGGGTGATACACAACTTGTCTTAATAACATTGTCCACAAAATGGCTCCTGCCTGCTTGCTGTCATTGTGTAAATACAAGACTAAAGGAAACAAAATTTAAATAATAAATGTAGTGTAAGTAAGTTTTATTTTGCTCGACTAACATGATAAAAAATTATTTGAAATTATTTCTTAGGGTGACAGGTCCCCTTTAATAGAATATTAATACTCATTGTTTTTTTTTTTTTTGTTTTTTTTTTTTTTTAAATTTCATTCATCACATTTAACCGCTGGGGAGCCTGGTTGGTCTATCTTTGGCAACAAGTTATTTTTTATTACTTTAATAAAGTATATTTTGCACCTTTTTACATCACAATATTTACACATTTGCTTATTTATCCGATGTGACAAATATTCTATAGCTGGAGTCATGATCTATATGTGGATGGAAATAATGAGAAACACATAGTTAGTGTTCTGGTCCTGGAGCTGATCATGGCCTGAAGACAAAGGGTTCACCCATACAAAGACTATATAGGTCATTAATCCCTCTGTTACTGACTACTATAAGGATCCCCAACCTTTTTTTTTTAGCCATGAGCCACATTCCAAAAGTTAGAGAATAACACAAACATGAGAAATGTTCCTGGGGATGACAGATAAGGGCTGTGATTGGCCATTTGGTAGCCCCTATGTGGACTGGCAGCCAACAGGAGACTCTGTTTGGCAGTAAATGGTTTTTATGCAAAAAAACTTGCCTCCAAGCCTGGAATTCAATAATAAGCTCCTGCTTTGAGTCCACTGGGGCAACATCCAAGGGTTTGGCGAGAAACATTTTGCTCACATACAAAAAATTGGGATCTTTCCAAAGATTTTGAAGGCCGTTCCCACAGGAATAATTGGAAGGGCTATAACGACCAGTTTCCAGCTTATCAGAACAGATAACCAGTTGCTTGGAATGACTCCCATTTATTCCTATGGGAATCGACGTAAAGTGGACCTGTCGCCCAGACGCAAAAATCTGTATAATAAAAGTCCTTTTCAATTTAAACATGAAACCCAATTTTTTATTAAAGCATTCATAGCTGTTGTAAGCTCATTTCAAAATCTCAGCTGTCAATCGGACTTTCCCATCTCTAGACCTGCCAATAACCATTCAGATGAAATAAAGTAGTAAAAGAACAGATCAGCTGATGTTCTGCCCCTGACAGCAATCGTACGAAAGTTATGTCCGACCAAAGCTGGTGCCAGTCTCCCTCTGAAAATCGTATGATCGCCAATACATGCAGAGATATTATCGGCAGCCGAAAAAACGTTTAAAATGTCCAAACGACCGATCTCCGCCCAACGAAAAATGTCGGGACTCTCCACACACGGTCTGAAAATCATACGAAACGAGGATCTGATCTTTGCATCTACGGCCAGCCTTAGGCATAGAGGCGGGGCAGACAATTACGTTCACTTTCCATTCAGCACTTCCTAGATGTCACTGCTCTCTCCACATTCCCCCGTTCTCTTCACCATTTAATTGTGTAGCCAGGGCATGGGGATGGACATCAGGTCCCCCATTCTGGTGCACAAACAAGATTCTGAGGTGATACAAGGCTTGTCTTAATAACAGTGTCCACAAAATGGCTGCTTCCTGCTTGTTATAATTATGAATTCCCAGACTGATGGAAACCAGATTCAAATAATTTAGATAGTGTAATTAAAGTTAATTTTGCTTGAATAATGTGATAAAATAGGATTTTGAATATTTTTTTTTGGGTGATGGGTCCCCTTTAATTCAAGGAACACCCCCCACCACAATTTCAGAAACATTCCTATGTATTTGTCACTAAAGGTGGCCATAGACTCAAAGATCCGCTCGTTTGGCGACATCGCCAAACGAGCGGATCTTTCCCCGATATGCCACTAAACAGCATGGCTATATCGGGGGTAATTCGAACGTTTGGCTGTATGGCCGAACGATCGAATTACGATGCGCCAAGGCGACGGGTCGGTCGGTTAAAAATCCAACCTTCCCGATTGATATCGTGGGCAGATATCGATCGGGAAGACCCATCGGAAGCCCCCATACACGGGCAGATAAGCTGTCAAATCGGTCTAAACGACTGATATCGGCAGCTTTATCTGCCCGTGTATGGCCACCTTTAGCCACAAACCTGCATACAATACCATATTTTATTTATTTTTTTAACTTTAAAATCCAAACCAGTGGGGACCAAACTTATCTGGTCAAGACCAAAATGCTTTTGTGCAAAGAGGGCTGTTCTGAAACCCGTTTGGCACATGATCTCGTTAGCAGCCAATCAGCAATTAGACGCTGCCTCAAAGCTATTCTTTACACGCTTGTTTTTGTATAAGCAGCAGCTCCTCCCCGTCACCATTACTAAAGCGATCAATGTTGCACTGAAGTGTTACACTGCAAACCTGGGAAATTGTACCATTTGGCAGATTCCGATGATCCCCCAATAAAGTATTACAGAATTTATTGAACGACGTGTGTAGGTGTTTCAGCTTTCATTCTCTCGTTACATTGTGGTTGGAATGTCGTTGATAATGCAGAACCATGTAGGGAATTGTAACCATTCAAGTAAGGGTTTAAGTAAAATGTTAATGAAGTAGGTTCTGCCTAATAACAACTTTGATTTAAAACTAGGGATGCACCGAATCCAGGATTCAGCCTTTTTCAGCAGGATTCGGATTTGGCCGAGTCCTTCTCCCCGGCCAATCCGAATCCTAATTTACATATGCAAATTAGGGGAGGGAAATCACGTGACTTTTTTGTCACAAAACAAGGAAGTAAAAATGTTTTCCCCTTCCCACCCCTAATTTACATATGCAAATTAGGATTTGATTTGGTATTCGGCTTAACCTCTCACAAAGGATTCAGGGGTTCAGCCGAATCCAAAATAGTGCATTCAGTGCATCCCTATTTAAAACTGTTTTATAACATGCAGAGGAGGTGCCAATATACAGCCTCGTGTGTGGTCAGTTGCAACCAGTGTATTTCACCTGGAGCCACATCTGTTTCTCTTAAAGGGCATGTAAAGTCTAAAATAGAATAAGGCTAGAAATGCTGTATTTTGTATACTAAACATAAACATGAACTTACTGCACCACAAGCCTAATCAAACAAATGATTTATGCTTTCAAAGTTGGCTACAGGGGGTCACCATCTTGTAACTTTGTTAAACATCTTTGCAAGACTAAGACTGTGCACATGCTCAGTGTGGTCTGGGCTGCTTAGGGATCATCATAAACAAAGCTGCTTGAGTTCTGCATGGCTGGGAAGTAAGGCGGGGGCTCCCCCTGCTGTTCATAAGTATGATTGTTTCCCTGCTCAGCAGTTAGGGACCGTCTGACAATTCCTATCCACAGCAGTAAATGAAGGGAGAATTTCACTGCATACAGTCAGGTTTCTTATAAAAACGGTACACATTTTTTAATTAAAGTATATTGGAGATAGGTTTCTTTTTCATTAAAGAAAGTAAAAATTGGATTTTATTTTTTTGTCTTTACATGCCCTTTAAAGGACCAGTAGCATAAAAAAATGTTTTTAAACATTTCAGAGGATTCCCCTGAATCCTTCCTGAGAGATTCGGCCAAATACCTAATCCTAATTAGCATATGCAAATCAGGGGTGTAAAGGGGAAAACATTTTACTTCCTTGTTTTGTGACAAAAAGTCACGATTTCCCTCCCCGTCCCTAATTTGCATATGCAAATTTGTATTTGGTTCGGGCTGGCAGAAGGATTCGGCTGAACCCTACTGAAAAAGGCCAAATCCCGAACCGAAGCCTGGATTCAGTGCATCCCTAATTAGTATGATTGGTGCTTTGAGACGTTAAAAATACATACAATGCTCTTCTGAAATATTCTCCCGACTGTCGGGCCAGCCATCAGGTGGCGCTGTTTAAGCAATCTCATTATAGTAAAGGGGTTGTTCACATTTGAGATAACTGTGGTTGGTTTTCATTTATTATTATTGAAGGTTTTTGAGTTATTTAGCTTTTTATTTAGCAGCTCTTCAATTAAGCAATCTGGTAATTAGGGTGCAAATTCCCCTAGCAACCATGCATTGATTTGAATAAAAGACTGGAATATAAATAGGTGAGGCCTGAAGAAAAATATGAGTAATAAAAAGTAGCAATAACAATACATTTGTAGCCTTACAGAGCGTTTGTTTTTTAGAAGGGGTCAGCGACGCCCATTTGAAAGCTGGAAAGAGTCAGAAGACAAAGGCAAATAACTATAAAAAAAATAAAATAATGAAAACCAATTGAAAAGTTGCTTAGAATTGGCTGTTCTATAACGTAATAAAAGTTACCTTAAAGGTGAAACACCCCTTTAACTGTAAAATTGTGAATATCTTGGAAACTAGAAATTAATTTCTTCTCTGGCACACTGTTGTTTAACCCTTTTGACAATATGCCCCAAAATGGAGCTTTGGAACTATTTTAAAGACCTGATTTAATTAAATATGCTTAACGTTTGTCAATCTTCAGTTCCTGAGCTAGAGGATCCCTGTATTTACTTAATGGGGACCCATATCTGGTTCTGGTGAGAAGGGCTGAAAGGAGCCAAAAAGCCCTTAGCTAGCAATTATATGCAAAGTGATGCCTTCTGGAATCAGAAGGTATTTACTTGTCTCATGCCATACACACAGCACTGCCTAGATACCAAAAATGAGAGTTTTAATACTCCCATAAGGCATCATGGGTGGAGACATGCAAATCACTCCTTTGTGTCCCTCTGAACCATTAGGCTGTATCTGTGCTATAAACCAGCGGTTCTGGATGAATAGTTGGCCAAAGGGACACAAAGGAGTGATTTGCATGTCTCTGCCCATGATGCCTTATGGGAGAATTAAAACTCTCATAATAAATAGTAATGAAAACGGCTTTTGTGGTTAACATCCACTTTAATGCGGAGGCCTTTGTATCATAAAAAGAAGGGTTAGGGCTGACCTCGCACGCTCCTTTCCAGACCTTCTGACTTCCGAGTTGAGCTTTTATAGATGTGCACCTCTTGCCCCGCCCCTTTTGTGACGTCATTGGCGGTGCAGGTCGCGCGGGTCTATAAAAGGAAGTCGGGCTCAGGCGGAGGGAGGGAAAAGCCCCACCCACACATCACTACTGTGTTGCCACGAAACCGCTACATCAAGGCTTTAAGCTGCAGTACCATTTGTCTTTCTATATGTATTTAAAAGGGTAGTTCACTTATAAGAAGGGATGCCCCAAATTTACTATTTGGGATTCAGCCGAATACTGAACCAAATCCTAATTTGCATATGCAAAGTAGGGACGGGAAAGGAAAAAGTATAAAACATTTTTTTACTTCCTTGTTTTGTCATGTGATTTTCTCTTCCCGCCCCTAATTTACATATTCATATTCGGCCGAATCCTGCTGACAAAGTTAGAATCCTGGATTCAGTGAATCCCCACTTTTAAGTTATCCTTTTAGGGATGCACCGAATCTTCGGTTTCGGGATTCAGCCAAATCCTTCTAATCACTGATTGGTTACTGCCCATGTGCAAATTTGCCCAGTGTTTATAAATCAGGCCCAGTGAACAAAACACTGCACACAACTAGAGCCAAGTGTGAGTTGTCTCAAAATATTACTAATCACGCTAACATTTTAATGGTGACCTTCCCCTTTAAACAAGATTTTTTTTCTTAAAGGAAAATGACAGCGGAGAGAAACTGAAGAGAGAGTAGTTAAAGTTTCCCTTTAATCAGTGTTACCTACCCCAATATGCTTTCTTGTTGTAATAACACAAAGTAACGCCACTTAATTACCTGTTTCTATACTTGGCAATTCTTTTCATGTATATATATATATATATATATATATATCTTGTTCCAATTTTGTGTGTAGTCTTTTATAATAAACCATTCTCCTATGGAATCAAAGTGGCAGTCTTTTCAGATAAAAAAAAAAAAAAGCAATTCCTAAAAAAAGGATATTTTAATAATTGTACCTTTGGCAACACATCCAGGCAAATACACGTAGACAGAATAGGGAGTGATGGCCTGTGCAGTCCCTCATGTAAACACTGCCGGCCCTACTGCTATAGTGTTTATTCCCTTAAATTGGCAGCAGGAGGGGGAAATAAACATGGACACAGCAGTACTGATACATATGTACATCCCTAAGAAAGAAGTGGCTGCCTATCCATCCAAAAAGACAACATTCATTAAAGGAACAGTAAAACCAAAAAGTTAAAGTGTCCTAAAGGGGCCATGGGGGCAGCCATTTAAAACTGAAAAAGAAGAAAAGGCACAGGATTCACAGTAGATAACAGATAAACACTGTAGTATACAATGGGATTCTTTAGAATTTATCAGCTGTGTAACCTGAGCCTTTTCTCCTTCGAATGGCTGCCCCCATGGCTACACAGCAGCTTGTTTATATAAACTATAGTAGTACTTATCTGTTATCTACTGTGTATCCTGTGCTTGAATGACTGCCCCCGTGGCTACACAGCAGCTTGTTTATATAAACTATAGTAGTACTTATCTGGTATCTACTGTGTATCCTGTGCTTGAATGACTGCCCCCATGGCTACACAGCAGCTTGTTTATATAAACTATAGTAGTACTTATCTGTTATCTACTGTGTATCCTGTGCTTGAATGACTGCCCCCATGGCTACACAGCAGCTTGTTTATATGAACTATAGTAGTGTTTCTGAAGCAAACACAGCAGTTTTACCAGTGCAGGGCAACAGTACATTATATTGTCTTTCCTTTAAAACACTTCCATCGTTGGTGTTACTGTTCCTTTAATTGTAACCAAGTCTGTATTTCATTGAACTGAAATTGGAATGCTGTGGCTAGGAGAGAGCCTCAAACATCTCCCTGGTAATAATTTGTGTAGTTGCTGGCTTCCATCATTGACTAGGGTGGGGCAAAGAAAAGAACCTAGAAGAGTAGAATGTATAGTACTGGCATGTTAGTACTAGAGTAACAGCACCAGTCCCACAGCATGTTCCTCAGCAGTGGGGTTTTATAGTTCCAACCAATAGGGTAAAGGCTGATTTACTCACCACTAGCGTTTCAGCACAATTGCTCCCAATAGGCTTAAATAACATCAGTGAAAATATAATGCTAAAAACCCTATATAACCTTATAAGAGGAGCATCACTTTGGTATGGGCAGAGACACACAGTCAGATTCTGGGAGAGATGAGTCGCCCAGCGACAAATCTCCTCTTCTTTGGGCAACTAATCTTCCCGAACTGCCTTCGGATCTATACGTTTTCTGAAGTGGCCTCACAAGGAAACCCCGGGTGACTTCAGAAAATGAATCGCCCCAAGTACCATTCTAGCCGGTGGGAAGGCAGTTCGGGGAGATTAGTCCCCCCGAAAAAGAGATTTGTCGCTGGGCGACTAATATCCCCGAATCTGACCGTGTGTCTCTGCCCTAAAGGTCTAACCACTGCATAATATATTCACCTACCCCCTAGTTGCCTAGTAGAGTTGTACTACTACCTGTATAAGAATCAACTTCTGTCATTTCTCTGCACAGGATAAACCCGGGCAGTTTTCGGATGGCTATAGATAAAATTAGGTGCTATTATCAGAGTGATGCCCTTGTGACCAGCCTACAGTCAGACAATGGCTGCTTTAGTATACCGTAGATACAATTTCAGGCTGACTGTGTGTCTCTGCCCATACCAAAGTTTCCGCAGTATTTAAAGACAAATTGCTCTATACTCATGCCATTTAAAGGAGAAGGAAAGCTCAGAGGCAGTTTATTGCCAATAGATTAGCCACAATAGTGCAAGCTATAAGACTTTATTTATTCTGCAGAATGCTTTACCATACCCGAGTAACAGCTCTAGAAGCTCTCTCTGTTTGTTAAGGATAGCAGCTGCCGTTTTAGCTTGGTGTGACACCACTTCCTGCCTGAGTCTCTCACTGCTCACTTATAGCTCTGATTACAGCAGGCAGGGGAGGAGGGAAAGGGAGGAGCAAACTGAGCATGCTCAAGCCCAAGCCCTGGAGGTTTAAGCTGAAAACAGGAAGTCTGATACAGAAGCCCATGAGAACACAATAGAAGGAAAGAAATGTGGTGTTTCTTTTGACAGAGCACTCAGAGCAGCATTACTTTGAGGGTTTACTGGTGTATTTATATAGACCTTTCTGATAAAGCTTACTTAATTTTAGCCTTTCCTTCTCCTTTAAAAATTGTATTTATTATGACGTATTAAAAAAACATCAATCACCCCCACATGGAGCCCAATGCGTTTCATACATACCAGCACTTAATTATAGGCAATTGCATATAATTAAGTGCTGGGTAAGCATGAAACTCGTTGGGCTCCATATCGGGGTGATTGAAGTTTTTTAATACGTCATAATAAATACAATTTTTAAATGGCAAGAGTATAGAGACATTTCTTAGTATAATGTTTACCTCTGTTTGGTCACTAGAGGTCTCTATCCTGCTATATTTTGTACCATATACTTAATATAAGATTCTGTAGCCCTTATAATCTTTGTATGATTTATAGACAAATACAGCATTTATATTTGGCTTTAACGGAAGAGGAAGGTAGAATGACTGTGGGGATGTCCAAGTTGTGTGATTCTAGATGCTTAGCCTCCATTTCAAAGGAAAAAAAAAAAAAATGATTAGGGTACTAGCACACAAGCACCGAGCCACTGTTAAAGGAACAGTAACACCATAAAATGAAAGAGTTTTAAAGTAATGAAAATATAATGCAGTGTTGCCCTGCACTGGTAAAAGTGGTGTGTTTGCTTCAGAATCATTACTACTGTTTATATAAATAAGCTGCTGTGTAGCAATGGGGGCAGCCATTCAAAGGAGAAAAGGCTCAGGTTAAATAGTGGATAACAGATAACACCATGTCTTATAGATCGGGTGGCTCACGATCCTGGGAGGGTTCGTGACATCACAGGGTGGAGCAAGATACATCATAGGGTGGAGCTAATTGCTGATGACCATGTCAATCAAGTGGAATCCTGCCTGGTTTTTTTTGGAAAACTGAACAGAATATCTTGACCCGGGAAGCCCTTCTGAAAACAGAGCTTTTCTGCTGTGTAACCTGAGCCTTTTCTCCTTTGAATGGCTGCCCCCATTGCTACACAGCAGCTTATTTATATAAACAATAGTAGTGTTTCTGAAGCAACACCGCAGTTTTACCAGTGCAGAGCAACACCGCATTATATTTTTATTACTTTAAAACACTTTAGTTTTTTTTTTATGTTACTGTTCCTTTAAGTTCTGTGTCCTAGGCATCCCCCGTGTGAGCACATGCCCAGTATGGAACTTCAATTCACCAGTTTGTGTACCACCCACCTTTAACAGATGCAGGGGATGCCTTGTACATGGATGGGGGTGCTCACAAGTAAAGAACCCTGGGCCAGTGAATTTTTGGAAGAAGGAGCATGGGGTAGAAGGCAAGGGGCTACGGATCAGTAGGGTGTCTAAAAACCTTTACTTTGCCTTTAAAAATGAGACACTTCTGTTGACATACTGACAGTAAGGGGGTTCAGCTGTCAGTATAGGGTGTTCCTGTGCTACGTCACCCCCATAAGTGCCAGTGTAGAACTAGCAGTCTAGTCTCCAGTTTCCCCAGTGCTTGTAGAGTTAGGGCTGTGAAATCAGAACAATCGGACCCCAATCTTCCAGAACAGTGCTGTCCAACCTTCTTGCATGGGTTCAGCACCAGAACACGTTCATTAGCCACATTATACTAAACACAGTCATACAAAGAGTTCTAGGAGACTGTTGGTTAAGCTGGGGTCGGCTCTGTTCTGAAAGATCGCACGCACTAGTATTGTGCTTCGCAAGACAGAGAAGGAATCGGACAATATACTCTCATAATAAAAAATATTTTTCTTTCCCTGCTTTGGCTCAGTTATAAAATAAAACGGCTTCAGTGAGTAAAAATCCATATAAGAAAAAGAATACAGTGAATGCGGAGAGAATGCTGAGTGTAGGTGGGACATAGTGCTTTGGTTGGCAGTTTGATGTGTTGCGTCAGGCACGGTTTGGTTCTAGCTGCCAGGTACGGTCAGGTGGTTTCTTATCATTTGTCTCTTGTAAGTACAATTTCTGTCAGCTGAATGAGTGCGTCTCTCTCAGGGGACGGCTGCAGCTTGCTGATCTCTTGCACTGCTTGATTGCAGTAATTCTGAGCGAGGTAAGTTGTTTGCCGGACACCATCACTCTGCAACGTAGAAGTGAAAAATAGAAATAGTGCTGGTAATAAGCAGACAATCGCCCATTCTAATAAAGCAACACACCCTTTACTTAAAGGGATACTGTCATGGGAAAAATTTTTTTTTCCCAAAATGAATCAGTTAATAGTGCTGCTCCAGCAGAATTCTGCACTGAAATCCATTTCTCAAAAGAGCAAACAGATTTTTTTATATTCAATTTTGAAATCTGACATGGGGCTAGACATATTGTCAATTTCCCAGCTGCCCCAAGTCAAGTGACTTGTGCTCAGATAAACTTCAATCACTCTTTACTGCTGTACTGCAAGTTGGAGTGATATCACCCCCCTCCCTTTCCCCCCCCCAGCAGCCAAACAACAGAACAATGGGAAGGTAACCAGATAGCAGCTCCCTAACACAAGATAACAGCTGCCTGGTAGTTCTAAGAACAACACTCAATAGTAAAAACCCATGTCTCACTGAGACACATTCAGTTACATTGAGAAGGAAAAACAGCAGCCTGCCAGAAAGCATTTCTCTCCTAAAGTGCAGGCATAAGTCACATGACTGGGGGCAGTTGGGAAATTGACAATATGTCTAGCCCCATGTCAGATTTCAAAATTGAATATAAAAAAAATCTGTTTGCTCTTTTGAGAAATGGATTTCAGTGCAGAATTCTGCTGGAGTAGCATTATTAACTGATGTGTTTTGAAAAAAAACATGTTTTCCGATGACAGGATCCCTTTATCTCTCTATCTCTCTAGCAAAGGACCCACGGAATGTGAATTAGAAAGCACTCTGGGTTGGAGTAAAATACAAATAATGGTGCAAGCCGGGGAGCTCTGTGAGGTCTGCCTTGCGTTTAATAGGACCAGTAAAACATTTTTTTTTTAAGTTAAATATCCATTCCGGAAGTTTGTTCTAACAGTGTAACTTCTGCGTCATTTATTTCTGTAGGAGCAGACGAGAGGTGAAGGAATGCAGCAGCAGCTGGTCAGCCATAAATCTAAAAACTAAAGAAGGCCCCTCCTAAATCAGTGCGTCCATTCCTTCACCTCTCGTCTGCTCTTACAGAAATAAATGACGCACAAGTTACACTGTCCGCGGTTAGAACAAACTTCCGGTTTAGAAGGCTGGCGAGGAGGAGATGTGGAGCGCCGCACCTTGGATGTTGCAGTCTCCTTTTGGGAAAGTCAGTGAACATCCGGTATTTTTTTTTTTTTTTTATTAAGCATAATACACTCTCTGCAGGACAGATCTGTAGGTGGAAAAGGGTAGATGGATTTTTAACTTAAAAAAATGATTGTTACTGGTCCTCTAACAGGGCTGCACTTATGGCCTGCCTGAAGGCCTAGAATAAGACTCTACTTAAGGGCAGACACACTGATATTTCTGGAGATTAGCTGCCCAGCGACAAATCGCTTCTTCGGACGACTAATCTCCATCCAGCTAGAATGTAAATCGCAGGTGTGAATGGCACTCGGATCACTTCGGCTTCCTCTTGAGGCAACTTCTGGAGACTTCAGGAAAATGAATGTGATCGAGCTGGCGATTTACATTCTAGCCGGTGGGAGACTAGAAGAAGAAGAAGCGATTTGTCGCTGGGCGACTGATCTCCCAAAATAGCAGCGTGTCGCTGCCCTTAGGCTGGGGTTCAACAATAATCCTGTCACCCCATTATTGACATTTGTTTTTAAGGCCAGCTCAAATGTGTCCGTATAATAGGAGCAGTTGGTCAGTAAGTAGTTGCCACCTGGCCGGCATTTTTATGGCAATGTTATTAATAGGGAAAAAAGATAAATATCTAGGAAGGCCGGTATTTTTTCCCAGAGAAGGTGGCAACCCTATCAGTAAGCCGTCTTGGAAAACGTATTGAAAAGAAACCTCTCACAATTTATCATCTCTGCCCCTAGTGAAACAGTCTCACATTGTGAACACGACTCTGAATTGAACATGAGGAATACAAAGCACATCCGTTACCTGGATAACACACTGCCACGCTCGCTCGACATCTCCTGGCAAACTGAATCTTCTCATAATCATGTCATTCAGCTCCGGAAACTAAGTGAGGGACAAAATAAACATTCACCCAACCTTCAGTGGCTGATCAGTAGCTATTCTTCACAATTAGGCGAGATATAAATGGTTCATTAGTTTGTTTTCTCACATTACTACAATGAATCCAACCACGGGGTGTGTATGTAGTGCATTGCTATTAGCCAACTCAACCTGTTGTATTGTGCAGTGATGGATGCTGGAAATATAGATCTGATTTGTAATTAATACAGATAATTACTACATGGCAGCACAGAAACCAGTGCAATTAGCATCAGAATTTAATAATCAGCCCTGTAGCATCAGCTTATATTACAGACCAACCTCATTTTCTGCTGGATAATTAGTGATGACCCCTAAGCTTAGCTTCTCAACAGCTGCTCAGAGCCCACTGAGCATGTGAGTGTCACAGACACTTTCCAAGATGGTGACCCCCTGTGACAAGTTTGAAGTCCTGGATCATTGCTGCTATTGACAAGCTGAAACTTAAAGGGATACTATCATGGGAAAATCATTTTTTTTCAAAACTCATCAGTTAATAGTGCTGCTCCAGCAGAATTCTGCACTGAAATCCATTTCTCAAAAGAGCAAACAGATTTTTTTATATTCAATTTTGAAATCTGACATGGGGCTAGACATATTGTCAATTTCCCAGCTGCCCCAAGTCATGTGACTTGTGCTCTGATAAACTTCAATCACTCTTTACTGCTGTACTGCAAGTTGGAGTGATATCACCCTCCCCCAGCAGCCAAACAAAAGAACAATGGGAAGGTAACCAGATAGCAGCTCCCTAACACAAGATAACAGCTGCCTGGTAGATCTAAGAACAACACTCAATTGTAAAAACCCATGTCCCACTGAGACACGTTCAGTTACATTGAGCTTGAAAAACAGCAGCCTGCCAGAAAGCATTTCTCTCCTAAAGTGCAGGCACAAGTCACATGACCAGGGGCAGCTGGGAAATTGACAAAATGTCTAGTCCCATGTCAGATTTCAAAATTGAATATAAAAAAATCTGTTTGCTCTTTTGAGAAATGGATTTCAGTGCAGAATTCTGCTGGAGCAGCACTATTAACTGATGTGTTTTGAAAAGGATGATGACAGGATCCCTTTAAGGCTGGTGCAATAAGTTCAGTATATAAAATATGGCATTTTTATCCATATTAATTTTTAGGGTTTAGTTCTCCTTTAACCTGCTTAACAAGTATTTGTGATTTATGAAAGGACAGCTTATCATGACTGAACAGCTGAGGCAGCTAAAATTCTATAACTGTAAGGGGATACAGTATATTACCATATGCAAATTGAAAAATAACTACAGGTTTTTAGAACATAAAATATTTAAATAAATAATTTTTCAATACTAACCAATTAAACAAAATAACAGACACTGTTCTCAGGTATAAATAATATTCTGGATAACACTATTCCTTTAAAGGAAGAGATAAAGAGAATATAAAAATGAGCAAGAAGGGAAAGCAAAGAGACAATGGGAGATGGATGTGCAGAAAAGGAAGGTGAGGAAGACAATGGGATGAGGAGGATTTATGGGGAAAAAGAAGAATGGAAGATAATGGTGAAAGGAGGTAGAGCAGAGACAGGGATGGTATAAAACATGGAAAGAGGGGAGACCAGAAAACAACAGGACAGAGTAAACAGAATGGGGCAGTGGACAGAAAAGTGGGTGGGGAAAGGGCAAGAGAATAAGTATGTGAAGCAGAGAAGGAAGGGCAGTAGAAAAGTGAATGAGGAAGTGAAAGGAAGAGAAAAGAATGGGGGGGAAGTAAAAGAAAAGATTAGAGGAAGTAAAAAAGAGATAAAATGAGCAGAGCAAATGTAGGAAGAGGAGATTATAAACAAAGGGGAAGGTAGTAAAGGATGAAAGAAAGCGACTAAAGAGTAAAAGAAAACTAGTGGGGAGAAAGAACAGAAGAGCAGGAGTAATAAAAAAACAGCAGAAAGAGTGGAAAAGGCGAGTCCCTAGAGTACATATATGATATAACTAATATGGCTGTTCCTATGCCTTCAGTCTCCTTGGGCACCTAGAACAGCCCTGGTTTATTGTTTACCTGACAACACTCAATATTATTTGCGCTTATTATAAAAACCAGAGATGAAGGTACAAAGTGTTACCTGTTGACAAGCAAATAAAACCGGACCTGTTGCCAATCCCAGTTTCAGATCGGCTGCGGCTGGTTTCCCCAACTGGTTGGCACAAGCTGTAAAGTCCAACACATCGTCTATAAGCTGGAGGAACAACAACCAGAAGGCAAGTTAGCCAAAAAGGGACCACCAGCGCCGATCCGCGCCTTTATGCCGCCTGAGGCGGCCTTCCGTTGCCGCCCCGACCCCTCCTCACGGCGCTCACATTTTCTGCGCAGGAGGGGGTCGGGGCGCTGCACGACGCTAGTGCAGAGAGCGCAATTGCGCTCTCTGCACTAGAAGAGCCGAATTTCCGGGTTGAAAACCGGAAATTCGGCTCTTAGTTACCAGGAGCGGCATTTTTGCCGCCCCTGGTAACCAGGGGGGCGCTGCCGCCTGAGGCGAGTGTCTCAACTCGCCTCATTGGTGGAGCGCCCCTGGGGACCACGAGATGCACATGGTTTGGCAACAACAAATCAGAATGGGAGGTGAGCCTTAGAAGTATATTGTATAGAGAACAGCCACTAGAGTGCTAGATGTTCTTACAAGGACCACTGCTGTTTCCCAGAGCACAAGTCAGGGTTGCACGTACAATATTATTACTATTAGCTGGGGATGCACTGAATCCAGGATTAATTTCAGTATTCTGCTCTTTCAAATCCAAATCCTTAAAGGGGCTGTTCAGCAACTGTTTTAGTTCAGTTGGTTTCAGATAGTTTACCAGAAATAAAGACTTTTTTCAATCACTTTCCATTTTTTACTGTTTTTCCAAAATCTATGTTTAAAATTTAATTTTTGTGTCTCAGTCTGGCAGCTCAGTAATCCAGGATAATCTGAATTGTTACAATTTTGCTACAATTAGTTGATCCATTTCTCAGCAGCATCTGTGGAGTATCAGCAACTATTGTATCAATTCTAACAGCTGCCTATAATGAAACCCAGAGATTCTGCTCAGCAGGGACAAAGATAAGAAATGTATCAACTAAATGTATCAATTTAGAACAGTTTACAGGGTCGGCGACCCCCCACCCAGAGCTGCTTTAGAAGGTGAAAAATGAAACTTTACACTTAAAGGGCTGGTTCACCTTCCAAACACTTTTTTCAGTTCAGCTGGTTTCAGATTGTTCCCCAGAAATAAAGACTTTTTTCAATTACTTTCCATTTTTTTACTGTTTTTCCAAAATCTAAGTTTGAAGTTGAATGTTCGTGTCTCTGGTGTTTGAGTCTGGCAGCTCAGTAATTCAGGTGCCGACTCTAAATTTTGCTACATTTAGTTGATACATTTCTCAGCAGCATCTCTGGAGTATCAGCAACTATTGTATCAATTCTAACAGCTGCCTGTAATGAAACCCAGAGATTCTGCTCAGCAGGGACAAAGATAAGAAATGGATCAACTAAATGTATCAATTTAGACAAGTTTACAGGGTCGGCGACCCCCCTACCAGAGCCGCTTTAGAAGGTGAAAAATTAAACTTTACACTTCAATATTAGAAAAACGGTGACACACAGAAAATAGAAAGTAGTTGGAAAAAGTTGGTGATCTATCTGAAACCAACTAGTTGTATGAAGGTGAACCACCCCTTTAATAGTAATATTAGAAAAACAAGTCACACATAGAAAATAGAAAGTAATTGGAAAGTCTATTTCTGGTGCACAATCTGATATCAACTGAACTTTATCCGGGCGCTGCATGCTCGGCTCTCTTTTTCTCTCCCCTTCGATTTGATATTCGGCTGAATCGTTCACTTGGGGGTTCGGCCAAATCCAAAATAGTGGATTCGGTGCATTTCTACTATAAGCACATTGCGGTAACTGTAGA
This sequence comes from Xenopus laevis, assembly GCF_017654675.1. Lineage (NCBI taxonomy): Eukaryota > Metazoa > Chordata > Amphibia > Anura > Pipidae > Xenopus > Xenopus laevis. Next base: position 18,573,590 of record NC_054382.1, read on the forward strand.
ATGTCACGTTCAATGATCAGTCTGTCCATGAAAAGACTAATTTAAATGGCAACATGTTTCAGAGCAGCCAAATGCTAAGGATGTTACTTACCTGAAAGGCTAAGCCAACATTCTTGCCATACTGGAATGCAATCTCATGAACGGCTGGATCAGGACAAGCCAACACTGAGACCTGCGGAGAGATGAATGGCAAATGTATCCCAGTGAGCTTTGCTCTTCCCTAGCTACAGCTAAACAACATATACTATAGAATTAGCAGTTTTCACCAAAAAAAAACCAAAAAAAAAAAAAACCAAAAACTCAAACACGCATTAAAAACGGAGGGAGACCCATGAACCAAAGCAGAGACACCTTTAACTTTGGGCAGACAATTTTTTTCCAACAAAATTCATTTTCATAAATTTTTGGTTGGTGCTGGGTAGTTTGCTCTCCTATCATCTAACTACATTTTCTTTGCCTTACTATGCATTCTAATCTATATAGTCTGGAGCCCAATCTCATACTGATGAACTAAATGTATTTGAGGCAGCACCTTGGGCCACTTTAGTTTGAATATATTTATAAAGACAGAATCTCACCTATAAATCCTGCTGCTGTGTGACAGCAATGAAGACTATGGCATTATACTGACCAAATAAAGAGATTTGTATTGAACCAGGTTTTTTAAAGGAACAGTAACACCGAAAAATTAAGTGTTTTAAAGTAAGGATGCACCGAATCCAGGATTCGGTTCGGGATTCAGCCTTTTTCAGCAGGATTCGGATTCAGCCAAATACTTCTCCCCGGCCAAACCGAAACCTAATTTGCATATGCAAAGTAGGGGCGGAGAGGGAAATCGTGTGACTTCTTGTCACAAAACAAGAAAGTAATGTTTTCCCCTTCCCATATGCAAATTAGGATTTGGTTCGGCCGAATCTTTCGCTAAGGATTTGTCCGAATCCAAAATAGTGGATTCGGTGCATCCCTATTTTACAGTAATGAAATATCCTCTACTGTAAAACTGGTGTGTTTGCTTCAGAAACACTACTATAGTTCATATAAACAAGCTGCTGTGTAGCAATGGCGGAAATTGAAAAAAAGGCTATATGGCACAGGTTAAATAGTGGATAACAGATAACACCATTATGTTCTACAGAGCTTATCTGCTGTGTAACCTGAGCTTTTTCTCCTTTGAATGGCTGCCCCCATTGCTACACAGCAGCTTATTTATATAAACAATAGTAGTGTTTCTGAAGCAAACACACCAGTTTTACCAGTGCAGGGCAACACTGCATTATATTTTTATCACTTTAAAACAATTACATTTTTTTGATGTTACTGGTCCTTTAAGTTTTGACCCCTTTGTATAGAAAAGGATCTAAGGGCAAGTAATTAAAAAAAGTATCAAAGTAAAAAAAGTATTTATCAAAGTGTGAGATTAGAACAGAAAAACTCACTTTCTATTCATTCCAAAGGGATTTTTAAAATCGTATTTATCAATGGCGTTCACCAGTGAGTGAGTTTTTCTGTGGTGAGTTCTAATCTCACATTTTGATACCCTTAGGGTCAGGCCACACAGGGCGTTTTGGGGAGATTTGGTCTCCTGGCGACCAATCCCCCCAAACGCCTTCCCTGACTCTGCGCCGGCTAAAATGAAAAAAAACACCGGCGCTTGTGATTATCGACAGCGTTTTTTCATTTTAGCTGGCGCAGAGTCAGGGAAGGCGTTTGGTCGTTGCAAAAATGAGGCGATTAGTCGCCAGGCGACCAAATCTTCCCCAAAACGCCCTGTGTGGCCTGACCCTTAGAGTTGGGTACCACCTAGGATAAAGTACAAACTACGAACAAAATATGTCCATTCAAGTATCGTATATAACAGATAACCATAATAACCAGCTGACCCCAACCACCCACTCACTGTAGACATATGTCATTTTGGCACAATAGTAAAATCTGACATAGGGCCCTGCACGACTATAGGAACGTACATACTGCTTTACAGCTGTTGGCTATGAGGCTTGCCGTCTTCTTAAAAGTCTTTTCAAGGTAGTGAGAGAATCTTTCATTTTCATTCTCTTTGGAACCCAGTTGAAGAAATTCACCTAGAAAAGAAAAAGTATTTAGATACTGCCCCAATACGACACAAAAAGATCCATGGGCAAACCCTGCACAGATTCTGGAATGTACATAAGCAGCATGATAATATAATGTGGGAAAGTGAGAAGTGAAATGTTTTTGTGTTCCTAGCCAATGTATGTCAAAATCTGCTGCAATGTTTGTGTAATCTGCTTGATCAACCACAAACACAGTGTTGAGGTTATAGTGTTATCTTGCAACCATTGAGAGGACAGCAGGGAAGCATAGCAGCAATATACACATGTTGAAGGGATTCAATGATGCAATTAAATATACTGTACAGCTGCTGATTGGCCAGCTTCCATATACAATGGATAACCTCCTATTATAGTTAAACCGCTGTGTTTGCATGTTCCTAGCTACTGGAATCATAAACAAAGAGGAAAGCTGAAGGGTTAACAAACCAGTACAGGAATGGGGCCTGTTATTCGAAACGCTTGGGACCTAGGGGTTTTCGGATAACAGATCTTTCTGTAATTTAGATCTTCATACCTTAAGTCTACTAGAAAATCATTTAAACATTAAATAAGCCAAATGGGCTGGTTTTGCTTCCAATAAGGATTAATTATATCTTAGTTGGGATCAAGCACAAGCTACTGTTTTATTATTACAGAGAAAAAGGAAACCATTTTTAAACATTTAGATTATTTGATTATAATGGAGTCTATGGGTAACAGCCTATCCGTAATTCAGAGCTTTCTGGACAACGGGTTTCCGGATAACCTGTACAGTAGTGATGTGCGGGTTGAGAATTTCTCGACCCGCACCCTACCCGACCCGCACCCGACCAACTGCTCCCCTTTATTTATAGACCCTCGCCCGCCCCGCAGTGACATCACAAAAGGGGCAGGGCAGGCGGAAGTCTATATATTCCGGCGCTGGAAGTCGGCAGTACTAGGTCGCGGGCGGGGAGAGCAGGAGAAGAGCTCGACCCGCGCATTTTGTCCAGGGGTCGGCCCGAACTCACTACTGTACAGGCATTATCCAGAAACCATCTCCCATAGACTCTATTTTATCCAAATCAAAATATTTAAAAATAATTTCCCTTTTCTCTATAATAATAAAACAGTAGCTTGTACTTGATCCCAACTAAGATATAATTAATCCTTATTGGAAGCAAAACCAGTCTATTGGGTCTATTTAATGTTTACATGATTTTCTAGTAGACTTATGGGCAGATTTACCAAAGGTCGAATTTGGAATGTATGTGAATTTTTTTTTTTTACTCTAATCAATTTGAATGTACTCACAATTCAACTGGGGGGTTATTTATGGAAAAATTTGATCGTCTAAAATTCGATCGAATGGGAACGCCCCGTAAAATTCGATTTGTATTCGATCTGAATACAAAAGAAATTTGAATAGAAAGTCAGGAAGGCAATTAGCATCTTCAAATGGGTCAACAGACCTTTGCCATTGACTTGTAAATAAATTAGGCAGGTTTTAGTTGGCGAATATTAGTACTGTTTCCACGGTCGAGGTGTAATAAATCTCACATTCAAATTGTGATTAAAATTAGAATGTGTGAATTTTGACACCAAAAAAATGTTGAATTCAAATTTACTATTCAACCCCTAATAAATCTGCCCCTTAAGGTATGTAGAGCCACAGTACAAAAAGATCCTTTATCTGGAAAACCCCAGGTCCCATACCTGTACCAAGAGAATTCACACACATATCGAATATGATAGTAAATAACCTAGGGAATGTAATTCACGTGGGCAGGTAATTCAATGAGCAACATCAGTTGCCAATTACGACAGCATGTTTTAGCTTCATACAAAAGGAACAGCTGCTACTTACCACGCACCAAATCTTCCATAATTTGAGATATCAATTGTATTACTGTGTTATTCCCAATTCGTGCCAAGGCCACTGCAGCTACTGAAAGTATAAAATCCCCAGCAAGGACCGCCTTAACAAAAAAAAACAAATAACACAATTTAATACAAACCCCTCTGGAGCAATTGTTTAGAGTTTATAGCAATGCAACCTAAATGGATTATAAAAAGGTTTATGTTAGAGTCCTGCGCAGGTACATTTTTTGGAACCCGTACCCGCAATCCAGACCCGCATTCTTACCCGCTACCCGACCAGCAAGTACCTTATCCGCACCCTGGACCCGCTGACCATCAAAAATTAGAAAGTGTCGTCATTGTAAACCGAAAGTGACATCATCGGAAGTTGACGTGATCAGAAAAAAGGAGTAAAAATCGCATATTGAGAAGTCCCGCGGCCCAACCCGCCACCCACAAACCCATCGACCCGCGTCTATACCCGCACCCGGAACTTCTACCCACAACCCGCAGGATACAGCAGGTTTTTTTGGGTAACCCACGGGTACCCGACCCGCTGCAGGACTCTAGTTTATGTCCTACAGTGTAGCTAGTGAGAAAATGGTGTGATTTTGCTCAGCAGATATGCACAGTGAGTGAGAAGTTGTTCAAGTTCAATAAGAGCCACAGTATTGGCAATGTGTTCTGCTTTTTATTTTTAATTAACAGTTAATATGTAGCTTAAATGTATATGTACATTGTAAAGGTTTTTTCTATTGATTTTTCCCGCGTCACATCAGTTTCATCCAGAGCCAAATAATCTTCCTGTACGTTTGAGAAACGTGTGGGAGGAATCCAGAGTTGTGATTTCTACATCCATTCATGTCTCCACTAGAATCAAATATCCTGAAAGACTGGATTAACCGATGTATCAAGGATAATACAAAATTGCCTCGGGCAAGTTTTTTGATGGGAATCGGCTAAATCATAACCAAATGTATTCCAAGATAAATGGAAAAGCCTGATATGGGTGTGGCCCCCATCAATGGGATGACACCACAATAAGCAACTGAACGAGCAATATCGCCCTCGTGTTCAGCCGCCACTTACTTTTCTTTCGCCCCAGATTTGATTGACAGTTTGCTTCCCTCTTCGAGAGTTGGCATCATCAATAACATCATCGTGGACTAAGCTAGCAGTGTGGATCATTTCTGAGATCTCAGCAATAGTGCGCTGAGAAGGGTGCACCTCCCTAGAGAGGAACAACAGAAATTTAGCAGCAGTCAGCTATGTCTAATGGTATATCTGTAACCTAGATATTGTCTGTATGTATCAATCTTCCATATTGACACTGTCAGGCAATCTGCGGTAGTGATGTGCGAGTCGCACCTGACCCTAACCTGCCCCCTCCCGAACCGCACTCAGCCCGGGCCCGCTGCTGCCCTCTTTTTATAGACCAGTGCCCGCCCCGCAGTGACGTCACAAAAGGGGCTGAGGCAGGCGGAAGTCTATAAATTCCGGTGCCGGCAGCACTAGGTCATGGGCGGGCGGGTTTCGAGTCGGCCCGCACATCACTAATCTGCAGGTTTCTAGGTACAACTCCTATCTTCCTCTGCCAGAAGCAACAACAGTTTATGAAATTATATATATTTGATAATTGCCCTGGATTTTACCCCACTGCAGTTAAGGGCTGGATAAAATTCAAGTCTGAAACAAACTGCGCCCTGTTTTGCCCATGTGCTATCCATATTGGAAAGTATTCTATAGGGTTTAGGTATGACAATCAAAATGCCCATCAGTAAACCTGTGTGTTTATTAGAGTATGTGTCTCTACTGACATCTGTAGAGTGATTTATCTAACTGGGACAGACTGAAGTAGTATAGTCATACTGTGCGCGTATATGTCCTAATAGAATCCAAACTTAACTAACTTTCCATGCAAAGTTGGATCTAAATAGATGTATTAAAGTAAAAACTGTACTGGATTAGATAGCTAAACCAGCATATTGCAGCTAGCTGATTTCGACCCCCGTGTGACCCTAGCCTAAAAGGGAACTTACCGGCAATTATTGTAATGACTATTGCACGCCCGAGCCATTAGCACAACAAGCATTGGTCTGAAAGCTTTCCCTTTTCCATCAAAATAATAATCGCACATTTCTTTCAGGTCCTTGGTTGTTATAAACAGCTCCTAGGATTACAAAATAAACAGAAATAAAAGCACAAATCGTTTAGAAGAACAAGTAACAAGCAGGCGAGGTTCAGCTCTGTCACCCTATTGACCTGTGCACTTCATCTGGCCTATGACACTTTGCCCAGGTCAATGCAATTGTTGGCAGATCATATTGCAAGGAATTGCTTCACCTTAAGAGTCGACATGATTTAAAATGCTTACGCCTGTGGGCACTGTCCTACACGTCAATGATTATGGAAACCCATGTTAATCCAGTATAAAACACGGATAAATACCAACAGACTGGTAGGAGAGTACTGGTCAAGATAAAAGGATTATTGAACAAGATGCCATGTTAATGTTTAGGCAAGTAGAATTCAGATGGAGACCCTGGGAAATGAATAAAACGACATACCTCTCTTTGTATTTCCATAATGAAAATACAATGGCCTTAAAAAAAAATAAAAAAATGTGCGCCTTTAACTGTGCATGCTGGACTTTGTGTAGCCCATCCCTGCTGCAGAAGCTTGCAAGCCAGATAAGATAAAACCAATATAAACTAAAAAAAGGGATGGGAATGGCTGATGCTGTAACCAGTAAGGGTATAATGGCAATTCTCCTGTCCATATTCAAGAGGACTTAAAGGGATTCTGTCATGATTTTTAGTTTTTACTTTTTATATTGCACGGTTTACACTGCAAATTTAACTTAAAGGTGGCCATAGACACACAGATCCGATCGTATGAATCGAGGATTCATACGATTTTCGGATCGTGTGTGGCGTGTCCCGACTTCTTTCGTCCGGCGGAGATTGGTCGTTTGGTCGATCGGTCAGGTTTGATTTTGACCCGACCGATCCCGCCGGAACCCAGGGCACATCGTAATCGGATCGTTCGGCCATGCGGCCGAACAATCAGATTACACCCGATATAGCCATGTTTGTTAATGGCATATCGGGGAAAGATCCGCTCGTTTGGCAATGTTGCCAAACGAGCAGATCTTTGCATCTATGGCCACCTTTACTCTACAATATAAACTTCATTCCTGCACAACCAGCAAGTGTATTTTTTTTAGTTGTAATACTGGTGTGTAGGTGCATCTCAGTTCATTTTGTCTGGTCATGTGATATCAGAAAGACTTAAGGATGGCAGGCTGAATGTGTCTCAGTGGGACCTGGATTTTACTAGTGAGTGCTGTTCTTAGATCTACCAGGCAGCTGTTATCTTGTGTTAGGGAGCTGCTATCTGGTTAACTTCCCATTGTTCTGTTATTAGGCTGCAGGATGGGGAAGGGGAGGGGGGGGGTGATATTCCAACTTGCAGTAAAGAGTGACTGAAGTTTATCAGAGCACAAGTCACATGACTGGGGGCAGCTGGGAAACTGACAATATGTCTAGCCCCATATCAGATTTCAAAATTAAATATAAAAAAATATTTTTGCACTTTTAAGAAACAGATTTCAGTGTGCAGAATTCTGCTGGAGCAGCACTTTTAACTGATGCGTTTTGGAAAAAAAAAATTTCCCATGACAGTATCCCTATAAGAACTATAGGGAGCACGTCACCTTCTTGATATCTTCATAGAAGTTCTTCAGGTCTCTGCTTCCAAGTGTAAACGGGTCTGTATATTTGGCCTCGCTGCTGGTCTTTCTGTAGCAGCACGCTCTGGGCGTTACGTGCAAAAGCCGGGACGGAGGCCTGTGGGAAAAACTGAAACTTAATGAAGGAAAATCATGAATGAACTTGAGGCAAAGGTGCTGCATTACTTGACTAAAAGGAGTCCTCAACAATTCCAGTTTGAACCTTTTTCAAAAGGCAAAGTCTGCTGCTGGACTCTTACATTATTGGGGGCTTATTCACACGTGGGACATCATAAAGGAGTGGGGCACAAAGGAGACATATAGGGGCAAATTCACTAAGATGCGAAGTTGCGCCAGTGCTCCGCAAATTCACTAAAATCCGAAGTTGCGCTCAGGGGTAGCGTAAGGTTGCGAAGTTGCGCTAGCGTTGATTCGCTATGTAAAGCAAAGTTACGATAGCGAAGGCTAATTTGCATACGGCGCAAAATTCAAATTTCAATGGAGGAATACGTATCTGCACTACAAATGCCTAGAAAACCTTCAAATCAGCAAATAAAAATTTTATTTTGCCCTACACATGTGCCCACTGTCTAGGTAAGTTGCCATGAGTCAGGAAATGTAGGGGGGAGGAAGGGGAGCCCCAAAAATTTTTTCGATCTCAGCTCTCAGCCATCATGTAGAAAACACGCCAGCGTTTTTTGGGACTTAGAAAAAAAATTGACTTTTTTTTAAACAATCCCTATCTACTCTATTGCGCTTCACCAGGTCTGAGGTGGCGAAGGAAGTCTAGCGTAAAAGGTAGCGTTCAGTACACTGCGCAAGTTAGTGAATTTGCGTAGTTACGTCGCTAGCGAAAATTCGCCTGGCGTAAGGGTGCGAAGTAACACTAGCGAAACTACGCCAGCGTTCGTTAGTGAATTTGTGCAGTAACGAAAATGACAAAAGCTAGCGAATTAACGCTAGCGTTCGGCGCTTCGTGAATTTGCCCCATAGTGTTTATGGCTGAACTCAGGGTGGGTCCATCTTACACTTACCTCCAAAGAAGGCTCCTCACATCTGTAAAGTGAGCCGAGGTAACCGGACATGGTGGTGCCTATGAAAAATAAATGTATAGAGGAATTTTACACAGCTATTGGGTATAAATGAAACCACCTCCATGCAGTTGGTGTGGCTTTACATCTTAGATTGGACATTTCCAAAGGGCAGGGCATGTGACATGCGAGTGTCCCTGGATCCAACTTTATATGACAACAGCTCCATCTGCACTTGCATTTTCCTTTAAAGGAACAGTTACCCCAAAAAATAAGTGTTTAAAATGAATAACAGTATAATGTAGTGTTGCCCTGCACTGGTAAAGGAGTGTTTGCTTCAGAAATACTACTATAGTTAACATATATAGATAACAGATAAGTACTACTATTGTTTATATAAACAAGCTGATGTGTAGCCATGGGGGCAGCCATTCAAGCACAGGATACACAGTAGATAACAGATAAGTACTACTATAGTTTATATAAACAAGCTGATGTGTAGCCATGGGGGCAGCCATTCAAGCACAGGATACACAGTAGATAACAGATAAGTACTACTATAGTTTACATAAACAAGCTGCTGTGTAGCCATGGGGGCAGCCATTCAAGCACAGGATACACAGTAGATAACAGATAAGTACTATAGTTTATATAAACAAGCTGCTGTGTAGCCATGGGGGCAGCCATTTAAGCACAGGGGACACAGTAGATCAGGGGTTACCAACCACCAGGCCACGGCCCACTACCAGGCTGTGGATATACTTGAGCTGGGCCGTCAAGCTGAGTCCGAATTTGAAGTGATGTGCATAGTTCATGTCCCCCCCCAGTCCTTGAAAAAAATGAGGGCTTTACACCGGTCCCTGGGGCAAAAAAGGTTGGGGACTGCTGCAATAGATAACAGAGAAGTTCTGAAGAATTATATTGTATACTAAATCTGTTATCTGCTGTGTATCCTCCCTCCTCAGGGAGCAGGAAGTGGAAGAGAAGGGAGGGATTATTAGGAGTTTTGCAGAAATATTCAGGCGCCCTCTTTCCCTGCCATTAACCCTCCTTGATTTGCATGGGAGTGCACCAGGTCTGGACTGAGAATCAAAATAGGTCCTGGCATATCAGCCCAAACTGCTCCCACCAGCCCACTAAATAGTGACTTTCTATGGGACCTTATAGCAGCCCCTCTGGCATTTGCCAGACCCACAGATTGCCAGTCGGGGCCTGGAGGGCACAGCTACACACTGGGTAACTAAGGCTCAGGAAGAAAGTGGAGAGGTGAAGTTCAGCTACTGCCTGTTTCTGTCTAACAGTGATCCCCAACCAGTGGATCATTATTAACACATTACTCTCCGACCCCCTTGGATGTTGTTCCCAGTGGCCTCAAAACAGCTGCTTATTTTTGTATTCCTGGCTTGGGGCAAGTTTTAATTGTATAAAAACGAATTATACTGTCAGAGCCTCCTATAGGCTGCGAGTCCACACAGGGGCTACCAGCAGCCAATCACAGCCCTTATTTGACACCTCCAAGGGCTTCTGCTCCCCAACTCTTTGTCCATGTGAACGTGCGGGTGTATAACCTTCAGGCCTGAGCTTGACTCCTGCAGCAGAGCTCGTGCCAGTCACACATGAGGCGGCACAGGAGTGAGTGCCAGTCCCCTGTTATACACTCGCCTATAGAGCGGCTGCCAGGAAGCAGCAAAACACCTGCCAACACTGTGACCTTCCCCCTCACCTTTCCGCAGCTTCCTCTTATCCGGGCGACTCTGGCGCAGTGTCCGACTTCCGTGCTGTGCAACTCCAGGGCCCAGGCCTGACTGACCCCCCGATGTGCTCTGCACAAGAACCTCCTGCCCCAAGTCTGAGCCATCACCTTCTCTCCGGCACCACAGTACCGGCTGTACAGCCCACGCCCTCTCACCCTGTGCAGCCGGAACCAGGAGTTGCAATTCCGGAACAGAACTGACGTCACGAGGAAAAGAGAACGAGACGCCATTTGTGATAAGGGCAGTGGTGTTTATAGAATGTTATTGAGCAATAAGTTCGTCAATCTTACAGTCTCTAGGTTCCTCTCAGGGCTGGCTAAATATACTTTTATAATAGGCTCTATGGCAGCATTTAGCCAATAAACAGGGCGAGCTCTGGGCATGGGGTGTCGTGTGTTGGTTAAGGTTTGGGCAAGTAAAGGTGGCCATACATGGAGAGATCCGCTCGTTTGGCGACATCTCCCTCCGATATGCCCACCTTGAGGTGGGTAATATCGGGCTGATCCGATCGTGACCCTAGGGCCCAACGATCGGATCCTAACGATGCCGAACGGGCGGTTGGATCGCGGGACCGCATCAACGAACAGATGCGGCCGCGATCCAACTGGATTTTTAGTCCCTTCCGATCGAGATCTGAAGGGATCCGTCGGGGGGCCCCCATACACGGCCAATATGCTGCCGACACGATCTGTCGGCAGCTTTTATCGGCCCATGTATGGCCACCTTAAGTCAACGTCAGCAAGAATTCACTGGCACACAGGTAATGCAAGCAGGTTATACCTTGCTAAGTGTTTATTGCAGCATGCAACGTTTCGGGGTTGCCCCCTTTATCAAGCATGGGGGTTTCGGGGTTGCCCCCTTTATCAAGCATGGGGGCATGCTTGATAAAGGGGGCAACCCGGAAACGTTGCATGCTGCAATAAACACTTAGCAAGGTATAACCTGCTTGCATTACCTGTGTGCCGGTGAATTCTTGCTGCCATTGGATCGTAAGGTTGCCGTTGCCTCATTTTGCTGTGCACCAGGGATCTCTATTGTTGGGAGGGCCAGGGTGTGCGAGTACTCACTGGATCGTTCCACCTTAAGTCAACTCCATGGCTAATACTTACCCTTCTAAAGCTGGCCACAGAGTCAGACGCAAAAATCTGATCGTAGGAATCATCGCATGATCGGACTTCCCCATCCCCCGACCTGCCACTAACCATTCAGATGAAATAAAGTAGTTGAACAGATCAGCCGATGTTCTGCCCCTGACAGCAATCGTACGAAAGTTATGTCCGACCAAAGCTAGTGACAGTCTCCCACTGAAAATCGTACGATCTGCAATTAGGGTTACCACCTGGCTGGTATTTTACAGGCCTGGCCAGTAAAAATGATGGTTGATCCCAATGTTATTAACATGGAAGGCAGATAAATATATAGGAAGGCCGGTATTTTTTTTTCAGAAAAGGTGGCAACCCTATCGGCAGTGCATGCAGAGATATTATTGGCAGCCGACAGAAATCTTTTAACCTGTCCGATCGACCAACCGACCGATCTCCGCCGGATGAAAAATGTCGGGTCTCTCCACACGGTCCGAAAATCGTACGAATCCTCGGTTTGTACGATCAGATCTTTGCGTCTATGGCCAGCTTAATGTGCACCCAATGTGGGTGTCAGGTGCTTAATCTGGATGACCTTCTCCTGGCCAACAGGTCCTGTATCCAATGTAAAAATGAACCAGCAGCACACCGATTTGAAGTGAAGCAAATTAATTCCTTGTTTATTTAGCCCATGTACATACAAGATGTACGTTTTGGACCCCTTTGCCCTTATCTTGGATGTACATGAGCTAAATAAACAAGGAATTCATTTGCTAAACTCCATGGCTAAATGGCGTGTGGGCAGCAGGAATAAGCAGCTTTCAGGCATAGCTCAGATCCTTTTCATTGGAAATGGCTGCCCCCATGGCTACACAGCATCTTGTTTATTTAAACCAGGGGTCCCCAACCTTTTTCACCCGTGAGCAACATTTAGATGTAAAAAGAGTTGGGGAGCAACACAAGCATGTGCCAAATAAGGGTTGTGATTAATTATTTGTAGCCCCTATGTGGACTGGCAGCCTACAGGAGCCTCTGTTTGGCAGTACACCTGGTTTTTATGCAACCAAAACTTGTCTCCAAGCCTGGAATTCAAAAATAAGCTCCTGCTTTGAGGCCACTGAGAGCAACATCCAAGAGGTCAGGGAGCAACATGTTGCTCATGAGCTACTGGTTGGGGATCACTGATATGAACTATAGTATAGCTGCTGAATTAAATACACCAGTTGTACCAGTGCAGCACAAAAGTACATTATATTTTCATTACTTTTAAAGAATTTCATTTTTTGGTGTTAATGTTGCTTTAATGTTTTCCCAAACCAGAGTGTGGGCTTTAGCGAGCCTGTACCACAAATAACTTTGCTATGATATACCAGCATAGTTATTATGAGTTATTATAGATAGCTATCATATATTTCTGCTAAATCTTTTATCAGCTGGGCTTACCAAGCACAATATTTTCACACGCTCACTTCCAGCCATGGCAAAGCTTTTAGAATACCAAACACATACCATGTAACATTTGTTTAGTATATACATTGGGAATGTCTAACTTGTAGTCCTCCAGGTGTTCTTGTACTCTATCCGTAGGATTTATTTGTAGGCGCACCCCACTGCCACTCAACACAGAGATCATGTAGCTTTGCTTCTTACTATTTGTAGCAATCAGGCAGAAATAAGTGTTATAGGCCCAAGTATTTTTACTGCATACTTTTTTTTTTTTTTCGTTTAATTCTTTTTTTTGATTTTAACCTACAAACCAGCTGATTGCTTTCAACAGGTTAATTGCAGGTTACAAAAGGTTTAAAACATTAGCACATTTCAGATAACAATATGAAGTCTGAATTCATATGAATTAAATACAAACTCAATAAAGTAACACATGATACCACGTAATTAAACAAAGCTCAATAATGAAAAAATATATATATATATATATATATATATATATATATAAAGAATCCGTGAAGAGCCGGCACAACTCGTAATTTGCTGTGTTATTTGCCTGGGTGCTATCAGCAAGAAATCTTCATGAATATCCAGAACCAAAGCGAGCACTCTCAGGTCTTATTAGTCCAATAAAAGTGTTTTTATTTAGCAAACAGAAGCTGACGTTTTGGCTAGCACTCTAGCCTTTCTCAAAGATATATATATATATATATATATATATATATATAAAAAACAACAATAAACAAAAAACTTAAAGATTACTATTCCAAGTTGCAATTGTCTCTACTCGACAACTAAATAGGGTAAACTACTGCTCCCCTGCGTTCCGTTTTTCTGCGTTCAGACGCAGGGGAGCGCAGGAATAGATGTATTATTTTTTCCAATGGGGCTGTACTCACACAGGCGCATGTAGGCGCCGAACGCAGGTTGAGACGCAACATGCTGCATTTTTCCTGCATTCGGCGCCTACATGTGCCTTGTGTGAGTACAGCCCCATTGGAAAAAATGTAATGCGTCTATTCCTGCGCTCCCCTGCGGCTGAACGCAGAAAAACGGAACGCAGGGGAGCGCAGGTAAAAACGTTCGTCTGTAAGAGCCCTAAGAGTAATATATAATCAATGTGAATGAGTTGGCTATTATGTTTGTATAGAAGAGGAGCATCTTTCAAAAGCCATACAGTTTAATATAAATTCCCTTTTATTTACCTCTATAATGCTCAGATATCTGGACCATATATTCAAGAAACGATTTGTCATTTTTTGGTTTCCCGTTCTACAACGTATTGCCTCTTGTAAACAAAGGTTGTTTAGGTAACTCAAAACTATTTCTAACGTAGGTGTGCTCTCCTTTATCCAATACAAAAATAACGACTTACGAGCTGCAGCCATTAGCAAAAGTGAAAGATATCCTGAGAAATGATAAAGTCTGAGGCTTTATTTTCCATTTGAATAGAGTCTCATACCTCTGTTATTTGGTCATATGGTGTCCAAAATCCTGAATCCTAAAGATCTGAGAGCCATGTTAACAATTTGATATGATTAGCTATTTTTTTCCTGCTGCACATGAAATATTACAAAAAATAATAAATATTCCCACATTTTATTCTTGTCTAAGTTCCCGTGAGTTTGGGTTGGGCTGGCCAGCTGGGGGATGGCAGAGCACATTCACAGGAAAGTCAGACATTCAATCTATGCCTCTTCTCCTATTGCAATATAGGAATATATATTATTTCCCTAACAATATCAGTCCAAATAGACCTCTCATATCTCTGCAATTCCTGATCAGTTTAGCTCCAGGAGGTGGCAGTGACGTCAAATAAATACTTGTACAGTTGTGTTCAGAGTAATAGCAGTGTGTTTAAAAAATGAATAAAGCTCAAAATCCTTATAATAGCTTTTATTTCTATACACTCAAATCCATTGGGAACACTGCACATTCTATTCCAAATCAAAACATGAAGAACAATGATTGCTATGATGGTACCAGGGACTGATTGGTCATAAAGAGCATTTGAAGAGGCAGTTCTGTTGGAAATCTGTAAAAAAAAATTCAGATTTCCCGTACCAGTCAGTTGAACTGAAGAAGCTGCTCGGATGAGGAGTGAAACATCTTCATTTATTACTCAGCAAGTTCAGCTGCTCTTGATTTACTTCTACTAGATATACCATAACCTGGATGAATGAAAACCTTCATAGGGAAACTGCAGGGACACTTTGTAGC
Source organism: Xenopus laevis (assembly GCF_017654675.1). NCBI lineage: Eukaryota > Metazoa > Chordata > Amphibia > Anura > Pipidae > Xenopus > Xenopus laevis. Next base: position 18,588,764 of record NC_054382.1, read on the forward strand.
CATTCCGCCACAACTTTCTCCAGGTGTTGAAACACATCCTCTTCCTTCTTTATTCTTGATAATGATTTTCTGACCTTGAATATTTTCCGTACTGACCTGTGGTAAGTAGAAGGAGATAACTATGCCAAGGGTTCCTAATATTAATGGCGAATCAGTGCGAAATTCGCGAAACGGTGAAAACCCATTGAAGTCATTGAGCGACAGTTTTTAAACGTGTGACTATTCGGTCCAAATGCATTAAAGTCAATAGGAGTCCAAATAATTTTGACGCGCCACAATTTCTTTAAAGTGGCGGATTTTTCGGCGGCAAATTGTCGCCCCAGGTTCGAAAATTAATTGGCTTGCGGCAAAAAGTGGAAATTCTCTGCAAATTCGTATCTGCCAAATTTATTCGCCCATCACTAGTTCTTAATCTAAAGGTAAGGGCCCAAAATGGGTCAAGATAAGCCAATAGTTACAATTAGGGACGGGCGAATTTTACCTGTTTCGCTTCACCAAAAATTTGCTGCCGGCGGAATGTCGCCGACGACCATTAAAGTCTATGGGCGTCAAAAAAATTTTGTCGCGCGTCTTTTTATTTTGACAAACAAAGCCATTCAAGTCTATGGGCGTCATTTTTTGGGCGAAACAAGGCGAAAAAATTCGCCCATCCCTAGTTACAATTTACAGAATAATATATATTTAGGCAGCAGTGTTTACTGTAAAAAGCTGATACATCTTTATCAAAATCTTGTACCCCAAAGCTGATTCCATACTTGACATAAATCCCATTATAAAATGAAGAAACATGGATAAAGTTTAATGGTTTCTCTTTTTACAGGCAATGATCTAACTGTGGGAGTGGGGACGTACTTACCAAACAGCACGATATAATACACAAAAATGGTAAATATTCCGTTCTGAATCTTATCATGCAACAATAATAATAGTAAAACTATAGATAGTGTTGATTTAATATGACCATTTTCAGAAGACTGAGTCCCAATGTAAGTTCTTCAAATTCAATGAAATGAGAAAAGATGCAAAAAGGAAAGCTACAACCCTAGTTTGTGATATTCAACTTAACAGTGTGTATCAGTATCAGGGTTTGTATCTAGTATCTTGAAATGCAAAAATGCTACAATTTAGTGGGTACTAAAGTTTTTTTGTGCATGGCCTCAGAAGCTCTAGGTTGGAGGCTCTCTCTTCTTCTGCAGTGCTTTCATCAGATCAGACATAAAATCTGGTTGACCACCTGCCCCTCCATGTGCATTTGTTCCTGGCATAGGTCCCACAATGCTTTGTCTTTTGGGAGGCTTAGGAGGATGTTTTTTCACAGGCAATGGTGGAACATTGGCTGCAGGTGCTGGTGGTGGAGGAGGAGGTGGTGGAGCTGGTGCATTAGACATTTGTAACTGAGTAACTGGAGGGGGTGGAGGATTTTCAGCATTGCTCATAAAGCTTGGAGGAGATGGTGGTAAGAAATCAGGTGGAGCATCAAAAAAGTCAGGTGGGGGTGGTGGCAAAAAATCATCAGCAGGTTGAAGTGGTTCTGGTGGTGGAAACTGTGGTGGTCCTGACATGATATCAGTATTTATTGCCTTTGGTTTAGGTGGAAAAGCTGGATGATCTGTCACACGGCTAATGGATGATGCCCTTCTAGGTGTAGGGGGTGGCCGCTTGGTCACTGTGGGTGTTGCACTTTTTGTTTCAGGCTTGTTAACCTCACTTGACTTTTTTTCCTGCTGAAAGATAAAACAAATCAATGTTATCATTTCATAACATTCTTCAATCTGTCCGTCAAGACAAATACAAAGGGACAAATAATTGAGAACATTCTGAAATGTTTCTGAACTTGATAAAACCAAATACTGTTTTCCAACTGGTTAGAGTTATGATGGAAATATAATGGATATAAAAGGGAATATCCATATTAATTCTTAAAGGGGTGGTTCGCCTTTAAATTAAGTTTTAGTATGTTATAGAATGGCCAATTCTAAGCAACGTTTCAATTAGTCTTCATTATTTATTTATTTTTATTGTTTTTTAATTATTTGCCTTTTTCTTCTGACTCTTTCCAGCTTTCAAATGGGGGTCACTGGGAAATCGTGTAACTTTTTGTCCCAAAACAAGGAAGTAAAATTTTTTTCCCCTTCCCACCCCTAATTTGCATATGCAAATGAGGGTTCGGATTTAGTTCGGTATTCGGCTGAATCTTTCACAAAGGATTCGGGGGTTTCCGCCGAATCCAATATATTGGATTCGGTGCATCCCTAATTCTAGTACCATAGCATGGTTGCTAGGGTAATTTGGACGCTAGCAACGAGACTGCTGAAACTGCAAACTGGAGAGCTGCTGAATAAAAAGGCAAATAACTCAAAAACCACAAATAATAACACATGAAAATCAATTGCAAATTGTCTCAGAATATCCCTCTCTACATCATACTAAAAGTTAATTTAAAGGTGAACAATCCCCTTTCAGTTTCAGTGCAGCACTGAGAGTACACTGATTGATTAGCTTTTCATTTCCCAAAATTGAATATTTTGCATTTTTGGATAAGCCATCTTTCCACTGATTTTGGCCTAATCATCCAAGCAGATTAGCTCCAGGCTGTTCAGGTTAGTCGGATGACCCACGTGAACCTCAATTTATAAATAGTGCTACGACTGGATGAAAATCCAGGTCTGGACCGGGACACTGCAGGAGAATAACATAGCAGCCTGATTCTCCAACTGCCATACTTCTCTTTATGTATAGGTCAACCGTATCACTAGCCCAGGTCTGAGTGAGACAAATAAAACCGGAACTCAAAAAGCATTTCTGTACGTAGCCAGAGAGTATGATATACAGAATGAATGGTACAGGTATTGGATCCGTTATCCGGAAACCCGTTATCCAGAAAATTCCGGATTATGCAAAGGCCATCTCCCATAGACTCCATTTTATCAAAATAGTCCACATTTTTAAAAATGATTTCCTTTTTCTCTGTAATAATAAAACAGTAGCTTGTACTTGATCCCAACTAAAATATAATTAATCCTTATTGGAAGCAAAGCCAGCCTATTGGGTTTATTTAATATTTACATGATTTCCTATTAGTCTTAAACTATGAAGATACAAATTACAGAAAATCCGTTATCCAGAAAGCCCCGAGCATTCTGTATAACATGTCCCATACCTGTGCAAAATTTGGGGAAATAGGTCAGGAGAAAGTATTAAACATAATTTAAATATTCCGTTACAGAATTGAAAAGTTCTTTACAACAGGCCCATCTGTAGCATGCTAATATCTTCTTTAAAGGGCACCTACCATGCAAAAATTGGTTCCCTCACTGTAGGTATGGACTGATACAGCTATAGTTGGGGGAAACTATAGTTAAAAACAAAAAAAAACTTGTAAGTTATGCCATATGCAACGGAAGGGAGGGGCACGGGAAGTGTACCAACTTGCTCTTTATGTGCATGTGTGTGATGTAGATCTGGGGACATGTTGACCAATACTTATACTATTGTTTCCCCCAACTAGAGTGCAGTGCGGCTCAAAAATGCTCCAGAACTATACGTAGAGCTGGTAAATACTTACAACAAAAAGTAAAACTAATAAAGTATTACAATATGGTTAAATAAGTGATATTTAAGCAAACAGCAACATTTAGTATTAAAGGAGAAGGAAAGCTCTTTTAACTTGAGGGTGCCAAAAGTTAGGCACCTCCAAGTGATTGCATGTATTTATTATCTGAACCCTGGGTCATTGTAGTTTTCTCCTGATAGGACCACCGGCCCAGGATTCTTCCAGCGAGCACCACTGAGCGATTTTCTACTGGATTCTTCTTTTTCTTGCGGCTGCGCATGAACTTTAACAAAAAAGTCAACTATTGCGCTCTACTGCGCATGCGTCTGCCCCGGGAAATTTGAAGAAAGAAGAAGTTGGAAGACGATTGCTCTGTGGTGCAGAAGAATCCAGGGCTGGTGCAGTTTTCTGCTGATAGGAGCACTGGCTCGGGGTTTCAGGTAAGTAAATACAATCTCTTGGGGGTGCCTAACATTTGGCACCCCCAAGTATAAAGCCCTATCCTTCTCCTTTAAATAAAAAAGTTGCATTAAAGGAGAAGGAAAGTCATCCTGCACTTGGGGGTGCCAAATTTTAAGGATCCCCAAGTGATTATATTTACTTAACTGAAACTCCGGGCTGGTGCTCCTATCAGCAGAAAACTGCGATCCTCTTCCGTCTTCCGCTTTCTTCGCGCAGCTGCGCATGCACAAAGTCGGCAATTTTGTTTAACTGCGCATGCGTTAGCCCCGGGAAATTTGAAGCAAGAAGAAAATGCGATTTGTCGTCAGACGACAAATCTCTCCCGAATCTTCTAAAGGGAACATTGCACCAAAGAACTGCAAGGACTCCCCGTGGATCTGTGGCAAATTTAAAGAGATCCTGTCATCGGAAAACATGTTTTTTTCAAAACACATCAGTTAATAGTGCTACTCCAGCAGAATTCTGCACTGAAATCCATTTCTCAAAAGAGCAAATATATTTTTTTATATTCAATTATGAAATCTGACATGGGGCTAGACATTTTGTCAATCTCCCAGCTGCCCCTGGTCATGTGACTTGTGCCAGCACTTTAGGAGAGAAATGCTTTCTGGCAGGCTGCTGTTTTTCCTTCTCAATGTAACTGAATGTGTCTTAGTGGGAGATGGGTTTTTACTATTGAGTGCTGTTCTTAGAACTACCAGGCAGCTGTTATCTTGTGTTAGGGAGCTGCTATCTGGTTACCTTCCCATTGTTCTTTTGTTTGGCTGCTGGGGGGGAAAAGGGAGGGGGTGATATCACTCCAACTTGCAGTAAAGAGTGATTGAATTTTATCAGAGCACAAGTCACATGACTTGGGGCAGCTGGGAAATTGACAATATGTCTAGCCCCATGTCAGATTTCAAAATTGAATATAAAAAAATCTGTTTGCTCTTTTGAGAAATGGATTTCAGTGCAGAATTCTGCTAGAGCAGCACTATTAACTGATTCATTTTGAAAAAATTTTTTTTTCCCATGACAGTATCCCTTTAACATTAACAAAAGGCATTTTCCCCTTTCTGTCAGGAGTGGTATCTTTGAGAAATACTTTTGCTTACATTTTAAGACTTTCTGGACTTTTTTAACCTTCAACTCAGCTGAAAACAACAGCTCTAAGGTCTACAGCTCACACACAACATTTTGACAACACAGATTCATCAGCTCACAGACTCACGTTTCTCATATATTTTACATGCCGCTGCTTATATGGTCAAACTCTCTTCAATAGATTAAAGGTACCGCAGCCTATTAAATGTTTTTAAAAGCTTTTATTTTTCTTTCATATGGCATGATGGCCAAACCTGCAACATTTCAGATATAGTCCAGTTTAGCAAGCATAAAGCATAAAAAAAGACTTTCTCTATTCATATAGTTGCAAGTATTCAAGTTTGAGCCCCCTAGAGCACCTGTACCCATGGTCAATAACCCATTTAATCTAAATGAAAGAAACATGCTACAGTAAAAAATGCAAAAAAAATAAAATACCTTATTGGCCTCCCCGTGCTTCCAGGCATCAGAAAAGCTGGAACTGATGGTGGTTACGTTCTGGCAGATCTGACCATTACCTTGGCTAGAACCTGATAAAAGAAAAGCAGAGACATTTATGATTAGTGATGGGTGAATAAATTCGGCAGGTGCAAATTCGTGGCAAATTTCAATATTTCGCAGCCAGCGAATAAATCTTTTTTTCGCTGGTGTCCGAAAATTTTGGATGTGCGTTGGAAAAGTCGTTCACGTCAAAACCGTTGCGCGTCAACACTATTTGGATGCCCATTGGCTTTAACATGGGCGTCAATTTTCGAGTTTTGCAAATCTTTCTGTTGAAGCGAAACGGGAGAAATTCGCCCATCACTGTTTATGATATCGCTTCTCCCACATATATACTGTATATACATAACACAGCTAACCCTTGTTTAATGGCTAACCTTATCCAGTTGTATACTGCCATAGCCAAACTGAACCCAAACTGAAACAAAAAATGTGTTGTGTTAAAAATGACCCGCTTGGCACAGACGAAAATAGATGTGAAAAACCAGTGTCATATATTTAATATTTATTGGTCCAGTAACTGTAACTTGTTAAGCAGCTTTGCGTGTAGAACTTGTTTTATATCTGGAGTCTGTGTTTCTGTCTGGCACAGGTGCACAATTTGCTGCGGGGCTAGTAACCCATAGCAACCAATAGTCTTCTGTGATTCAAACAAGTGACTAGTTATACGGATGTGTAGAACCCTACCAAACAGATAATTAGCTTCAGGGGCAAACTAGAATGTTACAGAACAAAATAAAATCATTATCACATTTATAAAACACCAATGTATTCAGCAATACTGTACAATAGATTAGTGTCTATTGAGCCTACAGATGGCATACACTGGCATACATATACTAAAATGGATATGCTGTGGGGCCCCTTTAACAGAGCCGGGCCAACCCGGCCAGGCGCCCTAGGCAACCTGGCCGGCCACGGCGCCGGCTTAGTGTGGGATCAATCGCACATGCGCGAATCTATGGGCCAGCGCGCATGCGCGATCTACGCGCATGCGCGCCAACCGCATTTGAACAGAAATTAACAGCGGCAGCCAGGGAGACACAGGACCGGACAAGGGGTAGGCGACAGAGCAGGTTGGTGCCTTGCGCCCCCTCAGCTTTTACTATTTTGGATTTGGCCGAACCCCCGAATCGTTCGCGAAAGTTCGGTAAAACATTTTTTACTTCTTTGTTTTGTGACAAAAAGTCACGTGATTTCCCTCCCCGCTCATAATTTTTTTAGTTGCAATATTGGTGTGTAGGCAGCCATCTCAAGTAATTTTGCCTGATCATGTGCTTTCAGAAAGAGCCATTGCTGCACTTTGGAACTGCTTTCTGGCAGGCTGTTGTTTCTCCAACTCAATGTAACTGAAGGAGTCGCAGTGGGGGGGGATATCATGTCTGACGTTTAGCATTATTTACTTAACATATTACATCTGCTGAGTGTGCACTGTATTGTCCTGTCCCTACACTATGCTGTCCTGTCTTGCAGGAGTTGCATATTTTTGCACTTGCACTTTTTGTCTGTTGTCCGGTACATCTATGTTGTGTGTAGCACCATGGTCCTAGAGGAACGTACAAACATATATGGATGAAGTGACAATAAACTCACTCTTGACACTCCAACTTGCAGTACAGCAGTAAAGAGTGACTGAAGTTTATCAGAGCACAAGTCACATGACTGGTGCACCTGGGAAACTGACAATATGTCTAGCCCCGTGTCAGATTTCAAAATTAAATATTAAAAAAAAATCTGTTTGCTCTTTTGAAAAACAGATTTCAGTGCAGAATTCTGCCAGCACTATTAACTGATGCATGTTGAAAAAAATATGTTTTCCCATGACAGTATCCCTTTGTGTCTTCTTCTGGCGATTCGGCAATTTCCGTCAATTTCGGCGCATGTGCAGTTGTCGCAAACCACGAAATTGCTACAACTGCGCATGTGCCGCCGCACCAGTCTCATTCTTAGATTACCGAAGACCCGGAAGATGGTTGTTTTCTCTGGAAATATAAGTTCCTTGTGAGGGGACATGATTACTCTTTATAAGTACATTATAGACAGGTAGTGGCCACCCCTGAAGACACATTGTGGACGTCTAATTAATTTATCTCATCGACAGTGTAATTGGATTCACATAAACCCTAAATGCAAATAGTGCCAATTTCAGCATGACTTGTCTGATTAATATTAATGAATTCACAACAACCCATGTTACTACAGGACCAGTGACCTGTAAATACTTCAATCACTTTACCTGCTGCTGTTGAAACTGAGGAACTGCCGAGAGTTGACCAATGGGACGCCAGCCCTCCTCTCTGTACTGCGGTTTTGTAGTTGTCGTACAGAATCTTCCCATACTGAAAGGAAAGATACACGTCAGTGGTTACATTTAATTAGGGTTGCACCAAATCCACTATTTTGGATTTGGCCGAACCCCGGAATCCTTTGTGAAATATTCGGCCGAATACCGAACTGAATCTGAATCCTAATTTGCATATGCAAATTAGGGATGGGAAGGGGAAAACATTTTTAATTCCTTGTTTTGTGACAAAAAGTCACGTGATTTCGCTCCTTGCCCCCAATTTGCACATGCAAATTAGGATTCGGATTCGGTTCGGCCAGGCAGAGATTCGGCTGAATCTGAATCCTGCTGAAAAAGGCCGAATCCCGAACCGAATCCTGGATTCGGTGCATCCCTACATTTAATAGAAGCAACATAGAAAAAGAATCATTTTGTTTTGATTATGTTAGTTTTGATTATGTTATGGCATGATAATAGTAATATAATACCCATGAGTGTTGGAGTAAGACGAAAAAAACAGCATTAGTGCAGTACTAGTGCTTTCTCTGGTTCCTTGCAGTGCAGTGAATACAGCCTCAATGTGCCATCAATACGGGCATTCTCTTGTGGTGGAACACAAAAAATGCCAGCATAGAGAAACGCATGACAAAATTCTCATATTTAAAGATGAATTCAACCCCCCCAACTATTAAAATACCCTCCATAGTACCCCCTCCCTGTTAACACCTGTAAATGCCCCTAAGCCTGTAATTGCTCCATGTTGCAGAGTCAGATCAGCGGAGCTCACGGGCGGCATCTTCCGGCTCTTCTGTAATTTTCATCACTTTTAGCGCATGCGCAGTTATCATCATCATCATTTATTTATATAGCGCTGTCAGATACGCAGTGCAGTTATCATGAAGCGGAAAACTGCTCCAACTGTGCCGATATGGAGCTTACTTACTGACGATTACGGAAGCCCTGAAGATGGCGCACGTGAGCTGACTCTGCAACGAGGGGTAATTACAGGCTTAGAGTCATTTACAGGTGTTAAAACCTGTGCGGGAGGAGAAGGGAGGGGGGACTATGGAGGGTAGGCCGTAGGGGTTTTTATTAGATGGGGGGGTTGAATTTCCCTTTAAGAGTTCCTGTATTGATGGCAGGCCAGGATGCAAAGAGCCAAAAAAAATCCAGACACAGGTCTGCGAGAAAGAGTCAAAGGTGGCAAAAAAGCCCTTCCTGGTAACAAAGAGCAATTGTGCTCTCTGCACTTGCGATATGAACCCCCTGGACCCAAAAATGTGAGTGCTGTGGGGGGCAGGCATCAGACCAAAAGCTGCCTTGGTCGGCAATATGCCCAGGATGGGCCCCTGCTATGCGTCCAGCCCTGCTATCAGCACCTTTAACAGAAGAGTACAAGGCTCTGCATACCCCCCCCAAATACAGTGGTGTAGCATTCAGTAGTCCTGTAATCATGAGGTTAGATAGGGGGGCAGTAGTGGCGGATTAACGAGATGAGGTCCGTAGACTACTATTTCCACAGGCCCCCCTTCTAGGCTACTGCAACTCCCAAAAGTTTAGATATATCAAACAATTAATCAGGGTCACTGGTGCACCTGGAGACACAAGGGGCCCATGATCTGGCTTTTTACAATTATTAATTGCATTTTCATTTGTATTTATTTTTATCTGTGCCGCTGGTTCTGGGTCTGGTTGGGACGGGTCAGTACCTGCTGGGAGAAGATTAGGCAGCCAGGCAAGGCACGTTCACCTGAGCTCTCTAAAACTTATCGGGTTAGGCGTCTTGCCTTGTCTGCCTGTCTAATCTTCTCCCAGCAGGTACTGACTGTGCATCAGTCCCAACCGGACCCAGAACCAGCAGCACAGATAAAAATAATAATTGCTAAAAGCTAGCTAGGCCCCTAATCACTCTGGGGGTTCCCTATTCATTAATCTGCCCCTGGGGGAGAGGCACATAGTTAGGGGTGCTCCTGTCATAAGGCAAATTGAGAAACTTCCCTGCACCCGCAGGTTACCAGGGGCAGCAAAAAGCTGGAAGGATTTACAAATTGAATTGAATAAAATGTTCTCTTTTGTCTAGGGTCACTAAACAGCATTTAAAGTACATTTTGTTTTTGAGACACCCTTTACCGAGATATTTTGGTACATTGGTTTATTGCCACATCAGTCTCACCTGCCTTGTAGCAGGGATAATTTTACAGCTCAGCGTAATAGGCTAAAAACACACGGGGCTTATTCTCAGCCTAAGAAGAAATGCAAGAAGAGAATCAGCCAATAGGCTGGCACAGCCTCTCTCCTTTCCTGTACCCAGAACCACTGCACTGGTCCAGATACTGGTATTTCAGTCCCAACGTGGCATTATCCCTATAGTGTTTTAGTGTTTGGAGTCGAGGATACACTTATAGAATATATTTACCTTGGCTATTCTAATACCTGTAACCCACTGATGCAGAAGCCAGGGATCCTCGCAGCACAAATATTTAATATACTGTGACTCCTTCTGTATTTGTGGATGCTGTAAAAAAAAACATCAAGTAAAGAATGTTAAATGTTAGAATTATTTGTACTTGTCAGAAGGACAAACTGCTCAGGAACAAAATATATAATTTGCTGCATATGTACATCTTACTTACATATTTAGTCGGAAATTAAAAAAAATGCGTCTATGTCTTTTCTTTACACTATTAGATAATTATACAGTATTAAATGTGAAATATACACAAGACACAGGTATGGGAGCCATTATTCAGAAATCCGTTATCCAGAAAGCATCGAATTAGGTGATGGCCGTCTCCCATAGACTCCATCTTAACAAAATAATTTAATAATTTTATTTTTCTCTGTAATAATAAAACAGTACCTAAAACTTAACCTCAGCTAATATATCATTAATCCTTACTGAAGGCAAAACAATCCTGTTTAATGATTAAATGTTTTTTTAGCAGACTTAAAGCATGGGGATCCAAATTATGTAAAGACCCCTTTACGGAAAAACCCAGATTCCGAGCATTCTGGATAATAGGCCCCATACCTGTATATGTATTTAGTACTGGAGTACCCCATGGGCCCAGGTACATTTAGTAGCATACAGGCCTAGGATGCAAAAATTCTGAACAGGATGTTTTAATTAGTATTGCTACCCAGTGGGTCCATTTATTATAAGATTATCGTATGCCCCCAGATTCACAAGAAAGAATTCGATTAGAGGGTCTGTATTGTTCTGATTAACACATCTGACTTCTGCTGCATCGTGGGAACCATAGAAAAGAAAGGGAAAAACAAATACTGCTTTCAGTGGCAACATATAACTTTTTAAACCCTTCACAATTTTACTTTTACTGTACAATTTAATGTATATTTGAATGTTTCTTATTATGACATTTTCTTTCCCTTCATTTTGGGTTGAGAGCCACTGTAAGATTACCGCAATATTTAACAAACAGGCCGAGTAAAGTCCCAGGCCACTTAACTGTAGTTAGAGGAGGGAGTAAGACTTGAGTAAGACAGGTGTGGTTTCTAAAAAGATGGCATAGCCTTTTTTTTTTTGCAGTGCTATTTCCATTCACATTCACCTTCTAACCCGTTCACAGATTTAATTTCCAATTCACAATATTATGGCATAGGAACATTAAATTGTAAACTCTGCTGGGGCAGGGGCCAATGTGAGTAATGTATAATTTAGAGATGCACCAAATCCACTATTTTGGATTTGGCCAAACCCCCCAATCCCTGTGCGAAAAAATTCAGCCAAATAACGAACCGAATCCTAATTTGCATATGCAAATGAGTGTTGGGAAGGGGGGAAAATGTATTCCTTGTTTTTGACAAAAAGACACAAAACTTCCCTCTCCACCCCTAATTTGCATATGCAAATTATGATTCAGATTCGGCTCGGCTAGGCAGAAGGATTCAGCTTAATCCAAATCCTGAAATCCAAAATCCGAATCCACTATTTGGGATTTAGCCGAATCCCCGAATCCTTGGTGAAAGATTCAGCCGAATACCGAACCAAATCCTAATTTGCATATGCAAATTAGGGGCGTGAAAGGAAAAAGTGGAAAAAATTCTTCTTTTGTGATGAAAAGTCATGTGATTTCCCTACCCGCCCCTATTTTACATATGCAAATTAGGATTTGGAAGGCAGAATACTGGCCAAATCCCGAACCAAATCCTGGATACGGTGCATCCCTACTAATATGATTGTACCAAAAAACTGAGCCATGGATGAATTCCTCTCTATTCCTATTACAGAATCACTGCCTTATTTTCACCAGAAGATGGCGCACACTGCCACTTGCTTGCACAGAAATATTTTATGAGAATATTTTATGGCAGAATGTAAAAAGCACTGTCAGAGTAAAATGTCAACAAGCCAGCGACAGCTCAAAGACCTTCCCATTGTCGATAACATACAAGTGAACGATCCAACCGGAACCACACTTTAAGCATTATAAAGTTAAAGGGGAACTCCACAAAAACATAACTTAAGCTTTTTGAAAAGTAAACATAATTTCAAGCAACTTTGCAATATACATCATTTAAGAAATATGCAGACTTTTCATGATTTTTAATGGTTTCTGACAGTTCCCTAAGCCTAGCCCCCTGCTCTCCTGCTGATCTGTCTGACTACTTTGCTGAACTGTCTGACTACTGTTACTTTGTATCAACAGCCATCTGTCCTCAGCCTGCATCCTCCAAACCCCACAATTCCCTGCACACGTGATTTTTTTTTTTTAAATTCTTTATTTAGTATGTTATGAACCTGGAGGGGGTACAGTATATAAAATGCCATATTTTATATACTGAACTTACTGCACCACCATATTTGAAAGTGTCTGTGACACTCACATGCTCAGTGGGCTCTGAGCAGCTGTTGAGAAGCTAAGCTTAGGGCTCGTCACAAATGATCAAGCAGAAAATGCGGTTGTCCTGTAGTATAAGCTGATGCTACAGGGCTGATTATTAAATTCTGATGCTAATTGCTAATTGTCTTATTGAGCTAAGCTTAGAGTTCTAACCTCATCTCTTTTTTTTTATTAACCAGCCAATCACAAATTGTATGTAATTGTAGTAATGTCTGTATTAATTACTAATCAGCCTTATATTGTGACATTTCTATTCTATGTGTACTGTACAGTATATCGTGAGTGGGACCCTAAGCTCAGTAAGTGACAGCAGCAAAGAGCATGTGCAGTGAATCAGCAGAAAAGAAGATGGAGAGCTACTGGGGCATCTTTGGAGACACAGATCTTTACTGATAAAGGGCTGTAGTTGCCTTGGACTGGTGCAGAAGCCAAACACATAATGTCCAACATTTCTAGCCTAATTCTTTAAATCTCTACTTTAAAGACAGCCTGGGTAAATAAAACGAAGATTTAACCCTTCAAGTATGGTGGGAAGGTCACCTTCTGTTCTGCATCAATGACATGTATGCCATTTCCAGTAGCAGCAGGGCAATTAACCAGAGTAATAGTCAATGCTACTTGCAGAATAATCTTGAAAGAAGCAACATTAGTTTCTAGTGCTTTGAATGCTTGTTGTCATCTGCTTAAAGGAAAACTATACCCCCAAAATGAACACTTAAGCAACAGATAGTTCATATCATATTAAGTGACATATTAAAGAATCTTACCAAACTGGAATATATATTTAAGTAAATATTGCCCTTTTACATCTCTTGCCTTGAGCCACCATTTCGTGATGGTCTCTGTGCTGTCTCAGAGATCACCTGACCAGAAATACTTCAACTCTAACTGTAACAGGAAGAAGTGTGGAAGCAAAAGACACAACTCTGTCTGTTAATTGGCTCATGTGACCTAACATGTAGGGTTTGTTGGTATGTTTGTGAGTACAGTGAATCCTACGATCTCAAGGGGCGGCCCTTATTTTTTAAAATGGCAATTTTCTATTTATGATTACCCAATGGCACATACTACTAGAAAAGTATATTATTATGAAAATGGTTTATTTACATGAAGCAGGGTTTTACACATGAGCTGTTTTATGCAATATCTTTTTATAGAGACCTACATTGTTTGGGGGGTATAGTTTTCCTTTAAATAATCTCTGAGTTTTTTATTCATAGCTGCAACAGTGGGACAGTTATATAAATCAACAGCAAAGCAATCAGCAGGCAATTTCATTCCCAGTTAATTATCACTCATTTCAAGCCCATGAGATGATTAATCCACTCTCTAAGCAAAGTCAAGTTTAGTAATGTCTATTAGAAATAAAAATATTATTATTATTATAATTGCTATTAACAGTTTCATGGCTATGTCATAAACTTCTTAGCACTTACATACCTTCAGGACAAAGCAGTGATCAGTGGGGGCTTTATATTTCATCTTGTACTGCGTGCCATAATAAACATTCACATTATCGAACTGCACGAAGCATGCCAGGTCACGGGATGTCTGAAACGCAAACACAGACATGTCAGAGAAGAACAGACTTTCATTAGTCTATTTCTGTGTATTACAATTTGCAGAAACCAAAGACGACCAAACTTTGTATAACACAGATATTCTATGGGGGAAATTTACTAAAGGGCAAGTGACTAAAGCTGGCGAAAATTCGGAACTTCGCCGATTTACTAAGGGGCGCTGGCGTAACTTCGCTAGTGAGGGAGATAGACTCAGTCTAGAGGTACTTCGCACCCTAACGCCAGGAGAATTTGCACTCTGGCGAACGAACGTAAATATGATAATTCACTAAGATTGAGATTTGACTGAACGTTACCTCTTGCGCCAGACTTGCCTTTGCCAGCTCAGACCAGGCGAAGTGCAATAGATTAGATAGGACTTAGTCCAAAAAATAGTTGAAACCCTGGCGTCTTTTACCTTTAACAGGGTGATAGGCTGCAAAAGATCGTAATTTTTTTTGGGGTACCCACCTTCCCCCCTACATTTCCTAACATATGGCACCTAAACTATACACTGGGCTCATGTGTAGGGCAATATAACAACTCTATTTTATTTTATTAAGGGTTTCTGGGCTTGTGTAATGTAATGTATTTGCTGCAACATATACGTCCGTATGCAAATTAGCCAACGCTAGCGCAGCTTTGCTTGCCGCAGTAACGCTAGCGCAACTTTGCAAGTGTTCGGTGCCCTGGATGCAACTTCAGATTTTCATGAATTCACGTTGTCCTGGCGAAGTGTTGCGATGTCATCGAAGCCGTCGCAATTTCGAAAATAAGTAAATTTGCCCCTATATGTCTAACAGAATGCGGACACCACTTGTGATGATTGAAATTGGCTAAGTAAGCAACAACCAGCTTTACTGACACAGGTGTCACTATATGATACTATGACATTATTCAAAATTCTATATTTTATAATTTGTGGCAACAATTTAGGGGAGTCTCTTTCCTGTTTCACCATGAATTTAATGAGGTCCATACAGAATGGGTTTGCTGAGATGGAAGGGAAAGACCCTGACTGGTCTGCACCTGTGGGATGAAATAGACCACTGATGTGTGCCATGCATGATCCCCAAAATCAATGGCTAATCTCTCATGTATGAATGGAAGCAAACTCTACCAACAATGTTCCAGCATCTAATGGAAACCTTCCCAAAACACAACCAAACACCTGTGGGATAAAATAGATATGTACCATTCCTGATCCCCAACATCAGTACCCAATATCTTTTTTATCCTTCCTAAAAAAGTAAAGGGTAATTTTAGCAGCAAATGAGAGGACCGACTTTATATCACTTCACTTGGTTTTGGAATGAGATGTTGGACAGGTGAGATGTATGTACAGTAACACAGGTTTACATTTTATGTAGGGGGCATTTATGTGGGTGTTAAAAGTATTCACCAGCTTGGAAGTTTTCACGTTTTATTGTCATATAATTTGTTTTCGACTCTGACAAAGTAAAAGCAGTGAAAGAGCAAACAAAGTGCAAAGTGATTTCAATGCATTGTCATGAAAAAACACAAAATAAATGATTGCA
The DNA here is from genome assembly GCF_017654675.1 of Xenopus laevis. Lineage (NCBI taxonomy): Eukaryota > Metazoa > Chordata > Amphibia > Anura > Pipidae > Xenopus > Xenopus laevis. Next base: position 18,604,609 of record NC_054382.1, read on the forward strand.
TCAGAATTCCTAAAACCTAAACAATCACTGGTGCAGCCAATTCTTTTTCAAAGTCACACAATTAGTTAAATGTAGTTATGGGGAAAGCTCCAAATTACAGGAAGGCCATCTCACATAGGGGCAAATTCACTATCCTCCGAAAATTCGTCAGCGACAGCTTCGCTCACAGCACAACACTTCACCAGGCGTAGATTCGACAGGACAACGCTAATTCACTAAAATCCGAAGTTGCGTCCAGGATGCCGAACGCTGGCGATGTTGCGCTAGCGTTAGGGAGTGAAGTACCACTAGAATCTATCTCCTTCGCTAGCGAAGTTACGCCAGCGACCATTAGTAAATCAGCGAAGTTCTGAAATTACGTCACGCTGGCGAATTTTCGCCAGCATTAGTCACTTTGCCCTTTAGTAAATTTGCTTCAATGACTTTTTATCAAAGAATTAAATCTTTTTTTAATTATTTCTTTTTTCTCTGTAATAATGAAACAGAACCTTCTACTTGATCCCAACTAAGATATAATGAATCCTTATTGGAGACAAAACAATCCTATCGGGTTTGATTAAGGTTTAAATTAATTTTAGTAGACATAAACTATGGAGATCTAAATGATGTAAAGATCCCTTACACGGAATTCCCCAGATTATGAGAATTCTGGATAACAGGTCCCAAACCTGTAGTACAAATGCAAGTGTATGTGGAAAGTGCAATGCCTACTGACTCCTGATGGGGGTATATTTATCAAAAAGTGAATTTAGAGTTTACCACATTCCGCTAGAGTGAAATACCACCTCTCTCCATTCATTTCTATGGGATTTTTAAAGGCATATTTATCAAAGGCTGAACTTTCACTTTCACCCTTTGATAAATACGCTTTTAAAAATCCCATAGAAATGAATGTAGAGATGTGGTATTTCACTCTAGCGGAATGTGGTGATCTCTAACTTCATTCTTTGATAAATATACCCCCATGAAGGGAAAAGAAGACTCTAAAGAACATTTCCACTTATGGAATGTCCCTTGAAATACTGTTACATCAGTCATTAAGACATGAAAACAATATAGCACAGCTGTTCGCCAGGCGAAAATTCGCTCAGACAACGCTAATTTACTTAAATGTGAAGTTGCGTCCAGGGCACTGAACACTGGCAGATTTTCAATAACATTACTTTGGCAATGCAAGTGAATCAAAGCGAATATGCGCTAGCGTTCAATTATACCTAGCGCAACTTCGTTAGAGGTCTTCGGTCAGGCTAATTTGCATAAGGCGGGAAATTATAAAGTTGAATGGACGTTTATGTTGCAGCAAATACATTACATTACACCAGGGAACCTTAATAAAGAAAATAGAGTTGTTATAATGCCCTACACATGAGCCCACTGTATAGTTAATGTTCCATGTATGGAGATACCCCGTTACCCAAAAAAATGTTAAGTACTTTTGTAGGCAGAAAAGACGCCAGCGTTTTTTGGACTTAGAAACTTTTTCCACTAAAAAATATGAGTAAGTAACAGAAGAATGAGGAAGATCTATGCACTCCAATGCACTTCACCTGGTCTGAGCTGGGGAAAGAGGTAACATTCAGTAAAATCCGCATCTTAGTGAATTTGCGGAGTAACGTCCATTCACCAGAGCGAAAATTCGCCTGGCGATAAAGTGCGAATCACCACCAGTGTCTGTTTTTTTTCGCTAGTGAAGTGACGCCTGCGCCCATTTGTAAATCGGCAAAGTCCCTGAAAACGGTAACGCTGGCGAATATTCGCCAGCGTTAGTCACTTCGCCCTTTAGTAAATCTGCCCCAATGTCTCAGGTGCAGAAGGAACGTTCAGAAGAACTTGTCTGGGGAGCTCTTTCCTTTCACCTTCATAATGGCCTTATTCTTAAATGGTTTCCTCTGATTCACTGACCTTAGTTTTTCCTTTGGGGACATAATAAATTCCAGAAGCCCGAAGAAGAAAGTATCGTTTTTTCCAGGACTTCTTGCCATCTTCCTTCAAATAAAGGGCTGCTTCAAGCTCTGGCACAGTAACAGATGCACCACAAAAACTTTGCTGCATAACAAGAAAGGAACAGAAAGATTCTTATGCAGGACGATTAGAACAGTCTGAGAGAATCAGCCCTGTCCATGACTATGAATTGACATTTCACAGATCTATTTTTAGAATAAAGGTCTAAAATAAACAGTGTAAATTAGAAACATATAAAAATCAAAACAATGCGGCATTTTTAGTTAGAGAATAATGAGAAAAATGTATTATGTTATAGACACGAGATGTTTTTCATTTGCTCTGTATTTGCTTTTAGCCAAACAAAGGGTTCAAACTAAACTCCAGTCAGCAGCGGATATACAGGCTTACTATTGGTTGAGATTGGTGTAGAATCACATGACTGAAAGAAAGAAGGTAGGACTGTAATATCACAGGTCTGTACCAGGAAACACAGTTCTATATGTAAGCAGAGGTTTAAATTAGAAAATATTAAACCACTTTATTTTCTAGAGTATTTGAATCAAAACATCACATTATCTTCAGGCAGAATCTTTAGGGTTGGTACTGGGTGTGGCAGAATGCTTAGGGGCAGATTTATCAAGGGTCGAAGTGAATTAGAGGGAATTTTCGAAGAAAAAAAATTCGAAATTTGAATATCGATTTGGATACTTCGAGCATCGAATAGGATACTACAACTTTGACTTCGATTCAAAGTAAAATAGTTTGAATATTCGACCATTCGATAATCGAAGTACTGTCTCTTTAAAAAAAACTTCGACTTCAATACTTCGCCAAATTAAACCTCCCGAAGTGCTATGTTAGCCTATGGGGACCTTCTAGAGCAGTTTTCTAAGTTTTTTGAAGTCAAAGTAAAATCATTTCAATCGATCGCTAAAATCGTTCGATTCGAAGGATTTAATAGTTCAATCTAACGATTTTACTTCGACCGCAAATGGCCAAATTCGATGAAAAAAAACTTTGACTTCGATATTCGAAGTAATTCAATTCAACCCTTGATAAATCTGCCCCTTAAAGTAAATTATTAAAAGCTCAGGACGCTGGGAATTACACACTTTTTGTTTAGAACTAGTTTAGATTTAAATAGGTAAATTAGGTTTTGAATTTTGTTTTTCCATATCTTTTATGGAGGATCCAAAAAGGGATGGATTGGGTGTAACACTAATATAATGTAGAAGTGAAAAGCACATTTAAATGGTTCAGCCCAAACACAGATCTGCCCATGTGTCACTACTTGAACAGGTGATGCTTCTGCTATTTCCACTGCACATATCTTATAAAATGTAACAGGGTCGGACTGAAGGGCCCTAGGCCCACGACTGTTTCAGGGGGCCCTGCCACAAAGCCCTCTGCTTCAACCCCCCTGTGCACACAGTAGAATAGCAAGGGCAGGGAGTAGATCTGGGCCGGCGGGGCCTATAAGAGCCAGGGCCCACCAGGGTTTTTCCCAGTGTCCCGGTGGCCCAGTCCGACCCTGGAAGGGAGACTGGAAGAAATTGTTTGTCTCTCTTTTAAAAACTCTATGATGTATTGGTAGCCCCTATGTGGACTTGCAGCCTGCAGGAGGCTCTGTTTGGCAGTACACCTGGTTTTATGCAACTAAAGATTTCCTTTAAGCCAGGAATTCAAAAATAAGCACCTGCTTGGAGGCCACTGGGTGCAACATTCAAGGGGTCGGAGAGCAACGTGAGAGTTGCTCACGAGCCACTGGTTGGGGATCACTGCTCTACAATATATATGTGTGCGCCTATTTTGTATCTTATACATAAGGATGTGTTTCTGTTTTGTAGCATTCAGATCATAAGAATTAATTCAAGCTATGCTTATCGTAAGGACAATATATGTGTAATTATGGATTGAGTAAGACCTGGTTTTAATTCACACTCCATTTTAAGTATTTTACTGGGATAATCCCGGCACTGTAATGTCACCATGGTATTTATCCCTAAAATTTTATTATATTTCCTGTTTGCTAGACTAGGAGGTTTTCGGCAAGCCCAATATAAAAACCTACTAACAAAGCACAACCTATAACTTAACTCTAAAATAATTTGTGTGAAACTTTTTTCACCCCTTTACACATATACATGTGGGAATTACGGCCTCCTCGTGGTTCATATTTCTAATTGCAGTGATCCTCAGCCAGTGACACCTGTTGATGTTGCTCCCAGTGGCCTCAAATCAGGTGCTCATTTTTGAATGACTGGCTTGTTGGCAAGTTTTTAAGACATACTGCTTAACAGATACTTTTGCAGGCTGCCTGTCCACCGGGTGCTACCAAATAGCCAATCACAGCACTTATTTGTCACCTCCATTTGTGCTTTTGTTATGCTTGTGTTGTTCCCTAACACTTTTTCCACTTGAATGTGGCTTACGGGAAAAAAATATTGGGGGTCCCTGCCTTACTTGGAAGCAGCAGAGGTTACAGTAATTGCAAAAAGACACAACTTATTAAAAACATCACTGTCAGTAAGGGGCTGATTTACCATTTACGATCCCTCGTCTTTCTTTTTAGAAGCGGCACCAACAGTTACTGATTGTAAAAAGAAAGAACAAGCAGTTCATGCTTTAAGCTTTAAAAACTTTTCTGCTGTAGTAGATATTAGTAGTCGACATAAACCAAATTTTGTAAATATAACTGCTTTTTCTTAACCAATTGGGAAAGTGCCCAAGTTTCCTGACAACAATAATAAGTCCCTCTAGATTCCCTGTATCAATGCTTTGTAAATCTGCCCATTAGACTAATTTCCATGACATGCTAAAACGTCCAATTTAATCTAATAATATACTGTAAGTGGGAACAGGTGCCGTGGTCACAGTCCTGCAATAGAAGCAGTTTGTCATAAGAACAGAACGTCTAATAATGTACATGTAATTGCTTAAAGGGATTCATGATTTTTATGGTATAGTTTTTATTCCTAAATTACACTGTTTACACTGCAAATAATTCACTCTACAATATAAAATGTCATTCCTGAACCAGCAAGTTGTAATATTGGTGTGTAGGCTCCATCTCAGGTCATTTTGCCTGGTCATGTGCTTTCAGAAAGAGCCAGCACTTTAGGAAGGAACTGCTTTCTGGTGGGCTGTTGTTTCTCCTACTCAATGTAACTGAATATGTCGCAATGGGACCTGGATTTTACTATTGAGTGTTGTTCTTAGATCTACCAGGCAGTTGTTATCTTGTGTTAGGGAGCTGTTATCTGGTTACCTTCCCATTGTTCTGTTGTTAGGCTGCTGGGGGGGGGGTTTGGTGATATCACTCCACTACATGACCTATAGGTAACTTTTAGGGGCAACTTCATCAAGGGTCGAATATCGAGGGTTAATTAACCCTCGATATTCTACTGGGAATGAAAATCCTTCGACTTCGAATATCGAAGAATTTTGCGCAAATACTTAGATCGAACGATCGAAGGAATAATCGATTAAATCCTTCGAATCGAACGATTCAAAGGATTTTAATCCAACGATCGAAGGATTATCCTTCGACCAAAAAAACTTAGCCAAGCCTATGGGGACCTTCCCCATAGGCTAACATTGGGTTCAGTAGCTTTTAGGTGGCGAACTAGGGGGTCGAAGTTTTTTCTTAAAGAGACAGTACTTCGACTATCGAATGGTCGAATAGTCGAACAATTTTTAGTTCGAATCCTTCGATTCGAAGTCATAGTCGAAGGTCGAAGTAGCCCATTCGATGGTCGAAGTAGCCAAAAAAACACTTCGAAATTCAACGTTTTTTTTCTTCTATTCCTTCACTCGAAGTTAATGAATTGGCCCCTACATGTACATTCAAATTTTAAAAAGTAGTATTTTAGTGTCAGTATCACTTTAAGACAGGGCCATGATGGGCTCCATACTGAAGCTAAGATCATCAGGATGGAGGTCACTTCAGTTGACTAGACTCACCCATATTAACGTGGCATAAGTAAATTCTTTTAGTTCTTGACTTCAGCGTCAACCTTACTCATTTTCTGAATGTATTCCCTAATCTAAGACTCAAATTAAACAGGACAAACTGACTAAATTAACAAAAAATTCATAAAACAAGCACAAAGGAAACGTTTTAAATGTGCGATTTAGAAAAGATCACAAAAGAGCTTGAGCTTACACTGACACGTAAAGAACTTTAGCGTAGAAAATAAAGATACGTTTTCCCACTGCCATTGTTTAAGGCTTTGATTAGGCCGGTCTTGGTTTACGGTGTATTATAGAGAACAGAAGACTTGGAACGAGAACAAAAGACGCCAACAAATCTAATTGAGCTCGACATATGTGAAGCTTTTCCAAGAGCTCAGCTTTGTTTTCACTGCAGAAGAGTCTTTGTTATTATAATCTACACTTATATAAAATGGAGATCCATATTATGAAGTATATTTAGTCCCAGGAACAATGTGAAAAAATATATAACATCTCGAAAATGTCAATGCAGAAGATTTGGAATTTGATAACGCAGCAAAATGTCTGAAACCTGGCTGTATATGTCCAAGCCCTGATATTATTTGATAAAAAGGGCCTGTCATGCCCAAAACATGTCGTGTGGATTGCAATGAACTTGCACATTAGCATTAATCCTGCATTCTGTCTTCTTGTCCCCCACATTGATGTTACATTTAATTGATAATGCCATGCAACTGTATATCTCAAGCCAACCATCATTTACATTCATAGTATTTGCTATTTTCCTGTCGTTTGGAAGTCCTATGCACATACTGTAAAAGAAACATACTATACCTTATGTTCTTCAGCATAACCTCCTAAATATTATGCTCAGGAATGTGTATGCATTGTGGTAGATTTAGATGTTAGCAATATCTATAAAGCAGCTGATAACTAAACTATTCACTCTTTGATCACAAGGAAACATGGGGCCTACCTGCAACTGAGAAACTAAGACTCGTAGAGAAGCAACTTCCAGCAACAGTAGATGGTCAGAACTAGGGGTAGGAAGACATCTGAAGGATAATGTAAGGAAGAACTTCTTTAGGAAAAGTGTGATAATCACACGAATGACTTTCCATCTGATGCTACTGCCAGTGTCAATGTCCTGCAGTTGTTGGTCATATGTAGGTACATGCATGGACATTTGACGCCTGAGCTTTCTCAGATGCCCAAGCATCATATACAGAGACACTAGTTTGATCTGCTTCATACATTGTATACTTCTATCTATCTATTATCTATCTCTCCATTATCTATCTATCATCTATCTATCCATCATCTATCTATCATCTGTCCATCATCTATCTATCTATCTATCTATCTATCTATCTATCTATCTATCTATCTATCTAACTAACCATCTATCTATCTATCTATCTATCGATCTATCATCTATCTATCTTGTAAAGCATGCTCAGGAAGTGATTTTAGGCCTGTTCCTTGGAGTTGGGGCTGTGACTTGCTTTACAGAATACACAGCTCACAGGCTTGCACATATTCCTAGTGGCCATTAAAGTTGTGGTTCACCTTTACGTTAACTTTTACTATGTTACAGAATTGCTAATTCTAAGTTTTTCAGTTGGCCTTTATTTTTTCTTCTTTATAGCTTTTGAATTATTTGCCTGCTTCTCTTTCCAGCTTTCCAGTGGGGTCACTGGCTCTAAAAATATGCTCTGTAAGACTAAATAACTCAAAAACCACAAGTAATAAAAAACAAATGCAAATTGTCTCTGAATATCACTCTCTACATCACACTAAAAACTAATTTAAACTTAAAAAAAAAAAAACATTTAAGCATCTGTTCAACTGCCTACCTGTACCTAAACACAGGGGAAGGGGATGGAACAGATAATAATAAAGATCAGGTAGGAAGGATTTAGATCCAAAGGAGAAGCATAGCTAAAGAGAACTTGAGCTCCAATAAAGTCCAAGGGTCTAGACTAAAGGAGAACATACACGTGCAGATCAAAACTGCCGATATCAGTCCTTTAGATCGATTCAGCAGCTTATTTGTCTGTGTGTGGGGTCTTCTGATGGGTCTCCCCAGTCGATAAGCTGAAAATCAGCAGATATCTATCAGGCAGGTTTGTTTTTTCTTGTGATCAAGGATCTGGTCGGCTAGTTGATGTGGTCCTATGGCCCATTATCTTCTTATCCCTGCCGTTAGTGGGCATATCTGGCTACCTCACCAAACAAGCGGATCTTTACTTTATCTGCCTATGAATCCTCTGTATTGCAGTTTACTGATAAGTGAGATGTCAAAAGTAAAGAAGAACAAATGCTTACCTCCAGTAGGGAAACCTTGTTCTTCTCATTCATATCCTTCAGATCTGCACTTCCTTTTGTTGCCATATAGAAATTCTGTACAGGATAAAACAATATTAAGTAAACCATCGGCATAAAGCAGTACTTGAAATGGAACTAGCTGAAACACATTGACCAGATGCAATTATGTCGATCTTTTCTATTGTTTTGTATCTTAAAGGGGGTCTTAACCCCCAAACATTGATGCAAATTTGCTCAGGGTGCTTCTTTTAACATTTTTGACATTTTTTTCAATTTACTTTCATCCTCGCTGTTTTAGCCTGCTTTTGGCCCAACAGCTGTCTTTGAATGTCAGAGAGTCAGGGTTAACTGACTAGAAATGAAGTGAAGTCAAAATCCTGGTATTTGCAGTCAAACACTGTCTAAAACTTATAATATGCCATAAACTACTACAAATAAAAGATCAATGTAAAACACTAGAGTGGTCTGAGGACCACTCTGAGAAATTTATATAGTTGTTTGGGATTATATTCCCTTTAATATTAATTAAATAATACAAATTTGTGTTCTCTACCCTTAAAGCCACTGGCACTGATCAAAGTTGTATTTACATATAGGCACCCAAGGGCCTAGGGTGTCAGCTTTAAGGGAACAGCCATCAGGTAACTATATAATAAAATTTAATTTTTTTTAATAAAATTTAAAAAATCATCCTAGCTACTGCAGGAGACTTGCTGTGGTGGAGCTGTGGGGATGAGGGGTATAAGGTGCATTTAGTGCATCACAAGTGGAAGTGATACGCATAAAATCATATCCCCACGCTGGGGGGCACTTGGGCCCGGTGCCTAAGAATTGGCCATAGGGCTTATTTACAAACTAGAAGCCAAGGTACAAAGTGCAAAAACCATGCAAAGTCCTCCATTTTTTTTTTTCCACTTTTCAGTTTTCATCTTTCTTTGACAAACTGCTCTCTTTTGGAGCACAGAGACCTGGAGCTGCCCCCATGAACATGCTGCCTGGGTTTGGCAGTGCTGTATTTATAAGGAAAGGCAAGTGGTAATGACAGGGCCACCTGGTGCCCACCAACACTGTTCAATGTGTCACTGGGTTAGTAGGTGCTGTCTCCATAATAACTTGCCCCATGCACCACATCACTCCAGTATTAGTTATATAAGTTTATGTCAAAGTTTCAGTACATATGAAGGGGGCGTGAGTATGCTTTTCATTTGAAAAGTTTAGCATTTTTTCTAGCTATACTTTAAGTACAGAACTGGTACTATGTAATGCACTGACTAGAACCAGAGGTCCTCCCTTGTATAGTGTAGAGCAGAGCCTCTTTTATAAAGGTCAACTTCCCCTTGAATTATCGTTCCAGTGTTGTGACTCTAAAGCAGGGGTCCCCAACCTTTTGTAACGGTGAGCAAAACTCAGATGTAAAGAGTTGGACAGCAAAATAAGGGCTGTGATAATGACTTACAGCTGCCGAAAAAAGGATTCAGATGCTTAGCCATGCAACGCTCCTGTCATATTTAGTAAGCGTAGACATTGCAATGACTTTGGTGTTTAACTAGTAAATGTATTTTTCAAATTAACATCCTAGGAGGTCCCGCTTGGTGGCAATCATATGCCTCCTGGCTTTAGCACTTGGAGCAGTTGACTTTTTGCTGAACTGTTTAAATATCAGCTTCCCCATAGGCTAACATTGCACTTCGGTAGGTTTTAGGTGGCGAAGTAGGGGGGTCGAAGTTTTTTTAAAGAGACAGTACTTCGACTATCAAATGGTCGAACAAATTTTAGTTCGAATCGTTCGATTCGAAGTTGAAGTCGTAGTCGAAGGTCGAAGTAGCCAATTCGATGGTCGAAGTAGCCAAAAAAAACATTCGGAATTCGAAGTTTTTTTTATTCTATTCCTTCACTCGAGCTAAGTAAATGGGCCCCTACGTGTTATAAAGCACTTGCGCCTGTGCCGATGCTAAATGAGCCCCCGTGTGTTACAATGAACATAGCTAACATTCTATCCCATGCAACAATCCTTCTTAACCTCCCCAAATGTCACGGTTTGGAATTCTTTTAACTTTCTAAAATTCCATTCTTACCTGGGGGTTTTTAAACACTGCATATTTCTCATTCTTCTCCAAAAAATGAATCGTATTGACGCTGTCTCTTGTCCAGTTCGCTAAGATTTCAACAATGTTTTCATGGTCTTCGAAGAATCTCTCTGATAGGATAATAATAGCGACACGGGTAGGTCAGCATGTCACTTCTGGGAATGTGTGCTGGACATATTTCTTGTGCTACATACATATGTACATCATTATCCTGAGTTATTCTTTATGATTAGAATCACATTCGCCTTACAGACCTTTCAAGGCTGACTTTTTCTCTACTTGTAGTAAAGAATGTGTTGAGGCCACTTTATTACGAGTACAAAGTTATACGTCAATGTAATGCTACAGAAACAGCAATTGTCTTCTGGTTCTGACCTTGTGCACCATTCAAACAATGCAACAAGGGTGAGCTGAGAACTATATAATAATATACTGTACTTCTTTGGTGGCACCCAACCAGGCAGGACAATGACATGGGCATTTGTCCTGAACACTCAAATCATAGAGGCCTTTTGGATAATTTCTCTGGTGCCAACCAACCAGCCAGGGCTGGAAATGCTGAGAATGGCTATGGCAGAGAAATGGCATTCCCCCCCCCAATTAGAAAGAACCTTTGGAGTGGGAACTAGAGATATATAGCTATATTTATGGGGGTTATTTACTAAACTCCGAATACCCGAAATTCCCCGAAATCAGAAAAATGTGTGATTTTTTTTTTATAAAATCAGACTTTTAAATATATCACAAATTTTTCGAAATTTATTAAACCCCGAGGGCTAAAAAGCCTGAATATAAATCCACAGCATCTCAAACCTGTCGAGGTTGCATAAAAGTTAGGGATGCACCGAATCCAGGATTCGGCCAGGATTTGGCCCTTTTCAGCAGGATTCGGCCGTATCCTTCTGCCCAGCCGAACCGAATCCTAATTTGCATATGCAAATTAGGTGTGGGGAGGGAAATCGCGTGACTTTTTGTCAGAAAACAAGGAAGTAAAAAATGATTTCACCCTTCCCAGCCCTAATTTACATATGCAAATCAGGGTTCGGATTCGGTTTGGTATTCGGCCGAATCTTTTGCAAAGGATTCGGGGGTCCGGCCGAATCCAAAATAGTGGATTCGGTGCATCCCTAATAAAAGTCAAGGGGAACAATCCCATTTATTTTTGGTTGTGTCGGGGGTTTAGGGTGAAAACTTAGAAAAATTCTGAGATTTTTCACGAAAAAATCTTGAAAATTGGAGCTTTTCCTGCAAAGCAAATTTTCTGAAAAATATAATAATAAATAAGCGTTAAAAACCCGAGCGGGTTAGATTGGAGTTTGTAGCAGCCGATATTGAGATAAATTCAGACCTTGATAAATAACCCCCTAAATATATGTTAACTATGTTATCTCTATCATTTAAAAATGTAGTCTCTGTTTTTTTAGGGCACACGTCATACAGTTTATGTAAGAAAGCAAAATGGCAGGAGGAGGGTGAGTTCCTAGGTGCCACTTACCTATCTGGAGTTCAGGAGTGACTTCAAATAAGCACCACTCAATGCTGCAATCACAGTGGGTTTTCTCAAACAGATTATCCAGCACATCTCTCACTGTCTGATGCTCTTCCACCATCAGGGTTTTGGTGCTGCTGTCAATCATATGGACCTTAACAATCCGCTGCACAGACAGTGGGAATATACATCAATATCAAAGATAGGGGCATTAAAGGATATACACTAAGAATATATTCCTGTAACTCACATGGGGTTAATTATAAAAATCCGAATTTCTCTGAAATTAAATAAAAAAGTCAGACCAAACTAGATTTCTCAATAAAAAAAAAAACGGATTGGGCAAAACGACAACTTTTTCAGATTGTCACACAAAACCACAACCTTTTGAATTGACTCACGGAAAAAAAAAACTTTAATTTTTCGAGTTTTTAGCATTCGGACCTTAATAAATAACTGAGATTTATTAAGAGGTTTTTTTTTTATCAAAAGCTGAATTTTTCTGATGTTTTAAATAAAAAAGTCAGACCAAACTAGAATCCACGATTTACCCTTATTTATCATTAAAAAAACACTAAAAAATCCAATCAACAAAAACCACGACTTTTTCAAATTGTTGCACGAAAAAAAAAGTTGAAAATACTTCGAAATTCGACCATCGAATTGAATTACTTCAACTTTGAATATCGAAGTCAAAGTTTTTTTTCATTGAATTTGGCCATTTGCGGTCGAAGAAAAATCGTTTGTTAGATCGAACGATTTTTCTTCGACTTCAAAAAACGTAGAAATCTGCTCTAGAAGGTCCCCCATAGGCTAACATAACACTTCGGCAGGTTTAATTTGGCAAAGTATTAAAGTCAAAAATTTTTTAAAAGAGACAGTACTTCGATTATCGAATGGTCGAATATTCGAACTATTTTACTTCAATTCAAAGTCGTAGTATCCTATTCGATGGTCGAAGTATCCAAAAAATTCACTTCGACCCTTGATAAATCTGCCCCCAAATGTTGAAACTAAGAAATGTTTTTATTTTATTTTTTTAAATTATTATTATTTTATGGAAAATATGTACTTGTAAAGACCTGCTTCTAACCAGGTGCAAAATGTTTTCAAAGGTGACTGGCAGAGCTAAGGGGGGAGGGCAAACAGTTGGCACTAAATGATCACTAGATAATTCCAATTTGCTTTTAACAGTTGCTATAGTTTGCAGTCATCAGGAAGCAGAAGTGCTGCAGTTATTCACAGGAAGAAGACCTGATACAATGAACGCGAGGCTGCCAGTTTGGCGCTGATATAGAGGAAGTTATGTGGCTTCATAATTGGAACACAATTTAGTCCAGCAAGAGGGAGTTTAAATGGCTCATGAGTGTTCCTTCTCTCCCCTATAGTCTCATATATTGTTCTGCAAATTGTTGTCTTGCGATATATATATATATATATATATATATATATATATATATATATATATATATATATATATATATATATATATATATATATATATATATATATATATATATACACAAACAAGGGAAAGTTGTGCTCACCACTATTTTTTAAAACCATTAGGCGGGGGTGCAATGAGGGTGTGACCACAAAATACATATAGTCAAATACAAGATTCCTCTGCACTCAACTCATTATCAATATATTTAAGACAGCGACATTTTGTGCACACTGCTACTAGAAAATGCCTTACCCTTTAAACAAAACAGGGATTGTTTGTCCATATATTGCAATATATTTAAGCTGGCCAACTACGTCAAAGTCATCCCATATCTGGCCAGTCCTACGCTCAATTTTCATCTGATTCATTAAGAATTCTGTTGCTTCATTATACATTTTACAAAGGGAAAAATGGTGAGCACAACTTTCCCTTGTTTGTTATAGTTATACAGGAGCAGTGACCAGCTCCATGTTGTAGCTCCCACCCCCTCCAACTATAGTCAGGTGATCCCACTGGTGTCTAATAAAAGGGCAGCCAAGTTTGGGAGTTTTACTTTGAAAGCAGCAAGTTAAGTTGCAGGTAAAACCAAGTCCCTTTGTAAAATGTATAATGAAGCAATAGAATTCTTAATGAATCAGATAAAATTGAGCGTAGGACTGGCCAGATATGGGATGACTTTGACGTAGTTGGCCAGCTTAAATATATTGCAATATATGGACAAACAATCCCTGTTTTGTTTAAAGGGTAAGGCATTTTTCAGTAGCAGTATGCACAAAATGTCGCTGTCTTAAATATATTGATAATGGGTTGAGTGCAGAGGACCTCTTGTATTTGACTATATATATATATATATATATATATATATATATATATATACACACACACACACACATATACAGGTATGGGACCTGTTATCAAGAATGCTCAGGACCTGGGGCTTTTCGGATAACGGATCTTTCTGTAATTTGGATCTCAATACCATAAAGGAGAAGCAAACCCCTTATTTAAAAAAAAACCCTACCCCAGGCATGGATTCACTGTGAATTTTTGAGTTTCGCCACCCGCGAATGTTTTAACATTCGTCAAAATTGGCACACGCATAAAAATTGTTGCACGTCAAGATTATTCGAACGGACATTGACTTTAATGCATTTGGACAAAATAGTCGCTTGCGTCAAATTTACTTTGATTCTCATTAACTTCAATGCCTTTCGTGAATTATTACAATATTATTTTCACTGCTACTTACCTTTTTAACTTTGGCTTCCTTCATCTTGCTCAGGGCAAGATTAATTTTATTAGCTTTTGCCTTTGACTCCAGTTCTTCCTAAAAGACATTTTGGCAAAGATAAAATGCTCATTAATGCATATTCCTTCCTTTTCCTGTGGCAACCATCCCCCATGAAACAATGAAACAATTGGCAGGAAATAAATCACATGTAACATTAGTGCAGCATGAAAATCTAAACAGATTATAAAAATAGATTTCAAAATAGCTATATACAAAATAAAGCTTCCCCTTAACAGCAAAAATGTGCCATAATGGCACTAATGTCTTGTTTGCAGATAATTTAATTGGAATTTGTTTAAAAAATCTCAAAGGTAGGAATCAAACAGGAGAAAATCTAGTTATATAGCAGGTGGAGGGACACAATTTGTACTTCCCTGACTGCATGATTTGCCGATTTATGTAATTTCTGTAAATTTCATATATCCTAACTCAACTTCCTATATGCACTAGGCAGAGCCATAGGGGAGGCATTTTTATGATAACTATAAAATATATGGCAGCCGCTGGGAAGATTTAATTGTTTACGAAAACTCCATGGAAGAACCTGAGATTGGGGAGCAGGGGAGGGTTATAACCCAGAGACCTCCTATCATCAGCATCACTTCTTGGAGGAATATGTGAATGAAAATGTGGTTGAGGGAGCTAAGTGTGTTCCTTAGACCTGCCTGGTCAACCTTCTTCAACGTGACCAATGTCTGTTACAATTTGCAGTGAGTACCTCAAATTGTTAAGCAATAGATAGGGTGCTCAATCAGCAAAGATCCAGTATTTAGCTGGATTTCAGGTGCAGATTTTCCTTTGGCTGGCCTGTTGTTTATCCTAAGTAATGTATAGTCTAGTGGTATTTTTTAAAATACAAGCACTTGCATATTTATTACATTACTTAGACAGGGGACCAGGGAATGTGCACTGATTAATTGGCCAGGTGAGTAGCACTTCTATTGTATTTAAACGAATTATAATTTAGCCTTGGGAGTGCACCCACAACCCCCCTTTGCTATAGTCTATTGGTAAGTTTTCTGCCTCTGCAGTGTATTCTGGGAGGCAAATCTATGAACTAACATATTATTTCCTAAATGCTTTTGTAAAGCCAGTGAATTCTTGGGGCATAAAGTCAATTTCCCATAGAAGTTCAGGATGAACATTGGTGGATTGGTACGAAACAAGTATTTTAAGTTGGGGTGCATTGAATCCAAGATTCGGTTGGGGATTTGGCCAAGATTCAGACTTTGTCAGCAGGATTCAGTTCCTTTTCAACACTTCCTTAACCACATTTGCATATGTAAATTATGGTCCGTATTTGGTTCATTACTCGGGCGAATCTTTTATAAAGGATTTTGGATTAGGTTGAATCCCAAAACAGTGGATTTGGTGCATCCCTACTTTAAAATGACAATAAAAAGATTTATTAAAAAGTGTTGCACATCGGCAGGCATTCCAGTAACAGCTAAAACTGTACAATCATGCATAATTAAGGACTTTCTTTTTACCCACCAATCTGCTTATTGTCACCAACCTCCCCTCACCACTAGACCCAACTGCATTGTGGTGCCCCAATATCTTTACCACCCTAGGCCTAAGCCCTTGTGGCCTCACCACAAATGTGGGCCTGCAAAACAAAATGCACTGTCACATTAGGAGTAAATGGGAAAATAATTTTCACTAAACTCAACAGAAATGAGCAATATCATTTGAACCTGTTTGCACTGTCAAAATTAAAAAAAAGGATATTATTTTAGCATTGGAGACAAATATTTTTGAGAAAGCTATTGTAACTGTTGTTTGAGTGGAGATTATATTTCATTTTACCTGTTGTAAGGGGCTGATAGGTGCAAAATTATCCCTTATCCATAACGACAAATCAGGTATTCATTTAGATCAGCCTGGTCCGAGATACAAATGAACACTCTGATTGGCTGCTCTAGGGTAACTGCCCTGTTGCTATTTAGCACCTATGTCATACAGTAGATCAGCCCCTACATCTGGGAACTGATATGGAAACTGTCTGCTCAAAGTGTTCATGTTCAGTGCTAGGAATAGACTGGAATGTTATGTGGCTTTTCCACTGTTCTAAATGCACGTGGCAAAAGGGGGCAGGTGGTGAGGAATAGAGTATTAAAGGGATACTGTCATGGGAAATAAACATTTTTCAAAATCAATCAGTTAATAGTGCTGATCCAGCAGAATTCTGCACTGAAATCCATTTCTCAAATGAGCAAACAGATTTTTTTATATTCAATTTTGAAATCTGACATGGGGCTAGACATATTGTCAATTTCCCAGCTGCCCCAAGTCATGTGACTTGTGCTCTGATAAACTTCAATCACTCTTTACTGCTGTACTGCAAGTTGGAGTGATATCACCCCCTCCCTCCCCCCCCCCCCCCCGCAGCCAAACAAAAGAACAATGGGAAGGTAACCAGATAACAGCTCCCTAACACAAGATAACAGCTGCCTGGTAGATCTAAGAACAACACTCAATAGTAAAAACCCATGTCCCACTGAGACACATTCAGTTACATTGAGAAGGAAAAACAGCAGCCTGCCAGAAAGCATTTCTCTCCTAAAGTGCAGGCACAAGTCACATGACCAGGGGCAGTTGGGAAATTGACAAAATGTCTAGCCCCATGTCAGATTTCAAAATTGAATATAAAAAAATCTGTTTGCTCTTTTGAGAAATGGATTTCAGTGCAGAAGTCTGCTGGAGTAGCACTATTAACTGGTGCGTTTTGAAAAAAAACATGTTTTCCCATGACACTATCCCTTTAAACTCTAATTAACAGGTCAATAGTATTGAATATTTTATGTGTAACTTGTGTTGCATATTGCCTCTTTAATATCAGACAGCATTTAATACACGAAAATCCTGTAGCATAGAAAAATACTGTCTGCAGAGAAGAAATTCAGGCAACCTAGTAACCCCACAGCCCAATTATGAACATAAGATTTCCTACATTACAGTAGTTTCTTTTTACTGCAGCAATATCTCAAAATCTCAGTGGCAAGGCTTTATTTTTTTCAGAATTACCTGTGTTTTTGGCTCAGTAAGAGGATCAGGAGGTGGAGGAGGATAATGTGGATCAAATTCTGGAGGAGGTGGTAGAAGAGATAGGTCTTCTGTTATTATACTAGGCATGGGGGGTGGATGAAAATGGTAGCTGTTGCTGGCATCTGCAGGAGGAAATGGTGCCGTGCTTTTGTTGTTGTAAGTGGCAACATTCTGTTCAGCGTCAGTGATATCGGCCACTAATTCGGCCATTAATGCATCAAGGTCATTGTCTTCCAGTGCATTGAGCGACTCTGTAACGCAGTAAAAAGCAGGATGGTACAATTTATATTTGCACTTTATTTGCTGCTGTTACAAGGTACAGTCTTCAAAATATATTAACTATGAATGCCCTGATCACCTAATTCCCTTAATATGGAAAGTCCAAGGTCGAAGGCATTCTGTATAATAAAACCCATACTTGAGCTTGCATTGGTTGCACATTGGAGGCCTATGGAAAGGCCTTAGCTCAGAGTAGAATGATTAAAAACATCCTCTGTTGAACACCACATTGCATCAATACACGACAGATAGAATTAAATTCAATGGCTTCTTTATTGCTATGGGTTACATGGCACGGACCAAGTGAACCTACATGAGCGACATTACTTACCATTTAAATCTTTAAAGCCAACGGAGAAGTTGATCTCTGTTGTTGACGCACTGCGTGTCGGAGGTGGAAGGGTTTCTATTTCTAAACTCTGGGGAGAATAACAGATGGAACAATATTAATATCCTGCATTAAAACTCAATACTGAACTATACATAATTACATAAGGTTAAATACCCTGTGTCTTTTAGATACAAGAAGGTAGATCAAATTGGGAAGGATAGGGGTCGGTCATTGGGAGGCATGGTTAGTGAGGTTAAAAGGGAGGGGAAGAAGTGGAGCAAAAAGAAAAGTCGAGAGAATATATAATGAGGATAGGTGAAAAATAAGTGCCCAGGTTGAGATGGTTTCAGAACTGGGTAATAAGCCTTGAAGGATTATATACTGTCTCATCTTTCCCTTTTTTGTAAGTTCCGTATACCAAAAGTATGTTTTGTTTTGTAAAACTGTTTGGAAACCATGAGTGGTCTACAATCCCATTCCTTCCTCTGCTTTCTCTCCCATGCTACACTCACTTCATGTCCTGTTCCTGCCTTCCTACCCAGCTTGCCTCTCTGCCTTCAACATACAATGTAACTAATTGAAACTCTGAGGAACTAAATTCTTTGTATTAATACACTATATGGCCAAAAGTATTCAAACACCTTCCAGTCCAACATCCCATTTCCAAATATTAATATGAAGTTGGTTCTCAGTTTGCTGCTACACTTCTAGGAGGACTTCGTAGAATATTCGTATGGAACATTGTTGGTGGGATTTGTTTCCACTCTTGTATAACTGTGTAGGTGATCAGACAAATCCTTCCCCTGTTTTTCTGTCTGTGACATCATCCAGCCCAGTTTCAGGCTGGAGAGCCATCCGATTGGCTGGCGCCCTAGTGCATCTTTGGGAGAGAGGGAATGCCTAACTTGGGAGCCAAATGTACAGGGTTTCCCACAGAGCTTAGAAGGGGAATCCCTGCTGCAGCAGCTAGAGAGAATCAGATATGTAAAGAGCGACATGGCTACTTAAAGGAGTTCCTTAATGAATTGAGGACAGAATTAATACTATAAGGCTAGGGCCAGACGGGGCCCTCAATTTATGTTCTTAATCAGCACTCATACAAACTGTGTTGATGAAATTTGAAAATGTCCATAAGAATTTTCAAAGCATAAAGAATGCAGGTCGCTCCTACAGTATGTCCGAATAGATCCACTACATCTGAATAACTGTATTCAATATCAACCTAGCTGCAAGTGTACATTTTAGCAGTTCTATTCTAAAAACTCTACGTTTTATGCAAGAAACGGACCCATTGAACAATTGCTCATGTATTTCCAGAGGTGATTCAGATGAACAAGTGCTGAAACTAATAGTTTTTCAACACAAACATTCTCTCTGCATCGAAATGTGATTTTCTCACGGTTACTGAAAGGGAACAAGGCACACTGACATTATTTTGGATGAAGCCTTGAAAAGAACTGAAAGAACTTGAGTCATTTCCTTTGTATATGACTGTATATGACTATGATGTCACTCTGTCTGTTCCCCAGGCAAACTAGAAAGGATGCCAAACACACTGAACTGATTTTTTGTTTCCCCTTATAGTCAATATTTATTCAGTCCGGGACAACTCTGTGTGGAGCTGGGTAGCAATGTGGAATTTAGTAGAGATGGTGAATTTAGAAGAATGAATTACAGTTATAGCTGCCTTCATTCACAAAGTTATTATTCACTGAGTGCTCAGTCTCACCTGTGTTAGAAGATCCATTTCTCCCAGCAAATTGCTGAACATTTCATCTATTTCGTCCATCTGCAAAGAGAAAAATGGGATGATTTGGCCAAAGCTTGGTGCAGTTTCATGGGAAAAAGAAATTTTCCTAAAGGAGATTTTGCTACAACATTTTCTAAATTTCCTTCTCCAAATAGTTTTTTCTCAGATAACTTGGGAAAATTTTTGGAGATTATCTAACTTTGACATAACTGCTTCCTCCATTGTTTATTCAATGGCAAATGAATAAACTTTCGTTGCTCTGCTACTTTTACGGATTTAAAGTGTTCTTCACCTTTGAGTTAACTTTAATGTGATCAAGAGAGTAATATTTTGAGACAATTTGCAATTGTTTTTAATTTTTTATTATTTGCGAGTTATTTAGCTTTTAATTCAGCAGCTCTCCGGTTTGCAATGTCAGCAGTGTGGTTGCTAGGATCCAAATGAACCTATATGAATAGGAGAGGGCTGAATAGAAAGTAATAAGTAATAAAAAGTAGCAATAACAATAATTTTGTAGGCTTGCAGAGCATCTGTTTTTCAGATGGGGTCAGTGACCCCATTTGAAAGCTGAAAAGAATGAGGAGCAAAAGACAAATAATTAAAAAACTATACAAAAAAGACCAATTGAAAAGTTGCTGAGAATTGACCACTCTATAACATACTAATGTTAACTCAAAGGTGAACTACCCCTTTAATACTATTTAAGTTATCATACACATACATGGAATAGTATTCCTACTATGATGTCACAGAAACCCTATAGAATGGATATTGGATTTCCATTGGATCAAACCAGGGAAATAGAAAGCAGCGACAGGGGAAATTGCTTCTTAAAGCTGCACTTTGCAAACTAAACCTGGCAAGTAAATGCTCCTTTATCTGTGTTAAATAACAGGAAAGCCTAGTTATCTTTTAAGAGCTGGGTAGTATTGCAGCAGTAAGATTTGTAAATTGCATTGCTGTGGGTGAGCGAGTGTTAGTTTGGGAGTTAGTAAATCACCCTATATTGTATTATCACCAGCACTGGGGTAACTATAGAGTAAGCAGACCCCATGGCCGCAGTAGGGCATGGATCATGGGATCTGCTTAATTTATAGTTGTTAGCTGGGTTGGACTGGGCTGGCAGGACACCGGGAAAAAACCTGGTGGGCCCACGGCTCTCATGGGCCCCGTCAGCCCAGATCTGCTCCCACCTACCTGGCGTTCTGCTCTCAGTGATCTTTCCCAGCCATGACCGATAGAAGAAAATCAGGTACACACTGGTCGGGGGAGGAGGGTCGAGGGCAGCTGGCCGGGGGGGCCTGAAGTTGGCCGGGGGGGGGGAGGTTGGGGCCCAGAGCCAGTCCGACACTGGTTGTTAGAAGTCCCCTGTCCCAAGATGATCTCCTACCTACTGTGGTGCTAGCAGGTGGGGGAGTGTGTAGAGGTTGTTGTGCACACCGGGCCCCTCTGCAGAGATGCTTTAGGCACGCACTCCAGAGACTCCACGGACACGGTGTAAAATCAAAAACCCGTAATCTTTATTCCACAGATAACACCTTAAGTGTTTCATGTTTTTCCATACAACCAATGACTACGCGTGGAAACACACAAAGCGCATAAGGTGTTATCTGTGGAATAAAGATTACGGGTTTTTGATTTTACACCGTGTCCGTGGAGTCTCTGGAGTGCGTGAGTAAAGCAGCTCTGCAAAGTAACGTTTTCTCCCCAAGCTACGGGTTCGGGGCGCAGCACCCGTGCCATCAACGGAGAACGGTGAGTACACACGACTTAAAAGACTATATGTAAGCCAGTGATGGGTTCAGGGCAGTGACATCCGAACTACATCCAACACTTGGTGAGCGCGTGTTTTAAAATGAAAACATAAAAGTTTAAGCGTCCAAGAGGTTAATTGTATAATTACGCCAGCAGCACCTGTCTTAAGTTCGGCATCTGTACACCGGGCCCCTCTGAAAAATTTGGGGGGGGGGGGTGCGTTGTAGTTAACCATAAGAGCCGGGCCAGGCCGAACACCCTTAGGCAACCTGGCTGGTAGCGGTGGTGGCTGGTCGCGCGCATGCGTGAAATGGCGCTGGACTGGCATATAGAACAGAACACCGGAGAGAGGGGACCAGACCTGGGGAAGGCGACAGAGGTGGTACGTGCCTGGCGCCCCCCCAGCTTTTGCACCCTAGGCACGTGCCTACTCTGCTTACCCCTAGTTCCAGCCCTGTTAGCCACTGATCACCAAGATTAGAAGTACTGTATTATAAACATGTGCAAACACTCATTAGGAAGAAGTCTTTCTCCCTGTTTAAATTCAAACTCTGATGAAATCAAACATGGGAATGAAGTTTAAAAGAAAATGTGTTTTGCTTGCTTGGCCTTACATCATCTTCATTGTCATCAATGTCTATTTATATAGCACCAGCATCAAGTTATGCAGAATAAAAATGACATCAGAGGGTCCTGCTCATAAGAGCTTACTATCTGAAGTGACTTCTGTTTCCCCATGGATCCAGAGTTGACTGTTAATCAGTGCAAGATCCAATATAGGGTGGGAAGAGGAATGTGGGCATTTTAGAAAGGGACAGACAAGTACTGCTTTCAAAAGCTGTACCTATACAAATAACATAGTAACCATTGAAATCTCCAAAGAAATATATATTGAAAAGCTGCTTAGAATAACGTTTTCTTTTATTGGGCAAACCATTATTTTTTGGGATGTCATTCTCTTTAAAGGGGGTCCTCTACCCAAAACATGTTTCTTTTGCATAATGAAAGAAACCGTAATGCTAAGGATCTTTCCAGTATACATTCACTAATACATTTTAATTATAAATATAATTGAGACTGAAAGCAGGATTTCCCTTTCTGTTCTCTCGTTCTCACTTCTGAAACAAAGTAGAAGTTGGTTCTCTACAGGTCGGTTAATCAGCCGAGTGGGTGATTTAAGTCTCCCTAAACCAGTGAATATTAATTTCCCTACGACAAACAGAATGGAGGAAGTTGGAACTTCATATATCCAGCCGGGTTTTCTGTGGTTGTTATATAAGGTTCTGCCATATATAAGATTGACACTGTATTTATCTCATTATGACTTCTGGGGAAATGTATATGAAACTGGATGTTGGACTTGAATCTTAAAAATCTAAAAACCTGTGTTCCGCTATTATAACAATCTGTGTTAAATCATTTAAGCGTTACTGCCCATAGTATATATATACTAAAGCACATGCCCAGTAATCTTTATTCTGATATTTGCTTACATTAGGAAACAACGAGGAGTCAGTCAAGAAAAGCAAAGGGGAAGTAAAAGTACAAGTGCAGCACATTTAGAGTCAGCAGATGGAGTGGGAACTGATGAGAGACAGAGTGGTTGGATAGGAAGGAAAGTGTGGCAGACCCACAAACTGTTTCTTGCAGAAAGCAATATTATTTATGATGACAGTAGGACCATTGCTTTATCTGTAACTCCACCATGTTAGAATAAGTACAGTCAATGGAAAGGAAATGATAACCCTCCCCCCCTTCGGCCATCTGTTTTTAATCACTAGTCAATTGCCACAGACTTTAGTGCTGCTTTCCAATATGAACGCTCTGTGCAAGTGTTTCCAGTACAGACACAACAAGGGAAGCTTTGGGGGTTTTGTTAGCAGATCCCATGCAAGGAAAGCACACTAGTGGCTTTGAACATGCTCAGACTGGCAATTTGGGGATTGTTTCAAATGGCAGAGGGGCAGCTATAAGATGCCATAGACAGTTACTATATATTGAGCTGGTGGGGGCCTCTGTGTACTTGAAATGCCAGGTGCCTTTTTGGAATCCCAGATCAGGCCTGGCTTGGAGGAATGTCCTTTTGGGACCCACAAAAGACCTTAAGGGTCAGGGAACACAGGCAAATTCGGGGAGATTAGTCGCCCGGCAACAAATATCCTCTTCTTCGGTGGCGACCAAACTGCCTCCCCTGTCTTGGAAAACAAATGCTCCGAGTGCCATCCCACCGTCGATTTACATTTTAGCCGGTGGGATGGCATTCGGAGCATTTGTTTTCTGAAGTTGCCTGAAGTTTCCTCATCAGGCAGAGGAGGCAGTTTGGATAAATTAGTCGCCCCGAAGAAGAGGAGATTTGTCGCCGGGGGACTAATCTCCCCGAATCTGCCTGTGTGCCCTGACCCCAAGGTTGCAACCAAACTATAGCTACTATGGATCCTTGAAAGGATCAAACTGACCCACCAGGAAACCTTCCAAAGTGGGACCCACCACCCTGGTCCCTGCACAGAGGTTGGCGCTATGTCTGTGTCAGGCCAGTTTGTAAAGGCAGAGGGGTGCAGCAAGGCAAGGGTGTCGGATGTTATAGGGATTGTAAGTGGCAGTTGGGGGCCCTTGAGGCCAGGTGTTCTGGTGGGCCAAAAGGTCCCCCAAATCCGAAACTGATCCTTGATCATCACATGTATGTATGTATGTATATTTTTATTTGTAAAGCACTCCTTGAGGGCAAAGCACTGTACAACAAAACAATAAATTAGTAGTAACAAACAAGGGGTCATTGGAATCACATGACTACTTGTGTCATGGGAGTATGCCCAGTGCTGTATTTCTAAACCCAATACATTAATCTATGCAAAAATACTGATTTCCTATTTGTAATCAGAGATATTAATTCAGCTTTTGGCTGAACATCTCTCTGAAAGTCAGAAATTTAGCAACAGTAGGTATAGGTATTAGCAATACCAATACCTATACAGTGCCATACAAGTGCCTACAATTAGGGTCTCTGACATTCTCACCTCCAAAGAGAGCTTATGAGTTAAAGGCTTGGTATTAGTAGTCTAAAATTGTTTGTAATTGCTCAAACCACTAAAAATAGAAAATGTATGTTAATTGCAAAAGTGCTCGGAGCAACACTCTGAATAGACATTCATCAATTCACTTTGTGTGTTTATCTTTATAGGCAATATCAGGGGCGTAACTACAGAGAAAGCAGACCCTGCGCTTGCAGGGGGGCCAGTGGAATAGGGGGCCCAGTGAGGCCCTAATTAATAGCCAATTTTAATATGTCTGGGTAGAACAGGCCACCTTATCAATATTTTAGGGGCCTAAATTGAATCTGCTGTGGGGCCCAGTGACATATAGTTACGTCACTGGGCAATATACCTCCTTGTTTAGCATGAGTGCAATGAATAAGGCTTACTTTTTGCCTATTTTTTTTAATAAGGAAACATCTGAATTTTTTGTTGTTTCTTAAGCTAAACAAGTCCTTGATAATGGGCCCGGAGGGGCCCGAAACGTTGCCCTTTTGCGGATACATATGGGCTAAATAAAACACTGATTTCAAAAAGCAATCTAACGGTGTGCTTCTGGATTTTTGACTACAAGTATCTATGACCCTGTGCAAGGGGAGGGTCTTCCGGTAAAAGCACCCGGCACCTTCAACCAGTGATCACCGGTCAGGTAGAGCTTCTCCACTATCGTGCAAAGCTAAACAAGACCAGCGGGGAAACTGATGCCACTCCATGTCTGGTCCTTGGAAGGTAAATCATTAGATTTCCAAAAATACATCCCCTCCCTTTCCTTTTGTTGTGACTGTTTTGTTAGTAGGAGCCCATTATGCAGATGGATTATCTGTGTGCTGGGAATCTAATGATCTATCTCCCAAGGACAAAACATGGAGTAACTTCAGTTTCCCTCTTCGCCCTGTTTAGCTGAAGAAATAGCAAAAACTATTGATTCTCTGTGATTAAAACAATAGGCAAAAAGAATGTTGGACACAAGTCCTATTCACTGGACTCATGTCACACAAGTGGGAATACTGCCCCTTTAAGGAGGTCTTTCAAATTAGGCCATTATTATGTCAAACAGTTGGAGAATAAACACTTATTAATTAGAATGTTATGTAACCTGCACCTATGCAGATAATGAACATAATGCTAATGATATTGATTCAATAAATAATAAGGAATGGTGCAGAAAGCCGCTTTGCAAGGTAAATACACAGTTAACAACTGGGTGTGGCCCATACAATACATTACTTGAGGAACTGATATGAAGTAACCATTTCAAGGAAACTAAGGAGGAAGTAAAGTTAACCCTTACTTTCTGAAACAAACTCCATTGCTTTGCTCATAAGGGTTACATCTCTACAAAGTGTAGGGTATGTAGCCCGGATTTACGATACAATCGTATATGTTCGGACACCGCTGAAAGGAACCACCACCTCAAAACACTCAAAGCAGACTTCATCAACAGGGACGATAACCCCATGATTGTAGATCAATACATGCAGCCACCAGGATTCCCAGAAGTCACCTTCTACAGTATAAACAAAAACCTAAAATAAATCTGATTCCCCTAGTGGTCACATACAATCCACAACTAAGGACCCTCAGAAAAATAGCCAGAGATCTACAAGGAACACTTCATAAGGACGAGAGGCTCAGAAGCATATTCCAGACCCACCACTAATAGCATTCAGACAGCCTCCCAACCTAAAGTCACTAATAACAAGAAGTGCCTTATTGCTCCCCACCAAAAACGGAACATATCCCTGTGGCAAAAAACAATGCAAAACCTGCCCGCACATCCTGACTTCAGACAAAATACCAATTCCGGACATATTAGTGGAATAAAGTATCCATGGTCACTACAACTGTTCTTCTTCCATTGTGGTGTACTTAAAGGGATCCTGTCATCGGAAAACATCTTTTTTTCAAAACACATCAGTTAATAGTGCTACTCCAGCAGAATTCTGCACTGAAATCCATTTCTCAAAAGAGCAAACAGATTTTTTTATATTCAATTTTGAAATCTGACATGGGCCTAGACATTTTGTCAATTTCCCAGCTGCCTCCAGTCATGTGACTTGTGCCTGCACTTTAGGAGAGAAATGCTTTCTGGCAGGCTGCTGTTTTTCCTTCTCAATGTAACTAAATGTGTCTCAGTGGGACATGGATTTTACTATTGAGTGCTGTTCTTAGATCTACCAGGCAGCTGTTATCTTGTGTTATGGAGCTGCTATCTGGTTACCTTCCCATTGTTCTTTTGTTTGGCTGCTGGGGGGAAAAAGGGAGGGGGGTGATATCACTCCAACTTGCAGTACAGCAGTAAAGAGTGATTGAAGTTTATCAGAGCACAAGTCACATGACTTGGGGCAGCTGGGAAATTGACAATATGTCTAGCCCCATGTCAGATTTCAAAATTGAATATTAAAAAATCTGTTTGCTCTTTTGAGAAATGGATTTCAGTGCAGAATTCTGCTGGAGCAGCACTATTAACTGATTCATTTTGGAAAAAAATTTTTTCCCACGACAGTATCCCTTTAATACAATGCACTAAATGCATAACAGGGGGGCTGTATATAGTGGAGACTGGGCAAAGTCTGAGAAAGGACTGCACCAGGTCAGAAATACCAAGTGTCTGTATATGGACTAAGAGATCGTATGGAATTCCTTTGATTCTACACTCCAATAATTCAGCCCTAATTTATACTCAGCCTCTTTGACCCACATTGTCTTGTACCTGTAATGGAATCCGAAGGTTCTTACCTGCATGGCGTCCAAGATGGCGACCAAGATGGCGTCCCCCTGCTCCACCATGTGGTCCCTGCTGGTCGCAGGCCATCACCGTCAAGATCGAGTCGCCCAGGGATTGGTCGCCGGCGACGGAACGGACGCCGGCGTCAGAATCGGGCGCCGGCGTCAGGACGTCAGCGTGGGGACGCTGGCGTCTGCGTCTGACACCAGTGCGTCAGTTTTTGGCGCCAAGCCCAGGACTATTTTAACCCCATTCCCCTTTTCTTCATTGCCCGATTATAGGTTCCTTTACTGTGTTCCTGGGTGTTATCATTCTGCTATATTTTCCTGTGTACCGTTTATTGCCTGTTTCCTGGACTTTGCTGATTGCCGCCTGAACTGACCCTTTTGCTTGTATTTGACGATTCTTCTGGATAAACCCTTTCTGTACTGCGAACCTGGTCTGGTCTCCTCTTTGGTCCTTACTATTACTGTGCCTTCGGGCCCGTTACAGTATAATCGGGCCATGGACCCTGCGGAGGAGACGCAAGTTACGCCCGATGTCTACCAAGCTGTCCGAGGATTGTCTTCTCGTCTTCTCTCTTATGAGAACCAGCAATCTCAGTTCAGCCAAGTCCTTCTGGCGATTCAGGAGAAGCTGTCCGCATTCCCGTCTGCGGCCCACGCCCCTGTTCCTAGACCTGCTACACCGGTATGTGTCCATGAGCCCCGCATACCTGCACCCCCTCTGTATTTCGGCGATCCGGAAGCATGTCGCGGATTCATCATCCAGTGTGAAATCCAATTTGCTCTGCTTCCCGGCCAGTATGTCTCAGAGCGTGCAAAGGTGGGCTTCATCATCTCCCGGTTACAAGGGAAGGCTCTGGAATGGGCATCACCACTCTGGGAGAAGCAAGATCCAGCCATTGACGATGCAAAAGTCTTCATCCGGGATCTCCGCACTGTGTTTGACGCGCCAGGTCGGTCTGCCTCGGCTTCTGCTCGGTTGTTCCAGTTACAGCAGGGAACTCGCTCTGTGCCGGAATACGCCATAGAGTTTCGTACCTTGCTGGCAGAAACATCCTGGAACAACGACAGTTATCACGCTGCCTTCTACAACGGCCTGGCAATGCGTATCAAGAATGACCTAGTGTCCCGCGAGATCCCTTCTTCTTGGGAAGATTTGGTTTCCTTGGCTGTAAGAGTCGATACCCGGCAGAGGGAACATCTTGCTGACTGTGAGCGGGTCTGGAAATCGCAGAGGTCTCAACCAGCTTTAGCTCCTCGCTTCCAGAGACCCATACTACCTCCCCAGTCTACTTCTACTTCTTCTGTTTCTCCTCCTCTGCCCGCCAAGAAGCAAGTACAGATTGGTCGCTCTCATCTGTCTGATCAGGAGAAACTTCATAGAAAGGCTACTGGACTTTGTTTCTATTGTGGGGGCAAGGCTCACTTCGCTCTGGAATGCCCCATTAAGCCTGGAAACGCCAGAGCCAAGGTTGGGGAAACCTTTCTGGGAGGAATTGTCCCCTCTCCACAGTCTTCTGCCCATCGATTTCTTCTTCCTGTGCAAATCCAATGGGGCTCCCGGAAAGTCTCCCTGCAAGCCTTCCTTGACTCTGGGGCCGCTGGAAACTTTATGGACAAGGTCTTCGCTGCTAATCACGCTATTCCTCTTCAGCCCATGGCGAATCCTCTTCGAGTCCTTGCCATCGATGACCGTCCTCTGTCTTCTGCAATCATTTCCCTGTCTACACAAGAACTTTCGCTTAAGGTGGGCACTATGCACTTGGAGAGACTGTCCTTTCTTATTATTGACTGCCCTTCCACTCCAATTGTTCTGGGGCTTCCATGGTTGTGTACCCATAACCCAGTCATTGATTGGACCTCCTCACAAGTCTCCCATTGGAGTCCTTATTGCCAACAGAATTGTTTGCCTGCTGCGCCCCTTGTCAAAGTTTCTTCTGTGTCTTCGAATCCTTCTCTTCCCCCCGTTTATCAGACCTTCTCCGATGTCTTCAACAAAGGCTCTGCTGAGACTCTCCCTCCTCACCGTCCTTACGACTGCCCAGTCGAGCTTCTTCCTGGTTCCATGCCTCCTCGTGGTCGCACCTATCCACTTTCTCCCTCTGAGACTGCCGCCATTCAGGAAAATCTTCAAAGAGGTTTTATCCGCCCTTCTTCTTCCCCTGCGGGAGCAGGGTTTTTCTTCGTTGAAAAGAAAGATGGAAGTCTGCGACCTTGCATTGATTACCGGGGGCTTAATAAAATTACCATTAAAAACCGCTATCCCCTCCCGTTAATTTCTGAACTTTTTGACCAGTTGAGAGGCGCCAGTCTCTTCACCAAGTTAGATCTTCGGGGCGCCTACAACCTCATTCGGATCCGTGAGGGGGATGAGTGGAAGACCGCTTTTAATACTCGTGACGGGCATTACGAGTACCTAGTAATGCCATTCGGTCTCTGTAATGCCCCTGCGGTCTTCCAAGAGTTTGTAAATGACATTTTCAGGGACTTATTGGGGCAAAGTGTGGTCGTTTACTTGGATGACATCCTTATCTTTTCCAAAAATCTCCAGGAACACCGTTCTCAAGTCAAAGAAGTTCTTCTTCGTCTTAGGAGGAATAATCTGTTCGCCAAATTGGAGAAATGCTCTTTCGAAGTGCCTACCATTCCCTTCCTTGGTTATATCATCTCCCAGCAGGGTTTCAAGATGGATCCCGCCAAAGTCTCGGCAATTATCGATTGGCCTCTTCCCACCTGTGTCAAGGCCATTCAGAGGTTTATTGGCTTCGCCAATTATTACAGACAGTTCATTAAAGGTTTTTCTTCCAAGATTTCTCCAATTCTTGCTCTAATCCGTAAAGGGGGTAGACCTCAACACTGGCCCCCTCAGGCTCTGGAAGCTTTTGAATCCCTTAAAGAAGCCTTTTCATCTGCACCAATTCTCAGGCACCCGGAACCTCTTCTACCCTTCTTCCTCGAAGTCGACGCCTCTGATGTGGGAGCGGGAGCAGTTTTGTCTCAAAGGTCCTCTTCCGACGGTAAATTACATCCCTGTGCTTTCTTTTCCAAGAAATTCTCTTCTTCTGAGCAAAACTACGATGTTGGGAATCGTGAACTACTTGCTGTCAAGTTGGCCCTGGAGGAGTGGAGGCATCTACTGGAAGGGTCTTCTGTTCCTGTAACCATCTTTACCGACCACAAAAACCTCGAATTCATCCAATCCCTCAAACGTCTCAATCCACGACAAGCCAGATGGTCTTTATTCTTTTCCCGTTTCAACTTCATCATCACCTTTCGTCCTGGCTCTAGAAACAGAAAGGCTGATGCCCTGTCCAGAAGTTTCATTTCCGAAATGCCTAGTTCCGAGGTTCCTGAACCCATTGTACCTTCTTCCAAGATTATCGCTGCCTTATTTCCGTCCTTGGCTTCGCAACTCCTCTCTGCCCAGACCTCGGCTCCTGGAAATGCCCCCTTGGGGGTTGCTTTTGTTCCTCCAGATTGTCGTCAATCCATTTTGTCCCAAGTCCACACCTCTAAGCAAGCCGGTCATCCGGGAATTGAAAAAACCACTGAACTACTTTCACGCCTGGTGTGGTGGCCATCCATGAGAAAGGACGTCAGAGACTTTGTTTCTTCCTGTGCCACCTGTGCTGTCTCTAAATCTGGACATTCCTCCCCCAAGGGTCTTCTCTTGCCATTACCCATCCCATCTCGCCCTTGGACTCATTTGGCGATGGATTTCATTGTCGACCTGCCCTTATCCTCCGGCCACACTGTCATCTGGGTGGTGATCGATAGATTTAGCAAGATGGCCCATTTCACTCCTCTTCGAAAATTGCCTTCTGCTCCTGAACTCGCTGAACTGTTTATTAAACACATTTTTCGTTTACATGGTTTCCCTGCCGAGATTGTGTCAGATCGAGGTTCTCAATTTGTCTCTAAGTTCTGGAGAGCTCTGTGCAAGGTTCTTAATATTTCTCTTCAGTTTTCCTCAGCTTATCACCCACAGTCTAATGGTGCCGCTGAACGGGTCAACCAGGCTTTGGAGCAGTTTCTTCGGTGCCACGTGTCCCTGTGCCAGGATGATTGGTCGGATCTTCTTCCCTGGGCTGAGTTCGCTCATAATAACGCTTTGCATTCCTCTTCTTTGAAATCTCCATTCTTCTGTGTATATGGTCGGAACCCGTTGGCCTTCCCTCAGGATCTTCTCCTTACCAACGTTCCTGCGGCCAACGACCAAGCTGCTCACATGTCGGCTATCTGGCAGGCTACTTCCTCTAATTTGGAAAAGAGTTCTTTGGCTCAGAAAAGGTTCGCCGATAAGAAGAGAGTTCCTTCCCCACCATATGCTCCTGGTGACAAGGTTTTTCTTTCCACCCGCAACATTCGCCTCAAGATTCCCACTCCCAAGCTTGGTCCTAAATTCATTGGTCCTTATCCTATCATCGAAGTTATCAATCCGGTGGCGGTCCGTCTTCAACTTCCTCCCGAGATGCGGATTCCTAATGTCTTTCATGTTTCCTTACTTAAGCCTGCCATGTCTTGTTCCTCTTCTTCTTCCCCCCCAGCTCCTGTCCTGGTTGATGGTCACCAAGAGTTCGAGGTCAAGAGGATTCTGGATTCTCGCTTTTCCAGGGGCACTCTTCAATATTTAATCGAGTGGAAGGGTTTCGGTCCAGAGGAGTGTTCCTGGGTAAAAAACTCGGATGTCCATGCACCTACCCTGGTCCGTAAGTTCCACAGACTGTTCCCTTCTTCCCCCAGTCTCGGTGGTCCTGAGGCCCCCCCTAAGGAGGGGGGTACTGTAATGGAATCCGAAGGTTCTTACCTGCATGGCGTCCAAGATGGCGACCAAGATGGCGTCCCCCTGCTCCACCATGTGGTCCCTGCTGGTCGCAGGCCATCACCGTCAAGATCGAGTCGCCCAGGGATTGGTCGCCGGCGACGGAACGGACGCCGGCGTCAGAATCGGGCGCCGGCGTCAGGACGTCAGCGTGGGGACGCTGGCGTCTGCGTCTGACGCCAGTGCGTCAGTTTTTGGCGCCAAGCCCAGGACTATTTTAACCCCATTCCCCTTTTCTTCATTGCCCGATTATAGGTTCCTTTACTGTGTTCCTGGGTGTTATCATTCTGCTATATTTTCCTGTGTACCGTTTATTGCCTGTTTCCTGGACTTTGCTGATTGCCGCCTGAACTGACCCTTTTGCTTGTATTTGACGATTCTTCTGGATAAACCCTTTCTGTACTGCGAACCTGGTCTGGTCTCCTCTTTGGTCCTTACTATTACTGTGCCTTCGGGCCCGTTACAGTACCTTATCTGCTTTTCTTTTGCACATCCCCTCGTAAATGACTTTGACACTTTACACATAGATTGATATTCCTTTTTGTTGGTCATTTGACCTATGAGCTGAATGTTGTATATATACCAGAGAACACCACAGCTTCAGTGTAATCCGCTTGAAAAAGGAACTAAAATCTTCTGAAAGCTTGCTATGATTGTATTAGTTAGCCAATAAATGTATCACCTTTATACCTCTTTTGTTATAATTTTTTTTATTTTCTTTATTTCAAAAGGGTTGCCCTGTTACAAAGTGTAGGCAAACTCTGTATGGTTTTGCCTGGAGACTGGCTGTGACAATAATTGACATTATTAAGGATGGGCAGACTTCCAAAACCAGTGCTTGAGAAACAATAGACAGGGATTTGGCAAGACATTGCATGAAGCTATGAGGCCAAGTTAAATAGCTGAATCTAATGAAAAGACAATTTTAGCTTTTTAATTATGGTAAATTTCCCCACGTCACATGTTGAAAAGAAGAATTAACTTGTTTGGAAGCCACAGGGTGTAATGCCAGATTCACTTTTGCCATGCTCTTCCTCTTAAAACTATTCCTGTTTCCTCTTAAGACTTGTGGCATCGTTTTTTTTGGGCATCACAGCAAATTTTTTTTAGAGCTATTCAAACCTTGAATTACGAAATCACATGGCCATCTACAATTCTGGTTTCCTAAGTTGCAGTTGGATTTACTGTCCACCAGAACTTTGTAGGAAATGAAGTCCTTCTGCAGCAACTGCTTCTCCAGAGTAATATACCACCAGATAGGAACCATGTTAATATGGCTGACATTTAGCTTAGTGTTTGTCTAAGTAAGGAAGGTAAGTGGGAACCATGTAATTATGGCTTTTAGGGGATTGCCGGTATTTATTAAAGTCCGAATGCAAAAAAATTTAATTTTTTTTACTATAAAATACTTGAGGTGCTTCAAGGTGTCCTAAAATTAGGGGGCAAACACAACAACTTTTTCAGTAAGAAGTTTAATTACATTCACTGCGCACTGATGCAAACTATAAAATTTGCAAACTTTCCCCACTGTCAGAAGAGGTCGCTTAACAGTTTCCGGGTTCGCAAAAGCTTTATTAAATTTGCACAAAGGAAAGTTTGTTTGGGCAAAGTTATCGACTTTTTTTTACATTCCCCCACAAGAGTACAGTTGTCTTTGACTTAATTCTACTAGATACAGTATATCATGACCTGGATGACTCTTCAAAGACATTGGAAGATTAGGAAATGTGAGGAGCTGTAGTTGCTCTTCATTTCCAGTTCCTCTTGTCTCCCCCATGGCACAATATTCACCCATTAGGCCCCTTGGTCCAGTTGCTCAGATACCTGGGTGGTCAGCCAGTGTATGGCCAAGTTTACACTTCTGCATGGATATCTGATGCAGCGAGAGGGATGAGCCATGCATGTGAGAATGCTTACAGTATAACAATGAACATTTAGAAGGCCTATTTATGAAGCCTCTCATTTTTCTGGTTGAGTTTTAAAGGGGGAAAAAATCTTAATTTTTACAGGGGAAAAAACTCTCAAATTTTTCAAGATTTATTATGCTCTGGAGCTGTTAAAAATCTGAAAATACTCCAGCTAAAACCTGTTGAAAATCATGTAGAAATCAATGGCAGATGGTCTCTTTAACAATTGCAACATTTTTTATGCCTTCCTGATTCTCTATACTTTCGGGCTGTTTGGCGTTAAATCTGAGTTGTCGAGGGGACATTTCCATAAAGTGTAAAGGACCAGTAACATCAATTGTTTTTTTAAATTCGTTAGTATAGAATGAAAAAAACCCACAAAGACATATTATACATTTAAATCGCTAAGTCTATATTAAGAAATAACCTACCGAAACTCAGCTTGCGCTCCTCTTCAGAAAATGCGATCTGGCGATCCATCGTGCGGCGCTCGTTTTCTCCTCCCTGCCTTCCTTATAGGAGATGGCCAGGGAGGAGAAATCGAGTGACGCATAATGGGTCGTCGCCGCAACGCCTTTTCTGAAGAGGAGCCCAAGCAGAGTTTCGGTAAGTTATTTCTTAATAAAGACTTAGCAATTTAAAAGTTTAATTTGTCTTTGTGTTTTTTTTTCGTTCTACACTAACGAATTTTTTAAAGAAAAATTGATGTTACTGGTTCTTTAAGGGAGACACTTTAAAAAAGTCGTACAGTTTGAATAGTTGCAACTTTTGGTAAATTAAGGGGGATTTGGGATTTAGGCACATTTTTTTATCATAGTGAGAAAAAGCAGAGTTTCAGTAAATATCCCCCTAAGGGGGAAATTCACTAAAGGGCAAAGAGACTAAAGTTAGCAAAAATTCACCAGCGTGACTTCATTTTGGGACTTCGTCGATTTACTTACGGGCACAGGCGTAACTTTGCTAGCAAAGGTGATACTTCACATTCTTAAGCCAGCGGAAGTTTCGCTCTGGCGAAAGGGTGTTACTTCACAAATTCACTAAGATGCGGATTTTACTCAACGTTACCTGTTCCGCCAGACTGGCCTTCGCCACCTCAGACCAGGCAAGTGCAATGGAATGTATAGGGCTTCTTCAATTTTTAGTTGAAAATTTTTCTAAGTCCCAAAAAACGCTGGCGTCTTTTACTTTTTCAGGGTGATAGGCTGCAAAAGTGCGTAAAGTGATGTTTGAGAGAGAAGCCATGAAAGGGTTTTCACTCCCTCGGCAATCCAAACTATCATATTGCTCACTAGTACAGCAGTTATGTACAGTGGGCCTTATTTTCTAATTATAAAAGAGCACAAAGTTGCACTCACTAAAACTGCAGACTCCTTGCAACATAATTATTTTGAATCTTTTTATGGGAAACACAACAAAGGGACTTTCTTTACCCACAGGGAAGAATTTGCATCCCACTACAAACTATTGCACAATTTATATAGTCAGCAGCTAATTGGGGAAAGGGTGGTTTGCAGTGTAACACTTTCTATAGTGATGCAATTTGCTCTAAACAGGGAACAAACAAATGAAGGATGAGCAATGTACTCAATTGAAGTAAATGATCACATTCACTGTTACTATAATAAGCACAGAGACACTTTATTTGCTTCATTGTAGATGATACAGGCATCTTTAACTAAAGATTGTTAGGCAGTGGCCTTATTTTGTAATGATGGAATTGCGTGGGCTCAAACATTTGGAAAGAACCCTACAGATATATTGGGACTGATTTTTAAATTGCACAAGTGCATTGCAACCAATCAGCAATATGTTATATTGTTATAAGCCAAAAAACACATATTGTATCTCAAAACATCAATACCAAAGCATAAATTACACAATTACATTTCTACAATATTTCTACAATTTTAATCACATGGGCAATGAAACTGTGTGCACTGCCTACTACTGCCTAACAATAAATCCATGAGTATTCAAATCAAACTGGACAAAAGGGCCATTCCTTCCTTATGTCTAGGCTGAAATAAAACAATAGGGAGAGCCTATTACCTTACTGTTTCTTTATCATATTTAGCAATACATAATGAAATATGCTGCATTAAAGACCTTTTTTGCGCATTGTAGAGTAGTCCCTAGTTCTCCGGATAGGAGCAAACTACAAGTGTGGATGGGCAAAATCATTTGGGCCTCTCTAGGTCTTGCCACAAATCTGGGCCTGTATTAGTTATTAATTATTAGCTTTATAAGTGCTTCATGCCTAGAAACATCCTTTGATTGAACAACCCATGATCACTCCTCTTGTTAAGCAACTGTATGTCTTGGCTGCCGTAACGGTAAAAAAAAAAAAAAAAAGCTTTCCTAATAATAAACACTCCCTTTACTCCAGTAGAGGACTTTTTAAATTAAACATTGAATGTTTGAATATGAAAAATCTGAGAAAGGTACCTAATCATTAGCAGAACCCCCTTGGGTTCCAAATCATAATAATAAGAAATATTTCTCAGTACATAACTGTGCTGTGCTTCATTTTATCCTTATAAAAGAGACTCCAAAGCCTGTGAAACGGGAGCTGCAGTTATTTACTTCCTCTAATCATTTCTCCACCCTATGTGAACAGCTCATATTTTAGTTTCCATTCGATTATAATTGATAATAGAATTATATTCGAATTATTTCCTTCCTTCAATAAAGATCAGAGATGCTGTCTATTTATGTTTTGCAACAAACACATGGAGCTGTAACTGCCATCATCTCGTTTCATAGTAACTTATTAGTGAGATAGACCTTATGGTTGATAAAAATATGTCTTTTATTTTTAAAACTATTTTATTTACCAGATTTCCCCTTTCTCTGTAATAATAAAACAGTACCTTGTGCTTGTTCCAAACTAAGATATAATTAATCCTTGTTGGAAGCAAAACCAGCCTATTGGGTTTATTTCATGTTTACATGATGTTCTAGTAGACTTCAGGTATGAAGACGGTGCACTCGTAGGGGCAGATTTACTAAGCTCGAGTGAATAATCGAATGCAAAAATATTCGAATTTCAAAGTATTACTCGAGTGAATAATCGAATGCAAAAATATTCGAATTTCAAAGTATTACTCGAGTGAATAATCGAATGCAAAAATATTCGAATTTCAAAGTATTTTTTTTGGGTACTTCGACCATCGAGTTGGTCAAATTCGATCAAATCGAATGATTGAACGACAGGCCCGGATTTGCGGCAAGGCCGCATAGGCCTGGGCCTAGGGCGGCAAAGAAATAGGGGCGGCATGCCGTCCAGCCGCCGTTCAACTGCACCAGCTGCGCCGGCGTTTTTTCGCCGGCGCGCTGGGAAGGCGGGCGCTAGGACCGCGCGGCCGCCTGGTCGGACCGCGCGGCCTAGGGGCGCCCAGAAGTGAAATCCGGCGCTGTTGAACGATAATCGAAGTACTGTCTCTTTGAAAAAAACTTTGACTTCATACTTCGCCACTTTAAACCTACCGAAGTGCAATGTTAGCCTATGGGGACCTTCCAGAGCACTTTTCTAAGTTTTTTTTGATCAAATAAAAATCATTAGATTTATCGCTTAAAATCGTTCGAATCGTTAGATTCGAACAATTTCATCGTTGATTGAACGATTTTTATTAGATCGTTCGATCAAAGCTTTTGCGCTAAAATCCTTCGAATTTGATAATCGAATTTGAGGGTTTTTTAACCCTCGAAATTCGACCCTTGATAAATCTGCCCCTTGGAGTCCACTTCAAAGGAATCGCTTGTTTCTCAGATTGTAAGTAAAACACTTTATTCAAACATCTTGATACACTGCAAACCCAGCGCCATGAGGTCTGACGCGTTTCGTGTCACTGCACTTCCTCAGAGACCTCACTTCCCGTTGTTACACATGTTATTTAAACCCCACATGATCCACCCCTACAATTAACATGTTAACCATTACTCACATTAAATTAAAATACAAAGCTCATGTAAACCATTAAGAACAATCAGTTTATCAAGTTTGTATAAGTTTATTCATTTTACACATTCCAAACAAAATTTATATAAGTAAATCCATACTATAATCTATAAAAAAAGTCTTTCTATAATATTCATTTTATAGCTAATGCTCAAATCGATACTATTTGTTACTAAAAGTGCATCCCACATACTGTATTCAACATCTTTTGCAAGTAATCAGATACACAACTGCCTTTGTGTTACAGTTTATGTAACTTTTTATCTGATGAATTTCTCGTGTTACACTGCACTCAGTTATCTGATGTTAAAAGCAATGCACATGTGAAGTGGTTTTAACATCAGATACCTTTGAGTGCAGTGTAACACGAGATACATACATACTTTATATTGAAAGTCAAGTGAAATTAATTCAGGCAGAAACAGATTGTTTTGCTGATTCGACATGGAAAAGGAAATAAAAAAACAAGAACCTCTTGCATCATATTGCATCAAGGCCAGATCATCTGATAATGTTCAACTTAAGGGCATACTGTTATAGGTTTTTAAACGCATCAGTTAATAGTGCTACTCCAGCAGAATTCTGCACGGAAATCCATTTCTCAAAAGAGCAAACAGATTTTTTTATATTTCATTTTGAAATCTAACATGGGGCTAGACGTAGTCATTTCCCAGATGCCCCCAGTCATGTGACTTGTGCTCTGATAAACTTCAGTCACTCTTTACTGCTGTACTGCAAGTTGGAGTGATATCACCCCTTCCCTTCCCCCCTGCAGCCTAACAACAGAACAATGGGAAGGTAACCAGATAGCAGCTCCCTAACACAAGATAACAGCTGCCTGGTAGATCTAAGAACATTGAGTAGGAGAAACAACAGCCCGCCAGAAAGCAGTTCCATCCTAAAGTGTTGGCTCTTTCTGAAAGCACATGACCAGATAAAATGAACTGAGATGCACCTACACACCAATATTACAAATAAAAAAAAACACACTTGCTGGTTCAGGAATGAATGACATTTTATATTGTAAAGTGAATTATTTGCAGTGTAAACAGTGTAATTTAGAAATTACAACTACATCATAAAAAGTATGACGGAATCCTTTTAAAAGGCAAGATTTCACTTTCCTGAGCCCCTAGGCTGGGCAGTCTGTTCTTCTACTTCCTTCCAGGCATTGCTTAAATGGAAACAAGGGATCAACTCTGGCATGGGGTGGGCAGGAGATTTGCCAGCTGCTTGAATCAATAACCCATTTCCCTTTGTGGCTCCCTTGTTTCCACATCTAATCAGATGTTCCATTAAAGGTGTCCCAGCTAGCCACATGAGGCCACAGGAGTTTATAGGAGCTTGTCGTCCTTTGTCTTCTTCCCACAGATCTGTGCCCACTGTTTTCCCAGTAGCTCAGTTTGCATTGGGATATTTAGCTTGTTCTGCACTAATGCATTTAAGGCATGGACATAAATTGCTGAATGGAATTGGTACCTGTGGCCTATTGGTAATTCTGGCTGAGCTAGTTAGATCCACCCCACTAAGCTTGAAACCTTGGCCTACAACATACATTATATGCCACCCAAATTTGCCCTACATAGAAATCTCTCCAGTCTGCTTTCAGTACAGGAACACTTAGGGGCAAATTTATCAAGGGTCAAATTTTTAGTTTATGGGAGTTTCTAAAAACTCCCATCAACTCCATAAATTCAAAATTCTAAAAAAAAAGGACCAATCGAATTTTATTTAAAAAAAAACTTTTTAAAAACAGGTGAATAGGATCAAGCTGCAAACTCGAATCGAATTAGATAAGAATCGAGTTAGTTTTTTCACAGTCCACCAAATGACTCCTAATTGGTTGATTGAGGTCCCCCATAGGCTAAAACACCAATTTGGTAGGTTTTAGATAGCGAAAAGTTAAATTCGAATTCTTAAAGAGACAGAAATACAAAATTTCAATTTTTTTTTCAACTCAAATCAAATTTGGACTATTCCCTAGTCGAATTTAAAAATTAGAATTTTCAATTCGACCCTTGATAAATCTGCCCCTTAAAGCCTTCTTTTTCAAAATCCATGTATTTAAATTTAAAAAGTCCTACCAAACCAGAATTCACGATTTTAATTTATTTATTATTAAAACGGCACGAATTAATCGGTTTGGGAAAAAAACAAAAAAATCATACGAAATTTTTTTTCATGATTTTTCATGAATCGTACAATGGTTTTTGTATTTTTGCCTGAAATGTCCAAAATAGTTGGATCTTCTGGCTAATTCCAGAGCAAACCACAGAAATTTCAAAATAGTGTAGGGACCTCTCCCATTGACTTATATACAACCTTGGCAGGTCTGAAATGCTGGATTTTCAGATATGGGGTTTAAAAAATCCCAAAAAAATTGTAGGTATTAGTGCAAAAAAACTCAAATTGAGTTTTTGGATTTGATAAATAACCCCCTTAATGTTGATTGGTTGCGGTGGGTTACCCAGAAGTGCTCTCCAAAAAGGCTGATCTGTTCGAAAAAAAATTCTTAGGAAGGAAGCTGTTTTGTAGTTTGTGAAGATTTGAGTCTGGAAACTAGATTTACAGCTATTATGAATCAGGGATGTCAACCTGTAACCACTAACTAGGGATTCTTGTACTACCCAGAGCTTCCAATTAGCAACAAGGATAATTATTGGTGGTGAGCCAGCAACAGCTCAAGTATAGACTAGACTTTCCTAGAGATATTGTACAGTTGAGAATTCCAAACAGTAGTTTCCAAACATGGAAAGACCCTCTCTTTTTGCTCTTGTTCTTGGAGGCTACTAGGTTAAGTAAGCCCAAATGGCATCCTCTGCCAGGGTGAAGTGTAGAGAAGGGGATCAAAACATACTCTTTCTACACTACCTGCCGTTAGAACACCACGTGGCAGCTGAGTAGCAGAGGCTGTTATGGATTAGTAGAGGTGGTCAAACCTTGGGACTTTTGGATTACCCCAGAAGAGACTTACAAACTGACTTCCAATTGGAACGGTAAAGAATATGCATGTGCAGGCTATAGCAACTCTGTTAGCTTATAACTTAAATCTTTATAACTACAGATAAGGCCATTGCATTAATGTAACTGTAGGATTAAGTGATGCATGTATAATTATTGCCCTCTCACTGTGTCGCCCAGTTATACAGTTAAGTCGGGTTTTAAAAAGACCAAGGTCAATTCACCGGATGGGGATATCATACACCTCATATGCTATTGTCCAGTTATACAGAAATTTGTAATGCAGTTTTTAGCTGACGAATTTACTCTACCACAAGTATTGAACCCAGCTACCTGCCTACTGGGCGTAACAGATGCTCTGGTACCCAGAATCTACTTAAGATTATTGATGAGAGCGCTTTTGTTCTATGCCAGGAAAACAGTAGCCCTACACTGGATGGGACCAACACCTCCTACGCTTAAAAAATGGATTCATCTTATTAATTCCCAGCTGTTAACGTATATTGCCAGAGGCTGTCCACAGAAATTCGATAAAATATGGTCTCCTTGGTTGGATTCACCCGCAAATAAGTCTAATGAGAAATGTTCTTTATATCCTTTTCATGTTTACCTTCTTCTTCCTTCCTTCTTTACTTCCTTCCTTCCTGTTGTTAATGAAAACTCAATAAAAAATTACTATTAAAAATAAAAGACCAAGGTCCATCAAGTTCAAACCGTCACAGTAATCCCAGTATGAAGGCATTGCTGACTGATCTGGTAGTTTTCATCTTGCCTAAGCTGTTCTCAGACCAACCTTTCTAATCATATATAGATTTATGACAAGGAGGAGGCTGCAAAATCCTTGCCCTACTGTGTAGAGCCCAGCAGCGTTAGACATAATATTATTTTTTGTGCACAATGGAGCTGGTAATGGGATTCTCCAGGCATAGGTTTATCAGGAACAGAATCCTGTATTTGCTCATAGCCTATACAGAGAGAAATAATATAAACTAGAAATTCACAGACTTTTTGGTACATTGCTGTATCAACCTTTTTTCCGTAGCCCTAACAAACTGTGAATATTACTCGAACTGATCATTAAAATACAACACCTATTTAAGGGTAAACAGGCAAATTAAAAATAGCAAGTTTCAAATGACTTGAATATTATAGCTGCAGCCCATATATTGCACAAGAAAGGTAACAGTGAAAACCAGTTTGTTCAAATGCTATACAAGTATGGGATCCGTTATCTGGAAACCTATTATGCAGAAGGCTCAGAATTAGACAAAATCAATCTCCCATAAATTCCATTTTTTAAAAATGATTTCCTTTTTCTATTTAATAATAAAACAGTACCATGTACTTGATCCCAATTTATATATATATATATATATAATCCATATTGAAGCCAAAACAATTCCATGTTTAAATTAGTTTTTAGTAGACAGAGTAAACTAAATACATTTAAAGATCCAAATTATGGAAAGACCCCTTATCTGGAAACCCCCAGGTCCCGAGAATTCTGGATTACATGCCCCATACCTGTACAGACAATAAATCAAAGCAGCTGGGAGGAGCCACAGCACAGCTGTGTTTTATATTTCGATAATATCTGGGTTATTAAACTTAAAAGTCAGAGGCACAAAAATCTTATCTCTTTGGAATCAGAATACATGGTTTCCTGTGCTCTGCCCAATCTCCATAACTCCCCCCTCAGTAACAATGAATTAGTAAATGAGAGCTGTTCAATGCACAATATTAGAATACTGTATATATCAATGGCCTGTACTGGATGATTAAATTAATATACATATATAGAATTTTAACAAAGTTTTTCCTTCGGTGCAACATGTTGCTTTTCATACAAAGTCCTATGTGACTCACAGCTATTTCCTTTTACAGGAAATCTTGAACGGCCACGGAAGGTTATGTTACAGGACTGTAACCAAAAACGTTATGGCAGGTGTTTAGTGTGTTTGTACAAGGT
Organism: Xenopus laevis; assembly: GCF_017654675.1. Lineage (NCBI taxonomy): Eukaryota > Metazoa > Chordata > Amphibia > Anura > Pipidae > Xenopus > Xenopus laevis. The sequence continues at coordinate 18,647,691 of NC_054382.1, forward strand.
GTGCAACACAAACAGGATGGAATACTAGTGAGCAAATAGAAATCAATTGAGAGCAAATATCCATTATTACCTTATCTATATGCATTGTGTAAAATTCATATATTTCAGTATACTGATGCACAATACACCATCTTGCTGGACATTTTTCGATAAATGTGGAGGTTTTGGGGGTCCTAAAATTGTCCAGTAACCTCTAGTTATTACAGTGAATGTTACAAATATTTTGTAGTTGAAATTAAAAAGTACAATTTTTAACATTATACTAGAATAAATCCTATCGAGCCTCTAGTTTATCCAGGGGAAGGCATGCTTATAGGATATACTGTTTTCATTTAAACATAGCAGGTTTGCTTTTTATCCTGCTATTTAGGGGTAGAACATTAGAACTTATTTTATTAAACCATATGATATGATACATTAACATTTCTTAAAGCAACAAAGGGGTAAAATAATAAAAGGTTCAGCTCCAGGTCTAGTAGCTTATAGCCACCAATAAAAAATATTAATTCGCAAAATATAAATTGTTTGCCATCATTCACACTCAAGATAGCACAATCTCTCAATTTCTTCATGTAAATGCTTACTTCTTCATTAAACTGCAGTCTCTGGCATTTCAAAAAAAGGCACAGATTTTGTTTTAGAAACACTGTGTGGTTTAACAATCGTCCAAGCATAGCATTGTCTCTACAACAAGGTGCTCCAGTGGGGTCACAGTAGAACATTCTGCAGAGGCGACTTAATAGTGCGTGAAAAACAAACAGCCTGATGGGATAATATGTCAATGACATCTTTTTGTGGAGCAATTAATGAAATAAAAAAGTAGACACGTGTGCATGATGATATTTCTAGATGCCCTCAACTGTTTAATGGACTCATTTTCAAGACTTTTTGGAAAGAAAAGTTGTTCTATGTTTTTAATAGATAGTGATACCTTCAATGCCTGCCATATAAACCTCCCCTGTTGAGTTATATGATGTTCTAGGCTAATCAAGAGCCCTCTTATTTTCTTTTAAAACTAGAGCAATCACCTTTATCTTGGCAAACCCTTATCAATTGTTAGTGTGTATAATCAATCAATCAAATCAGTATAAGAAGACAACCTTACCTTTTAGGATCTTTTTGCTGGATTTTTTTCGGCCAATTTGATCTTAAAATCTAGAAAAGGTGACGGCACCTAAAGAAGAGGAACCAGACGCTTCACTGTTTAAAGCTGAGGCTTCTCCATTAATTTACACACACACATGATCTCCCTCCCTCTGTCACAGGAAGTGGTAGAAATGAGAATGTGTACCAATGTAGTGTAAGCAAGGGAGGTTTCCTAGGTAGTGTGTTGGTGTGAAAATGACACCACATATGTAGTAGGAACTGATGGGGTTTTACACATTTTTACATCTTAAAAAATGTAATTAAAAGCAGAGAAAAAGCACCGTTTAGGAATCATGCAGAAATAACATAAACTCGAAACCAGTCTGCAATAGGAAACTAAGGATTTCACCTGGGAATTAAATAAGAATTCTTCTAATGCACTTAAATGATGGGTAATAAGTAATGGAGTGCTCCACCACCATGGTTGTGTTCTTTCCTTTTCTCTATTCTGTTCTCATCACTATAATTCCCCTGTACCCTTTTCCTCATCTGCTTTATTCCCTCTACTCTATCCCCTCTTCCTTCCATCCGTGTTCCATTTTTTCCCCTTCCCGTTAAAGAGAAAGGTACTCCCAAAGTAGACCAGAAGCAAATATAACGTGTTGAGAAACAGAGAGGAATTCAATTTTGGCCAAGAGGACTATATATAGTCTATATATAACAGGCCCAGATCAGTATCCCCTCTATAGACATGTTTTGCTTCAATGATGGGAAGGCCAAAGACAGGTTAGGTCTCAGAAGTACCTACCAGGCACTAAGTAACTCTGGTTAGTACCCAAAAATGGAGGCATATGAGTTCCCCATTTTGGCAGGAAGGCTGAAAGAGAACCTTGTGCACAACATGCAGCTAAACATTTTTTTATTTCCTTGTATGTGTGATGAAATCTCATGTGATTGTAAAGATTCAGATAAGGTTTGGCCAGGCATGAGGATTCGCCAGAATCTGAATTCTGCTGAAAAAGATAGAATCTTGACCGAATAACGAACCAAATGGATTCAGTGCATCCCTAGTAATCAGGCGACTGACTTTGGTGGGTAAGATTTGAGAAGGGACATGAAGGGAGCATGGTGAAGATACTAAAGCCAGCCTGTGAGAAGTGAATGTAAATGTCTGGTTAATAAAGGAGAGCTGATAAGCGTGAGAATAGAGAAACAGTTTTGTAGCAGAGAAATGCAAAGTGATATCAGAAATTAGTGGTGAGCACAACTTTCCCTTGTTTGTTATAGTTATACAGGAGCAGTGACCAGCTCCATGTTGTAGCTCCCACCACTCCCAGCTATAGTCAGGTGATCCCACTGGTGTCTAATAAAAGGGCAGCCAAGTTTGGGAGTTTTACTTTGAAAGCAGCTAGTAAGTTGCAGGTAAAACTTAGTCCCTGTGTAAAATGTATAATGAAGCAATTTAATTCTTAATGAATCAGATGAAAATTGAGCGTAGGACTGGCCAGATATGGGATGACTTTGACGTAGTTGGCCAGCTTAAATATATTGCAATATATGAACAAACAATCCCTGTTTTGTTTAAAGGGTAAGGCATTTTTCAGTAGCAGTATGCACAAAATGTATCTGTCTTAAATATATTGATAATGGGTTGAGTGCAGAGGATCTCTTGTATCTGTAAGCCATAGCTCCCAACATTTGAAAAATGGAGAGAGGGACAAAAAGATCCGCTCATATCCATGTTTTATGTGTTATAACTAGTGATGGGCGAATTTGTCCCATTTTGCTTCGCTGAAAAATGAGCGAATTTCCCGTGAAATTGCGAAATGCCGGCGCACATTCACTGGGGAAAATGTGCCAGCGTCCAAAAAATCAATGCTAATGAAGGTGAAATTGCTCTTTAAGATGAGACTTGCTTATCTTAAATAGTTACAATTGTATCTTTTGTTTATTGTAAAATTTTACAAATGTATCTCAGTACAGCTGCTGAGTGTTCTGGGCTCTCTGCCCAAAAAGGCTCATATTTTAATTACATTTCAGAAACGTTGTATCTTTTTCTGGTGTGAGATCAAAGAGAAACTTTTTAATAAAAACCCAGGACCACGGGCTGAGCTGTCAAAATCGGGACTGTCCTGGAGAAAACTGGACAGTTGGGAGGTATGATGTAGGGCTCATTTTTGTATAGCAGATATACGACTGGAATATTTTGTATAGCAGATATGCGACTGGAACGATTTTAGTACTAAGGGATACCAATTTGTCAAGCATCACTCAGTAATTATAATCCGTTACCTCAGACCCCAGACCAGTGCTCCTTTTATCTGAAACACACCAGTCCAGGGTGTTATTCTAGTAAATGCCCCTGTCTGGCATCTAGCACTGAGCTAGCAGGACACCAGGAAAAACGGTGAGCCATAGCCCAAGTGGATCCGCTCTACACAGCTGGCACTCATGATCTCCCCCTGCCATATCTCATAAAGAATTGACACACCTAAAGCAGGTATGTGCTGGCGGGGGCAGGGAGGGAATGGGACAGAGTAAAATCAGAACTTAGAGTAAGAAACGTTGCATTGTTCCTCTACTGTTCCCAGGGCTCTGGCATAAGTTAATGAGGGTTGCCTAATAAAATTGGCCAGCCCAGTGATTTAAATTTTACTTTTTAAGTGCAGATAAACAGGTGTAGAGGCAAAAAATAATACAAAGTCAATACAGGGGATACAGTATATATGGCACTGGCCTAGCCACTCTCCAGTAGTAAATACAAGTAAAGAAGAATGCCAATACCTGTGCTTGCAGCAAACGGCGTGATCCCAAATTTATTCAATGGTGCTTCATGACACTTAACAAACGATCAACTGATCGTATGTTAAGTGTCATGAAGCACCATTGAATAAATTTGGGATCACCCCGTTTGCTGCAAGCACAGGTATTGGCATTCTTCTTTACTTGGAGGCAAAAAATAACACTTTCTAATGTACTGGACTGTTGCTTCCCATATTGCATTTGCAGATGCTTGTAGCGCTTTATAAAGAAAGTTATATGTGTGTGTGTGTGTGTGTATATATATATATATATATATATATATATATATATATACACACACTGTTAAAACCAATGAATGTATAATGAATGTGCTGCACTGCTCCATCTTGTGCACCAAGTGGACATTGCAAGTGCACAAGCTGAAACTGTCTATAATAGGGGTCCCAAACTTTCTTTTACATGTGAGTCACATTCAATTGTAAAAATAGTTAGGGAGCAACACAAGCATATTATTATTTTTTTTGGGGTGCCAAATAAGAGCTGTGACTGGCTATTTGATAGCCGCTATGTTGACTGGGAGCCTACAGGAGACTCTGTTTGACAGTACACATGGTTTTTATACAACCAAAACTTGCCTCCAAGCCAGGAATTAAAAAAATAAGCCCCTGCTTTGAAGCCAATGGAAACAACATCCAAGGGGTTGGTGAGCAACATGTTGTTCCAGAGCCATTGGTTGGGGATCACTGGTGTATAGAGTAATTTACATAAAGTCCCTTTGGGGGATTTTTACTAAGAGGTGATATTCCACCTCCTCTATATCTGCCATAGTTCACATCAACCGTGAGGCATTGATCTGTGTCAACTTTATGTATTCACTTAATATTGGAACTGCACCCTTGTCTAAATGTGCCAAAATATTACTGACAATAATACATCATGTCATATTGTTCACCAGCATAATGATGAAATTAGTGATGCACCAAATACAGGATTCGGTTTGGGATTCAGTCAAGATTTGTCCTTTTTTTGCCATTCTTCGTATTCAGCTGAATCCAAGTGCCTGGCCGAACCAAGTCCAAAAAAATCACATCCCATTTGTCAACAAACAAGAAAGTCAGAAAAAATTCTCTTTCCCCTAATTTCAGCTGAATCATTCACAAAGGATGGATTCGGTGAATCCCTAGTTGAAATGGCTAAAATAGTTACAGATATAGGAAAACACTGCATTATTAAGCAGCGAGCAAACCAGATATAACTAGAGCAGTACATGTATGGAACCTATTATCCGGAATGCTTGGGAATGGGGTCATTTACATTCCTTACGTCTGCTAATAAAGAATGCAAACATTAATTACGCCCAATAGGCTGGTTTTGCTTCCATTAAGTATTAATTATATCTTAGTTAAGATGAAGTCCAAGGTACTGTTTTATTATTACAGAGAAAAAGGAAATCATTTTTATAAATTTGAATTATTTGATATTCGTTTTGAATTATTTGATATAAAGGGAGTGTATAGGCGACTGTCTTTCCTTAATTCAGAGCTTTCTGGATAATAGATTCCATACCTGAATATACAGTAAATGCTAATGTAAAAAACTATTTATAAAGTATTAAAAGAAGCTCACAAAGCTTGAAAGGGTGAAATTACTTTAGGTGGGGAAACAAAATTGGTGCTTGATAATTTGGCAAAATTTCATGATTATGTCTGGCAAAAAGATGCTGTGTTTGTCATTGTCAAGTTAATATTCTCAAATTGTTTAGTTACTAAAGATTGTACCTGAGTAAAGTAAGAGAAATATGAGGACCTGCACCAGAAAAAAATAAACAGAGGTTTCAAAAATATATGGTTTAGTGGGTAAACCTACTGTTCCAGGATTTTTGGCTCTGGAATCTAAGGTATGCCATATTCTGCTGTAGTGCTTTGAAAATGTGGTCATTTACTGCTTGGAGTTTTTGATCTATAGAAGTCAGAAATCTCCATAAAACTATACATATCTGGTATTAGTACATTCAAGACAGCTGAGGCTTTCCTAATCAGTTGAAATTTTGTGCATGAAATTACCTCCCAAGAAATGCCCCTAAAATGAGAGAGCACAAAATGTTCAAAAACGCTTAGCACTGTGTGCAAATGAAATGCAAAATTCTGCTGGCACTTAACAGGTTAATAGCAGATATTGTCAATATGGGGAATTTATATTGAACACACTTGCCAGAAAGTATCTGATGTCCTCTAAACAGAGATGAGATTTGTAGACTCTTCTTTAGGCAAGACAGTCATGGAAAGAATTGTGGGATTACCCACAATTATATTTGTGCCAGTGATCTGCAGTCTACAGCCAGATTCACAGTCACCGGGAGTGAGACAATTGATTGGAAACACAGCGAATGGATGTTGATTAATTTCAGATGGATTATATCAAGTGCATTCTTCTTGCCTGGGTTTATAGCCACAACAGTCAAATTGGAAACAGAATAAAACATACATGTAACAAATGTAAACACATTCCGGGTTCTGCATGATTCTCACTTGAAAACCCTGCCCTGTGCAAACATCGTGGGGTGCAAATATAACAGTAACCACAGGCTCACAGGGAGAATTCGCAGAAAATCTATAGTGAAGGACATACCCTTGTGAACAATAAATTAGCTGTAATATAGTCCTGTTTTAGATTAGATTATAATGTTTTTCCCATTGTTTCTGTTGGCACAAATCATGGGTTAAACAGTCCATACTTATGTTCAGGATCCTTTTTATACTGGATCTCAGGTCAATGGGGTTCTACATTGACAGTTGCTGTCATCTCCTCTCTTTAAAGGAGAACCAGGGCCACTCCTGCCATACGGCAAAGGTGCTATGTGCTTCAGCAATTTTCGTGAGTTTCGGAGCATGCACAGTTGCTGCAAAACAGAAAATTGCTCCAACTGCGCATGCGCCGCCACTCCGGTTTCATTCCGTAGATTTCCGAACAGAAGAAGATGGCGCCTGTGAACTCCGATGCCTGGATCTGCACCAAGGGGTAAGTAAAACATTAAGGGCATTTGTCCAGGGTAACACTTGGGCTGGGGGGTCTATGTAGGGTAGGGGGTAGGGTTTTTTTAACGTTAGGGTTGATTTCTCCTTTAAGGTTTGAACTAATATATTTACTTTAGTGATCTTTGTTGTCATCATCCAATACCCAATAACTAATCCCCCTAAAACATATCCTTATATCCTGGGAACGATTAAAACATATTTTACTTCAAAGGTGTCCTGTGGGTAAATTAATCACATAACCAACTAAACAAGTATAAATGATCAGTTGCTTGAGTATACTATTTACAGTATAACATAATATTGCTCAGTGAGTAACACCATCCATAATATGTAATATAGTAGTTGACTATTTACACAGTACTTATATTCTTACCTTTTGGACATTGTTGAGTTTGGTGTGCCCTGACATTTGAAAGCACCAAGTATATCAACATTAGCACCAGTCAAATGCCCGATTTACTTCATACTGAACTACGCCTACTGCTCTAAGGTTCTGTTGCTTCTTGTGTTTCTCCATAACTGTTGTCTCCAACCTGAATCTAAGTCTGTTTGTGTTAACAGAGTTTCTCAAAAATCTCCTTCTAATCCATAATCTTGACCAGTAATACTAATTTTTCACTTCTCCATAAACTTGTTCCATGCAAATCCTGCTCAGATCACTTGATCTTGCTACTATAACAACAGGTTTCCTTTTAGCTAATGAGTCCCTTAAAGGGTGGGCACGCAGCCCATGTTTTCTTTCTGCCTTTTCTAAAACTGACCTTAATGTGCTAAAGGAAAACCCTGCTTGAAGACATGAGAAGAAAATGTATAGGTCCAAAAAATAATAATGTTGTCACTGTGTGGGCAAAATCATAATATCTTAGGTCTCTTTAGAGGTGTAAATGTGCAAACTACAATTGCAGATGACATTGACCATGTTTTTTACCCAGTCCAGGCGCTTGGCATCACAGTGTGACAAGCTGATTGTACACACAATGTATTTGTGGGGAAATTAGCTATGGTAGGCAGGTAAGCTTCGGATCAGGAGCATAAAGACAGGGACACTGGATCTTCAGGCAAGAACACAGGTTTATTTTGACAAACTCTTCCCAACATAAAGGTAACAGCAACACAGTTCAACAACACACATTCACAACTTTTCCCCACTGTGGGGTTCTTACCATACAGGATGGCTTCCACACTCTGGAATATTCTGGGTTTCTCACTAAGCCCTGCTGACTCTCCCCAAGGGCCACATGGGCTAATTGATGCAGTCCTCCTTCTGATGGCTTGTGTTGATCTAATTATAATGCAATCATTTATCCCTAGAGAAAAACAATCAGATTAATACTATATAGCCTGTCTCAGGTGGGTTTTATCGGGGACAGATCCACTTGCTTGGAGACCTCCTCAAATGAGTGGATCTTATAGTGAATGGCCAGCCTCAGTCTTCTGTATGTATTGATGCTAGCCACTGTGGGAATGCTAGAGACACTAAGGAGCAAATTTACTAAAGGGCGAAGTGACTAACGCTGGCGAAAAATCGCCAATGTGATGTCATTTTGGAACTTCGCCGATTTGCTAATGGCGCAGGCGTTACTCCACTAGCAAAAGAGACTGACGCTGGCGCTCATTTGCACTCAATCGCCAGGCAAAGTTGTGCTCTGGCAAAGGGACGTGACTGCACATATTCACTAAGAAGCGGATTTTACTGAACGTTACCTCTTGCACCAGACTTGCCTTCACCACCTCAGACCAGGTGAAGTGCAATAGAGTAGATAGGACTTCCTCAAAATATTTTTGAGTCCCAAAAAATGTTGGCATATTTTGCTTTTTTCAGGCTGCAAAAGAGCGTTACATTTTTTTGGGGTAACCTGCTTCCCCCCTACATTTCCTAACATATGGCACATAAACTATACACTGGGCTCATGTGTAGGGCAATATAACAACTTTATTTTCTTTTATTAAGCTTCCCTGGACTTGTGTAGTGTAATGTATTTGCTGCAACATATACATCCATTCAACTTTAACTTCCCACGGTATGCAAATTAGCCAACGCTAGCGCAACTTCGATCTGCTTGCTGAATTAACGCTAGCACAACTTTGCCAGCGTTCTGCGCCCTGGACGCAACTTCACATGTATGTGAATTAGCTTTGTCTGAGCGAATTTTCACCTGGCAAAGTGTTGCGATGCCTGCGAAGCTGTCGCTGGTGAATTTTCGCCACTTAGTAAATTTGTCCCTATGAGATTGAAGGTAGTGGTGTCTCTGTTAATACTTACACCAGATTTGGAACAGGAGGTCGAATGGATGTACCAGTGTAGAGGCAAATTATACAGAAGTGCTTTAGACACGATTAACTTTAATGAAAGGCATTAATTAATTTAACAACTGCATCCATTTTAAGCAACTACAATTGTCACAAATTAGTCCTGTAGTGTCAAATTCTTGGAAAGGGTGTTTTCCTTTTAGCCCTGGGCAGGTGATGTCTGAGCTATGCTCCTTTGTATATATAATATTTTATCTTATGTTTAATAAAGAGATAAGTTATAGGGCAAATGTTTTTTTTTTTTGTAATTCTGTATTTTTTTTCCTGTTTAAGAAAGTTGTTTTTAGTTTATTATTATTTTTGTGTTTATTATTGTAATATATTTTTACCCCAAATTACTTTTTTGGTTATTATCAGGATCATTATAAAAGGATCATTCATTATCATGATATGATGATATCCAATCTGAAAGTTCCATTCTTACAGCATTACAGTATTATAAAGGGTGAAGGGCCCACGTTACCTCATCCTTAATTGCCTCTACCGGGTCCAGACGGGGGAGAGGATATATTCTGGTCAGGCGAGTGGGCTGAGTTGCTAAGACCCATGACAGTCTGAAACCTAAAGATCCTTTAGAAAGTTAATGTCATTTGCTAAGACTTTTGGGGGCAGATTTACTCGGGGGCTAGGTGGCTAACGCTAGCATCAATTCTGCAGCGTTACCGCTTTCAGGGACTTCACTGATTTACTAACAGGCACAGGCGTCACTTTGTGAAGGAGATAAGACGCTAGCGGTGATTTGCACTCTGGCGAATGGACGTTACTCCGCAAATTCACTAAAATGCGTTACCTCTTTCACCAGACTTGCCTTCTACAGATCAGACCAGGTGAAGTGTAATGGAGTGCATAGAACTTACTTATTAGTTACTTACATCATATTTTTGGAGTGGAAAAACTTCTAAGTCCAAAAAATGCTGGCGTCTTTTCCTTTTTTCAGGGTGATAGGCTACAAAAGTTTTACTTTTTTTTTTTTGTGTAACCCGTTTCCCCCATACATTTTTTAACAAATGGGAACATGATTTTACTCTGGGCTTTTGAGTAGGGCATTATAAAAACTCTATTGACTTTATTAGGGTTCCCTTGGCATGTGTAGTTATCAGTGTAAATATAATGTTTTAGATGCAGCATGTAACATAAAGAAGTGCATTCAACGATAAATTTCCTGCCGTATGCAAATTAGCCTGATTAGACTTGAACGCTAGCACTTCTTCACTTTGATTTGCTCGCATTGCCGAAGTATTTCAATTCGCCAGCGTCCGACGCCCAGGACTAAACTTTGCATTTTAGTAAATTAGCATTGTCTGAGCAAATTTTCGCCTGGCAAAGTGTTGCAGTAGGTGCAAAGCTGTCGCTGGTGAATTTCCGCCCACAAGTAAATCTGCCCCTTGGGCTAGAGATTGGTAACGTCTTTTGGAAAACTTTCAAAACTGACAAACTTTCTGCATATTCTGTACAAACTGATATCCCTGCTTATCAAATTCCATGAATTGTTTTTCTTGACCTTATGAGAGGGGGTAAACAGTGGCGTAACTACCGAGGGAGCAGGGGGTGCCCCCCTGGCAGCCCACGCGCCACTGAAAATGCGGGCGGTATGGAGGGGGGAGGGGCCCGGCTGCGCGTCACACACCAGGGCCGTCCCCCTCTAGTTACGCTACTGGGGATAAAACTACTCAGACATGGTATAAATCAACCCTAATGTTTTGTGAAGATGAACTGCGCCTTTCATTTCAATATTCCAGTGAAACAATGCATTTCTGTGGCAATGTGCAGGCAGATGAATGTGCTCACATAGAGCATGTCTGAACAGCACCCCAATGTACGGGATGCAAGAACATAAATACGTTTGTCAGAATGTGTATTATTACATGACCTGCAAGATACAGCCATCATGTACTTCAAAGGAGCATTTAATGAGAGGGTATCTAGATAGGTCAATCTTAATGAGAGGGTATGTCACTTTATTTTTCTAACAACTGAAACCTTTGCCTACTAAGTCCATTCTGAAACTGAAAACCTTAGCAGATAAGTTGTAGTGTAGTTAGAGATATTTATAAAAAATATATAAATAGAAGAAATAAAGATCAAATTATCCTAATAATAGTCAATTTCCCATATATCATTTACTTTAATTTTTAGTTTTATAACCACACTTAACTCATTAAGCATGAAGCCTGTAATCAACTTGTTTCAGCGAGGAGGAGACTTGTAGTGTCGGATGTGTGCAGATACACCCAAGTTCTTTTTTCATTCCTAATGTAAGAGGGTAGAGTTTCTCTTAATACATATTTTTTATTCAATGATGAGCATTTTTTTTTTTTGCCAGGCATGGATTCTCTGCAAATGCATTTTGCTATCTGCCAATTTTTTTTTGTAAAACTGCTGCAAAAATTCACAGTGCAAAAATATGACCGCAACAAAAAAATTATCTAAGACAAAACTGTTGCAGAGACAAAAAGTTGCCATAACAAAAACTCCCATTGACTTTAATGCATTTGGAATGAGAAAGAATTGTCGCGCGCATAATTTTTTTTTTCCCCGGTGACTATTTTGGGCAAGCGAAACAGAACAGAATCGCTCATCACTAATTCAGACAAATGTTTATGGCTAATATGAGCTTGTCAGAAAATTATACACTGGGAAAGGAAATAGGACAGAAAGTCATTGGATCTTTTTAACACAGTCTCTTGCAGTAGCTGTTGTTAGGAAGCTAATACCAGTGATTAAAGAAAAGGAGATGGGAGATTAAGACTATCCCTATCCAACTTATAAAAGTTTAGAAGTAATTTCCCTACCTACATTATAAAATAGGAGACAACCACACCCTATTGACTATGCTTATCCACCTGATGAACAACGAGAGGCCAACCCTACTGAGTACCCATATCAATGTTATAAATGATGAGAAGGAAAAACCCTATAGAGTATCTCCAAAGCCTGACCAAGCCGGCCAGGTACCCAATGCAACCTGGCCGCCCCCCTCGCTGGATGTGTGCACATGCAATAACGTGATGAGGGTTGCATGGGAGCACAGTGACTGCTTGGAGTGGAGGGAGAATGGTCCAGGCTAGGGGTAGGCAGATAGAGGAGATACGTGCCCAGTAATTGTGCCATAGAAATGTGCCTTTTCTGCCTACCCCTATACAATATGAGAGTGAAATCCCTTATACTCTCTCCCTATCCACTTTATAAAGAATGACAGAGTGCCCTCTATATGGACTATCTTTATCCACCTAATAATAATACGGACAACCCCTGTTGACTAATCCTATCCATCTTATAAAAGATGAGATGTAAGCTATCCCTGGCTACCTTATAAAAGACAAAAGGGAAAATACAAATCTGGATACATTCTTTATTTCCTATAGGAGACAAAAAAAAGTTTATTTGGCAAAAAAAAGTTTATTTGGCAAAAAAAAGTTTTGGCAGTGGTGACATCTTTTTGGGAAAAAAGATGTCGTTTTTATCCCCCATTGTCTTCAATACATACAGCATACATAGGCCTAAAGAATCAGGTACAGATGTCATCAGCTGGGTAAAAAAACATGGGCAGTTGCATCTGAAGCTGTACTTTGTGCACGGCGATTGTGCTCGTAAATGACCATCTAGAAGGACATCTCTAAAGAGACCCAAGATATTTCAGTTTTCCCCACATGTACGTTAACATGAATTTTGACATTGGAATTCTGAAAAATTGTGGCTAAAAAGCATGGTCAGTTGCATCCAAAAATTGCACACAGCTCTGTATTGACCAATGAGCCGTTATAAAAAATAAACAGACGTATGGCATTCATTTTCTGAAAAACCAGAAAGCTCCAAATTATGGGAAGACCATTTCCCATACACTAAATTTTAATCAAATAATTCACATTTTTTTTTACAATGATTCCCTTTTTTCTCTGTAATAATTATATGAATCAATTACTTGATCCAAACTAAGATATCATTTATCCTTATTGGAGGCAAAACCAGCCTTTTGGGTTTATTTAATGTTTACATGATTTCCAATTAGACTAAAGGCACGAAGATCCAAATGACAAAAAGAGCCGTTATCCAGAAAATTCCAGGTCCCGAGCATTCTGGATTTCAGGACCCATACCTGTATATACAGTTGATATGAAGTCATATTTTCCTGTTGTGGGGGGCATTTAATTATTTGCCATGGCAGTAAAGGGTCTTTAACTTAAAGTTTTACAGATCCTTTCACAGTTCATTAAATGCAGGCCCCATAGAGTTTAATATGCATGTTTTTAACTCTGCCTCATGCCTAAAGTATTACTGGCAAACAATTGCAGAAGGCCTTGTTTCAGACCCCAGTATAACATCCCAGATAATATGCAGTTTCTTTTTTTCAGTACTGTGTACCCTGCCGGGTCGAAAATCTGTGCTTTGCTACCTTGTCAGACCAAATATATTATTATACAGCATTTGCCAGAGAATGAGCAAAAGGATCTTTCCAAGCTTAAAGTGTCAGTGTCAAAATGGGAAAGATATAGTTGCATCATTCACAATGAGATTTTGCATGACAAGATGGAACAGCTGTTGTACAGATGTAGTCTGCCTAACTCTCAGCGCCTGGGAATGTACCAGCTCTTTAACTCATACGGCCTTTGCTGCAGGGAAACTTGACCTGACAAAAACATTTTTGAAAACCAATCATCCCATTGACTATGTGTGTCTCGCTCTCTCTCATTCTCTCTCTCTCTCTATATATATATTAATATATGGCTATATATTTACTTGAAAAGTGCATCTATCTATCTGTCTGTCTGTCTGTCTGTCTGTCTGTCTGTCTGTCTGTCTGTCTGTCTATCTATCTATCAGCCATCTAGCTAGCTGTTTATATTCTTTTAGCAGTCATTGCTCCATATATCTATATTAGTTTATCTCTTTTTAATCTATCTATCTATCTATCTATCATCTATCTATCATCTATCTATCTATAAATCTATCTATCTATAATATCTATCTATCTATCTATCTATCTATCTATAAATCTATCTATCTATAAATCTATCTATCTATAATATCTATCTATAATATCTATCTATCTATATTTATCTATCTCTCTATCTATAATATCTATCTGTCTCTCTATCAATCTCTCTGTCTCTCTATCTATCTCTCTCTATCTATAATATCTATCTATCTATCTATCTATCTATCTATCTCTAATTACTGTATCACTATGTATATATTATCACTTTCTCTATCTCTATCTACCTATTATTTATACAACTACTGTATCTATCTCTCTCTCAATTGGGCAGATTTACTAAAGGACGAAGTGGCTGTCGCTAGCGAAAATTCGCCAAAAAGACAATTCGCAGGGACATTGCCAATTTGCTAAAAGGCGTAGATGACAATTCACTAGCGAAAAAGCTCAGCACTAATGAAGTTTTGTGCCCTTACGCTGGTCGATTTTTCACTCAGGAGAACGATCGTTACTCTGCAAATACATTACCCTTTTTACCAGCATTCGCTTCGAAATGCCTGCGTTGACGAATTTTTGCTGGCAAAACTTTGCCAGCTTTCGTCTGCCGAGATGTAACTTTGCATTTTGATGTGATAAGTACTGTATATGCACTACAAATTAGTCTGGCAAAGTTGCTCAAAGTGTGGCGGAGCCTTCCAAGAAAAAAATCCGCCCTTTAGTAAATTTGTCCCTATGCATCTATTATCTCTATCTATCTATTATCTCTATGTATGTAGCTATTATCTCTCTCTCTCTCTATTATCTAATTACTGAATCTCTCTATGTATCTAATATCTCTATCTGTCTATCAATTTATCTATCTACAGTTTCTATCTATCTATCTATCTATCTATCTATCTATCTATCTATCTATCTAAAGATTTATTTACAAAGGCCCCAGGCAGAAGTGTAAGAGGTTCAGTCTGAGACGTTATATTCAGCATAAGATAAAGTTTAGCCTAATGCACTTCCACCGTTTAATAGTTTTCTACTGTTGGAAATATTCAACTTTCTGGTAAAAAAAAAATCAAGCCTGCAATTCTAATGTTGAAAAGAAATAAAAACATTGTTTTTGAGAATGGGAAATTGTTGGTGAGCAGATGGCAATCACTCTTTAAAGGTAAACCTTGAAATGAATACCTGAAACATCAAAGTGGCCATAAAAGGCATGTAATTTCCAACATCACATAGTGAAAGGGCTGAGCCAATGAAAGTGAATAACATGTCCAATGTTCTAAATTTTGTATATAGCAAAACCCCTATTTTATGTGTCCTGGAACTGACGAAGACGCGTCATCTTGCAAAACTAACAGAAATCTTCTGAAAGCTCAATAGAAGTATCCTCTTAGATTGCCAAAAAAGGTATCTATTTCATATCATTTTTTCACATGGGGTCAGTGATCCCCAATTGTAAGCTGGAAAGAATCCGAAGAAGGCGGCAAATAATTCAAAAACGATAAAAAAATATAAGTAATGAAGACCAATTGAAAAGTTGTTCAGGATTGTCCATTCTATAACATACTAAAACTTAACTTAAAGGTGAACAACCCTTTTAATATCGGTATTAGGATCTATTTCGCTACGTTCCTTAACAGCCATTAGTGGCTACTCATCAGAGCACACGTATTGTCGAGAGGAGCATGTATAGGTTCAAATACTATTTGTGAATAGCATCAATATGCACTCAATTTTGTCACCAAATTGGCACTTTGCATATATGCATCTGATTGGCATGTTAGTTCACCAGCTATATAGTCTAGTCTGGTATATTACAGTTATGTCCCACAACAGCTGCTCAGAGCCCACTGAGCATGTGCGTGTCACAGACACTTTCCAAGATGGCGACCCCCTGTGACAAGTTTGAAGTCCTGGATCATTGCTGCTATTGACAAGCTGAAACTTCTGGTGCAATAAATTGAGTATATAAAATATGTCACTTTTAGCAATACTATAGCAATTCCTGTTCTTAGCTAAGGGGGGGGGGGGTGACCAAAATTTGAATCTCCAGGTGGGTTGAGCTGAAAAAAAAGGTTTGGAGCTTTCTGGATAAAGGGTTTGTGGATAATGGATCCCATAGCTGACCTGGTGGTCGCTTGGGAAAATTTCTTCACCTTCAATATTTTACTATGAATTTATGTTTGTAGTAAGTTTATAATATTTGTAGGTAAAAAATCGGCTAATTTGTTGGACATCAGATGAATCACTTGACACAAAAGTCCATTAGACAAACACCAAGGGAAGATAAATTATTTGTAGGAGCAGTTTAACATATTCTTCATCCTTTTAACCAGCACCTTCCCAGAATGTGTATAATGGAATGTGCTTTTTTTATAAGAAGGATGACTACCCCCTGGCTGGGTATGTTTATAAAAACCCATGCTGAGAAATAGACTTAATTCAATGCTATAGACTTGCTCAACAAATCAGATTATGTGATACTTGGAAATATTTGAATACTCCATAGTTTAGCCTTAAGCAAGCAAAATGGAAATTCTCCGTCCTTCCAGGGGCAGATCTGTCAGCATGTCTGAAACGTGTTTCCATTTAAATGCAAAGCCATAGAAGCCTTTTCCATGAACCTATTCTTGGCTTCTGTTTTTGTTTTGGTAAGTAAGTGACCTATCTCTACACAAAAAAAATGCATGGAAGCAGCCTTGGAATTCAACAGCATTTAAATATCGGAAATATCAAGATTCCAGGTCCGAACTGTACTAATTCCAGCATGGAGCAGCGGCCAGGAGTTGAAAGGATTCTTCCTCCTGGCCACTATAATTAGGTTAAATTAAGACTTCGGCTCTGCGGGTCCTTCACATTTAACCTCATTCTCAGCTATTCACTCAAAGTGGCAGCGAGGGGGGATTCCCTGGAGACACAGTAATGCAGCTATGATGTTTGGAGTTCAAAACCCACTATTGTTAATCAAGCTGCATATTTAGGGGATCTTTGATCAAAATTTTGCCCAAAAGCCATGTGTTTTTGTTTACATTTTTTTTAAATGTTTTACATATTTTAGAAACATGAGAAATGAATCATTACTAGATTCTAGCAATCAACAAAAAGTCAACCCTCACCCAACCCTAGCCCTCCTGCTTGGCACCCACACCCGACCCTAACCCGGCAAGTACTGGTATTTATACACCTTCATCTGCCTGCCCCTCTCTGACATTATGGAAGGGCGGAGCATACAGGTGCAAAACTGTAACAAGCCATGACTAGGGGCAGAAGTGGGGCATAGTTAGACACAGGCATGGTGTGCGCCTGGTGAAGTTCAGCCTGCTGGCAGTAAAGGCTGTGTGGAAGTCAGCCTACAGGTCTCATGGGTTTCAGCCCAGCCTGCACATCACTACTGGAGTCAATTTTCTGTCTGTAGACAGACAGAAGTCAGGCAGTTTTTCCTGCAGGATGCCTTTTAGGGTACTTGAAAGAAGGCATCCTCCAAACCCCACAATTCCCTGAACACATGATTTCAATAAGGAAAAGAATATCAAGAAAAAGGAAGTGTTGTCATTGTAAACTGGAAGTAAAACTCGCTATAGAGAAGACTCGTGACCCGAACCGCAACCCGCAAACCCAGAGCGTCTATAGCTGCTCCCGAAACTTCTATCTGCAACCTGCAGGGTTCCGCATGTTTTTGCGGGTACCCGACCCGCTGCAGGACTCTACCCCTAAGTATAAATTACATTATCATTACATAATTTTCCAATATATACCCTGGGAACATAACACACTTGGCCAACTCACACAGCGGTTAGATATTGGTATATAGGTATCAAATATATTGTTAACCACACTCCTAATGGATTGTGGGTGTTAAAAAAATGAAACTGCAAAAATTATGTCACAATTGGGCAATTGTAAGTGCAAATGAGATATTTCTTTAGGGATTAATTGGCTGGACAAGAAAAAGCCCAAAAATTCCAATGGTTTCCCTGTACTATGGTCTTAGCTGGAGCAGCATCTTGCCCTCTCTAGTGGTACTTAATACACAAATGGTTTGTGCTTAAAACAGGGGCGCTGTGCCAATGAAGCGAGTTGAAAAACTTCCCTCAGGATGCAGGACCCCCTGGTTACCAGGGGTGGCAAAAATGCCACTCCTGGTAAATTTAAGAAACAAATTTCTGGTTTTCAACTGGCGGCATAAGGAAAGTTGCCTCGGTCGGGTGGCAAAATAGCCAAGATCGCCCCTGGCTTAGCATTTACTGACACATCCGCATTTTAACAGGCTTCATAATCAAGCCCTTAATTAGGTATATATTCTGTATATAATGTACACACACATATATACAATATATATTTTTACACACACTATATCTGTATGTGGCTCGCATGCTATCTACAATAAAAAAGACAAAAAGGAATAGCTTTACTGAATAGCATTATTGGTGAGGAGGTTAAGGGGAGGTCCCTGGGAAATTTGAAGCTAATGAAGTCTGAGGAATGTTAAACATTACAACCCCTGGCTGCCAGTTCTTTGCTTAGGTCCCTAACTAGGAGAATCTGAGCTCTCTGAACTGTAGACAAGCCATTAATAGGACATAGCGGCGGGTGCAGAGGACTTGTATGCATTTAAGGTGCACCCACTAGATAATCCGTCTCTTCAGCAACTCTGCACTGGAACTGCTATGGAATTGCAAACACATGCTGGAATGCTTTTCATAGACACATGAAAGTGGATGGTTAGCAGCAGGGAAAGGTCCTGTAGGCAGGCAGTTTGCTCTCTGGATGCTGCTGATCTGGGAATAGTTTTGCTTTGCACACAGGGATCAGTTCTTGCTGTTTCTTGCATAGGAAACAGAGCACAGAATTAGGGTGCAGCAGACTTTGCTACTATTGGGGTGGGTTCCAAGGGGAACCATGCTGGGCTCCAGTGCAAGGCTGAGGTGGCTGTTTTTGATGCTGTTCTTCAGCAAGGTTTCCCCAGAGGGATGTCCAGAGGGCACCTCCTGCACCAACAGCCCCCCTGAGAGTGAGCCTAACAAGCACTGTGTGGGAGCCAGGTGCCCGGCCAGGACAAGCAGAAACTCCCGACCCTCGCATCACCAGAGCAGCAGCAGTGGCAGCTTCCTTCAGCCCAGCAGAGTTCATCTGTTGCACCCTGCCCGGGAGGAGTCATTGGGTACTGGACAAGGATCTACAGACACCTGGGGAGTACACCAGAATTTGAGTGGAAACAACAGCAGAGACTGCAAGGGCATAGAGTGCAAACTGCCCCTGAGGATCCGCCTGAAGTCACGTGGCAGGTCTCCCTGTGTTGGGGAAGGGTGCCAGGTGGTGGAGGGGCAACGAGACTCTCAGGGTATGGTGCGTCTGTCCGACAGAGCTGCTCATTTCATTGGGGAGGTGCCGGACTTTCAGCATGGAACATCGGAACTGGGAGCAGCCCCATTAGGGGTCCAGCTCACCTGCGATATCAAACCAGGTACGTGCACAGGGGCATAACTACAGAAGAAGCAGAGCCTGCGACTGCAGGGGGAGGCTGCCCAGGAGGTATAGGGGCCCTACGATTCCCTAAATAATGAACAATTTCAATAAATATTGGTAAAACAAACCAACCTCTAGATATTTTGGGGGCCTGAAAAATAATTTGTTGTGGAGCCCAGTAATATCTAGTTACCTCACTGTACATGCGAGTTCTTCGGTGGAGGGATTATAAACGGGGATTGTAAAGGTGTTATCTAGCAGCATTCCCAGTAGACTTGCTCCTCCCAGCACTTCATGGGATCATATGATGTGTGTAGTCATAGCTTTTTATTTAGCAACGCTCCATTTTGCAATTTCAGCAGTCTGCTTGCTAGAGTCCTAATTGCCTTATCAACCATGAGTTGACTGGAATATGAATAGGAGAGACCCTGAATAGAAAGATGAGGAATAAAAAGCAATAACAATAAATCTGTAGCTTTACAGAGCATTTGTTTTTAGATGGGGTCGGTGACCCCCATTTGAGAGCTGGAATGAGTCAGAAGATATAATTAAGAGTGAAAAGTTGCTTAGAAGTGGCCATTCTATAACAAACATAAAGTTAACCTAAAGGTGAACTACCTCTTTAAAGGGTAACCATCCTTATAATACAGAATATAATTAAATTACTGTATATACCGTAAGGATGTTCCTCCATTCACTGCATATACAGCCGCCATGAGAATTCCTATACACAGGCAGAGCTTCTATCCTTTACTGCTGTTACTCCTTCTGAGCTAATGCAGAACAAGTAGAAATATAAAAAAAAAACGGAGCAACAGGAGAAGGCATATTAATTGATAAAATTTCACCTCTAATAGTCTATCTTGAAACAAATCCAGTGCATAACAACATTAAACCCTGGATCATATGCTTTACGCGTTTCGTGGCATCTCGTCACTTCCTCAGAAGTGCTGCTTTCTAGGTGTATGTGTGCCTGTGGGGGGCGGGTTACATGTGTAGCACAGAGAGGAGCTGTGCGGTTGAGAGTTGCTCCCTCGAAATGGACTGTTGCTAATGCAGAACAATAACATTACAATTAACTTTGCAGCACTGTGTGCATACTGGATACTGATGGAAGAATTCTGTATGCACAGTTAGGCCAATAGGTGGCAAATGGGAGCAAATGGGGATATAGCAAGTATTTCTGGTTAGCTTCATAGGAACTAGTTTATCACTAAATATTCATCTGTTTTGCAGGGGGTTGAGGTATCTTTGGTGCTGGTTGTTTTGCAGGGAGTTGGGATCTAGCCTATAGCTACTGAACTGTGCTTGGAGTTGTGTTGACTAGCTATTGGTTAGGGGACACTGATATACTGTACATTGTAACTGTTGCCTTCCTGACCTGCTGTTGTCATCTTTCCCTACTATATCTTCTCCACTCTGCCTACCTATGTTCCTACCTATACCCATTATAGCAGTCTTTTGCAGCAACTTCCTAGGTGCCCCCTGGATGCCAGGGGATAAGAGATACCTCATTATGCATATTCCATTTCCATTTGAGCTATACCAATGAAAAAGTCAGACATATAAATGATTAACATCTGAATGGTACAAATGAAGCATCCATTGAAAGCAGTGAACATTGGTGTGAATGCACAACACAATGACATAATGTTGGTGAGAAGAAGGGACAGTGCATGGATAGGGTTTCATCTGGTGCACGTCTGTGGCTCTGCATTTTCTATGATCTTATTATACAATTCCTGGCATACCCGTCTGTTCTGCATTACGCTGCCTACACAGCTCAGTGGTGAATTTCTACTGGAATCAAACCTTGTCCAAAGGGAAGAATTTGTTTCAAATGTATCCAGTTGCCCTTTTCCTGTCTGATTCACTGAGTGGCTGTTTGTTTAATGTTTCTCTTTAGTTCTGGATTGGTATCCCATATGGACAAGAGTGCAGTTCAGTAATACTATACTGTTACTACTTCTTTAAGGTGACTGGGTCTCCCAGCATGGTTCTGTCTGATGTCGCTAGCTCCTGGTAGTAGGGCCGGTAACCCACGCGGGAAGATAGTTCTGCATAGTAGAGAGTAAATATAATAGTAAATGAGGATAAATACACATGGCAGGAGCCAAAATTATGGTGCACATGTGTGAGCCAACATAGATATTTTCCTTGGTACCATGTGCTTTGCTGGCATTCCATAAAATTGTATAAATCAGAGTCACCTCTACATGCACATTGTCAACATTTTGTTTGGAGATTCGTAAAACCAAAACTCATGGCCAAAAACTACAAATAGGGCAATGGACTTTTATAACTGGTGCAGCATTTTAAGACTGTTAAAAAAACAAACATGAAGATTAAAACAACATATAATAACATTAGGATCAGAAGAAAAGCCCTTAATGAAAGTTGGAATTTCCCATTTATATCTCATTAAAACACATTTCTCAGTTACCTAACACTGAAGGGCATTGATTCTTCAAAGGATCACAGAGATACTTTATGAAACCACTTACAGAATGTACAGTGGCCTTATTACCTCCGAGCCTCCTCCTTTTAGGTATGATCAATGGCACCTTCACATGCTCTGATGGGCTCTGGCTCATATACTCTTGTAACCCAATGGTGGCCCAACAAGCTCAGTTCATGCTCAGCACAGACACATCTCCAAAGCATCCAGTCATTGCAGTAGAATTTTGTAGGAGAGACTTCACCCTATGCTGCGCTGGCATATCTTCATTCCTGTACACAGACCTGTGAGACTGAAAGCACATTTTAAAGAAATTAAACTGAAAATATACCCCCATCTTTTTGAGATAAGCTTTATCTGGGTTTATGTAAAAAAAAGTGAGTGCATAAACACTATCTGAACTTCCAAAAGAAATGTGTTTTTGTTTTACACGTATGGAAAGGATGCTATGATCATCTAGCACTTACTTGTACAAAGCATTTACTAATCCCCCTTAGGCTCACAGTGTTGTGCAACCTATTTGTCACCTTGTTCCGTTGTGGATTGGAAGTCCCTCAGCTCTCTAGAGAATCTGTTGTGCACCACCCACTATGGAAAGCAGAGGGACTTCAGTGTCCAGAACCAGTCATATCACGGTGGAACAAGGTAGGGTTGGACCTCTCTGTGAGCCTGGGGGGGGGGTGCTGTTCACACAAGTATCATGGTTTCCCTTTAATTGGTGGCACCATGTAATTCCGTGTAAAAAATACATTTATATTTATTTTTGTAAGTTCAGATAGTATTTATGGACCTATTCTAAATAAGCTGTAGTATTCTGAAGAAGACATCCAACAAAACACTACCTTTAGAAAAATTTACATTGGAGTGCAGTGCCTATTATTTATCTTGTATTGGCTTATGTTTCAGGAGAAAATGAGGTGCCTTCAGAAGATGCTCTTATTCTACAACTGCAGCTCTCCAAGGGGCAAGAGAAGTTTGTGGAGTTGCTGAAGAGTCAGCAGAAGACCATCACTGACCTGCAGCAAAAGCTTTCCGAGCAACAGGTCCTTCTCGTTAACCAGCAACGGCAAATCATAGAGCAGCAAAGGAAAATGTATGAACAAATGGATCTGATTAAGGTCCAGTACAGCATCTTGTTTGACACAGTCAAGCAAATGTCTTTTCAGAGTCTGCAGGAGGACATTCAGAACTATTTTGAAGCACATCTTCAAGGACTACAGAACCAGGCGAGGAACCACCTGCAGAAGACCTACTCTGTGCACAAGGTCGATGTGGATGCAAAAGTCATAGATGTCGGAGGGCCTTTGCTGGACTGCGACCAATGTGAAAGTGATGAATTTTGTAATTTCCAGAAGATGCCGCCCCAGTGTGAGAAATGTACGCTGTGCCCCGCTGGATTCTTTCAGCTGTCTGAATGCTCTGAAACTGACGATCGCATTTGCCAGGTAATTAAAAGCCAAGCACCCACTGAGGTTCATCTGCTCAACTGTAATAAATTGATCTTGTATGTAGAAATCAGCTGTACCAATCACAGCAGGCTGAAGCTCAGGATGCCCAGTGAACACTATGCTGAAATTCATAGTTGCTAAGATTTGAAAATAATTTCCAAGCACACAATGTTTCTTGGGCTATCGTGGAGAGATCCGATCATTTGACGAAATCGCTAAACGAGCGGATCTCTAGGTGTATGGCCAAGTGAACTCCTTTAGCCCGTAGGTCTGTAAATTTGGCCCCTACTCTGGCCAGTAGTGCACCCAGGACTCTAATTCTACTCCTTGTTGGAGCTACAGGCTGCTCAGCTAGCTAACCCTGCTCCTATCTGTCACATCTAGTGTGACCTGTAACAGAGTATATCTTAACGCTTGCTATAGCCAACTTAGCTTATGTTCCAATCTAGTTCCCCCTTCCTGCTCAGGTGGGAATCGCTCTGAAAGGACCTGTGCTTAATTGTGCTCCACCTTATATACTCTAGAACAAAGTAACTTGTTAAATTGCACAGAATTGCAGAAGTGCAACTATTGCTTTTTCACAAGTAAGGGGTATTTTATATCCCTAGCATAATTAGACATTTCACCCAAGAAAATAGTCATCACTTTCAGAGTTTTCTCTTTGCAGTAGGGGAATGTACAACACAGGCCACACAGTATGATTGGTGGGACACACCAAGTAGCCACTAGATCTGTGAACCTTTATAACAGAAGGGAAACTGTACACTCTAAAATGTTTTCATGTTTAACCTTATTATAAGCTAGGGGGGGCATGGGTTAATGCTGGATAGCAGAAGAGATAGGGGATAAATACAATATGTCTAGAAACCCCTGACCTAAAGCCTAAAGGATTCCTTTAAGACAAAAATATCGAAGAAACACTGGTAACCCTGCAATTTTACTAGAAATTTGCACAAATTTTGTGGCACGTTCTAAAATAAAAATATTGAATTTCATTTTATTGATCTACAGGACAGGGATGAATGCATGGATTCTCCAAGCATCTGTGGAGAAAAGATAAAGTGCTTAAATACTCCAGGTAAGATATTGAGAAGCTGTGACCATTTGCTATAAGAACTGCATGTGTGCCATATTGGTGAAATTGGATTGGACACCTCCTGCCTTTCTTGAACTCAAAGGTGCACAGCAGAGTGAGATATACAGGTAGCCGTAACATAAGGAAGGTGCAAAATGGTTAACTGCACCTTCCCTCTCACTAAATTAGTAATTCAGAGTTACTTATTGCTATAGTACCAGCTTCAAAGGCTGGTTCGGAGTGAATGATCATGGGTCAGATAACGATTGAAGGATTTCAGTCTTTCCCATTAGAGTTCTGGCCAATCATTAACTAAGTTTTAAATTTTACAGAACAACCCAGGTAATATTTTGCTGAACTATATTGATCCCTGTAGAACCTTATAGGTGCTTTTCATGTTTAGATGATATTTCCATACACATCTACTATTACATTTTCCATTCTTTCTTCTAAATTCTATCCTCGATTAAATTCTTTTTTATTGAATTCTTTCTGTTCTGCAGGTGGCTTCCGATGTCTTGGAGTTGCAGAGAAGGATGCAGCTTTGGGACTTTGTGGGGAACAGTACTTTTTTAATAAGGAATTGCAGGAATGTCAGGCTTGCTCAGAGTGTGAAGAAGAAGTTGTATCCTTCCCATGTACAGCTGACAGTGATACTGTGTGTAGCTACGCTAGCAAGAGCGAGTTATCAGAGTCATGGTCGGCAAATGTATCCTTGCCCTCAGCAAAGCTGACGAATTCCCAGGTATATCCGGGCCTCAACCTGAAAATCAAGGAGAAGCAACAATGTGAAATTCTCTCCCCTGATGATAATACGTTAATATTTAAACAACATGGATTGCTGTGGGCTGACCTCAATTTTGCGGTGAAGCACAACTGCAGGAATTTCCTTCAACTGTCCCTGAAAATGAACAATAGTGAAGAGGGATACGAGTTAAGCGGCTCCCGTATAGAACAGCCAGATGGGAAATATTTTCAGAGCACCAGTATAAGTTGTGCAGCTGAGGTTGAACCCGGTCACACATTATCGCTTTTTCTAAAGAGCCCCAACCAGTTCTGCAATCAAAGTAAAGACCTACATGTCTACGATCTTAACACCCCCTTGAGCATCTTCTGGTTGTCTCACGACACTGGGGCTGTTGCGATGACTGCTCAGATGTCCACTGCCATGCATTATCAGACCAACTATAGGCCTACTTTCAAAATAATTTCTGTTTCAGACCCCTATATGATAAGCTTGTCGCATGACGGGAGAAGCATCAAATTCACAGAATCTGGAGTTGTAAAATTTGTTTTCCAGCAAGCCCTCTATTCTATGGGTCCAACATGCGTCCGAGAAGGCTTTTCACTGATCTCTTACATAAATAGAAATGGTACGAATTCTGAGCTAATGCAGATCTTCAAGTCTGGAGTCAACTACAGAGACACTTCAATTTCTGCATCTGGAGCTGGAAAGGTCAACAGCGGTGATGTCATAAGCTTTGAGATAACATCTCCGGCACAGTGCAATGTGCGTTATTTTGGAGAGAATTCTGGCATAAGTATACTGAGTCTGATTTGGATCCCAACAGCAATTTCTACTGCTGTGACAGCCAAAGTGTCCAGTACTGGTTTGCCTACAGGCGCCGTCAGAAATAAACTCTTGCATTTTCAGGATCCCTCAAATGACCGAATTATAAAGCTCATGACCTCTGGCCAGTATGCCCATAAATATTTCATGTTTGCTGAACGGGGAACAGTTAGTATTTCGCTTCACTTGAAGTTAATTCATTCCTGCAATATCTTAAAATTGACCTTGAATAAACTGATCAGTGACCAAGGACCATCTGCAGCAGTTGCACAACAAATTGGCGGGCAGATGCCGGAGGGAAGCCTCTGGACCAGTGTGTCCTTTCGCTTTTCCTTTGATGTTCAGAATGGTACAAAGATATCAGTTTCCCTTGATTGCATACGTGGGAGGATCAACCATATTGCTCACGATCAAGGAACAAATTTTTCAATATTTTGGGTTTCCTCTTAAAAGCGTGTATTGGTCAACATGAAATTTGCAACAATTATGGCATAACATACGAAGAGAGATTCCAGACACCACAAATGAATCCGGATGGATCCAATTTATAATGCAGTGGTTCCCTGCATTGCATAGGGATTGCACGATGAAGGGGGAAGTAACTTTCCCCCTTGATTTACGTTAAAAAAGCACAACTGAGGACCAAAGGACTTTGTTGACTTTTGTAAGAAGAAGTAAATAAGGGCGGATCAGGCCTGTTTTGCTGGCCAGTGTATGGTTGCTCCCTTCATTTTTTTCAAAGTTGCATAAATATATATTTATATTTTATATAAAATATTATTTCTTTGGTGGCATCAAGCTATATAAATTATATAAACCTTATTTGCGTTGGACTTTTGGATTTTAGAGTGTGCATTCTGCTGATTTAATGGCATAATGCATGTCTAAAACTCTACGGAAATTATTTAGTTGAATGTTCAGTCAACCCCAACATCCCCATTATAGAACCAGGTGTTCAAACATTAGTTATTAAAATGGATGAAGACTATGGGGCTGGGAGTTGGGTTAAGCATACCAGCCAATTTTATTTGTTGTCGTTTGCTTTATTAATGGTCATGTACTTGGTTCAATAAAATCTGTAACAAAGGGAGTTTAGCCAAATATTTTTCATTTTGAGTCAATTAACTTCCAAAGGAAGTTTATATTTAGCTACAGTTGGAGAATATTTTATCCATCTGGGACAGATGAGCGGAATTCGTTCTCCCCCACCCCGAATTATATGTTGATTGATGTTTCTGCTCCTTCTGTAGGCAACAAAGGGCACGTACAAAGCAAGGTTACAACTTGGAGAAGGTAGAATAGGCATCTCATGGCCCAGTTGGGTGGATGAACCACCCATCCCAATCAATAATGGCACTTCCCTCTCTATTTGTTTGCTGAAACTACTAAGTAGGGAGCAGTATGACCCACTTAACCATCTCAGGAAACACATTTCCTTAACTAGAGCACTCCTCTTAATGAGCACTCTCATTAATCAGATGTACACCAAGCCGCTAGGTGGTACAAGCGGAAGGAGCCATTGCCTTCATTGTAGAAACCCCATGCCCTGTAGCTGGAAATATAGTTGCAAACAGCTGTAGAGCTGAGATTTTGACACCCCTGATTTAGTGTGTATCTCAAAACATTGTCCATCTGAGCAATTTAGCAATCTGTTACATGCCCTCTGGCAGACAGCACATTAGGACAGCTGGTTTTCCTCTCCTGTTTTATGGAATAATTAAAAGCTCTGTGTATACATAAACATCTGTTTTGTGTTATTTTGTGGTGCACTGTTACAGGTTAACGTTAGAGTAAGTAAACAGACGGGTATTTAACTAAATAACAATAACTTGTTTCATTCATGTAGTTTACACCAATACAATGATCACTTCATATCTGGTTTGATAAAAGAGTAGGCATTCGGTGGACATTTAATGTATATATATATATATATATATATATATATATATATATATATATATATATATATATATATATCTTTTTGATGGTTCTAAAGGCGCATGTGGAGACCAGTAAATTATATTTTATTTACCCATGTCTTGAAAGGCATAACAAGGGTGTAAGGCTATAGTAAAATGAGCAGCATCATTACTCCGACTAGTAGCTTTACCCCAAATATGTGCTCCAGATGAGACCTTGTATTCTAAATGGGTGAGCCCTCACAACGGTGTAGAGGCAGGGTATTGTACAACTGTAACTGTATACAGATCACAATAATTGGTCACCAGTAGTTCTTGCAACTATAGAATGTATTAATTAAAGAACATCCTCTACATAGGAGTTCAGTTATTGATAAGCAGGCACATAAAACATCAGTGGAAAGTCATATACTCACAGCACCAATGGTCAGTATATATCCCCTCAGGGTAAGATAGAATATACAGCATCACCGGAAGTGCTCCCAGCTTTCAGCCTTTACCTTAAGTGGAGCTTCATGGGTGTCTTTCTAGACCCTAGCTCTAACACTTAGTCAGTGGGCATTAATACCTGGGATCATAATCCCTTTTAACACTCCTTGGTGGAGTCCCAGCTGCTCAGATATATAGTCCTAACTACCTAACTCTCCTAGAGTGATCTATTAAAGTGAATAGCCTATCACTAGCTATACCTAACCTGTATAGCTTCCACTTCCCCCTTCCTGCCTGCTCAGGTAAGGGGACTAACAAAATGCGTTATCCTGCTTCTGTTTTGGGAAATATAACAATCCCAACAATCCAGGCTTGTTTGCATTATTGGTGCCCATTCACTTTCATATTTCCATAGCATAGGGCCCCTGTAATGGATTAATGTTTGGTCTCTTTCCCATTTATTTCAAACCAGATAGGTGGCCTCTAAGAGCCATCATCAAACAGGTCTGAAGTGCAGCTGCATAGTCTGCAAAATGTTTGGTAATATCTACGTGCTGGTGTCATACAATTAGGAGACTTCGGGTTACATGCCACTGGCTGGGGAATTTGTTGTGCCTAATAATATTGATAATAATATTTATAATATTCAAGTCAAGAAGAAGGTGGGAATTTTTTTTTGCATGTTTGTAGAAGAGATCATCTTTCTAGAGCTTTGACCAAAATCCATTTTGCTGTGGGGCCTTTTAGCCTATTAATTACACTACTATGTGATTACATGAACTTGCTGCTGCATTATATGGAAGTAACATAGAAGTACTGAGGTATTTATTATAAATGTTGGTGCAAATGCTTGAAATTACCACTTTTTATTAAAAATGTCCAGCGAACCTTAATAAAGACAAGAGATATTATATAATGCCCTACACATGAGCCCACTGTAAAATTAATGTTGCACATGAAAACCGGTTATCTGAAAAAAGTTTAAGCTAGGACTTTTGCAGGCAATCCTGCTTAAAAGAAAAAAGAGGTGAGGTTCAGTAAAATCCACACTTTACTGAATTTGCAGAGTAAAAACCTTTGCGCCAGTGAAAAGTCGTCTGGCGATAGAGTGTGAACAGTGCTAGCGACTGTCTCTTTCAATAGCGAATTGAGCCTGTGCCTGTTAGTGAATAGGCAATGTCCCTGCAGATGGTAACACTGGCGTATTGTCGCTAGTGTTAGCCACTTCTTCCTTTATTTAATCTGCCCCCATGTATTTAATAATTTTTACTCTCTCCATTCTCTTCCATTGTCTTACAACACCTGCTGCCCCTTCCTATTATTTACAGATCTTGGAAAACTATTTCCAAGATGGTGTTGTGAAAGTAGATCAGGAAATAAAACCAATCCCATGAGTTGCTACACAATCATATTCTATCACTTGTCTCTTCCCTCACATCTTTCCTCTGTCTCTACCTGTCATCCGACCACTGACTCCTGTTCCTTCCTATCTCATTCTTTCCCTTTTTCCATATTTGCCCCAATCTCCACTTTTTTTTAACTTTTTTAATCTTTCTTTTTCTACTGGCATATTTCCATTACCATTTATGATATCCAAAATCCTTGGAAACCCCTTCACAGGATCCTCAATATCTTTCTAATATTAAGTCAGTGTCCCTTCCTTAGTTCTCCTCAAAATTATTTGACCATCTCAAAATATGTACACTGCTCATTGTCACATTATGGGGCAAATTCACTAAAGGACGAAGAGCCTAACACTAGCGTTAATTCGCTAGCGTAGCACATTTTCGTTAATTCGCAGATTCACTAACGGACACTGGCGTAATTCACTAGTAACTACGCAAATTCACTGACGCGCGAATTTTTCCGAACGCTGCCTTTTACACCAGACTTCCTTATCCACCTCAGACCAGGCGAAGTGCAATAGAGTAGATAGTGATTGCTTCAAAAAAAGTTAAAAGAAATTTCTAAGTCCCAAAAAACGCTGGCGTTTTTTCTTTTTTTTATGGGTGATAAGCTGAAAAAGATCGAAATTTTTTTTGGGGCTACCCTCCTTGCCCCCTACATTTCCTAACTCATGGCAACTTAACTATACAGTGGGCACATGTGTAGGGCAAAATAAAAATTTTATTTGCTGTTTTGAAGGTTTCCCAGGCTTGTGTAGTGATGCTACATATACCTCCATTGTAACTTCAATTTGGCGCCGTATGCAAAATTAAGCATCGCTAGCGTAACTTCGCTTTGCTTGGCGAATTAACGCTAGTGCAACTTCACAACCTTACGCTTCCCCTGAGCGCAACTTCGGATTTTAATGAATTTGCGTAGCGCTAGCGAAAATACACCTGGCGAAGTGCGGTGAAGGGGACGCTGGCGCAACTACGAATCTTAGTGAATTTGCCCCAATGTGTCATCTGACTCTCTATTTCACCCACTACAATCTTGTCTCCATCCTCAATGTGCTGAAACAGTCCTTCAAAAATTTGGATAATGACCTGTGTGCCGCTAAAGCAAAGGCCACTACATCCACATAAGTCTGATAAAAATGTTAAGCCTTTGACGCTGCTTGCCACTCTAAGCTTTATGATATTTTGGGATTCAAGCAATTGTACTATACATAATATTAAATTTGTGATCAATGTTTCTGTGTCTCCACCTCCTTACTTCTATCGTCCTCCCTCTTCACTTCTTCACTCTACTACGTCCAAGATTTTTGACGTGGTACTGCCATCTCAGGAATTGCCTTCTCTGTGTCCCATATACCCATACTTAATCTTTATAATCTAAACCAGGGATCCAAAACCTTTTCCATCAGTGAGCCACATTCAATTGTAATAAAAGTTGGGGAGCAACACAAGCATAAAAAAGTCCCTGGGGTTCCAAATAATGACCACGATTGGCTATTTGGTATCCCATATATGGACTGGCAGCCCAATGGAGGCTCTATTTGGCAGTACATCTGGTTTTTATGCATCAAGCACTAACCTCCAAGCCAACAATTCAAATATAAGCACCTGCTTTGAAGTCACCGGGAGCAACATCCAAGGGGTTGGTGAGCAACATGTTGTTCCTGAGCCACTGGTTGGAGATGACTGTCTCTTAAGACCTAATCTGTCACCCACATGCATTACTGATTTACTGGTTGATACTTCATACTTGTTGCCAATATCTAGATAAACAAGGCATCTGCCATCAAACAAGTCACATTGCTATGTCTCAAGACAAAGCTTGAGAGCAGGCCCCCTCATTCCTATAGTCTTTCAACACTATACAATGATAATAATCTCCTTCAGTAAGATATTATAGATATAGATGTGTTTATACAAACTTTACGTTTGCAATTTCTTGGAACAATGTACAACATTTATTCCATTGAGAGCCATTTGCTTTTCGGTTTACCTTGAGGGCATGATTTCCAGATCTATCCTAATGTTTTCACATTCCTCAAATAGATTTTTAATCCTCCTCACAGATAAACATATGATTTACTCATCTCTGGGATGAAATATTTCCCTTTTCTTTGAGTCACTTTGTGAAAAACAAGATGAAAGAGAAGCCTGGATATAATTAAGCAGAAAAAAAGGAAGTGGAAACTAATGCAAGACAAATGGGTCCTTAGTCAATATGATAATTCATCTGTGTCCCCTCACCCTCAGTACTGTTCTATATATCTGTGTGTTAGTACTGTGTATGTTTCTCAAAGGCAGCCAGGTACAGTCAACTTTAATACAGACAACTGGGCTAACATGGAACATCTGTCTCAGAAATGCACAGGAACTGCCTAATAGGACATACATAAAGGGAGTAGTTTTCCAATTAAACAAGAGAATGTTCCGTAAAGGGATCCTGTCATCGGAAAACATGTTTTTTTCAAAACGCATCAGTTAATAGTGCTACTCCAGCAGAATTCTGCACTGAAATCCATTTCTCAAAAGAGCAAACAGATTTTTTTATATTCCATTTTGAAATCTGACATGGGGCTAGACATTTTGTCAATTTCCCAGCTGCCCCCAGTCATGTGACTTGTGCCTGCAGGTTGCTGTTTTTCCTTCTCAATGTAACTGAATGTGTCTCAGTCGGACATGGGTTTTTACTATTGAGTGCTGTTAGATCTACCAGGCAGTTGTTATCTTGTGTTAGGGAGCTGCTATCTGGTTACCTTCCCATTGATCTTTTGTTTGGCTGCTGGGGGGAAAAAGGGAGGGGGGGGTGATATCACTCCTACTTGCAGTACAGCAGTAAAGAGTGATTGAAATTTATCAGAGCACAAGTCACATGACTTGGGGCAGCTGGGAAATTGACAACATGTCTAACCCCATGTCAGATTTCAAAATTGAATATAAAAAAATCTGTTTGCTCTTTTGAAAAATGGATTTCAGTGCAGAATTCTGCTGGAGCAGCACTATTAACTGATTCATTTTGAAAAAAAATTTTTTCCCATGACAGTATCCCTTACCTGTTGGGCAGTATTCAAGGTGCAGAAGATTTTCTCAGTGTGCCATGATTTTTGCATTTTGTACCATGCTTGCTTGGTATAGTACCACCCAGGTATGGCATCAATGTATTTATTAGGGGTAAGAGGCAGGGTGGCATGAAGGTGTCCCTCCCTCATGTGACCATCCCCTCTCCTCTCCTATGTTGAGTGTCATTTAGGGCTGTGGCACACGTGTTGCCCATGCTTGATTTGTGAATTTCTCGACCCTTTAATGTAAATGTAAAGCA
Source organism: Xenopus laevis (assembly GCF_017654675.1). NCBI lineage: Eukaryota > Metazoa > Chordata > Amphibia > Anura > Pipidae > Xenopus > Xenopus laevis. The sequence continues at coordinate 18,680,896 of NC_054382.1, forward strand.
AAATGTAAGCATCCTGTAATAGTCTCTAGTTGCACTGTGATGCTCATGTTTTCACACCAGTGATTCAGATGTTTTGTCACCCACTCTGCTAGACATGAAGGGGGTTATTTATCAAAGTCCGATTGCCAAAAACTCGAAATTTTTCGAGATTTATTATACCCCATGGATAGAAAAAGTCAGAATCCGAAAATCTGGCATCTCAGACCTGCCGAGGTTGTATATAAGTCAATGCAAGAAATCCCTATCCTATTTGGAAGTTTCGGTGGTCTGCGCTGGAATTTGCCCAAAAATCGGACTATTTCGGACTTCTCTGGAAAAAGACTGAAAAAAATCAAGCGATCTGGGAAAAAATTGAATGATTCGGGTTCTTGCTCAATTTTTTCATATTTTTCCCCATCCAATTAAATCATGATGTTTTAATAATAAATAAGGTCCAATTGTGGGTTCAAGTTTGGTAGGACTTTTTTAATTAAAATAATAAAAACAATTAGGATTTTAATAAATAAGACCTGAAGTATGGGTAACAAATAGTCCTGTGTGCCACAGAACACTTGTGCAAATTAGGGTGCACAAATGGGTGCAGGCTTCATTGGAACACCAGGCCTATGACAATAAGGACAGGGCTTCCGTGTACCCACAGGAGTTGCATATTCTATACCGCACTAGCTTATTTTGTCCGGCAGACAGTGCTTTTTAAATGGGTTTTAAATGAACTTTTAGTATGTTGCAGAGAGTGATATTCTGTGACAGTTTGAAACTGGCCTTTAATTTTTTTTTGAGTTTTTTAAATTATTGAGCTTTTTGTTCAGCAGATCTCCAGTTTGAAATTTTCGCAGCTAAGTTGTTATAATTCAAAAACAATAAAAATAAAATAAAAAGTGACCAATTAAAAGGGTAAGATAAGATAAGGCCATTCTATAACATGCTAAAAGTTAACTTAAATATACACCACTCCTTTAAGTGAGCACGCCCGTAGTGGGAAATGACCCCCTTTCTATTCTGCAGAATGGGCTGTGCCAATATGTTAGTTGTGAACATTTTAAAAAAGAAATTGAATACACATCCTATAATAACTATAATAACTGAATGAATTCTTTGGTGCGGCCCTTATACGGATGCCTGTTGTTAATTTCTTAAATAAATGATTTATGTGAGAGCATTACATTATTTTGCAATGTCCAATGTCAAAAAGGCTCTTCATTACTCATTGGGTTGCACACGTGAAGCTTGGTGACATCTCTACCTGCTGTTGTGCAAATGCCATAGGTATTTACTAGGGATGCACCGAATCCACTATTTTGGATTTGGTCGAACCCCAGAATCCTTTGCAAAAGATTCGGCTGAATACCGAACCGAATCCTTTTTGCACATGCAAATTAGGGGTGGGAAGAGGAAAACTTTTTTTACAAAAAGTCACGCATTTGCTCCCACCATATTTTGCACATGCAAATTAGGATTCGGATCGGCCGGGCATAAGGATTCGGCTGAATCTGAATCCTGTTGAAAAAGGCTGAATCCTGGATTTGGTGCATCCCTACTATTTAGAAAATGTTGCTTTTGCACACTCTCCAAAGAAGCTGTGGTTAAACCTGTCTTTCAGTCCATAAAATTCCATTTCCTTCATTAAAATTCACCAAGTATAATTAGTCAAATAAAATAAACATGTCTGATTTATAATAAATATTTGTTACAAGATGTTTTCCCCCCGTATGTTTCCCAGACACAGCATGTAGCATGGAGTTGTACGGAGCAAAGCCGGTTTGCGTTGTTTAATGTACAACATGTGTATTTCATAGCAAATCCTTGGGGGGAAAAAAGCAGACGTGAAAATTAAAAACAGGCAAAAACTGAGCTTTGGGAAAGTCGTGCGTGGAACTGTGAGCATGCGGTGTGAGAAAAACTTTGTTTGCAGAAACAATAACAAAGATTCTACAAGTCTCCGCTCAAGTCAATGGACACACAACACATTGCAAAACAGGGCTTAAAGGATTTAAAGGAAAAGCAAAGGCCTCATTAGTGGTATAGTTATTTTATTAGGCATCACACATTGATTATAATCACTAACTTCAGACCAAAGGCCGGCCATCTCTTTGTTGCTTAATGTACAATGCCCAGGGCACTATTATAATAAAATGTGTGCTGCCATCTTGTTCCCTGTCCCAGAGATACCTTGAAGCTGCCCTGTGCATCTGCAGTAGAGTAAATAGTACCATTGGTTGGTACATTTCGGCCAGCCAATATGCAGCCCCAAGTGATTAAGTCTTTCCTTGTTCTTTAAAAGGTTTGTTCACCTTTAACTAACTTTTAGTATGATGTAGAGAGTGATATTCTGAGACAATTTGCAATTGGTTTTAATTTTTTAGTATTTGTGGGTTTTGAGTTATTTAGCAGCTCTCCAGCTCAACGTTTCGGGGGGTTCAACCTCCCTTCGTTGATCATTGTGGTCAAACATTAATAAAAAGAGGGGCTGTGTCCCCGACTGCAGATACAGTATATAGAGTGTGTGCGGACACGTGAATTTACTGCTGTTACTGAGGGACGTTGCTGGGGTCGACGGAGGATCAGCACCACCATTGCAGGAAAGTGAAGTGGCGGGTGAGCGGTAGATATAACACATTATATATATATATATATATATATATATATATATATATATATTTATTCCTTCCTGGGCCTCATGATGAACCTTCTCTTATTCAAAACCTTTGGCATTTTTGTTTATGAAGCCACACCAGCCATTCTGTATAATGAATTCTGATCTGAAGCCATTAAACAAAAATGCAGGATTCTGTTAAATTACAGCACCTCGTATTTTGCACTTTGTGTTTGGCACCTGTTGTCAGTAGTATCATATGTTCAGTACTGCCAATATGATATTCATGAACATAACTGATTCATTTAGATAAGACAGGCTAAGATTCTTCAGGTTTCTTTAATTATGATCTCATGTGTAACAATCCCAGCAATTACATTTTCTTTTGATAATATAAATAATACATACATTTACCATTAAAATGACTTCATCTAATCTCTCTAATTCATTTCAAATACTTTTTTTTCTCTAAAATCTCTCCTTATTTGGTATTACCAGCACATCTTTATTTATTTGGACGGATTTTCCCAGAGACTATTATCTTACTATTACTATAGGCACCATCTCTCCCTACTATACCTGCTATCCCACAGTCACACTCCCTTCCCAGAGACTATTATCCACTGTTACTATAGGCACCATCTCTCCCTACTATACCTGCTACCCCACAGTCACACTCCCTTCCAAGAGACTATTATCCTACTGTTACTATAGGCACCATCTCTCCCTACTATACCTGCTATTCCACAGTCACACTCCCTTCCCTGAGACTATTATCCACTGTTACTATAGACACCATCTCTCCCTACTATACCTGCTATCCCACAGTCACAGTCCCTTCCCAGAGACTATTATCCACTGTTACTATAGGCACCATCTCTCCCTACTATACCTGCTATCCCACAGTCACACTCCCTTCCCAGAGACTATTATCCACTGTTACTATAGACACCATCTCTCCCTACTATACCTTGTATCCCACAGTCACACTCCCTTCCCAGAGACTATTATCCCACTGTTACTATAGACACCATCTCTCCCTACTATACCTGATATCCCACAGTCACACTCCCTTCCCAGAGACTATTATCCACTGTTACTATAGACACCATCTCTCCCTACTATACCTTGTATCCCACAGTCACACTCCCTTCCCAGAGACTATTATCCCACTGTTACTATAGACACCATCTCTCCCTACTATACCTGCTATCCCACAGTCACACTCCCTTCCCAGAGACTATTATCCACTGTTACTATAGACACCATCTCTCCCTACTATACCTGCTATCCCACAGCCACACTCCCTTCCCAGAGACTATTATCCCACTGTTACTATAGGCACCATCTCTCCCTACTATACCTGCTATCCCACAGTCACACTCCCTTCCCAGAGACTATTATCCCACTGTTACTATAGACACCATCTCTCCCTACTATACCTGCTATCCCACAGCCACACTCCATTCCCAGAGACTATTATCCCACTGCTATAGGCACCCTACCAGTTTTATCAATATATATAATATTGTTAGCTCCATCTTGTGGCCTCAGTGTAATATGTTTCTTTAACATGTTTCTTTTTTTCATCTTTAAAACTATAGGATTTGCAATTATGTTAAACATGTTGCGAATATTGAAAATGTTGAGAAATCTGCTTGATAACCTGCTGTATGGAAGATTGAACTAATAAAAGTCAAATAACAAAAAGAAAATGTAGATGTTTTAGTTTACTATCTTAATTGTTCAAGGGTAGTTGAGCATTATTATTATTATTATTTTCTTCTAAGTAAAATATTTTTTTCTTAATTCACCTGCGAATCAAATATTTTTTCACATTGTATGATATTTGTAACACAGTTACCATTATAATAAAACTGTAGCTTTAGAGAGCAGTCATCATGACTGCCAGGGTAAGTTTCACGTTTCATAGCTGGAAAAGTGTAGAAATAAAAGGCAAAATGATTAAAAAAACTATAGAAAATAAAAACTAAAGACCAAGTATTAAAAACAGGGCATTTGATAAATTAAAGTTGATGGAGACCAACCTCTTTGACATCCGGGTTAGAAAAGCAGTGGGAAGCCAATTAGTACCAGTCAATCACAGCTGATTTCTGAACATACAGTATCTATCTTCTTAGTTTCACTTATTGTTTGTGCATTGCCTGAGCACTGTGGCTTGGCCTTAGCTTTGGCTGTCCTGACTCTAGCTGCTACTTGTTTACACTGTCCTCCTGATCCTCTGTATCTTAAACTGAACTAGAACCTGAATCCAACAATCCAAAATTCCTGACCTGAATCTCTCAGTTCATGGCTTGCATTTTGACCTTTAAACGTTGTCATTGGCCAATCTGTGACGTTGCTCATTTGCTGCCTCCCCAACCTATGACTTGTCTATGACCTTGCTTGTCAGGTTTCTCCCCAGTTCTTAACTTATCTATGATCTTGCTTTTCTTGCTGCCTCCTCAGCCCTTGGCTTGTCTATGACTTTGCTTATTTGCTGCCTGCCTACCTAGACCCTTGGCTTGTCGATGACCTTGCCTGTTTACTGCCTTCCCAGACACTTGGCCTTTCTATGTCTGACTTTGTGTGTTTGCTGCCTCCACAGCCATTGGCTTGTCTAAAACCTTGCTTGTTTGCTGCCTGCCCAGACACTTGGTCTGTCTATGGCCTTGTTTGCTAGCTGTCTCCCAGACCTTTGTCTTGTCTACTGCCTTCCAAGCCCTTGGCTTGTCTATGACCTTGCTTGTCAGCTTTCTCCCCAGCCCTCGGTTTCTTTTTTCCATTCTATGTATGACCTTGTGTTTTTGCTGCCTCCACAGTCCTCGGCTTGTCTATAACATTGCTTGTTTGCTGCCTTACCAACCCTTGGCCTGTCTATGACCTTGCTTGTCATGTTCCTCCCCAGCCCTTGACTTGTCTATGACCATGCTTTTTTGCTGCCTTCCCAACCCTTGGCCGGTCTATGACCTTGCTTGATAGCTTTTCTTTCAGACTACTAGTGTAACAGAGACAGGTATTATGTTCTATTTCCCTCTCCTTCTGTGGGGAGTAAGAATATTCCTTTGATTTCTAATTTTTGTATATTTTGATGTATAATATCTGTGTAATGCAGAATTGTTCTGAATTCTGGTTGTGAGGAGGAGGATTCCTCTATTACCGAGCACAAGGCTTACCATCGGAAGGTAGAAGCAGGGTCTGCAAGTGCTTTTTTGGTTGAAATTTTCTTGATAACGGACTCCCAGACCTTTGACTTTCTGACTCCCCAATCATTGGCCTGTCTATGATTTTATCTTGGACCTGTACTTATTCCTCTCCCTTCTGACACTATTAGTCCTGTACATTACTCACTCCATCCTGTCTTTATCAGTCCTGAAGTCTCAAATATGAAAAGGAGATTTTTGAGATGCAAGGTGAAATGTTGCCCCCTAGATTTCAAGCAATAGCTGTGCACTTCTGCCCAGCACAATTGTATGGGATGTACCAAAATGTATGTTAATTATTGTATCTATTGCATTTCGATGAACTGGGCCAGAAAACAAGACTGCGCTGTGTTTCTTTCATATTAAAGAAAGTAAAAATGGGATTTTATTTTTTTGCCTTTACATGCCCTTTAAGCTGCTTTTCTACTGGTCAATGAAAGCTGCCCCCTCCAAACCAAGTCAGCAGCTTACTGTTCCATGAAGGGTGCCGACAATCATACTGCCAGAGTATTGATGGCCAAATTATGTAAAGATCTGCTTGTTTGGCAACCTGGAAACCTCGGGAAACCGGGAAAAAACCCAGTGGGCCCGACCCATCATGGGCCCCCGCCGGGCCAGACCAATCGTGGTATTTTATCCGCACGGTGCGGAGCAGCAAGGGGGGCCCTGGACAGCAGTCCCGGTGGGCCCCGGGCCCCCCAGTCCGACACTGGACACTTTCAATTATGGATACAGTAATAGTACAAAGAACATAAGTACGATTTTTTTTGGCTTTGGTGTCAGAATAGCTGACCGTCTACGAATGCTATTATTCTACATCTACATACCGTCCACATAATGCATTCACAAGCTTCCCAGACTTCCTGCTATTACTACTCTTCAGTAATGAGCATAATGGCTTAAATTGCTTGCTACAATTTCTCAAAGGTTTGAAGTCTTACATAATGCACTACAGCAATCTAAGAAATAGTTAAAGAAAATAAATTACATATGAGTCAAATTATCAGCACGTGAAAAAAATGTTTATTTTTTTTTTAACTTTGCACCTTCCCATTGTTCCTTCTCGTTAATGAGAAGAGGCGATGAAGTGTTTGACCAAAGAGAACCTCTAATCAAATATTGGTGGTTCCACCAGAGCACAATGCAACAGAGAAATTAACAGCAATCAAGTGAAATTGGCAGAATTCAGCTGCCGCGCTCAAGCCTTGCATCTCCTGACTCTGCAAAAGCAGTTTATCCCTTGTTTCTATCTTTGTTCAGAGTGAAACAAGAAACAAACCAACAGGAACTGTAGCTCTAGTCAACTATGATAATACGTGAAATCATTTCACCAGAGTGGGTCTTAGATAAATTCATAATATTTTTATTTAAAAGGGAGACTAACGTTTCGGCCTCCTCCGAAAAATTCATAAAAATCTTGTGAATTTATCTAACACCTGAGAGTGCGGATATCATTGACTTGCTAAAGATTCAAATTTTGATACTGCACCCAGGCAAACTTGAACTATGTGTCGAGAGTGCCGTCTTCCTCCAGAACTGTTGTATATATAGTGAATAAAGTACCCCCTCTTGTAAAATATAAGGATATTATAAGTTACCGAGGAGTTTCATGACCTCGTGTTTTTATACAGGTCATGGAACTCCAAGGTAACTTGTAATATCCTCATATTTTACAACTGGGGGTACTTTATTTATTATAATACACAAGTTTCAGTGAGTCATGTGACAGAAATGACATCAGAACTCACCGTTTATAACTGATGACATCAGAACTCACCGTTTATAAGGATATAATTTACAAGATATTCCTGTCTTTTGTGTATTATATATATATATTGTATATATTATCTCTTTAGTAAAATTATATGTCTTAAATAAATCAAATGTAAATTGGAAATTCCATTCTAAATACTAAGAAAGGCAATGCAATTTTACAGTCAGCAAATCTAGCATTATTTTATATTGTTATTTTATCTTGAAATTGTATTGCCCCCAGACAAAAAAGTCTGCTGTTTTAATATATTTGCCACATTCGTTAAGGTATCTCAGCAGTAAATTTGTGTAGTACTTTAATTACATCCAAGTTATAGATCTAGATGTTTCAGTGATACAAACCTAAAATGCAAGACCATCACAGGAGCAATGTTTCTCAACTAAAACTATATTCAGGTTTCTACGACACCATCAGTGGTGTAACAAACAGGGGTGCAGGAGGTGCGATCGCACCCGGGCCTGCACCTAATTGGGGCCCGCCAGAGCTGCGATAAATCTTATCGCAGGTGGCACGGCAGGGGGACTTTTTGGCATGCATGGAGAGAGGAGCCCGGGTACACATCCTGCTCCAGCTGCTGCTGCTCTGGAAGCAGGTGGGATCTGTATCGCCAGGACCGGCTTTAGGCCAATTGCACCTCAAGAATAGGAACCATTTCTACTGACTTGTTCCCAGAGGGATACTCACAAACAGTAGAGAACAATCCCCCCATTCTTTGTTGTGTGGAAGCCAGTGTAGGCTGCGTGTTTCTTTCCACACATTGCATAATAATCGGAGCGATGGGTGCGCAGGGAGGCACTACTGTGTATTCACCGAGCGGCTTGGGGATCAGCCATGTTACTTAATTTCACAGATCTCACATACCTGTAGTCACCTGGGTCCCCTTCACTCTAAAATATTGATTGTGTACATCACCTGCACGTGTATGACTTGAATTATACAGTGGCTGAACCTAGATTACCCAGATTACTTACACATACGTCCCTAGATCATTCGATTAAGATAGATAGGTTAAAGGAACAGAAACACTTAAAAATTAAAGTGTCCTAAAGTTATGAAAAGTTATGTACTGTGTATCCTGTGCTTGAATGGCTGCCCCCATGGCTACACAGCAGCTTGTTTATATAAACTATAGTAGTACTTATCTATTATCTACTGTGTATCCTGTGCTTGAATGGCTGCCCCCATGGCTACACAGCAGCTTGTTTATATAAACTATAGTAGTACTTATCTGTTATCTACTGTGTATCCTGTGCTTGAATGGCTGCCCCCATGGCTACACAGCAGCTTGTTTATATAAACTATAGTAGTACTTATCTATTATCTACTGTGTATCCTGTGCTTGAATGGCTGCCCCCATGGCTACACAGCAGCTTGTTTATATAAACTATAGTAGTACTTATCTGTTATCTACTGTGTATCCTGTGTTTGAATGGCTGCCCCCATGGCTACACAGCAGCTTGTTTATATAAACTATAGTAGTACTTATCTGTTATCTACTGTGTATCCTGTGCTTGAATGGCTGCCCCCATGGCTACACAGCAGCTTGTTTATATAAACTATAGTAGTACTTATAATCTGAAGCAAAAACATCAGTTTTACCAGTGCAGGGCAACACTACATTATATTGTCTTTGCATTAAAAAACTTTAATGTTTTGGTATGGTATTGATATGGTTAACAATAATAAAATACTGTGTTAAAAATTAAACATTACTGTTCTGTATTGAATTAAATAATTCTAGTTCCATTAATTATTATGAATTAAACAAATGACCATAAATAACCATTATGCAGGGCGCAAGCCTCTATTAGAAATCCTTGAAAAATAACCAGTATCCCAATAAAAGGAAAGAAATGGGTAGAAAGAACCTAGAGTATTAAGCCTCTGAAATTCTCTTGAAAAAGTGTGTTTTTCTGACATTATGTGGATAGGCGGGATGATTGTTTTTTTATTTTTTTCATGAAATACAACTTAAATTGCAAGGATACAGTAGTCATTTATGTCTGCAATAGCTTCAAAGCAGGGAAAGCACACTAAAATGTATTTTTAGTAATTGCGCCCCCCTAGACAGACATTGACTAAGGCCTCTTACACATTGGTGTTTTACCCTGCAGTCAGTTTTAAAATGTTCTACCTCAGGAGTGAACAGGAATGAAAGAGTACAGCAGTGCATTTACAACTAGGCTTTCACTAACAATTCTACTCTTCTTATTTAATCCCTCATGCTCCAAAACAGGCCCAAACAGCCCCCACCAGCCCACTAAATAGTGACTTTCTAAGGCACCTTACAGCAGCCCCTCTGGCATTTGCCAGAACCCACAGATTGCTAGTCCGGGCCTGGTGGACAGTGACATTTTATTTTTTTTTAAATTGAAAAAAAACAGGGGCCCCTGACCACTATGGGCCCCTAGGCTATAACCTAGGCATTAATCCACCCGAGTGTATGGGTAATATATGGACAAAGTGTAAGAAAGAAAAAATTCCTGGTATGTGAAGGAAATGTAAGGGAAGCACATAAGAGCTAAAATGTATTCAGCATAGGTAGTCCCCTGTACTAAGCACAATTCAGCATGAACAGCCCCCTCAGTTTGAAAAATGCATTGCTGTTGTAGAATGGTAAAATCTAACCAACTTTTCAATTGGTCTTTTTTTCTGAGTCTTTCCAGCTTCCAAATGGGAGTTACTGACCCCATCTAAACAACAATGCATTGTAAGGCTATACATTTATTGTTATTGGTACTTTTTTTTTGTTCAGGCTCTCTGCAATTCATATTACAATCTTTCATTCAAATCAATTCATAGTTGCTAGGGTAATTTGGACACTAACAACCAGAATGCTAAAATTGCAAACTGGAGAGCTGCTGAATAAAAAAAGTAAATTACGCAAACTGCAAATAAAAAAAAAACAATTGCAAAGTTCCCTCTCTGCACCGTATTAAAGTTAATGTAATGCTGTTAATGCTGCACTGATTAACCCTTGTCAATAATACAGTAAAAAAATTATTTAAGACTCCTTATATCATTTGAGTACAGGTATGGGACCTATTATCCAGAATGCTCAGGACCTGAGGGTTTCCAGATAATGGATCTTTCTGTAATTTGGATCTTCATACCTTAAGTCTACTAGAAAATAATATAAACATTAAATAATGCCAATAGTCTGGTTTTGCTTCCAATAAGGATTAATTATATCTTAGTTGGGATCAAGTACAAGATACTGTTTTATTATTACAGAGAAAAGGGATTTAAAAGGGGGGGACGCATGGGGGGGTGTTAAGGGGGCCCAGTTGTAAATTTACGTACCAGGGCCCTTGGAGGTCTAGTTACGCCACTGGACACCATATACAATTACTAGTTGGAACACACTATTCAAACAGTTGAAAGAACTCCTTTGTCCTATAGACTTGGAAATGGCCTAAGGAACATTTTATAAATCTTGCCCAAGACGCTCAATTTCAATCAGGAAATCAATGTCTTGATGCGCTGCGGCTGGGTTGGAGATAACCATGCGGAAAGATTCCCTTTGTCTCCATGTGGCTGATAACTAACCATAGTGATCCTGTACTCCATCATCCTAGCTTTGATGATACGGGCAACTTATAAAGAGATTCATTTGATATAAGGTCATGAAACTGAAAGTCATTGTCCATCTATATTATGAAATGCCTTCCAATCAGTTTGACTGCATTTAGCTGGATTTGAGTAGACCGTGTCTCTGAACACCATAGAATTAATTTGGCTGCTTCTGTCCTGTCACATCATGGAAAAACACTAAAGTCCCAGTGCCACTGGCAGCCATGCACACCAAAGCCACCACACTACCTCCACCATGTTGACCGCATGTTGTCATATCACAGCAAACTCTTCCACATACAATCACCCCCCCCCCTCAAATAAACTCCAGGGCTTCTGTCTGCTTCATTGATAATGACATGACGAAGGAATCGCTCACTCCTGCCCATGAAATAGCCTTTTAGTTAATTGTCCAATTGCTTTTGAGCTCCTGAAATGAAGTGATTGTGTTAAAAAAAGGCTTTAGTTCCTCACATTTTTATACAATCTTTTTGTTCATTAAAGCTGAAAGTCTGCAGTTCTACATTTTAACAAAGCAAACTCTGACGATAGTGGGAAGACACAAATTATTCATATTGTGACACTTTGGGGACCCATACAAGTTATTTATATTGGGCCCCCCATTGACTTCAATGCATTTGGTAACTTTTGTGACATATTGCAAATGTTGGTAAAGTTTCCTTGATTGAATACAAACTGCTGTATCTTATTGCTCTATTGTTATCCCATGTTATACATGGTTGTGATTTAAAACTATTACAAAAAAGAATGCAAACGAAAATTTGTAAAAGAAAAACAAGTATGACTGGCATTCCAAGACAAAGGGCAACTATCTTTATTTCTTCTTATAGTAAGTTTTGCTTTGCTTAATTCCTTGGTTCTTTTACACTTTGCCACCTTAGTTGTTAGGTATGGGAAAGTAGGTATTACATCCCATAACTGGTCTGGTCTTTATATAAACATATGGTTCTGTTATAGCAGCTAGAATGTGGTATAAATTCCCAGCTGATTTATATAATAATTACACAACTTTATTGGAGCACAACACTGACCCTTTATGTTCTGAGTTTAATTCTGTGTTCCTGTATAACTTACCAGTTATTTTTCTGCTTCAGTTTAACAGTTAGTTATTAGATTGTTGTTATGGCAACTTACAGCCATTATGACATCACAAAAAGCTGTTAAAAACATGACCATTATGACCACACACAGAGCTGTTGACATTATTACATCACAATGCTATTACTATGGTAACTACAAATGGCTATTATGACATCACCAACACAGCTGGCTTAATACTGGATGTGTCCTAGATCTCAGCTCAGTTTATCTTTAGACATTCAAGATGATACACCTTGTTTTATTATTCAACCAATATTTTCAAATACATTTTACATTTCTATTCAATCAATATTTTCAAAAGGAAGACAAATTAAACACAAACATTTGCAGACTTAAGAGAACTCAATTTGATAAGATTCGTGGCCCTATAAAGAAGAGAACTGTGAGTATAAAAGATTATAAATGACTTTAACTCTATATTCCAAAGTTAGATGAGAACAGATGAGTAGCGGTGGGTGAATTTCCAGAAATGGCGAAAAAATATAGAAACACAAATTTTGACGCCCGCGTTAGTCAATGGGCGTCCGAATAACGTTGACGTGCAACTATTCCAAATTTCCAGATTTCTTTGACGCAGACGAATTTTCGCAGCAGTTTCGCGGATTTATTCACCGACGGTGAAACGTGGAAATTTGCCTCAAATTCGTGCCTGGCGAATTTATTTGCCCTTCACTACAGATGAGCAACAGATGTATAATAGAGATTGACTGATTACATAGCTGTTTATAGGAAAAACTACCTATTAAAATGGCCATTGAGGGGTATGGGTAGATAGATGCAGTTAAGAAAGTGGGGCCAACTTGGTGTTAGGTTGCAACAAGGGATATTTATAGGTTAGTTGTAACCTTGTGTCCAGCCTGTGCAGGCATTACATTATACAATTTATTCATTTTATTTTGTTTATCTACAGCAGAAGAACCGTGAGGCCTGTGGAAAACCCAGTGCAGTAGTGATGGGACCCAGATATTATTTATTCATTATCATCTGTGGAATATTAATGCAAACTTGTAATTCTGCGCCAGGTAAATAAAGAATTCTAATGTATTTTCCTCTGGTGAGAACTGCCCCTCTATGGGACAGATTTATCAAGGGACGAAGTGAATTCGAGGGAATTTTCAAAGTAAAAAAAATTCAAAATTCGAAGTAATTTTTTGGATACTTCGACCATTGAATAGGCTACTTCAATTTCAATTTGACGTAAAATCGGTCGACTATTTGATGATGGAAGCACAGTCTCTTTAAAAAAATTTAGACTTCAATACTTCGCCAACTTAAACCTGCCAAAGTGCTATGTTAGCCTATGGGGACCTTCCAGAACAAGTTTTTTTTGTGTTCGAAGGAATATCGTACGATAAAATCGTTCGAATCGTATGATTCAAAGCACGATCGTACTACGATATAAAATCCTCCGACTTCGAATGTCGGAGGATTCTATTCGATGGTCAGATTTCCAAGTATTTTCCACTTCAAAATTCAACCCTTGATAAATCTGCCCCATGTGTTTAAAACTCTATGGGGGTTATGTAATAAAAGGCACTAAGTTTGCCCAGGAGCAGTAACCCATAGCAACTAATAAGATGTTTGCTTTCAAACAGGTGACCAGTAAATGCTACCTGCTGATTGGTTGCTATGGGGTACTGCTCCTGGGCAAACTTAATGCCTTATATTACATATGGGGGTAATTCTGTTACAATCTGTCACCCTTTATTGGCCAGTTAGATTGTAATCTATAAGGCCGAACCGCTTGCGTGTGACTATGGATAATGTTTAGAGACTGTAGCTGTAACTGTACAATGCTTTACTCTCTCTCTCAGTTAAGAAGTTAAGAAATCTCAACTTGTTGCACCACCACCTGACTGTGAAGCCAAATACCCGGAGTCTTGTGCCCTGTAAATTTCTTCCAGTCCTTCCAATAGATGCAACAAAAATGACACTTGAATGGGGTAAAATTTCTAAGGATTCTGGACAATACACCCCTCTTATCATACTGAACAGCGATGGAGTCAAAACTTTCCCAGAGACAAGCAGGAAATATGATCTTTTTGTACCGCTTGTAAGCAAAGGAAACTGCACCTTAATTATCAGCCCCACTGATGCTACAGACAGCGGAGTGTATGAAGTGCTGATCACAATAGATGGGCAGTTGTATGAATCCCTTTCCAGAACCAGAATTACCGTTTCAGATCGAAAACAAACTTCCGGTGAGCTCTGCATTCATCATTTGTATTATTATGTCTAATGTTTATAATGTAAATCAGTTCAATGTATTACATTTCATATTTGTGACAATGGCAGCCTTCACTTACCCCTCTTTCTTTTTATACAGGTAAGACACGGGGATCAAAGTCCCGTGCAAATGTAATTCCAACAGAAAGTACTACAGCAAATGCAATGATCGATACAGCACCAACCCCGGTCACAAACAGCACGGAATTTTTTGCATTGCTACTGGAGAAACACGGGAGGGCGACAATTATCGGGGTGATGGTACTGCTATCAATCCTCATAATACCCGCCCTGATGGCACTGGTTGTATGGTAAGTCAAATAAACACGTGACTCGTTTTCACAAATTTTACAAAATGTATTTTCCAGCATCCTTCCACTTTACTTAATTACAAATGTTTAGTTATAGTGTCCAATTAAAGAAGCTTCCAGCAACTTGTTTATTTATGTATTTATTTATTTTTACAGTTGTCGGTTTTGCTGTGCGGAAGACCCTGATGATGATGAAGAAACCCCAATAGAGAGTAACCAAAGAGCAGCTCAAGGGTTTGTATCCTGTGCAGAATATTTTCATTATTCCCTAAACCCTTTGTTTATATACATTTGTATCTAAGGACACACGCTGCGACTCGGGGAGATTAGTCGCCCGGCAACAAATCTCCTCTTCTTCAGGTCAACTAATCTCCCCTAACTGCCTCACCGCCGGCTACAATGTAGATCTCAGGCGGGATGGCACTCGGAACGATTCGTTTTCTGAAGTCGCCCGAAGTTGCATGGAAACTTCGGACAACGAAGTGCTCTGAGTGGCATCTGGCCGGCGATTTACTTTATAGCCAGCAGGAAGGCAGGGGAGGCAGTTCGGCGAAATTATTCCCCCCGAGGAGATTTGTCACCGGGCGACTGATCTCTCTGAATTGCAGCGTGTGTCTTTGCCCTAACAGTGATAAAAACAGAGAAAACAGATTGTGTGGGGGTGGAATAAGCTTGCAAGATTGTATATGTCTAGTATAGACCTTACAAGAATGAATTATTAGAAAATGCTGTGATAACCTTGTTAGCAATATCGAATACTTTACCCTCATTTAAGTTATTATTTCAGTTAAGCAGTTGATGATTATATTTTCTATAGAATCAAAGCAAGTTGTTTCTTTGAAACCAATATTGGGTTAGTTGTGTGATAAAAGCCCCTCTTATTCCTATGAGTATTAGAATATATTATCCTTTTTTTGTTTGCAGGGAGGCTAGTGTCCATTATGAGAATGAGACCCCAGCTCATGTAAATGTGACCTCTAGCGAGAAGAAAGAGGAAAATAAATCTGCTCCAGATGAAAGCAGTAGTGAGGAAGAGTCTCAAAATACAGAATCAATAACATCTAGTGAGACAGAAGAAAGTGCCTGATTGTGCCGAATGTGCAGCAAAGTCTTAAGTTGGAGCGTAAAATAAACAGAAAAACTGATTTTATGAAAAAAAAAAGTGCAAGAAAAAGAGATCTTTACAGTCCCTACCTAATGAACTTGGATTTATTCTTTCGCTTAGTAGATTTTTTTTTAAATTATATTTCCTATGTTGAAGCTGATATATTTTTTGAATAAATAAAGTTAACATATGCAGAAAAGATTTTTGGAAAATGGTTGTTTTATTTCAGCTTTTATTATTGGTTGTAAATGTGGAGTATTGGGGGAGTCTTGATGGATTTGTGTGACCTGTCTATCCTAAACAGAGAGAGCTTCTAGAGCCGTTTACTCTGATATGGTAAAGCATTCTGCAGAATAAATATAGAATTATAACTTGCACTATTGTGGCTAATCTATTGGCAATAAACTGCTTTGGTGGCTTTCCTTCTCCTTTAACCCTTCTTGCCAATTTCCTATCAATATTAACTAGCCAGTGTTTGATGGTATGGGAACAGGACACTGTAGTATCAGCCTGAAAATGCTACTCACACAGACTGTAAAAAACACAAAGCTAAGTCTAGAAATAGCACAGTTACAGTGTGTCATATTCACAGAGACATCAGCAGTAATTAGTGATGGATGAATATGACCGTTTCGCCAAACGTTTGCAAAACAATGAAAATTCGCCATTGAAGTCTAGGAGTGTTAATTTTTTTTTTGTTGCGCAATGCAACACGGCAATTTTTTTTCAGCCATTGGATTCTATGGGCGTCATTTTAGCAGCAAAACTCAATGAAAAATTTTGCTTATCACTATTAGTGGGTTTTTTTTTTCTTTTAAGAAGGAAACACAACGTCCCATTCTAAGTGGGAAATTCAACAAAAATTAAGTAGAAAAAATAATGAATTCTTTTTCAAAGCTAAAGCATGCTATTGGGTTTATTTAATGTTTCCATGATTTTCTTAAGGTATGAAGATCCAAATTCCAGAAAGAACTTTTATCCCGTAAAATCCCAGTTCCCAAGCATTCTGGATAGCAGGTCCCATACCTGTGTGTATTTATTGAATATATATATATATATATATATATATATATATATATATATATATATATATATATATATATATATATATATATACATACATACATACATACATACATACATATACACATACACAGTTTAGAACCCCCATTTTACTTTTTTAAGGGGACCAGAAAAAAATTGTCAAAACCCGAAAAGTTTAAAATCAGGGAAATGTATTAGGCATAATATATAGGTGGGACCAAAAACAACAATGTAAAATGAGGGGAAATGTAAAATCAGGGGATGTAAAATTGAAGTTTCACTGTAAAATGGTATGAAATACACATTTTTTTGTTTTTCTTGTTTCTAAAAAAGGCTTTTGACGCCTTTTGCTATCCTATGGATAGTCAGAAAACTTGACTTTTATTTTTAATAGGCTGATAATCGCTACTAATATGCTAATGAGTCCCCAATACTACTAATGAAAGAGGGGGAGGTTGGGTGAAATAATGCAGAGCTGAGGACAGGGGGAAGTTACACCGAGCCGTACTCCATTTTAAAGGAACAGTAACGTTAAAAAAATAAAAGTGTTTTAAAGTAATGAAAATATAATGTAGTGTTGCCCTGTACTGGTAAAACTGCTGTGTTTGCTTAAGAAAAACTACTATAGTTCATATAAATAAGCTGCTGTGTAGCAATGGGGGCAGCCATTCAAAGGAGAAAAGGCTCCGATTACACAGCAGGTAGTAGATAAGCTCTGTCTGTCTAATGGTGTTATCTATTATCCATTAGTTAACCTGTGCCATGTAGCCGTATTTCAATTTCCACCATTGCTACACAGCAGCTTGTTTATATGAACTATAGTAGACTTTCTGAAGCAAACAGGTCAGTTTTACCACTGCAGGGCAACAGTACATGATATTTTCATTACTTTGAAACACTTTTATTTTTTGGTGTTACTGTTCCTTTAAACATGTTTGGGAAAATCTTTTTATTTTAGCTGGGATGAAGTACGAGGTCAAATACAAAAGGGGTTGTGGGAGCACCCGCATTGCTAAGTAGAAATGTATAGAAGTACAAGGGAAGTGCTACTGACATAATCAGTGCACATTCCCTGGGCCCCTGTCTAAGTAATTCAGTATAAATGCAAATGCATGTGTTCACAGAGACAGGGGTTTTTAGTTACAAAGTTATGATCATAAAGTTGAAAAGCCACCATACCACGACAAGGTAAACCCCATATGGCGGTCCCTAACTTGTTTACCTCCAGTCATAGTATTGAGGATCCTGTGTAATAATAGCATTAGTTGAAGTAGAAGTCTGCTGAACCTTGGTTTCTGTCTGAGGGCTAAATCCTCCCCCGCTGCTAACTTGCAGCTTTTAAGAGAGAGTGATTGCCCAAAACCATCGCCCATTTTAAAAAAAATATATATATAGTACCGGTATATTATGAAAATGGTAAAGACAAAGTAGAATTAAATATAAAAGTGGATACTTAGAATATGTGTGTGTGTGTGTGTGTGTGTGTGTGTGTGTGTGTGTGTATATATATATATACACATAGTACAGGTTAGTACAGGTATAAATAAGAAAAAAGTTTGAACTAAAATAAGTAAAGGACAAATTAAATAAATGTAGTAATAGGTATAGTGAATGTTAATGAGTGTCAGAAGTGTGACTTGGTGCAGTTAAAAACATAGGGCCACCATTAGTAGGCAGGGGCCCAGGGAATGTGCACTGACCCATTTGGTTATGTCAGTAGCACTTCCCTTATACTTATATATATTTCTACTTAGCAATGTGAGTGCTCCCACAACCCCCCTTTTGTATTTGCTATTGTAGCCTGAAGCTTTGGCTAAGCTTCATGTGGTTTGTAGCACCCTCCATACCCACCCCGATCAACTAATGGTGGCCCTATGTTTTTAACCGCACCAAATCACACTTCTGATTTCCCATTTACATTCACTATACTTATTACTACATTTATTTAATTTGTCCTTTACGTATTTTAGTTCACTTTTTTTTTTATTGATACCTGTACTAACACACACACACACATATATATATATATATATATATATATATATATATATATATATATATATATATATACATACAATATCAAAACAGGGGGGTTGTGGGAGCACTCTAAAGGCTTTAAAGTATATACTGTATGTGTATATATATATATATATATATATATATATATATATATATATATATATATATATATATATATATATATATATATATATATATATATATATATAATAAATGCTACTGCATATGTACCCAAATAGGGGTTATTTTGTTACAAAGTTATGATCATAAAATTGATAAGCCACCATACCACGTTCGGGGTTTACCTTGAAGTGGTATGGTGGCTTATCAATTTTATGATCATAACTTTGTAACAAAATAACCCCTATTTTGGGTACATATGCAATAGCATTTATTATACTTATATATATACTTTAAAGCCTTTAGAGTGCTCCCACAACCCCCCTGTTTTGATATTATATATATATATATATATATACACACACACACACACTTTCTAAGTATGCACTTATATATTTAATTTTACTTTGTCTTTACCATTTTCATAATATACTTTTTTTTAAAAATGGGCGTTGGTTTGGGCAATCACTCTCTCTTAAAAGCTGCAAGTTAGCAGCGGGGGAGGATTTAGCCCTCAGACAGAAACCAAGGTTCAGCAGACTTCAACTAATGCTATTATGCAGAGAGGCACAGGATCCTCAATACTATGACTGGAGGTAAACAAGTTAGTGACTGCCATATGGGGTTTACCTTGACATGGTATGGTGGCTTTTCAACTTTTTAACTTTGTAACTAAAAACCCCTGTCCCTGTGAACACATGCATTTGCATATCTACTGAATTACTTAGACAGGAGCCCAGGGAATGTGCACTGACCCATTTGGTTATGTCAGTAGCACTTCCCTTGTACTTATATATATTTCTACTTAGCAATGCGGGTGCGCCCACAACCCCCCTTTTGTATATGAAGTACAAGGTACGATTTTATTTAGGGATGCACGAATCCACTATTTAGGATTTTGCCAAACCTCTGAATCTGCTGATAGAGACTACAGAGAGTACCGGTATCAGTTAAGCGAATACAATCACTTTTGGTGACTGACTTGGCCATTCAAGAATATTCCACTTCTTTGCTTTCATAAACTCCTGGGTTGCTTTGGCTGTATGTTTTGGGTCATTGTCCATCTGTATTATGAAATTCCTTCCAATCAGTTTGACTGCATTTAGCTGGATTTGAGTAGACCGTGTCTCTGAACACCACAGAATTAATTTGGCTGCTTCTGTCCTGTCACATCATGGAAAAACACTAAAGTCCCAGTGCCACTGGCAGCCATGCACACCAAAGCCACCACACTACCTCCACCATGTTGACCGCATGTTGTTGGATCACAGCAAAATCTTCCACATACAATCACCCCCCCCTCAAATAAACTCCAGGGCTTCTGTCTGCTTCATTGATAATGACATAACGAAGGAATCGCTCACTCTTGCCCATGAAATAGCCTTTTAGTCAATTGTCCAATTGCTTTTGAGCTCCTGAAATGAAGTGATTGTGTTAAAAAAAGGCTTTAATTCCGCACATTTTTATACAATCTTTTTGTTCATTAAAGCTGAAAGTCTGCAGTTCTACATTTTAACAAAGCAAACTCTGACAATAGTGGGAAGACATAAATTATTCATATTGTGACACTTTGGGGACCCATACAAGTTATTTATATTGGGCCCCCCATTGACAATGCATTTGGCAACTTTTGTGACGTATTGCAAATGTTGGTAAAGTTTCCTTGATTGAATACAAACTGCTGTATCTCATTGCTCTATTGTTATCCCATGTTATACATGGTTGTGATTTAAAACTATTACAAAAAAGAATGCAAACGAAAAATGTAAAAGAAAAACAAATATGACTGGCATTCCAAGACAAAGGGCAACCATCTTTATTTCTTCTATTAATGGGTTTTGTTTTGCTTAATTTGTTGGTTCTTTTACACTTTGCCAATTTAGTTGTTAGGTATGGGAAAGTAGGTATTACATCCCATAACTGGTCTGGTCTTTATATAAACATATGGTCTGTTATAGCAGCTAGAATGTGGTATAAATTCCCAGCTGATTTATATAATAATTACACAACTTTATTGGAGCACAACACTGACCCTGTTCTGAGTTTAATTCTGTGTTACTGTATAACTTACCAGTTATTTTTCTGCTTCAGTTTAACAGTTAGTTATTAGATTGTTGTTATGGCAACTAACAGCCATTATGAAATCACAAAAAGCTGTTAAAAACATGACCATTATGACCACACACAGAGCGGTTGACATTATTACATCACAATGCTATTACTATGGTAACAAAAAACGGCTATTATGACATCACCAACACAGCTGGCTTAATACTGGATGTGTCCTAGATCTCAGCTCAGTTTATCTTTAGACATTCAAGATGCTACACCTTGTTTTATTATTCAACCAATATTTTCAAATACATTTTACATTTCTATTCAATCAATATTTTCAAAAGGAAGACAAATTAAACACAAACATTTGCAGACTTAAGAGAACTCAATTTGATAAGATTCGTGGTCCTATAAAGAAGAGAACTGTGAGTATAAAAGATAAGAAATTACTTTTACTCTATATTCCAAAGTTAGATGAAAACAGATGAGTAGCGAATTTCCAGAAATGGCGAAAAAAAAGCGAAACACAAATTTTGACACCCGCGTTAGTCAATGGGCGTCCGAATAATGTTGACGTGCAACTATTCCAAATTTTCCAGATTTCTTTGACGCCGATGAATTTTCACAGCAGTTTTGCGATTTTATTCACCGACGGTGAACATGGAAATTCGCATTAAATTCGTGCCTGGTGAATTTATTTGCCCTTCACTACAGATGAGCAACAGATTTATAATAGAGATTGACTGATTACATAGCTGTTTGTAGGAAAAACTACCTATTAAAATGGCCATTGAGGGGTATGGGTAGATAGATGCAGTTAAGAAAGTGGGGCCAACTTGGTGTTAGGTTGTAACAAGGGATATTTATAGGTTAGTTGTAACCTTGTGTCCAGCCTGTGCAGGCATTACATTATACAATTTATTTACATTATATACATTACATTTATAATAAACACTTCTTTTTTTTATCTACAGCAGAAGAACCGTGAGGCCTGTGGAAAACCCAGTGCAGTAGTGATGGGACCCAGATATTATTTATTCATTATCATCTGTGGAATATTAATGCAAACTTGTAATTCTGCACCAGGTAAATAAAGAATTCTAATGTATTTTCCTCTGGTGAGAACTGCCCCTCTATGGGACAGATTTATCAAGGGTCGAAGTGAATTCGAGGGAATTTTAAAAGTAAAAAAAATTTCAAAATTCGAAGTAATTTTTTGGATACTTCGACCATTGAATAGGCTACTTCAATTTTAAGTAAAATCGTTCGACTATTCCATGATTGAAGTACTGTCTCTTTAAAAAACAATTCGACTTCAATACTTCGCCAATTTAAATCTGACAATGGGGACCTTCCAGAGCATATTTCTAAGTTTTTTTGTGTTCGAAGGAAAATCGTACTATAAAATCGTTCGAATCGTACGATTCGAAGTACGATCGTACTACGATATATAATCCTTTGACTTTGATTGTCGGAGGATTCTATTCGATGGTCAGATTTCCAAGTATTTTCCACTTCGAAATTCGACCCTTGATAAATCTGCCCCATGTGTTTAAAACTCTAATTCTGTTACAATCTGTCACCCTTTATTGGCCAGTTAGATTGTAATCTATAAGGCCGAACCGCTTGCATGTGACTATGGATAATGTTTAGAGACTGTAGCTGTAACTGTACAATGCTTTACTCTCTCTCTCAGTTAAGAAGATAAGAAATCTCAACTTGTTGCACCACCACCTGACTGTGAAGCCAAATACCCGGAGTCTTGTGCCCTGTAAATTTCTTCCAGTCCTTCCAATAGATGCAACAAAAATGACACTTGAATGGGGTAAAATCTCTAAGGATTCTGGACAATACACCCCTCTTATCATACTGAACAGCGATGGAGTCAAAACTTTCCCAGAGACAAGCAGGAAATATGATCTTTTTGTACCGCTTGTAAGCAAAGGAAACTGCACCTTAATTATCAGCCCCACTGATGCTACAGACAGCGGAGTGTATGAAGTGTGGATCACAATAGATGGGCAGTTGTATGAATCCATTTCCAGAACCAGAATTACCGTTTCGGATCGAAAACAAACTTCCGGTGAGCTCTGCATTCATCATTTGTATTATTATGTCTAATGTTTATAATGTAAATCAATGTATTACATTTCATATTTGTGACAATGGCAGCCTTCACTTACCCCTCTTTCTTTTTATACAGGTAAGACACGGGGATCAAAGTCCCGTGCAAATGTAATTCCAACAGAAAGTACTACAGCAAATGCAATGATCGATACAGCACCAACCCCGGTCACAAACAGCACGGAATTTTTTGCATTGCTACTGGAGAAACACGGGAGGGCGACAATTATCGGGGTGATGGTACTGCTATCAATCCTCATAATACCCGCCCTGATGGCACTGGTTGTATGGTAAGTCAAATAAACACGTGACTCGTTTTCACAAATTTTACAAAATGTATTTTCCAGCATCCTTCCACTTTACTTAATTACAAATGTTTAGTTATAGTGTCCTATTAACCCTTTAAGTGCCAGCAGAATTTCACATTTTGGTTACGCGAAATGCCAGCCGTTTTTGAAACATTTGTGCTCTCTCACTTTAGTGGCATTTTCTGAGGGGAAACCTATAGTTTACCTAGGAAAACTATACATTGTTTTTTTCGGGAGAAACTGAGCTTTCTAAATCTGCCTGAGTTGTCATGTATTTCCACCTCTGCAAAAAGATTTATAGCTCTAAATACAAAAAAAAAATGAAAAAATCCTATTTTTCACAATATATGCATTTATACCAGAAAAATATTTCATTTTACGCATGAAAATCCAACTGATTTGGAAAGCCTCGTGTTTCACGAACGTGCCAATACCAGATATGTATAGTTTTAGCCAGATTTAGGACATCTGTACAGCAAAAACTCCCGGCAGTATATTACCAAATTTTGAAAGCAGAAGGCAGAAAACGGCATACTTTAGATTCCAAGGCCACAAAATCCTGAAACTGTAGGTTTACCCCAGAAAACCATATATTTTTAGAAAGTACACATTCTGCGGATTCCAAAATCGGTAACTATGTCTTTCTACTCCTAACTACCAAACATCAAAGCTTGTCTGAACGTAGCGGTTTTTATAAAAATGTATCAAAATTTTGAAAAATCACTTCAAAGGTTTTATTTTGCTGCTCCGCATATCACACACTATATTAGATACCAAGAAAAAGCACCCTGAATATGATTGCCAGGGGTCCACTGAACAGTTTGATCCCCATTGTGCATAGGTTTACCAAAGTACCTGGCATTTAGAGACCCCAATATGAAGTTAGCACATCCAAATTGTCCAGGACTTTACTTCAGCTACTGAAAAATTAACACATTGACTGCATTTTTTGTGGGGTAAAAACACAGAAAAATAGGTTTACCCCCCAAAACCATATATTTTTGGAAAGGACACATTCTTCCGAATCTAAAATGGGTACCCATGCCTTTCTGCTCCAAACTACTGAGTCGCAAGGCTTTCCCAAAATTGTCGGTTTTGGTGAAATATCTGAAAATTGCCTCAAACCTTCAACTTCCCAGCACCATATCACCCATGTATCATTAGGTACCAAGAAAAAGCACCCTAAATATGATTGCCAGGGGTCCTCCAAACAGTTTGGTGCCCATTGTTCATAGGTTTACAAAAGTATATGGCATTTAGAGGCCCCAAAATGAAGTTAGCACATACAAATAGTCCTGTGTGTAACTTCAGCTAATGAAAAATCAACACATTGACTGCATTTTTTATGGGGTAAAAACACAGAAAAATAGGTTTACCCCCCAAAACCATATATTTTTGGAAAGGACACATTCTACCGAATCTAAAATGGGTACCCATGCCTTTCTGCTCCAAACTACTGAGTCGCAAGGCTTTCCCAAAATTGTCGGTTTTGGTGAAATATCTGAAAATTGCCTCAAACCTTCAACTTCCCAGCACCATATCACCCATGTATCATAAGGTACCAAGAAAAAGCACCCTAAATATGATTGCCAGGGGTCCTCCAAACAGTTTGGTGCCCATTGTTCATAGGTTTACCAAAGTATATGGCATTTAGAGGCCCCAAAATGAAGTTAGCACATACAAATAGTCCTGTGGGTAACTTCAGCTAATGAAAAATCAGCACATTGACTGCATTTTTTGTGGGGTAAAAACACAGAAAAATAGGTTTACCCCCCAAAACCATATATTTTTGGAAAGGACACATTCTACCGAATCTAAAATGGGTACCCATGCCTTTCTGCTCCAAACTACTGAGTCGCAAGGCTTTCCCAAAATTGTCGGTTTTGGTGAAATATCTGAAAATTGCCTCAAACCTTCAACTTCCCAGCACCATATCACCCATGTATCATTAGGTACCAAGAAAAAGCACCCTAAATATGATTGCCATGGGTCCTCCAAACAGTTTGGTGCCCATTGTTCATAGGTTTACAAAAGTATATGGCATTTAGAGGCCCCAAAATGAAGTTAGCACATACAAATAGTCCTGTGGGTAACTTCAGCTAATGAAAAATCAACACATTGACTGCATTTTTTATGGGGTAAAAACACAGAAAAATAGGTTTACCCCCCAAAACCATATATTTTTGGAAAGGACACATTCTACCGAATCTAAAATGGGTACCCATGCCTTTCTGCTCCAAACTACTGAGTCGCAAGGCTTTCCCAAAATTGTCGGTTTTGGTGAAATATCTGAAAATTGCCTCAAACCTTCAACTTCCCAGCACCATATCACCCATGTATCATTAGGTACCAAGAAAAAGCACCCCAAATATGATTGCCAGGGGTCCTCCAAACAGTTTGGTGCCCATTGTTCATAGGTTTACCAAAGGATCTGGCATTTAGAGACCCCAAAATGAAGCTAGCGCATACAAATAGTCCTGTGGGTAACTTCAGCTAATGAAAAATCAACACATTGACTGCATTTTTTGTGGGGTAAAAACACAGAAATATAGGTTTACCCCCCAAAACCATATATTTTTGGAAAGGACACATTCTACCGAATCTAAAATGGGTACCCATGCCTTTCTGCTCCATACTACTGAGTCGCAAGGCTTTCCCAAAATTGTCTGTTTTGGTGAAATATCTGAAAATTGCCTCAAAGCTTCAACTTCCCAGCACCATATCACCCATGTATCATTAGGTACCAAGAAAAAGCACCCTAAATATGATTGCCAGGGGTCCTCCAAACAGTTTGGTGCCCATTGTTCATAGCTTTACCAAAGTATCTGGCATTTAGAGACCCCAAAATGAAGCTAGCGCATACAAATAGTCCTGTGGGTAACTTCAGCTAATGAAAAATCAACACATTGACTGCATTTTTTGTGGGGTAAAAACACAGAAATATAGCTTTACCCCCAAAACCATATATTTTTGGAAAGGACACATTCTACCGAATCTAAAATGGGTACCCATGCCTTTCTGCTCCATACTACTGAGTCGCAAGGCTTTCCCAAAATTGTCTGTTTTGGTGAAATATCTGAAAATTGCCTCAAAGCTTCAACTTCCCAGCACCATATCACCCATGTATCATTAGGTGCCAAGAAAAAGCCCCCTAAATATGATTGCCAGGGTTCCTCCAAACAGTTTGGTGCCCATTGTTCATAGTTTTACCAAAGTATCTGGCATTTAGAGGCCCCAAAATGAAGTTAGCTCATACAAATAGTCCTGTGGGTAACTTCAGCTAATGAAAAATCAACACATTGACTGCATTTTTTGTGGGGTAAAAACACAGAAATATTGGTTTACCCCCCAAAACCATATATTTTTGGAAAGGACACATTCTACCGAATCTAAAATGGGTACCCATGCCTTTCTGCTCCAAACGAGTCGCAAGGCTTTCCCAAAAATGGCAGTTTTGGTGAAATACCTGAAAATTGCCTCAAAGCTTAAACTTTCCAGCATTGTATCGTCCATGTATCATTACCAGCATAAAGCATCCTAAATATGAATGCCGGGGGTCTACTTAACAGTTTGATACCCAATAAACATAGATTTACCAAACTATGTGGCATACAGAGACCCCCAAATCCACATAGGGGATATGAATTTTCACGTATGACACTCTGGCTACTACAACATAAGCACCCAATGAGAGCCCCTAACAATATGGAGACCCTAGAAAACCATATATTTTCCGAAAGTACAGTCTGACAAATCTAAAGCATGTAAAGACATCTTTCTACTGCAAACTATCAAACCGCAAAGCAATGCTAAACATAACGCTTTTTATGAAATTTCTGAAAATAGTCACAAAGCAAGCATTTTACCCCATTATATACCCCATATTTTGTAACGTACCAGCAAAAGTCATCGTAAATATGAACGCCAGGGCTGTACTGAACAGTTTGATCCCTGATATGAAAAGATTTACCAAACTAGGTGGCATACAGAGACGCCCAAATGAAAATAGTACAAATGAATTTTCACATATGACACTCTGATTGCTACAATACAAGCACCTGGTATGTGCATTATGCACCATAAGACCCCCTAACAGTATGGAGACCCTAGAAAACTATATAGTTTCTGAAAGTACACATTCAGGCGAATCTAAAGCAAGTAATTACATCTTTCTACTGCAAACTACCAAACCACAAAGCTATGCTAAACATAAGGCTTTTTTTTAACTTTCTGAAAATAGTCACAAAGCTTGCATTTTACCCCATTATATACCCCACATTTTGTAACGTACCAACAAAAGTCATCCTAAATATGAACGCCAGGGGTGTACTGAACAGTTTGATGCCTGATATGAAAAGATTTACCAAACTAGGTGGCATACAGAGACGCCCAAATGAAAATAGTACATATGAATTTTCACGTATGACACACTGACTGCTACAATACAAGCACCTGGTATGTGCATTATGCACCATAAGACCCCCTAACAGTATGGAGACCCTAGAAACCCATATATTTTCCGAAAGTACACATTCAGACGGATCTAAAGCAAGTAATTAGATCTTTCTACTGCAAACTACCAAACCGCAAAGCAATCCTAAACATAACGCTTTTTATGAAATTTCTGAAAATAGTCACAAAGCAAGCATTTTACCCCATTATATACCCCACATTTTGCAACGTACCAGCAAAAGTCATCCTAAATATGAACGCCAGGGGTGTACTGAACAGTTTGATGCCTGATATGAAAAGATTTACCAAACTAGGTGGCATACAGAGATGCCCAAATGAAAATAGTACATATGAATTTTCACATATGACACTCTGACTACTACAATACAAGCACCTGGTGTGTGCATTATGCACCATAAGACCCCCTAACAGTATGAAGACCCTAGAAACCCATATATTTTCCGAAAGTACACATTCAGACGGATCTAAAGCAAGTAATTACATCTTTCTACTGCAAACTACCAAACCGCAAAGCAATCCTAAACATAACGCTTTTTATGAAATTTCTGAAAATAGTCACAAAGCAAGCATTTTACCCCATTATATACCCCACATTTTGCAACGTACCAGCAAAAGTCATCCTAAATATGAACGCCAGGGGTGTACTGAACAGTTTGATGCCTGATATGAAAAGATTTACCAAACTAGGTGGCATACAGAGACGCCCAAATGAAAATAGTACATATGAATTTTCACGTATGACACACTGACTGCTACAATACAAGCACCTGGTATGTGCATTATGCACCATAAGACCCCCTAACAGTATGGAGACGCTAGAAAACCATATATTTTCCGAAAGTACACATTCAGACGGATCTAAAGCAAGTAATTACATCTTTCTACTGCAAACTACCAAACCACAAAGCTATGCTAAACATAAGGCTTTTTTTTAACTTTCTGAAAATAGTCACAAAGCTTGCATTTTACCCCATTATATACCCCACATTTTGTAACGTACCAACAAAAGTCATCCTAAATATGAACGCCAGGGGTGTACTGAACAGTTTGATGCCTGATATGAAAAGATTTACCAAACTAGGTGGCATACAGAGACGCCCAAATGAAAATAGTACATATGAATTTTCACGTATGACACACTGACTGCTACAATACAAGCACCTGGTATGTGCATTATGCACCATAAGACCCCCTAACAGTATGGAGACCCTAGAAACCCATATATTTTCCGAAAGTACACATTCAGACGGATCTAAAGCAAGTAATTAGATCTTTCTACTGCAAACTACCAAACCGCAAAGCAATCCTAAACATAATGCTTTTTATGAAATTTCTGAAAATAGTCACAAAGCAAGCATTTTACCCCATTATATACCCCACATTTTGCAACGTACCAGCAAAAGTCATCCTAAATATGAACGCCAGGGGTGTACTGAACAGTTTGATGCCTGATATGAAAAGATTTACCAAACTAGGTGGCATACAGAGATGCCCAAATGAAAATAGTACATATGAATTTTCACATATGACACTCTGACTACTACAATACAAGCACCTGGTGTGTGCATTATGCACCATAAGACCCCCTAACAGTATGAAGACCCTAGAAACCCATATATTTTCCGAAAGTACACATTCAGACGGATCTAAAGCAAGTAATTACATCTTTCTACTGCAAACTACCAAACCGCAAAGCAATCCTAAACATAACGCTTTTTATGAAATTTCTGAAAATAGTCACAAAGCAAGCATTTTACCCCATTATATACCCCACATTTTGCAACGTACCAGCAAAAGTCATCCTAAATATGAACGCCAGGGGTGTACTGAACAGTTTGATGCCTGATATGAAAAGATTTACCAAACTAGGTGGCATACAGAGACGCCCAAATGAAAATAGTACATATGAATTTTCACATATGACACACTGACTGCTACAATACAAGCACCTGGTGTGTGCATTATGCACCATAAGACCCCCTAACAGTATGGAGACCCTAGAAAACCATATATTTTCCGAAAGTACACATTCAGACGGATCTAAAGCAAGTAATTACATCTTTCTACTGCAAACTACCAAACCGCAAAGCAATGCTAAACATAACAGTTTTTATGGAATTTCTGAAAATAGTCACAAAGCAAGCATTTTACCCCATTATATACCCCACATTTTGTAACGTACCAGCAAAAGTCATCCTAAATATGAACGCCAGGGGTGTACTGAACAGTTTGATGCCTGGTATGAAAAGATTTACCAAACTATTTTGCACACAGAGACCTCCAAATGGTTATATAGCAGACAAAATTTTCATGGTCAAAATGAAGTAACAAAGAACAAAGCGAAATGGTATAAAATCACTAAAATCCAACAAAATCGCAAAAATCAATGCTTTTTTTTTTCCGCCTACTGTAATCAGCAGTCAGAATCAATGGTTGAATATTTTAGCATGGCCAAATAAGTTTTACAGACAGAAACAGGGGAACAACACCATCGCACAGCTGAAAATGTAATAAAATGGCTAAACATGCAATAAAATGGCTAAAAATGCACAAAAATCACCAGAATTGCAGTATAATCACCAAAATAACATACAAAAGGTATTGCGCAGTGCAATTAGCGAATACGCTATTCGCAATGGCAATAAAACAGTTTTTTCAGGCAAAAAAAAACAGACGATGCGATAAAAACAAAAAAACAAAGACACAACATAGTGTAAGTGTGTATGTGTGTGTAGAACTGACCAATTGCATGTTGTGTGCGTGTGCAAGCGTGTGGGGGTGCTGTGAATGTGTGTGACCCCCCTGATCCCCCAAAAATGTATGTGATTGTGTGTAAGTGTGAATGTAAGTGTGTAATGGGAAAATAAGTGTGTGTTTGTGTGTTTGTGTGTGTTTGTGTGTGTGTGGATGGGCACTAACCTGGGAGTAGTAGGGTCCAGATCGTCCAGGAGAGCTGCAGGCAGAGCTGGCACCGTCCTCTTCTGATGATCCGGTAAAAGGGGCGGAGCTTAGCGGCCAGGAAGTGCAGGCAGCAGCATAGCACGTCCATTCCACGTGCTGCTGCTGCCTTTGGGGCCCCTGGGCTATAGAGCCTCAGGGGCCACTCATTCCCTGCCTAGGCTTGTTGCCTGGGGGCTGGGGAATGAGTCTGAACAGAGCGAGCAGCTTTACAAGCCGCTCCTCTGTTCACAGAGTGCAGGCAGCAGCAGAGCACGTAGATTTCACGTGCCTGCTGCTGCCTAGGGGCCCCTGGGCGATCGCGACCCAGGGGCCCCTTGTTCTTCACCTAGGCTCGTTGCCTAGGGGCTGGGGAACCGGTGGATAGCACTTAGAACGGAGCGAGTGACTTTACAAGTCTCTCCTCCGTTCTGAAAGTGCAGGCAGCAGCAGGGCACATATATTGCACGTGCCTGCTGCTGCCTTGGGGCCCCTGGGCGATCGCGCCTCAGGGGCCACTCGTTCCCAGCCCCTGCTCGTTGCCTGGGGGCTGGGGAACGAAAAGGAACGGAGCAAGCGGCTTGAAAAGCCGCTCCTCCGTTCCCTAACCCTGAAATGCTGCAGAACGTAGAATCTACGTTCTGTGGCATTTCAAGTGTCATTCCCACAGAACGTAGATTCTACGTGGGGTGGCACTTAAAGGGTTAAAGAAGCTTCCAGCAACTTGTTTATTTATGTATTTATTTATTTTTACAGTTGTCGGTTTTGCTGTGCGGAAGACCCTGATGAGGATGAAGAAACCCCAAAAGAGAGTAACCAAAGAGCAGCTCAAGGGTTTGTATCCTGTGCAGAATATTTTCATTAGTCCCTAAACCCTTTGTTTATATACATTTGTATCTAAGGACACACGCTGCGACTCGAGGAGATCAGTCACCCGGCAACAAATCTCCTCTTCTTCAGGTCAACTAATCTCCCCTAACTGCCTCCCCGCCGGCTACAATGTAAATCTCAGGCGGGATGGCACTCGGAACGATTCGTTTTCCGAAGTCGCCAGAAGTTGCATGGAAACTTCGGACGACTTCGGAAAACAAAGTGCTCTGAGTGGCATCTCGTCGGCTATTAGTTTTTTAGCCAGCAGGAAGGCAGGGGAGGCAGTTCGGCGACATTATTCCCCCCGAGGAGATTTGTCACCGGGCGACTAATCTCTCTGAATTGCAGCGTGTGTCTTTACCCTAAAAGTGATAAAAACAGAGAAAACAGATTGTGTGGGGGTGGAATAAGCTTGCAAGATTGTATGTCTAGTATAGGCCTTACAAGCATGAATTATTAGAAAATGCTGTGATAACCTTGTTAGCAATATTGAATACCTTTAATACGTTATTATTACAGTTAAGCAGTTGATGATTATATTTTCTATAGAATCAAAGCAAGTTGTTTCTTTTAAACCAATATTGGGTTAGTTGTGTGATAACAATGAGTTATGAGTATTAGAATATATTATCCTTTTTTTGTTTGCAGGGAGGCTAGTGTCCATTATGAGAATGAGACCCCAGCTCATGTAAATGTGACCTCTAGCGAGAAGAAAGAGGAAAATAAATCTGCTCCAGATGAAAGCAGTAGTGAGGAAGAGTCTCAAAATACAGAATCAATAACATCTAGTGAGACAGAAGAAAGTGCCTGTGATTGTGCCGAATGTGCAGCAAAGTCTTTACAGTCCCTGCCTAATAATCAGTGAACTTGGATTTATATTTTCGCTTAGTAGATTTTTTTTTAAAATTATATTTCCTATGTTGAAGCAGATATATTTTAAGAATAAATAAAGTTAACATATGCAGAAAAGATTTTTGGAAAATGGTTGTTTTATTTCAGCTTTTATTATTGGTGGTAAATGTGGCGTATTGGGGGAGTCTTGATGGATGTGTGTGACCCGTCTATCCTAAACAGAGAGAGCTTCTAGAGCTGTTTATTCTGATATGGTAAAGCATTCTGCAGAATAAATACAGAATTATAACTTGCACTATTGTGGCTAATCTATTGGCAATACACTGCTTTGGTGGCTTTCCTTCTCCTTTAACCCTTCTTGCCAATTTCCTATCAATATTAACTAGCCAGTGTTTGATGGTATGGGAACAGGACACTGTAGTATCAGCCTGAAAATGCTACTCACACAGACTGTATAAAACACAAAGCTAAGTCTAGAAATAGCACAGTTACAGTGTGTCATATTCACAGAGATATCAGCAGTAATTAGTGATGGGTGAATATGACCCGTTTCACCAAAAGTTCACAAAACAACAAAAATTTGCCATTGAAGGCTAGGAGTGTCAATTTTTCTTTAGTTGCGCAATGCAACGCGGCAAATTTTTTCACCCTATGGTCGTCATTTTAGCAGCAAAACTCAATGAAAAATTTTGCTCTTCACTATTAGTGTTTTTTTTAAAAAAAAACAAAAAAAAAAAGAAACACAAAGTCCCATTCTAAGTGGGAAATTCAACAAAAATGGAGTAGAAAAAAAAATGGCGTACGGCTCGGTTTAACTTCCCCCTGTCCTCAGCTCTGCATTATTTCCCCCAACCTCCCCCTCTTTCATTAGCATATTAGTAGCGATTATCAGCCTATTAAAAGTAAAAGTCAAATTTTCTCACTATCCATAGGATAGCAAAAGGCGTCAAAAGCCTCATTAGCCTTTTTTAGAAACAAGAAAAACAAAAAAATGTGTATTTATATACCATTGTACAGTAAAACCTCAATTTCACATCCCCTGAATTTACATTTTCCCTCATTTTACATTGTTGTTTTGTAGTCCCAGCTATATATTATGCCTAATACATTTCCCTGATTTTAAATTTTTCGGGATTTGACACCATTTTTTTCTCGTCCCCTGAAAAATGTAAAATAAGGGTTCTACTGTATTTATAGATATATATATATTTATTCAATATATACACACACAGGTATGGGACCTGCTATACAAAATGCTTGGGACCTGGGGTTTTCCGGGTTGAAAGATCTTTCTGGAATTTGGATCTTCATACCTTAAGAAAATCATGCAAAAATTAAACCCAAAAGCATGCTTTAGCTTTGAATAAGAATTCATTATATCTTAGCTGGGATCAAGTACAAGGTACTTTTTTATTTAGGAATGCACTATTTTGGATTCGACTGAACCCCTGAATCTTTCGAGAAAGATTCGGCCGAATACTGAACCAAACACGAATTTGCACATGCAAATTAGGGGTGGAAAGGGGAAAACATATTTTACTTCCTTGTTTTGAGACAAAAAGTCCTGCGATTTCACTCCTGCCCCTAATTTGCATATGTATATTAGGATTCGGAACGGCCAGGCAGAAGGATTCGGCCGAATCTGAATCCTGCTGAAAAAGGCCGAATCCCGAACCGAATCCTTGAATTTTCCTTTAAGCATTCATTTAACCCAAAAATTTGCTTCCTCCAGTAAGAATTAATTACATCTCAGGATGAAGTACAAAGCACTGCTGTAATTACAGAGAAAGGGGAAAACATGTTTAAAGCTTTGAATTAATCGACTAATAAATCAGCCCCTAAATGTCTTTTTAAGGTGAACAACTCATACAATTATGACTAAAAATACATCCTTGTGACCCAATAGCAGTATAAGAGAATTGATCTAATTTCTTGCTGCAGACACAATAATCTGAACGTTACCAATAATTTGTTAAACTGAAAGCAGGTAAAATGCACAACGCGATATAAAGTTAAGCATTTTCTCCATTACCGTTTCATTTTGCCAATGTTTATGGGTCACAGCATCCAAGCTTGACGCCAACATTAAATGAATACTAGGGATGCTCCGAATCCACTATTTTGGATTCGGCCGAACCCACGGATCCTTCTGGAAAGATTTGGCCAAATACCGAACCGAATCTGAATCCTAATTTGCATATGCTGGTAGGGGAAAACATTTTTAACTCCTTGTTTTGTGACAAAAAGTCACACGATTTCCCTCCCCATCCCTAATTTGCATATGCAAATTAGGATTTGGTTCAGCCAGGCAGAAGGATTCGGCCGATACCTGCTGAAAAAGGCCGAATCCCGA
Organism: Xenopus laevis; assembly: GCF_017654675.1. Lineage (NCBI taxonomy): Eukaryota > Metazoa > Chordata > Amphibia > Anura > Pipidae > Xenopus > Xenopus laevis. The sequence continues at coordinate 18,715,958 of NC_054382.1, forward strand.
ACGAAATCCTGGATTCTGTGTATCCCCAATGAATACATTCTTCGCTTTACTAGAATGGTTTCCCCCATGTTATGAGAAACTAGTTTCCATGGCAACGTGGCTCAGGTAAAATGTCTTCACAACTCAAGCTAAATATGTTTTCATAGGCAGGCCGCTGCCATCTCTCTGCATTATGCTGGAGATTGACTAGGATTCATCCACTAGAAACATCAACACACTTGCACAAAAGACAAAGAAAGATTATGATCAGCTTGAGTAACTTTACTGTATATTAGATCAATTTAGGGAATACCTAAAAGGCAAAAACATCAAGAAATGTAAATATTTAATGTGCATAAATTATCCAGAAAGCTCCAAATTATGGAAAGTTCATCTCCCATAGAGTCCACTTTATCCAAATAATACACATTTTTTTTAAAATGATTTTGTTTTTCTCTTAATTAATCCTTATTGGAAGCAAAACCAAACTATTGGGTTTATTTAATGTTTAAACAATTTTGTTGTAGTCTAACGTACGAAGATCTAAATTACGGAAAGATCTGTTATCGAGGAAAACCCCAGGTCCCAAGCATGCTGGATACTAGGTCCCATACCTGTATTGAATGGTTTTACCTACAGCACAGCAATATCTTCAAAACACAAGCATTTGCATATACACAACAAAGAGTTTCTAAGTCCATTCTCACTGGTTGGTGGTGGAGTCTCTCACTTCACATTAGTAGCACTTTCCAGATGTGTTCTAGGGCAATAAAAACAAATACGTGGGACGTTTTTCATGGGACAGTCCCAATTTTGACACCTTAACCCACAGTCCCGGATTGTTAGTGAAAAGTCCCAACTTTCTCTTTGATCTCCTGCACTGTACAGCCAGAAAAAGATAGTTTCTAAAACTTAATTGGCTTTGACAGAGAGCCCAGAATACTGGCAGGTGCATTTAGATACTTTTGTAACAATTTAAGAAACAATTGTAACAATATAAGATAAGCAGGTCTTATGGGGAAACGGTGACTTGCAGCTTAAAGGGCAAATCACCTTCATTAGCAAAACTGTAATAACACATAAAAACCACAGAAATGCGTTCAAGCTGTCATAACCTGCCAAATTTTGTAAAATGAACATGGTAATTAGGGGGTGTGGCCGCTTCACACAACATATCTTTTTGCGCCACTTTCTATTTCCAAAATGTTGGTAGGTATGTGATAATTTTTCCAAATTTGTGCTAAAATGTAACCAAAGGCGTCATCTTTGACCCCAGGGAATGAAAGTGCAAGAGCACTAAGGGGTGTATGAGTCTGCCTCTTACTGCTAATTCAGGATGACACTTGCAATTGGAATTAGAGAATGATGATTTAGGTAGGGGTATGTAGGAGGTGGGAGTGGGAGGGGCTTCACTTACCCTATTCTCCCTCTCTGAATTCAGCAAAGCCTAATACAGCGGCTGATTCCAATTGCACCATAAAATGGATCTGCATTCTAAAATCAAACACAAAGGACTGCCCCATGCAGTGGATAAAAGGCAAAACTTTGCGGATTGTTACTTTTTTTTTTTTGCAATGTACACACTGTGTGGGGCACCGTAAATGAACCCTCATGTCTTTTATTTTGCAAGGAAAAAAACGCAATAAATAGTACCAATTTTGTTTTCCCAGAAAAAAAATATGTTTTTCCACTAAAAAAGTACAAACACCAGTAAATGCATTTTTTAAACCAGATGGTGATAAATATTCCAATATTCAAATTGTTGTCTCAAGAAACAATGGGTTTTTGGCTGACAAAGTCAGTGAACCCCACCTGAAAGCCGTAAAGAGTTACAAGAGAAAGGCAAATCATTCAAAAATGATAAAAAATAAAAATCATTGACAAAGTTGCTAAAAATTGGACATTCTATAACATACTAAAAGTTTAAAAACAGTCAAATCCCCCTTTGATAGAGCCAACTCCTATGGACCCAGGCCATTCCTGACCTTAACCAAGAGCAATGGGATGAATCACAGAAACAGCCTACATCTTCCTAATCTCGATAAGGGACAGACTGATACAATATAAGGTTCTCCACCAAGACTGGCAATCTGTGGGTTCTGGCAAATGCCAGAGGGGCCACCATAAAATGCCATAGAAAGTCACTATTTAGTGGGCTGGTGGGGAGCAGATTGGGCCGCTCTGTACTTGTAATGACAGGGCCTATTTTGACTCCCAGTCCGGACCTGCCACCAGGGCCATTAGAAATCACGGGGCCCCGTACAACAAAATTTTCAGGGCCCCACCCCCCAAGCCGCACCCCAGATCCCGTCCACTACACACCACAGTTAAAAGACCACATAGACATCAGTGCTAAAAAAGGTAACCCCCCCACACACACACACAAGTTATAAAAAGCTATTGCGGGTCAGGCCCCCTTAAAAGTTTAAAAAAAAAAAAAAAAAAAAACTGTGGTGGCAGCCCCCCCCATAAAAAATTTTTTTAAAAAAAATTGGTGGTCAGGGCCCTCCTACAAGTTAAAAAAAATAATTGCCCCCCATAAAAGTTTTTAAAAACAAAAAAACATTGGTGGCAGGGCCCACCTGCAAGTAAAAAGAAAAAAATTGATGGCCTTGCCCCCCCCACCCCACAAGTTATAAAAAGCCATTGGTGATCAGGGGTCCCCCTGCAAGTAAAAAAAAAAAAACTGGCCAGATCCCCCCAAATTTTTAAAAAAATTGCTTGCCAGGGTTTTGTGTCTAAGGGGGGCCCAGCCATGCTTCACTTACTTGATTAGCCGGGCCCCCCCCTGCTTTCAGCGTGCTGCACAGCAGCTCTGTCAACTGTCAGCTTTTCTTCTATTGGTCCTTTAAGAATAAGTCCCGGTAAAGCTGTACAGGGATTGGATAAGGGGATCCAATCCCAATGCAGATTTTACCTGTTGTAACGCCTATGATTGCACTTACAAACACCTGCTATTTGTGGCACAATGTCCTGCCAGCAACTTTAATTACTTCTTGTCTTAATATCTGCTACTATCTTCACTCTGTGGGCCTTGTGCAACACATTCCCTCAATCACTTCATAATAGGAGGGGAGGCAAGGGAAGTCACTGTCTAATTAAAGGACATATAAAGCCTAAATTTCCTACCATGTATATAAGTTGGGCATATCTTCCCCACCCATGCCACATCATTTGTACTGCATATATTCCTCCACTTTCCAGTGCCATCACATTTTCCGAAAACAAATAGCAGCTTTCCCCCAGCAGCCATTTTCCCTATAACACATCATCAGTAACACTGACATCTGCAAACAGGACATGTATGCTGTAAAGTTCATGCAATGCAGAATGCAGGTTTACACAGGCACAACATACTTTGAATCAAATGTGCTATTCCTTCGATTAAAATTCGACCAAATACGGACCTATTTGATCGAAAACTGACCTATTCGACCCGAAAACACTTCGAATTTTGAATTCAAAAAGACCAACCGAAATTAATTCTAAGTGTTTTCAATTCGAAATCCGACCCTTGATAAACATGCCCCTAAATATAGGGTCCTATATTGCTGCAAGAATATTTACACATTGAAACATCTCAAACTGCAGTCATTGCATAAAAAAAATCTCAAAATAGATGGCATTTCAAGGAACACAGACCAATCTGAAATATAATCTTCCAATAAAGTCAGTGGGATATTTCAGTTTATTCAGGATAAAATGGATTAGGCAAAGTGTTATGAGATACTGATACGTAGCCATGCACTGCAGTCTTATTTTAAGACTTTTTACTATAAACACCTTTGATCCATTATGGATTCAATCATTTCTAAAAAACAAAAATATATAATTCATGAACAATACAATTTGCAGGTATGCTTCAGTAGTTCCTACTTTTGTCAAAACGCATATAGGCTTTGGAGCTGTTTTGCTGGAAAACCATCCTTTAATGTCGATGTTTTGAAGATTTAAATCCACTTTAAGAACCTTCAAGAACCCCTGCAATAAAAAAAAACAATAAACTACTGGTTGCTGGCTGCACTCAATAAAGGAGAACTAAACCCTAAAAATGTATATGGTTAAAAATGGCATATTTTATATAGTGAACTTATTGCACGAGGCTAAAGTTTCAGCTTGTCAATAGCAGCAATGACCCAGGACTTCAAACTTGTCACAGGGGGTCACCATCTCGGAAAAAAAATCTTTTTAAACCATTCAGGATTTATCTCCCCGTCTCATCAACTCATCAGAATAAAGCTAGACAGCATATGTAATATATATATACACACACACAGGTATGGGAACCGATATCCGGAATCCCGTTATCCAGAAAGTTCCGAATGGCCATCTCCCATAGACTCCATTTTTATTCTAACAATCCAAGAAATTATTTTTTTATACAGCAGCTCTTCAATTTGCATTTTAAGCAATCTGGTAACTAGGGCCCAAATTACCCTAGCAACCATGCATTGATTTGAACAAGATATATACTACACTCTGGTGAGCTCAAATCCTACATCCATATTCAACAGTTTAAATGTAGGTAGATTCATTCTACAAATTGCACAGTGATTCGCTAACTGCAAGGTAAATCCCTCTAGCCTGTCATGGGAAACATTTTTTTTTCTCCAAAACCCAACAGTTAATAGTGCTGCTCCAGCAGAATTCTGCAGTGAAATTGACTTCTCAAAAGAGCAAATAGGTTTTTTAATATTTAATTTTGAAATCTGACATGGGGCTAGACATATTGTCAGTTTCCCAGCTGCCCGTAGTCATGTGACTTGTGCTCTGATAAACGTCAGTCACTCTTTACTACAAGTTAGAGTGGTATCACCCCCTCCCTTTCCCTACCAGCAGCCTAACAGAACAATGGTAAGGTAACCAGATAGCAGCTCCCTAACACAAGATAACAGCTGCCTGCTAGATCTAAGAACAACACTCAATAGTAAAATCCAGGTCCCACTGCGAAACATTCAGTTACATTGAGTAGGAGAAACAACAGCCTGCCAGAAAGCAGTTCCATCCTTAAGTGCTGGCTCTTTCTGAAGGCACATGACCAGGCACAATGACCTGAGATGGCACACACCAATATTACAAATAAAAAAAAATACACTTCCTGGTTCAGGAATGAAATTTTTATATGGTAGAGTGAATTATATGTAGTGTAAACAATTTAATTTAAAAAATAAAAACACCATAAAAATCATGAAACTCCAAGATCAGAACAGCCCTATTGACACACAGCAGACTTGAACTTCATTTCAGGTCAAGCAACACACTCTCTCTCTCTCTCTCTCTCTCTCCTCTGATGCCTCTTAAATACCCACTGTACCCTTGTAACAGCTCACCATAAACTGAGAATAGTCTGCACTGTGTAGTGGAGTTTAATAGGAAGATCAACAGCCCTATAAGGGATTCCATATACCCTATGCAAGTGAACAAACCTTTAAAAAATTGTAAACTGTTTTAAAGTACACGGTTACTTAATACAATGACGCAAACCTAGTAAGGTACGCCAAGTGGTATTACCTGGTTTTGTAACGGTAAAGCCAATCATAACCATCCTTATTTAAGTGCTCCTTATTCCTGTTTTAGTGCGCCGCAAAAATAATACAAAATGTCAGATCCCTTGAGTTTGCCATTCTAGGGATTCTAAATAGAAGTTATTATAACAGCAGGCATTTTGATTGTGAATATCCAATAGAACATACCAAAGGCCAGTAACACATTTCTCTAGGATCTCTTGGTAAACAATAATAGGACGTGAAAGCCTGAGGCCTGTTTATTTATTTTTTTTGCCCAACGGAATACTTTTAACAGGACTTCAATAAAAATATGGATTAGGTGTTAATTGTTATTTAAACATGCCTTCATAGTAAAAGGAGAAGTAGACCTGCAATTAATTTTGGATCATACTTGTTGAAGACTACTTAACTGGTTAATAACTTCATAGTACATAAAATTATTATAGGGGATATGATCATCAGAAAAAAAATGACTACTTTCTCGCAGTTCCTCCTTCCTGGCCAACAAGTCACTCCGAATGATAGTAGTGATAGTAGTGATCAAAACACCCAAAGGCTTGTACATAAACAAGCTTTTGGGTGTTTTGATCACTACTACCATTGGGAGTGACCTGTTGGCCATGCGTCATTATAGCAGGCGGAAGACAAGGGAAACCGTTCGGGGACATTAGTCGGCGATTAGTGCGACTAAAGGTGGCCATACACGGGCCGATAAAAGCTGCCGACAGACCGTGTCGGCAGCTTATTGGCCCGTGTATGGGGGCCCCCGACGGGCTTCCCCGATCGAGATCTGGCCGAAAGTCGGCCAGATCTCGATCGGATGGGATTAAAAATCCCGTCGGATCGCGGCCGCATCTGTTCGTTGATGCGGTCCCGCGATCCGACCGCCCGTTTGGCGAACGCTAGGATCCGATCGTTGGGCCCCAGGGCCCACGATCGGATCAGCCCGATATTGCCCACCTCAAGGTGGGCATATCGGAGGGAGATCCGCTCGTTTGGCGACATCGCCAAACGAGCGGATCTATCCGTGTATGGCCACCTTAAATCTCCCCGAATACCCTTAGGCTGCAGTACTTGCAGTACAGCAGTAAAGAGTGACTAAAGTTTATCAGAACAAAAAAAACACAAGGACAAATGAAACTTTTAAATCGCTAAGTCTTTATTAAGAAACAACTTAAAGAAACTCCGCTTGTGCTCTTCAGAAAAGGCGATCCGTCGTGCGGCGTTCCATTTCTCCTCCCTTCCTTATAGGCGCGTGATGAATTGTCGCCTTTTCTGAAGAGGAGCACAAGCGGAGTTTCGGTAAGTTATTTCTTAATAAAGAGTTAGCAATTTAAAAGTTTAAATTTGTCTTTGTGGTTTTTTTTTTTTTTTCTTCTATATTAACATTTTTTTTTTTAAATTCAAGTTACTGATCCTTTAAAGGAGAAGGAACCCCTTTTGCAAAAAAACCCGTACCCCCAACCCCAGGTAGACCCCCTCCCTCCAGGCTAACTACCCCCCCCCCGCCGGGAAGTGCCTCATACTCCATACTTACCCCTTTGGCGCAGATTCTTCCAGTGGAGCTCCACGCAACCATCTTCCACGTCCTCGGTAAACAAGACTGGGAGATCGGCATTTTACATGTAATTCTGCGCATTCGCAGTTGTCGCAAACCAACTGCGAATGTGAAGAAAATACCCATCTCCAAGTCAGCTTACAGAGGATGCGGAAGATGGATGCGTGGAACTCCGCTGAAAGAATCTAGGCCGAGGGGTAAGTATGGAGTATGGGGCATTTCCCCTGAGGGGAGGAGGAAGGGGGATCTATCTGGGGTGGGGGGTACAGGGTTTTTTGCAAAAGGGTTTCCTTCTCCTTTAAACCTGGCAACCCTGGTTAGTCCTCAGCGTTAGAAAATGTCATCCCTACCTGAATTCAAGGACAGGATTCGGCTTGAGACCATAAAACGCAGCTGAGAGGGTGAGCAGCCAGTAAGGGCGGCGACCATTTAATGCGACTCTTGTCCGTGACGTAGCTGTTCCCTTTCTTCCAGCCATCCTCAAAAGTTTGGGATACAGCCGGTCGTTGTCCTGCGTGCCATTGGTCAGATGATGGGCCAATGACGATGGTAGATGTCGCAGGTGTATCTGGCCTTCCTCTCTGGCACCTTGGAGGGGCACCTGAGGGGTTTGGGACGCCGGGTCCACGTTGAAGGCGACAGCAGAGCGGAATAAAGTCGTCTCACCTTCTAAAACACTTTAAATGAAGGTACCACTCAGCATCCCTCCCCGTGTGCTGCTCCCTGGACTTATTCCTCTGTAAAACCAGGTTTAAAAAGTTAGTGGCGTGAAGCAGCAGATCCAGAGCTGTGATCAAGCTGGGGTGGCCAGAAGTTGCAGACATGCCGCTTAACTCGTACCTCTTGGAACAGGAAGCTGCCTCGAGTTCCCCGGGGGACCCTTTATACAGAAAGGCTGTCACGTGATTGGGTAAATCTCCCGCCAGGTTCTGAGCCAAGGGGGCTCCCTCCGTAGTGGGATGAGGATGTTGTACACTGGACGTCTCCTGTCGGGCACGAGCTGGTGCGGCTGTCGCTGAGCGTCTGTCCGACCTTCCAACGCGTCTCGGCTGGCGGCGCCCACACCAACACATACAAGGTAAACCGACAGAAATATAGGGAAAGCCATGATCATCCCGCACTAGCGATCCCCAGCGTTAACTCACACGGGCCATTTCTTAAAGACATCGTGGAATAAAAGGCGACAGCTCCGCGCCACATACGCATCTGGTACCTCTGTGCTGGCTCCTCGGCACTTCTTACTCCACCCTCCGCACTTGTACCTCACACCTCGCTCTGCCTTTATCCCTCCGCACTGGTACTCACAACATCTCCCTCCGCCCTCCTTGTCATTCCTTAGCCTGCGTTATTCGTCCCTCCGCGTTCAGGTGAAACCGACAAATAATAGCATTGTTCTCCCGCCTTTTTTCCATAGCGCTATCCTATACCGCCCCCTTTTTTTGTAATTAAGTGGTGCCAATATTGCCAACCAATAGCGTTACAAGAATCAGTTTTTTAACCAATCAAGTTTTTCAACCAATCAAGTTTAAGTGGGGTTCTTCACTTATTTTGAAGCAACCTCCGATCCATTAGAGTTAGGTATCACTTGTGGTGTTGCCCCCTAGCAACCAATCAGATCTTTGCCTTTGTTTTCTTCCTGTAGGTGACAATTCTAATTGCTGATTGGTTGCTATGGGCAACATCACTGATAATATTTATCAACAATGTTAGCAAATTCACCCCCCAGTCCTCACCTGTATTATTCATGTTAGTTTATAGCTTTATATTTCCCTACTTGTACAGTAAAATTCCCACTTTTGTGTTTTCCTGGTTAACGCAAACAATTTGCTTAAAATAAAGGAAAACGTAAAATCATTCGAATGTGGGCTAATAGTGATGTGCGGTCCGACCCGAGGCCTGCGGGTCGGACGGGTTCGGGCCGACCCCTGGACGAAATGCGCGGGCGGGTGCGGGTCGAGCTCTTCTCCTGCTCTCCCCGCCAGCGACCTAGTACTGCTGGCTTCCGGCACCAGAATTTATTCACTTCCGCCTGCCCCACCCCTTTTGTGACGTCACTTCAGGGCAGGCGGGTGCGGGTCTATAAATAAAGGAGAGCAGCGGGCCCGGGTAGGGAGCGGGCGGGTTAGGGTCGGGAGCGGGTCGAGAAATTCTTAACGATCCTACAGGACAACAGCGCAACTAGAGGGGGGCGGGCCCTGGCGCGGGACGTGCAGCCGGGCCCGCCCCCCTCCCTACACCCAGAAACGCCCGCATATACAGCCGTATATATGACTAAAAACACAGTGGTGCACGTGCTGCCGGGGGGCCCTGAGGGGGTGCGGGCCCTGGCCCAATCGCACCCCCTGCTCCCCCGATAGTTACGCCACTGCTACAGGACTCAACAAGTCAACTACTGCAACTGTGCATGACCTGCTACAGACATCACAGATTTTCATTCATATTTGTCTGGATTTATTTTCTGATGTTTGTCTAATCATTAGTAAGGGAGACAAACAAGAGTTAATAGGGCAAATTTACTAAGTGGTGAAAATTCACCAGCGACAGCTTCGCAGGCAGCGCAACACTTTGCCAGTCGAAAATTCGCTAAGACAACACTAATTCACTAACATGCAAAGTTGCATCCAGGGTACCGAACGCTAGCGAAGTTGCGCTATCGTTAATTTGGCAAGCAGAACGAAGTTGTGCTAGTGTTGGCTAATTTGCATACGGCGGGAAGGTAAAGTTGAATAGACGTATATGTTGCAGCAAATACATTACATTACACAAGTCCAGGGAAGCTTAATGAAAGAAAATAGAGTTGCCATATGTTAGGAAATGTAGGGGGCAGCAGGTTACCCCCAAAAAAAATGTACGCTCTTTTGCAGCCTGTCACCCTGAAAAAAGGAATAGACGCCAGTGTTTTTTGGAACTTTTTTAAAAAAAAAAATTGAGGAAGTCCTATACACTCCATTGCACTTCGTCTGGTCTGAGGTGGCGAAGGCAAGTCTGGCGCAAGAGGTAACGTTCAGTAAAATCCACATCTTAGTGAATTTGCACAGTTAAATCCCTTCACCAGAGCGCAACTTCATCTGGCGATTGAGTGTGAATGAGCGCCAACGTCAGTCTCTTTCGCTAGTGAAGTTACGCCTGCGCCCATTAGTAAATCGGCGAAGTACCAAAATGACGTCACGCTGGCTAATTTTCACCAGCGTTAGTCACTTCGCCCTTTAGTAAATTTGCCCCTTAGCCTTTAGCCCTGTCCTGAATTTTGGGAAGAAGTCTCTAGGGGTATAGCATGTACCGTGTGACCCAAATAATCTGATATGTCAAATATTCAAGTGTAGCACGCTCTTGAGTGCACTTTAGCTGTATGAATTATAGTGTGTGACCAGGACTAGGTCTGCTTGGATTGTGCCACTGACCCACGTGTACCTGAGCAACTCCCAGCAACTCCCGCTACCTTGTGTTCTTCTGTGTAGCTAAGGATCCAGTCACAGAGAGGTTTTCTTGCAGCAAAATAACAGGTTTATTAACAGTGAACAGTTCAAATGAAGTGATTTACAAGCACTTTGATATAATTCAGTGTAATAAAATCCCTGCACTAGTGGTTGACTCACCACAGGTTCCTAACCCCACTATTCCTCCTCGTTGGAGTGGAAGCTGCTCACTGTCTTCCCTAAACCTTCCTCTTGCTCCGAGAGCAACTATGATAAAACTTACTACCACTAACTAACCTTTCTAAATATTGTAACCCTGGCCTGTAACAACATCCCAGAGAAGCAAAGTCCCAGGAAAGACCTTGAGCACATGGGGCTATACCCCCTTTACACTTTTGAATGCTGCCACCTAGTGGGCAAACCCTGAAATAGTACGGACCCAGGAAAAGGGACATAGTTGCCTGGGTTAATTTAAGAACCACCAGGACCACTTTAGGTGGCCAAATACAAGTGAGACTGCCTGAATAGACCACACCTAAACCACAGGGTCCCTACATAAGAAACCATTCATATCATTTGAATAAGCTTACTTTTACAAGTGCAACTTGTAGAGATCAAAATGATGCGTACAACTTAATATTTCCCTTTGTACAGCTAAAGAACATGTCATTTTTCATGCAGTGCATTGTCAATCATGAATAAAGCAAAGTATAAGCCATCAATCATTATTTTAATTTAGAAAGACATTTCCACTGCTCTGCTGGCCATGCAAGTAAATTAGTGACAGCGGAATCATGTCCAATCAATTTCCGCTACCTTTATTTGTCTTTCTTTTCTTTACTGCTCAGCAGTGAAAAGAGCAAGTTAATCAAATGTAACTTGTCAGCCGATTCAAATTATGTATTGTGTACGCTGATAACATATCCAGGCTTTAGTGTTTGTGCAGGCATTTCCCATGTCAACTTATAGGGATACTCTCTTTTGGTGGTACTTGCAGCCCTGACACCCCTTAGCAGCAGCAGGGAAAACAACTTTTTTAAATATTGTAGCAACTCCCATATCTCCCATTTTTACCTTCTCATCTTTTATTTCATTGTATAGACTCTAGGGGGCAAATTCACTAAAGGACGAAGCACCTAACGCTAGTGTTAATTCGATATCGTAGCGCATTTTCGTTAATTCGCCGATTCACTGGTGTAAATTCGCTAGTGTTATTTCGCACCCTTACACCTGGCAAATTTGCGCAATGGACGTAACTACGCAAAGTCACTGACGCGCGCATTTTTCTCAACGCTACCTTTTACGCTAGACTTCCTCAGATCAGTCGAAGTGCAATAGAGTAGATAGGGATTGCTTCAAAAAAAGTTTACATTTTTTCTAAGTCCCAAAAAACGCTGACGTTTTTTCTTTTTTTATGGGTGATAGGCTGAAAAAGATTGAAATTTTTTTTGGGGCTCCCCTCCTTCCCCCCTACATTTCATAACTCATGGCACCTTAACTATACAGAGGGCACATGTGTAGGGCAAAATAACAATTTTATTTGCTATTTTGAAGGTTTCCCAGGCTTGTGTAGTGATGCTACATATTCCTCCATTGTAACTTCAATTTGGCGCTGTATGCAAATTAACCAACTTTGCTTTGCTTGGCGAATTAACGCTAGTGCAACTTCGCAACCTTACGCTCCCCCTGAGCGCAACTTTGGATTTTAGTGAATGTGTGTAGCGCTGGTGAAAATACACCTGGCGAAGTGCGGCGAAGCGGACGTTGGCACAACTACGAATCTTAGTGAATTTGCCCCTAGGATTCCCTGTTTCCATTTGAGTTCTCTTGGTAGGACATTTTTGGTCTTCACTTTGGTGGACCATATTCATATAAATAAAAGCCCACATGCAACTCAATAGCACATATGATAAAAATGTGCTGACCTTTATGACTGGTCAATAGCAGGTGTAAAGTTTGTGGATCACGTGTATCTCTATGTGCTGAACCTTGTGTCTAGCACCTTATTCACAGCTTCAACAGGACACAAAAAAGATTATGTGCAACTTCATTGTGTATGGAATTATAACATGAGATCCTACGATTTATATACAGGATTTCAATGAAAATATTAAAATATTCATTCATTCCTACATATAAATCCAGCTCCTCTTTCATGGTTAGTATTTCATATATTTGAATGTTACAAATTAGAGAAAATAAAAATTCTGTGTATGCAGATTCCCTTGGAAGCCCCTGTGACTTGGATAGATTCTGTTCTCAAGCTAGTCTTGGTCACTAGTTCCCTGGCCTTGAGGCAAACCCATCTTTGTGGCTGTAAGAGCAGCTCTTTGTTTTTGGGAAGAGGTATCTCTATGCTCTATCAATGTTAATTCCCTTTTACTACAGTATATTCTCATGTCATATGTTCCCAAGTATATAAATCTCTGTGATTCCTTTGTTGGGGGTTCTGATTCTTTGTGAGTTTAGAATCCATGGAGCTCATCTCGAATACACTTTTTATTCAAATGGATTCTACTGTAGTTCTGCAAGGTTCTGGAATATTTTCTGCTGCTCTTCTAGTGGTTATGCAGCAACATCATCAATTGTCTACTCAGTTAAAGCTACTGCAATAAGTTCGGTATATAAAACATGGCATTTTTAGCCATATTCATTTTCTCAAAGTGAAAGCTTTGTGTTTGTAATTGAGAACATTTCAGCTCTGTTAAAAATGGCTGGACTTGAAAAACCATCAGTGTCCTATACAATTAGGGTTGCCACCTGGCCAGTATTTTACTGGCCTGACCGGTAAAAATTATGCTTGACCCCAAAGTGATTAATGGGGAAAAAATCTAAATATACAGGATGGCCGTTATTTTTTTTCCAAAAAAGGTGGCAACCCTATATACAGTCTGTCCCTAAGAACTGAGGAACTCTAGTACATAAAAATGCCCTGTAATTAGAGTTGCCACTAGGGTTGCCGGTATTTTACAGGCCTAGCCAGTAAAACACTTGCCAAGGCTGGGGCCGGTATTACAAATTTACCGGCAATGTACATTAATTCAAAATTCGACCCTTGATAAATCTGCCCCTAACTGTCTCTCCCTACACGGGGAGGCACATTTATCAAAGGTCGAATTTGGAGTTCATGTGAGTTTTTAAAAACTCACATAAACTCCCGTGAACTCCAAATTCAAAAAAAAAATTAAATTTTCCAAACTCAGTTGAATAGGATTGACTGAAAAACTTCAAACTAATTTGATTCAAATTTGATTTGAGTTTTAAATGTCAGGAAGGCTGCAAACAACTCCAAATTGATCCCAGGACGTCTTCCGTTGACTAAAACAGCAATTTGACAGGTTTTAGGTGGTGAATAGTCAATTTCGAGTTATTAAAGGGCCAGTGTATGATAAATGTAGAAAATTGAATTAGAATTTTAAAAAAAATCTAATCGAATTTTAACAATTCCCTAGTCGAATTTGATAGTTTCGGCCATAAAACTTGGAAATTTGAATTCGAAATTCAAAATTTGAATTCCAAATTTGAATTTGAAATTCGAATTTTCACTTAGACCCTTGATAAATCTGCCGATTATTATTCTCTCCGCTGCCTGCAACAACTACTTGCACCATTGGATCCTTGTATCACTAGTCAGCTCTTCTCCATTTCCCACAATGACATGCATGTTCAGTCATTAGCAGAACACAGAAAATAAAGCTGCCCATACATGGGTTTATAAAAGGTACCGCCTCCAGAATAGGTTGATTATTGGTCTGTGTATGGTGCACTCAGTACTTGCCCAGCTGATATATGGACATAAAATTGGCCAAATATCAGGCAGGTTTGAAAATATTGTTGGGTGATGTCTGTATTAGGGATTGGCGAATAAATTTGTGAATCTCCCTCGAAAATTCGCCAGCGAAAACTCGCTCGAGTCAAAATCGCCGCATGTCAATACTATTCGGACGCCCATTGACTTTAACACCAGTGTCAAAATTGACGTGAGCGACTTTTCGGATGCGCGTCCAAATTCATACGCAAATTCATTTTCTAGTTTCACAATTTTTTTGCACATTTTTTGACCGTTTCGCGAATTTCGTGAATTTTCCGGCGAAGCGGGAGAAATTGGTCCATCACTAGTCTGCATTGATGTGTTTGTTAACAAAGTGATCAGATTGTTTAAGTGGACATTGAAATGTAAAATGAGAAAATTATATAAGAATGAATATAGTAATATTCATATATATTGAAACGTGTGAAAGAAATTTGAGAAACAGAAACCAGCTTGAGCAGTCACAAGATGGGGTCCTAATTAACACAAGCTTTGAAGTTCACGCAGCCCTGTTTCAGTTCATATATTCTCATTAATTGCAAATTCAAACAACAGATCTCAAAATCCCTTTGCTCTGAGGAAAAGTAACTGCTATAATTGCGGCAGTAAAATGTTTTATTTATGTATTAACTTATTTAAAGGTCTCATCTGCAGAACACACATCTCCGAGCAAAGGAAAGGGAGCACATTTATTCTGCAGTAAAATAATATTGTAGAGTCAATAATGTACCCCCTGTTATCATTTATAGGGGTATTAGAAGTCTAAGAGGAGCTTTGGTAAAAAAAAAAAAAAAACACAAGTGTAAAGGCCAAGTAAATTTATACAGGTTCCTTGTAATATAAAACAACAAAAAAAATAACAGGAGGCCGATTCACTAACTTCGAGTGAAGGATTCGAAGGTAAAAAACTTTGAATTTCGAAGTTTTTTTTGGGCTACTTCGACCATCGAATGGGCTACTTCGACCTTCGACTACGACTTCGAATCGAAGGATTCGTAGTAAAAATTGTTCGACTATTTGACCATTCGATAGTCGAAGTACTGTCTCTTTAAAAAAAACTTCGACCCCCTAGTTCGCCATCTAAAAGCTACCGAAGTCAATGTTAGCCTATGGGGAAGGTCCCCATAGGCTTGGCTAACTTTTTTTCATCGAAGGATATTCCTTCGATCGTTGGATTAAAATCCTTCGAATCGTTGAAGGATTTTAATTCCTAGTCGAATATCGAGGGTTAATTAACCCTCGATATTTGACCCTTAGTGAATCGGCCCCTTAGTATGGAAACCTCACTCACAGGCAATATTATATTACAGGTATGGGATACATTATGCAGAAACCCAATATATATATATATATATATATATATATATATATATATATATATATATATATATATATATAGTATAATTTTAGGTGCGAAAGGTGGTCACTCACATGTTAGGCCTGTAGAAATTTGTTGGCAGATATCAGTAGATAGTTGGCATCTTTATCTGCCCGTGTAGGCCGCTGACAACCTAAGTCTGATGTAGCAGAAAAGGCAGCTTAAATCTGACCCCGTATTAACATCTTAAAGGGGTGGTTCACCTTTCAGTTAACTTTTAGTATGTTAAAGAATGGATAATTCTAAGCAACTTTTCAATTGGCCTTCATTTTTTTCTTTTTTATAGCTTTTGTAATATTTATTTTTTTCTTATGACTTTCAAGCTTTCAAGTGGGGGTTCACTGACCCCTTCTAAAAACCCATTTATTGCTATTGCTACTTTTTTATCATTTATTTTTTGTTTATGCAGGCCCTCCCCTATTCATATTCCAGTCTCTTATTCAAATCAATGCATGGTCGCTAGGGTACACTAGGAATTGCAAACTAGAGAGCTTCTGAATAAAAAGCTAAATCGCTCAAAGACTACAAATAAAACAAAAAAATCAATTGCAAATTATCTCAGAAGGTTATTAACATGTATTTATAGAGCGCCAACATATTTCACTCTCTACATCATACTAAAAGTTAAAGGAACAGTAACATCAAAAAATGAAAGCATTTTAAAGTAATAAAAATCGAATGCAGTGTTGCACTGCACTGGTAAAACTGCTGTGTTTGCTTCAGAAAAACTACTATTGTTTAAATAAACAAACTGCTGTGTAGCAATGGGGGCAGCCATTCAAAGGAGAAAAGGCTCAGGTTACACAGCAGATAAGCTCTGTAGAACATAATGGTGTTATCTGTTATCCACTATTTAACCTGTGCCATATAGCCTTTTTTCAATTTCCGCCATTGCTACACAGCAGCTTGTTTATATGAACTATAGTAGTGTTTCTGAAGCAAACACACCAGTTTTACCAGTGCAGGGCAACACTACATGTTATTTTCATTGCTTTAAAACACTTTCATATTTTGGTGATACTGTTCCTTTCATTTAAAGGTAAACAAGGTGTTGATTAACCAATTAAGTCACGTTCTGCTACAGTGGTTTCCAATATTCATCCAATGGGTATTTAAAGCCTTTTTATGATGTGTATTTTATTATAGGGATTGAAGGAAAACTGGGACAAACTGCACCATGAGTATCAGTTGTAATTGATACGCCACCAAAGAAGGCTCACAGGGAAAGACTGGAAGCTGAAATGAAACAGAAAAAGATGACTATGAAGCTTTTCATTCATCCAGGTCATGGTATATCTAGTATAGGTAAATCTAAAAAACGACTGGACTTGTTGAGTAATCTTTGAAGACGTTTCACTACTCATCTGAGCAGCTTCTTCAGTTCAACTGACTGATGTGGGAAGTTCTCGGCATAGATGGCGCACACTTCCGGGTTTTGGTGTGTCGCGAGCGTCATGATGTCATCGCAGTGGTGCGAATTTTGAATATATAAAGGGGCTTTGAGCACAAACTCATTACCTGTTGTTAGGTCTATGTGCTAGTATCCTGGGTGTGAGTTCTATGTGTCTGATTCCTGCCTGTCTGACTATTCTGAACTTTGCCAATATTAAACCTTGCCTGCCTGACTATCGTGAACTCTGCTAATCTTGACTCCTGCCTGACTGTCAATTCTACCGTTATTGACCCTTGCCTGACTAACCTTGAACGCTGCCTGTACCGACCCAGCCTGTCTGACCTTGCTTGAACTCTGCCCGCACCGACCCCAGCCTGCCTTCACTTTTGTCTATTCTTTGAACTGTACCTTCTGTCCAAAACCTTGATAACATCCAGAACTCTTGCCTCGCTCCTCTCTTATTAAGACCTGGCAGCATCCGATTAACGGAGGGCTCCTCCCGAAGTGAAAGGCGGCTGCTACAGGTGGAACCGTAGCTGAAATATTGCAACATGCAATAAAAAAATTGTCACCTTGAATTGTTCAGTGATCAAAAAGTCATGTGATATTTAGGGTGCGGATCTGATTAAACCAGGCACTACGATTCACCATGCATTCCTAATTTTATTATCTTTTATTTATATAACTCTAGCGAGTTCAGTTCATTTGTTTGTTTGTTTTTTATTACAAAGAGCATTTCATAAATGTACGGCCACAAGAATGATGGGTATTTCAAATATGTGTTATCAAGTCCAATCATAAGAAGCCTCAGAGTCTTCCCACGCTTACTCTATACGGTGTGACATGTTTCATAGAATTGATAGCCTTTCTGCAACTTCAAATTTCTCTCTCTTTTCCTATCAATGCCACTAAGGAACATTACATTTATTTAAGTGCAGCATTTGGACAGAAGCATTGGTACAAATTAGTGACCATGAAACAGGTGGGACTTTTGGGGAATAGGCAGGGTTTGGGTGGAAAAACTGTGTTCTGGGCACAGTCTAGTTAGATGATAGTGATACGCAGGTTGAGAAACATAGAACCTGAACCCGATCAGGGGCGGAAGTTCCGTTTATAGATCCGTACCCAGGGCTGGAACTAGGAGTAGGCAGAACAGGCAACTGCCTAGGGCACAATGATATGGGGCACAGGGCAGGTACCTATTATAGGTTCTTCTGCCTCCCCTAGTCCATGTTTGCTCTCCCCCAAAAAAAAACGATCCCAGAGACTATTATCCCACTGTTACTATAGGCATCATCTCTCCCTACTATACCTGCTATCCCACAGTCACACTCCCTTCCCAGAGACTATTATCCCACTGTTACTATAGGCACCATCTCTCCCTACTATACCTGTTATCCCACAGTCACAGTCCCTTCTCAGAGACTATTATCCCACTGTTACTATAGGCACCATCTCTCCCTACTATACCTGCTATCCCACAGTCACACTCCCTTCCCAGAGACTATTATCCCACTGTTACTATAGGCACCATCTCTCCCTACTATACCTGCTATCCCACAGTCACACTCCCTTCCCAGAGACTATTATCCCACTGTTACTATAGGCATTATCTCTCCCTACTATACCTGCTATCTCACAGCCACAATCCCTTCCCAGAGACTATTATCCCACTGTTACTATAGGCATTATCTCTCCCTACTATACCTGCTATCTCACAGCCACAATCCCTTCCCAGAGACTATTATCCCACTGTTACTATAGACACCATCTCTCCCTACTATACCTGCTATCTCACAGCCACAATCCCTTCCCAGAGACTATTATCCCACTGTTACTATAGGCACCATCTCTCCCTACTATACCTGCTATCCCACAGCCACACTACCTTACCTTCCATTCTATGGAAGCCCATGTAACTTGTGCTGTAGCCAGTTATAGATCTTACATTCCTATCCAGCCTTTTATTTTACCAGGGGTCACTTGCTTGTTCTTGTTTGAACTTGTTACAGCTATCTTAAACTCTCTTTCCAGAGGATCCTGCCTAACATCAGATTCTTCCCTGCAGGATTCTAACCCAAATACACTATAGTATGAGGAGGGGCTTATTCTTTAGAGATGCAATTTTTAATCAGCTAAAAATTGACCTATTTATTAGGATCTCATACATTTGACAAAGAATTTGATCCACAGTTTAACAGCTGGTGCACACACATTGCTGCAGATCATTATCATTTGCTTACATAGCGCCAGCAAGTTACACATCATAGACTTTCACAATGACTCCCAAAATTGTGGAGCTTATATACATTATTTTGTCATATTTATATTGCTCCTTTGCAGTCAACACTTTTTGTTGCTGTTTATCCTAGTGCCTAATTCTGGCATGGGGGGTTGTTACAACACCAGCTGCAAAAATCTGCAAAATGTGAACAAGATGCTCATTATAACACAGTGTTCTGCCTTTATACTCTTAATCTCAAAAATGGATTTGATTCATTTTCTAATTTTTTTTGTGGTTTCCGAGATATTGGCAGATTTAGTCCAGACAGGCTTCAGCTCAGCAGCTCAGTGACTTTAACTCTCTATGCCCTTACTGGATTCAGTTAACCCTAGGGTTGTTGACTCTGTCAACCCAAATTCCTGGTATTAGAAGTCTAAAACCACTAAACATGAAAATTACAGAAGTGCTGAGAGATGCACCCTAATAAGATTATATAGATTTTTGGGGTTTAGATCCCATTTAAAGTATTAAAAAACCTCCATTGTTTAGTATGAAGTGTGCTCAAATACATAATACTAATAGGAAATACAGAGGAATCCTTGGCAGTTTTATGAGGGATTGTTGCCAGACATTCCTCTAGCCCTATACCTTTTATTAAAGGGGCCCTCTTTGACTTCTGCTACTTTATTTCAAGAGTCAGAATCAGAGAAGAGAAAGTTATAAACAAACACTGCTTCCACTTGAAAGTGCATTCACAAACAACTGTAAAACCATTTAAATGTGTTTTATTGTGCAATGTTTTTGGATGGAATCTGACCAGATTTAAACTGGCAATAAAGTTATTTGCCATTTTGTGGTTTCTTTAATGAGAGCCCTTCCCTTCAACCAGATCCTTAGCCAAGAACACACTGAGAACAGAACGCAAGTTTTGTGCTTCTTTCAGGCCAAAGCAAATGTTCTCTTAAGGAAGGGCTTTACATAGAAAATGGATAATTTTATAGAAAATAAATATTATATAGGGATTTGTTGATCTTGGAGAGTAGGATTTCCAGGTGAGAAATCAAGGGCCTGCAGAAAGTCCTGGGCCAAGTTTTGTTTGCACCCAAGTTCCAGCACCCAGTCTTCCCTCCCCAGCCATGGGTTGTTTGCATACCCCCATCTCCATCAGTTGCTTGCAGTTCCCCTGCCAGATATTGCTGGCAAATCCACCCAAATGCCACAGCCAATTGCTCATAATCCTGCACCGTTACATATTTCACTTAGCTCATCGCCTCCATTCCAGCTTGTGTCCCCACCAATCTTCACCTCCCTAGGCATCCACAGTTTCAGCCCTGCCCACAGACTTTGGACAATATCTTTGCTCCATTGTGCAGATTTGACAATGTCAGAAGTAAAAAGAAGCCACAGCTCTTTGCTGTAAGGAGCGCTCGCCGGCGCTCCTTACTCCTTCGGCAAAATGGCGGTGCCCAGGGGAGCCACGTGGGACAACATGACGTTCTGACCTCGATGCGTCAAAACATGCGCAGCGTCATAATCCGGCATCAAAACATGCAGTGCCAACACACAACAGCGCGTGACATCATCATGCACATTTTTAACACAAAAATCTGCCTATAAAGGGATGCCTGAGGCCTACAGACATTGCCCGATAATAGGTTCTACTTTGTGTGTTCCTGGGTGCGTTATATTGATAATTCTACTGATCCTGATCCTGACCTTGGCCAGAGATGAGAATACCCCAATGTTTCAGCACTTAGGTTTGTCTCTTTCTCAGAATTCCCCATGACAAAGGCTAAGTGCAGTAACGGGGTATTCTCATCTTTGGCAAGTGTATCCGTCTCTTTTGGTGGTTTCCTTTTTTGCCTTGAAATATATTGCTAGGTGGTATGTATATCTCTGCTTATACTGTTGTATATGTATTATACTGAACAGCCATTCATGTTTTGATGCATGTTTTATTATTTGAAATATAAAGAAATATTTTTTCTGACTGTGCATGCCCAACACATTTTTTGTTTAGTTTTGGGTACAGACTGTGGGTGAACCCTGGGGTTATTTGCACCTCATATGTACATTATATGAGAGAATTTGCATTATAAAAATACCACTGAGGCAACTTTGGCGACTATTGAAAACGCATCGCCGCGTGTGCATTAACGCAGGCGACTTTTCATTGTAGCCTATGGGGAAAAACGCTGAGGCAGTTCGGGGAGATAGTTGCTCAAAAGACGAGGTGATTAGTCGCCAGGCGACAAAATCTCCCCGAATCGCCTCGTGTGGACTAACCCTGAAGGTCTTTACCCCAGGGCCCAATTTCCTGGCAATGTCTATTAGTAGTAGTAGTAATCACTGTAGCAGACTGTTACCAGATTTTGAGCTATTTATTTTCATGATCTCAATGAAGGCTGTGTTATGTCTACTTGTTTAGTTTTTATCAACAAAAAGTATGCTCAGATTAGTGGGCTCTATATTCACTATAATATCACTTCTGAACACTGAACAATGGTTATTTTTATACAGGTATGGGACCTGTTATCCAGAATATTCGGGACCTGAGGTTTTCCAGATAACGGATCATTCCGTAATTTGGATCTTCATACCTTAACTCTACTAGAAAAGAATGTGAACAGTAAATAACCCCAATAGGCTGGTTTTGTTTCTAATAAGGATTCATAATATCTTAGTCGGGATCAAGTACAAGTTACTGTTTTACTATTACAGAGAAAAAGGACATCATTTTTAAAAATATGGATTATTTGGATAAAATGGAGTCTATGAGAGACAGTCTTTCAGTAATTCTGAGCTTTCTGGATGACGGGTTTCCAGATAACGGATCACATACCTATACCTGTCAACTTTAAAGTACAGTACTTTTCTTCTACTTGTGCATTAGTATAATTGCATTTAATGTAGGCTGTTTATTTAATTTTTATTTAGAATGACCAGTGCACAATGCAAATACTCGGAGGGGAGGACCTGGCAAAGCTGAGTGGAAAGGTATTGTAATGTACCATGTACTACCGTCGTTAATAAATAAGCTGGGCTAGGTCTGTCTGCACAGTCTCCTCTTAGTCAGTCTCTGTTCTATTATTGTTTAATGTGTTTATATAAATATATATTTAAATATATATATTATATATACAGAGATAGGGGTGAAAGATATGGGGGCAGATTCACTAAACGGCGAATTTTCCCCAGCGTTTGCTTCACACCCATGGCAACACTTCGCCAGGCACAAATGCGCTCAGATTACGCCGATTCACTAATATGTGGAGTTTCGTCCTAGACGACGAGCGCTGGCGACTTTTCGCTAGCGATACTTTGGCAGTGCGAGCATTTGATAGCGAAGATGCACTAGCATTCATTTCCGCCTACTAAAAATTACTAGTGATCTTGCGCTTAGTTCAATTTGCATACGGCTGGAAATTTAAAGTTGTATGGACGTCTTTATTATAAATGTTGGTGCAAATACTTACAAATTCCACTTTTAAAAACACATGTCCAGGGAACCTTAATAAAGACAATAGAGTTATTATAATGCCCTACACATGAGCCCACTGTAAAATTACAGTGTTTGAAAATGGAGGGGGAAAACCGGTTACCCAAAAAAAGTTCAAGTTAGGACTTTTGCAGGCAATCCCGCTTGAAAAAAAGGAAAAGTCGCCAGCATTTTTTGAACTTAGATGCATTTCAGCACACAGGATATGATGTGTCTCTCTCTCTCTTTACTCCTGTGCATTAAATAATAAGCAAAAAAGGGACTTGCACTCCCAGGTCTTATAAATAAACACAAAATATTTATTTCATCATTGTATTAATAGTAAAGGTTGGATGTTCAATGGGAACCTTTCTCCCTATAAATCTGTTTTGTTAAAATCTAAAAATTGACAAATTGACATTTTAGAATGGTGGTGGAACTGGTGCTTACTTTATCACTAATGAGAAGTTGTACTTTTATGGTCTTTCTAACAAAAATGCTCCCTACTCGTATGATTTCCCATTCAAATCAATGCTGAATGCTCACTCTCACTTATTTGCTATAAAATGTCAACAGCAATTGGAATTATGTAGCCTTCTTGCTCCTAATCCACCCTCCACAGCAGCGAGTAAAGACTGGGCTATGTAAAAACATGGTTCTAATCCAGTAATCCAGAGCACCCTGGTGTAACACCCTGCTGTGGTTACAAAAGGAAAGCAAACACCTCATGGGACTGGGATTCATTTCACTCAGGAAAGAGTAAAGACACACACGCTTGTTTGTTTTTCTATTCCATTAATGTAAACTAAAATGATCCAATGTTAAAAGTGTATACAGACCTCGTGATAATCTACCTTGCGCAGTTCATACCGGAGGATATGGAACCCTGGAGAACCATGGGGTCTCTATGTTCTTTTAATATTATGTTTTGATTAATCTATTCTTACAAATACTATTTGAGTTACAGCTTATCTTTATTTTTGGTTTTGCTGCTGTCCCTTGGTTCTCTGGGCTTTATCCTGCTCTCAGTGGCCTTTAGATTAAGCCATATATATTCCCCAATAATAGTTATTTTGTTCATTGACCTTAGCCAGTACCTGGATTCTACAAGGTATTAAGTCAGCACCTATCCCTTCCAATTTACTTCAATCTGGTGCAAGTCCAACAGTTTCCACCTCCAACTTGTTCACCGAATTATGTTTCATCGACAGCACCAATCACGAGTTTCTTTTCTTTAAAATGCCTTTACTGGGACATGGGCTCTGACCCAGACAATCGGCCTATTGTCTGGGTCAGAGTCCATGTCCCAATAAAGGCATTTCAAAAGAAAAGAAACTCGTGATTGGTGCTGTCGATGAAACATAATTCAGTACCTGGATTCTGTCTTGACCCCTTTTGTCTGATATAACAGGGTCGAATTTCTAATTCATGTGAGTTTTTTAAAACTCCCATAAACTCGAAATTTGACCAATCGAAATTTATTAATAAAATCGAATTGAATCGATCCGAAAATTCAAATCAAATTCAATTTGAATTAGAAAAACTCAAATTGAATTCGATTACAATTAGAAAAACTTGATTCAAGTTTTTTTCTCCGAAAAAAACTCGAATGTCAGGAAGGTTGCAAACATCACCAAAGGAATCCCTGGACCTCTCCCATTGACTTTTACAGCAATTTGGCAGGTCTAAGGTGGCGAATAGTCAAATTTGAGTTCTTAAAGGGCCAGAGTATGATAAATTTCGAAATTGAGTTTGGATAATTCACAATTCGAATTTGAGAGTTTTGAGCAAAAACATTTTTCACTTTGACCCTTACTTAATCTGCTAAAATGCAGCTGAGCTACTTACTATTCTTTGCTCCTAGCTCTAACATCCATTTTCCTGTAATCCCCCCTGGCCTTCATTCAGTTTACTGTCTTGTATTGATTTTGTGTGTATTACTACTTTACTGTTACATTCTAATGGGTTTCCGGGCTATGGGATGTAGACTTTGTAATGCAATAGTAACTGGATCATTTTCCTGCATATCTATTTAGGCCGACCCATGTTAATCCAATGTGTTTTTATTTACTTGCCCTTTAAAAGCTAACCACAGCCCTCCTGGAATGTAAAATTGCTCTCTTCTTATACTAACACTAGCAAGCACTGTTTGCATAAAACACAAGGCATCTAAGCGCCTGGCAGTGCCACCATTCCATTCCTGCCCACCATGCCAACCCAGTCTGACACTTTAGTTGTACTGAAAATAGATTTTGTGTAACCTTTGTGGCTTTGTGCGTTGTTTTTATTTATAGACACTGGATTTGAAATTCCCAACAAGTTTGTGGTTGGCTTTGCCTTGGATTACAATGAGTATTTTCGAGACCTTCGTGTAAGTCTGTTAATTGTTTGTGTGCACTGACCCATGATTCACGCGGCACACACATGGAAATATTGCCCTTTTTGTACTGTGTACTGAGTGATTAACTTCAGCGATAGCATCGCACAAACAATGGAAACACTGTAGCCCAGCATTTCACTGGAACCGCTGCTTAATCACATTAGAAGTTGGGAATAAATATAGACATTTTGTCAGAATACCAGGTTTCCGGGAAGGGCAGAATATCCACTGACCCTTACGCCTAGGGCACGTGCGCATTTAGGCCATTTGTAAAATGCCCAAAGTCCCCCCCTCTGCCAAGGGGAATGTGGGAATAACACGATACTCACCAAAGCTGGTGTTTTTGTGCCAATAACGGGGGCAATTTACGGTCTTTTGGCTTTTTGTGTCGTAAGGGTTAAATATTAAATATCACAAAGTCTAATAACCTGCCTTATCATGTAACTCTCCCTAATAGTGTAACCCTACCTGTTCATATAACTCTGCCTAATAATGTAACTCTCCCTTATAGTGTAACTCTAGTCTCCCTTATAGTGTAACTCTCCCTTATAATGTAACTCTCCCTTATAGTGTAACTCTAGTCTCCCTTATAGTGTAACTCTCCCTTATAATGTAACTCTCCCTTATAGTGTAACTCTCCCTTATACTGTAACTCTCCCTTATAGTATAACTCTGCCTTATAGTATAACTCTCCCTTACAATGTAACTCTCCCTTACAATGTAACTCTCCCTTATAGTGTAACTCTCCCTTATAGTGTAACTCTCCCTTATACTGTAACTCTCCCTTATACTGTAACTCTCCCTTATAGTGTAACTCTCCCTTATACTGTAACTCTCCCTTATACTGTAACTCTCCCTTATAGTGTAAATCTCCCTTATACTGTAACTCTCCCTTATAGTGTAACTCTCCCTTATAGTGTAACTCTCCCTTATACTGTAACTCTCCCTTATACTGTAAGTCTCCCTTATAGTGTAAATCTCCCTTATAGTGTAACTCTCCCTTATAGTGTAAATCTCCCTTATAGTGTAACTTTCCCTTATAGTGTAAATCTCCCTTATAGTGTAACTCTCCCTTATAGTGTAAATCTCCCTTATAGTGTAAATCCCTTATAGTGTAACTCTCCCTTATACTGTAACTCTCCCTTATAGTGTAACTCTCCCTTATACTGTAACTCTCCCTTATAGTGTAACTCTACCTGATACCTTAACCCTTTGATGTAACCCTACCTTATACTGTAATAGTACCTGATAAAGTTACTCTCCCTTATAGTGTAACTGGACCTTATAATATAACCCTACCTTATTGTGTAACCATACTTGATGGTATTGTAAAGCTAATTTGGGCTAGGCAGACCAAAAGGGGTTAATGTTCAGATAGTGATAGGACCATGGGTTACATGTGATTCAAACACTTCAGGCTAGGGCCTTCGCTAAGTGGAAGATTTCAGGAATGGTGTAGTATACTTACAACTCTCAGGCTACTGTGCAATAAAAATAGGAATAATGGACGCCAGGAGGTTCTTATGGTGAAACAAAAGAAGTAACAAGTTCATTTGTTCAAGACAAATATCCCACAGGTTTACTTACAGTCATATGAGGTATATGCAAGTAGTGTATATTAGCAGTGCTGAGACAGGTAAAGGATGATACAGCTCAGGAATATGACTCCCATAGGCATTGTAGTCAAGTAGTTCCCACCCAGTGGAGTGGTCAGGGAGAAGAAGTCTAAGCCTAACGCCCTATCCACTGTGGCCCCTTCACTAAAGGCAATCTAGGAGCCTTGGGAAGCTTCTCCCTGCTACTTGTCCTTGATGGAGCACAAAGCTGCTCTTACTATCTGTCCTCCCTATCTCACTCTCCTAGAGAGTCTATGACAGATATATCCTGTCTCTAGCTAACCTCATTCACGGGGTTCCCTGCTCCCCAACTCAGACATTAGAGGTACTGGTCCCTTTAGGGCAATGGCTTTACTTGGCCTTGGATGAACCCAGGCTTAATGGGCACATCCAGAAGGTTAGGACACCAGAAGCCAAAGAGGAAGATCCACCCATTTCCAAACACTACATTGAAGTGTGGAGGTGGTCATTTCACCTCTTGACCAATAACTAAGGATGTGTAAATTAACACTAGTTACATGGGCTTTTACCCAACAACTAGGGAAAAAGAGGAAGGGTAGGGAATTAAAGCCATAGGGGCATATTAACCCTATGGGTCTGTACAGTATATTCCTGCCTGATAGTGTAACTCTCACTTTTAGTGTAACCCCCTACCTGCTGATATAACTCTGCCTGATAGTGTAACCCTCCCTGATGGTAAAACCCTACCTGAGAATGTAACCCTATGGTATTACTCTACCTGACAGTGTATAATTTCCTGATGGTATAATCCTTGCTGATAATGTAACTCTCCCTTTAATTGTAACCCTCCCTTTTAAGTGTAACCCTCCCCTTTAAGTGTAACCCTCCCTGATGTAATAACCCTATCATGATTCCCCTCCACATATGTGTGATGATAATTCTTGGCACATACAGAAGGGGGCATTAATGGTCCTCCATAAATGACCAGCAACCAAATATCACTCTAAAATCTAAATGACTAGACTTATGCTTTGCAGCAAAAAGAAACACTGAACCCCCATCTGTAATGGAGTTATGAAAAGTAATGATAATATCATTAAAGGGATTGTTTGCCTTTAAATTAACTACTAGTATGATGCAGCGAGTGATATTCTGAGACAACTTGCAATTGTTTTTCATTTTTTTATTATTTGTGATTTTTGAGTTATTTAGCTTTTTATTCAGCAGCTCTCCGGTTTCCAATTTCATCTGGTTGCTAGGGTCCAAATTACCCTAGCAACCATGCATTGATTTGAGTAAGAGACTGGAATATGAATAGGAGAGGCCTGAATAGAAAGAGGAGTAATAAAAAGTAGCAATGACTATACATTTGAAGCCTTACAGAGCATGTTTAGATGGAGTCAGCGACCCCCATTTGAAATCTGCAAAGAGTCAGAAGAAGAAGAATGCAAATAATTCAAAAAAAGTTGCTTAGAATTGGCCATTCTAAAAGTTAACATAAAGGTGAACCTTTATGTGAAAGTGATTGTTGCTGCTGTAGTTGATCCTATAAGGCAGTAACGTAGACACAGAAAAATACATTTAGTGACTGCAGCCTTTTTATGGT
This sequence comes from Xenopus laevis, assembly GCF_017654675.1. Classification (NCBI taxonomy): domain Eukaryota; kingdom Metazoa; phylum Chordata; class Amphibia; order Anura; family Pipidae; genus Xenopus; species Xenopus laevis. The sequence goes on from NC_054382.1 coordinate 18,744,265, forward strand.
TCATGAAGAAACCTTATACAGCACATTAATGCATTTATAAGACAGTAAATGTTTTATATGAGTATCTTTTCTTGGTAGAACAAGGGTGTGCCCATGTCCGTTCCTAGTTGAAAGGCATTGCTCAGTAAAGGCAAGCAGCTATTCCACCGTCTTCTACAATGAGCCACTAGATGGCACTGTTTTATAACATTCTGTGGCACAGATCTCATATATGTCATTCTGCTTTACTGGTTTGCAATATGTCACCCGTTCCTTATTGTAAAAAACAGTGTGTATAACTTCATATCCTAAATATGAGCATGTCGCCTAAATGCCGTTTCATCCCTTGTCATCTGCTTCCAGCATATACGTGTCATCATAGCGACATACTGAAGCCACCGGATTGGGGCACGCCGGAGCTCTTTTTTTTTTAATAAACTGTCCATGAGTAAAATGTATTTGCATATGTAATGATACTGATACAATCCAGTAAATGGACCCGCACTCGTTCTGAATATTGAAATAAATGTGCTTTTATTCACAGGTTCATGAACAGGAAATGAACCTGTGAATAAAAGCACATTTATTTCACTATTCAGAACGAGTGCGGGTCCATTTACTGGATTATATATATATATATATATATATATATATATATATATATATATATATATATATATATATATATATATATATACACATACATAATACACAAAAGCCATGAATATCTTGTAAATTATATCCTTATAAACGGTGAGTTCTGATGTCATTAGTTATAAACGGTGAGTTCTGATGTCATTTCTGTCACATGACCCACTGAAACTTGTGTTTTATAATAAATAAAGTACCCCCTCTCGGCCTTGTGTTTTTATATGGTCATGAAACTCCTAGGTCACTTATAATATCCTTATAATATACAATTATAGCTTCAATAAAACATTAAATGCTCTGTTACTGTTTGTGCATATACGTGTTCCCTGGGGTTCCAGTTTAATAAACTCTTTTCAGCTCCTGTAACTCTATTATTATTTATTAGCGAATCTGTGGCATTTCGATTCACAGGAAACTTTTCAAATTTACCGGAAGATTTGCGAATCGGCGGAAAAAAAAACGCAAAATGCATTGACATGCAACAATTTTGACACGAGTGACAAATGCGCGCCTATTTTGTCCAAATGCATCAAAGTCAATAGGCGTCCAAATAATTTTGAAGCGCGACAATGTTATGCGCACGATTATTATATTATTATGAAACACGGAAATTCAACGCAAATTTGTGCCAGCCGTATTCATTCGCCCATCGCTATTATTTAACAGAAGATTTACAGGGAACAACTTGCTCAGAGAGCACTGTTGCAATCTAAATTCATATTCATTCGTTTTTTTTCTTTTAGTTTTCATAATCTTAGTAGTTTTACATCAAGATGAGTTTATTAAAAGAGTGCCCCCCACTGTTCTGTCTGGCCAGGCAGATTTGATGGTAATTTCTTACTGGTTACTGATATGGGAAGCATTTTCCTGTGCTTCTCTGCTCAGTGCTACTATTCCTGCCACATTGAACTAAGTCAAGAAGCCTCAGTTCTCAGTTCTGCATCAGTAAGTTGAGCCTGGCCATCCAAACAGGACAGCAGGGGGCACTGCTGTTGCAAACTCAGGTTATTAGCAGTTTAAAAATGTATGAAAATGGAAGGTAAAAGAAAACAGTGAATTTTGAAGGTGCTCAGGAGAGCATGTTTGCATTAAAATGTTTGTGTTAATATATGTACCCTTTAAAAATTCCAAAAAAATAGTTGCGGACGACCATTTTTTTTACGCTAGAGAATTTTCGCGGCAGTTTTGCGGGAATTCGCCGCAAATTCGTGCATGGCAAATAAATTCGCCCATCACTAAAGTATATATATATGGTCTTGAGTAAGGTCTTAGACACAGACCGAAACGTTGACCTGTTTTTTTAAATGCATTAAATAAAATTGAATTTTTTTAATGAAAAACGTTCCTGGTGTGCACCTCACTTTTTTGTTTTTATATATATATATATATATATATATATATATATATATATATATATATATATATATATATATATATATACTACCTCCGCTCGGACAGGCCTGATTTAGAATATCTATTGTGTGCATCAGGCCAAGTCCCATTCATTATCATCTCTCTGTCACTGGACAATAAAGGTCTCCTTCACTAACAAGGAATTTATTAGATATGGATAGGAACATAAAACCCCCATGATTCAGTAGAACGGCTCGCTCTGCTGCTCTTCAATGGATGATCACACAAATTACCCAACATTCCAACTTCAAACCAAGGCATGTTTCTAAATACATACACAATGTACAGTTTGTCTTTTCAACCAGAAGACTTTAATGAGTAGAATCCTATGTATCATTTGGACCTGATAGCATGCATAGCACTGGCTGAGCTGAATTGCTGGCCATTATTTCCTTCCTGTAATCATCATAGAAATGCTGAGCATGTGGACTTCTCGGACTAAGTAATAAGTGCAAAATCCTGACTTGTTTTGGTGCACGGGAAACAGATCTCCACTGTGCATGCGCAAGTAGAGACTCAAAGTATGCGGGATTAGTGCCCTGGAACATTAATGAATAACCTTCACCTGTTGAGCATTCCCCTGCCAGATCCAACAAAAGTTCAGTGAAGATTAAGAGAAATTCCAGTCAAATTTCTCTTAATCCAGTCTCTTTTTTTTTTTTCCCCCATGATAAGTGGTGTATTCCGAATACTTCAGCTTAGTAAGGCAGGAGTGTAGAATTCTATGCATTGGCAGTCCATGTGGGTATATACAAGGCTAATGCTAAGTTCTTCAATAATGAAGAGATTCAGTTAAATTGTATCCCTGAAATAAAGTCTGAGGGTCTGTTCTACTTATAGCAACTATCCAGAATTAGGGACATTATGGGCAGCCCTAAGGGCAGAGAGACACGCTGCTATTTCGGGAGATTAGTCGCCGACAAATCGATTTTTCTTCGGGCGACTAAGCTCCCCGAACTGCCTTCCCGCCGGCTAGAATTTAAAACACCGGCGGGATGGCACTCAGATCTCTTCGCGTATAAATTAAAGACATGCACGGCGTCTAACTTAAAATATTTATTTGTGCAATTCATACAAACTACAATTCATATTAGTAAAGCCTTCCATGGCATTCCAACATAACACACCACAATGCAGTGTCTCCCCAAAGTCTGCCTACTTTATGTTCAGCCACTCCCTCCTGACGCGTTTCGCTTTTGGGCGCTTCATCAGGGGAGGTGTGGCTAGTACTGGTCATGTCCCTTCAGTACCCATAAGTTATGTTTTATACATCTTGAAGGGTTGATCATTTAAACACTTATGTGCAAGCTCCATCAAATGGTCACCCAGGCTTTTTTTTTTTTAATATATAATATATGGCCCTTCAATTTGAGAACCTGGATAAATTATTGTTATAATCTTATATAAGAATATTTTAATAATTACATGTCTTGGAAATAAAGGATATGACCAAGTGCATTATTGTAAAAAACAAACTCACCAAAAATAAACAAAAAAACACAAAAAGAATTGCTATTCATCCTATCTAAAAACTCACTCAGATCTCTTCAGCTTTCTGAAGTCGCCTGAAGTTTCCTTGTGAGTCATCTTCGGGCGACTTCGGAAAACGAAGCATTCCAAGAGCCACCCCGTTGGCGATTTACATTCTAGCCGGTGGGAAGGCAGTTCGGGGTGATAAGTCGCCCGAAGAAGAAGCAATTTGTCGTTGGCCGACTAATCTCCTGAAATAGCAGCGTGTGTCTCTGCCCTAAAGAGAAGCAGATCAGCAGAATTATCTCCAATACAGGCAGGGCCACCATCAAGAGGGCATAGGGGGCACAGCAGTAATTAGCCAGGAACCCTTGAGTCACCAGAACCACCGGCATGAGAAGAGAAGTCGCCAAAAAGAGCTAAGATCACCAAATGGAGCCGAAGAAGTAGAGAATAAAGAAGATCTTTACAGGTAAGTTCCTCTGAACACCAGTGGCCTTTTTATGGGGGCCCCTATCCACCAATGGTTTTTTTTAACTTGAAAGGGGGCCCAAACCACCAATAGGTGTTTATAACTTGTGAGGGGGGCCTGGCCATCAATGTTGTTTTAACTTGTAGGAGGGGGTCTGATTGGTTTTTTTACTGTTATAGAGCTGATGTCTGTGTGGCCTTTTTACTGTGGGGTGGGGCTTGGGCCAGGCAGGATCAAGGGGGCCAGAAAATTTTATTGTACAGGGCACGTGATTTCTGATGGCGGTCCTGATTATTGATATGGGATCTATTATCAGGAAACCTGTTATCAATAAAGCTCAAAATTATGGGAAAACCATTTCCCATAGACCCCATTTTAATCAAACTATTTCTCTGTAATAGAAAACAGCACAGGTATGGGATCCTGAAACCCGTTATCCAGAAAGCTCAGAATTATGGAAAGGCATGATCCCATAGACTCCGTTATAATCAAATAATCCAAAAAATTTTAATTGTCTGCAAAAGTAAAATGGTAACTTGTACTTGATCCAAACTAAGATATAATTAATCCTTATTGGAAGCAAAACCAGCCTATTGAGTTTATTTCATGTTTACATGTTTTTAAGTAGGCTTAAGACATGAAGATCCACATTACAGAAAGACCCCTTTTCTGGAAACCCCCAGGTCCCGATCATTTTGGATAACAGATCCCATACCTGTACCTTGTACCTGATCCAAACTAAGAAATAATTAATCCTTATTAGAGGCTAAACAATCCTATTTGGTTTAATTCATGTTTACATGATTTTTTAGTAGACATAAGGTAAGAAGATCCAATATATAGAAAGATCCCTTATCTGGAAAGCCCCCTTAGCATTCTGAATAACAGGTCCCATGCCTGTTTAGACTTAAACAGGGGTTTACTCTGTAAAACAATCACCAGAAAAATATTGCATACTGTACTGTATATGGCCTAACCTAAATGGCAGATTTCACATCATTATTTTACACCACTTTTAACATTGTGTAATCCATTAGGGCAGAGACAGACGAGAAGATTTGGGGAAATTTAGTCGCACGACTACTAATCTCTCCAAACTGCCTCCCCGCTGGCTAGAATCTAAATTGCCAGCTGGATAGCACTCAAAGCGATTCATTTTCCGAAGTCTCCTGAAGTTGCCTCACATGGAAATATTGCCAGCCGGGAGGCAGTTCGGGAGATTAGTCGCCCGAAGAAGAGGCGATTTGTCGCTGGGTGACTAATCTCCCTGAATCTTCTCGTCTGTCTCTGCCCTTAAAATGAATGGGAAAACTTCAAGCAGCAAATAAAGTACGGCAGATAAAAACAAATTCAGGAAAAAATGTGATGGATGAGCACCATACTTTACCATAGCCATCAAACTGCTGTTTCCATTAACACCACAATTTTTACACAGAGGTATGGGCTCCATCCACAGATGGAGTTTCATTGTATACAAATCTTATAATTTCCATTAAAAAATGTGCAACTCTAACCAAATCATTTTGTCTATGTTGGGAGAGACAAGCCTCTCTAAACCTTCTTTATTCTCCTATAAGCACAGAGAATATTTTGCATGCACACATTATCCATTATTGTGTTTGACCCACCCACGGCTCAGCACAAAATGTGCAAACCAAAGCCACGTTCTTCTGAATATAACAATACTTTCAAGCTGAAAACACTTTCTGGCTTCTGGAATGCAGTGAATGGCTCCACCCTGTGACTCACAGTCCATTTCAATATTTGATGTATCCATTCAAAAACATCTGCCAACGTACATCACAAAAGAATAACGTTTGGGATCTGTAATCCATGTGTGCCGTAATCATTCACATGCCTTTGCCTTTCATTCCAAGCTCCTGGCAGACTATGGCAGACTATGGCAGCCTGGTAACCGAAGAAGCAAACAGAACATATGATAAGAAATTACATTTTTTAGACGAAATAAGCTGCTGACTTGGAAGACTAAAATATAAATCTAGAAGATGATGTTGTCAAGATGTGCCTCGCTGAAACATTGTTAGAAATGAACCATCTGAAAAGTAATGGTGTCTGGAGTTTTAGATTTAAGAAAAAATCGATTTCCCCGTAGGAACATCTCAAAAACAAAATATCAGGGGGCATGTGCAAGGGGATATTTTAGGATTTTGTTTAACAAATAGTCTTGTATCTTCTCTTGTATCTTACAGTTCTTAAAGGGATCCTGTCATCGGAAAACATGTTTTTTTCAAAATGAATCAGTTAATAGTGCTACTCCAGCAGAATTCTGCACTGAAATCCATTTCTCAAAAGAGCAACCAGATTTTTTTATATTCAATTTTGAAATCTGACATGGGGTTAGACATTTTGTCAATTTCCCAGCTGCCCCTGGTCATGTGACTTGTGCCTGCACTTTAGGAGAGAAATGCTTTCTGGCAGGCTGCTGTTTTTCCTTCTCAATGTAACTGAATGTGTCTCAGTGAGACATGGGTTTTTACTATTGAGTGTTGTTCTTGGATCTACCAGGCAGCTGTTATCTTGTGTTAGGGAGCTGTTAACTGGTTACCTTCCAATTGTTCTTTTGTTTGGCTGCTGGGGGGGGAAAGGGAGGGGGGTGATATCACTCCAACTTGCAGTACAGCAGTAAAGAGTGATTGAAGTTCATCAGAGCACAAGTCACATGACTTGGGGCAGCTGGGAAATTGTCAATATGTCTAGCCCCATGTCAGATTTCAAAATTGAATATAAAAAAAATCTGTTTGCTCTTTTGAGAAATGAATTTCAGTGCAGAATTCTGCTGGAGCAGCACTATTAACTGATTCATTTTGAAAAAGTTTTTTTTCCCCATGACAGTATCCCTTTAAGATCAGTAGCATAAGCTGACTTTCTCAGGCCCCCCTGGAAAAACATTTTTGGGCCACACATTGTAACAACCCCTTTACTCTGCACCTGTGACATCTGTGACTCTCCTAAAGAGAGTAAATAAGTATCCATTATTAAAATATTAAAGAATATCAGGAAATGGTGAAAGGCCTTACAATTCACATATTAGAGGAAAGGACTGAGATGGGTGACTTGATAGAAGCATTCAAATACAGTATATCAATATCATGATGTTAGAAACGGAATGGAAACAGAGAGACTGAAGAATACATGAAACAGCCTTCCAGTAGATGTGGACAGGGACAAATCTCTGTTTGGCATACCCCTAGGCCACTCTTTGGCCAGCAGTTTGAGTCCCCAATGTGGCAGATTGGACCTAGGGGTAGTCACATGTGGGGGCACAGTTCTGATTAGGCAGACAGACCTGCAGGAGGGTGAAGTTACAGAATTGCATCCCTTTCCATCTCATGTCGTCAACCACTGGAGGACAAAAAATGTGCATTGCCAAACTTGACTGCTTGGAGCTATTGGAACCCAAAAGATTAAGGCCTTCGTTTTCTATAACAGTGTCTTTTCTGTTGTGCCCTACAAAAGAAATGGATGTGAATGCTGGTTCGAAAACGAAAATCGAATTCTGTGCAGCCAAATGACATTCATTCAAATATTTATAGAGGCAAGAAAATGAAAAACACATCCTGTAAATTTGCCTGACCTGGAACTGAGAAAGGTTATTTTTGTCACATTGTGTAGGAAGCTCTGGGAACATCTATTTTCTGTCATTATTATCACAGTGAGTATTTTCCTAAGCCACAAGACTTTATAGGCTGCAAATAGCGCTTGTTGGGTATGTGATGTCAGAAGATGAACAAACACTGTGGTAGGCACTTTGGCTATAAATTAGCATACTTTAATATTTAAGGCTGGAAGTTAAAAGGATACTGTCATGGGAAACATGTTTTTCTCAAAACACATCAGTTAATAGTGCTGCTCCAGCAGAATTCTGCACTGAAATCCATTTTTTAAAAGAGCAAACAGATTTTTTTATATTCAATTTTGAAATCTGACATGGGGCTAGACATATTGTACAGCTATGTGAAAAAGAGCTTAGCACACATCTGCAAATGATACAACATAAGAGGATCTTATTTTAACCTACAGTTTTTATGACCATGTCATGGCATACCCATATATAAATCCAAGAGAGCAATTATGTCTGTGACAGATGGCTATTAAACTATAGCACTAAAAAAGCAAAAGGGCCAGTGCATATATAAAGAACACAAAAACTGGACAGTTAAGGTGGCCATACACGGGCCGATAAAAGCTGCCGACAGACCGATTCGGCATCTTATTGGCCCATGTATGGGGCCCCCCAAATGGGCTTCCCCGATCGAGATCTGGCCGAAAGTCGGCCAAATCTTGATCGGATGGGACTAAAAATCCCTTCGGATCGCAGCCGCATCTGTTCGTTGATGCTGTCCCGCGATCCGACTGCCCGTAAAGCCACCATTAGGATCCGATCATTAAGCCCTAGGGCCCATGATCGGATTAGCCCGATATTGCCCACCTCAAGGTGGGCATATCGGGGAGAGATCCGCTCGTTTGGCGACATCATCTTTACTCTCCAGACGTGGGATCACTGTTGCCTATTCATGTTTGTCAAGGATGAAATGTGAGACTACTGGAAGGTCAATCTCACAGAAAGGAAAAATGAATTTCCCACTATTGCTCATTGAACAACTGTCTTTTGTTAGCCGAGACCATCTGGCTGTAAAATTAATATAAAAACAGAAAAAAGGAATGTCCAGTTCAGAAGTGCTGGCTTTCAAACCTGAGTTTACAGCCCATGAACCATGATTTTTCTGGATCCTCCTAGAAGAAAGTACCAGTCAGCTAAATACACCTGTGTTACTCTGGTTCTCCTCTGAAACTCCCAGAGGACACGTTTTAGAATAGAGTTTTCTGCATTCATATCCCTCGTGCAGTCCAATGTTTGATAAGCCTTCACATAATACATAGGAGACTCATGGGGATATAAGGGGTCATTTTCTGCAAGATCTTGCCCCATAGTGCTTATTCAAGACTAGTGCATGGCTCATGTTGTGCTTTGCACCTTGTGATGGATGAAAATGCATCTGAGCGCAGGGACCTTCAGCCAGAGGAGCTAACAACGAGTTGAGTGAGAAAACATGGCAGCTTGGGTCTGTTTTATGCACTTTGCACTCTTCCAGGATAACAGATCTTTCCATAATTTGGATTGTCATTCCTTAATTCAACTAGAAAACCATGTAAACATTAAATAAACCCAATAAACTGGTGTTGCTTCCAATTAAGAGTAATTGTATCTGAGTTTGGATCAAGTACAAGGTGTTGTTTTATTATTACAGAGAAAAAGGAAATTATTTAAAAAAATTTGGATTATTTGATTATGTTGGAGTCTATGGGAGATTTTCGTAATTCGGAGCTTTCTGGATAATGGGTTTCCAGATAATGGATCCCATACCTGTACTGAAAAAAAACCCTTGTCTTCAAATGACAAAAGAAACATGCAAAACAAAAAGAACTGAACAGTAACTCATTGTGTTATCTGTTCTGTTGTTAAGGGACAAATCATGTGACTTTCTGGAATAGATATGAAAATAAATGCAATAAGCATAACCATCTGGTTTATATCATTGCACAAAAATAGTGCAATACTAAATACAAACAGGAAATGCTGAGAATATGTGCCAGTTCAATGAGATTTTTCTAGTTTTAGTGTTCTAGAGTCAATGGCTGCCTGGGGATGCTGGGATGTTTAACTGGGAAAGAGCCAAGGAGCCCCAGGCTGCAGTTCACTGCCATAAGCAAAATAAATAACACAGGGGCCTGTTTCTTACAAACACAGTTTACCATACGTAAATATGATGTGAGTAATAAGTGTGAATCCAAAGAGGCCAGAATTTGTCTCAATATTATCATTCTGTAATGACTGGGATATGGGGAATGAGATAATGTCTGGTCTCTCTGGTTTTAGAAACACCAGAGGTGTTATTTTCTACTTTGTGCTATGGGGGAGCAAAATAGCACCCCTTAGTGCTTATTCTAAAAGCACTTGTACCTGAGGTGTGGCATGATGTAGGTAGGGCAGCCCTGTACTTACCACCTGCTATAGGGCAGATAGTAAAGCACTGAGGCCTGGTCTGGCTGATAAGGAAGTTATAGGACAGGATGGGGGACATCTACATACCTCCTAATGCCCGGCACAGACAGAGCTGTATTCTTGGAGCAGCGCAGGTCTCCGCATTCCAGTTTGGAGCACTGGAATCTGTAGAAATACAGAGGTGTGCAGGGTAGAGTGCAGAATATGGCACTTTGCAGTTGCACCCTGCCCTGCAGTTAGACCTCTTATTCTCACATAGAGGCAAATTTACTAAAGGGCAAAATGACTAACGCTCTGCAAAAATTCGCCAGCGTGACCTCATTTCAGGACTTCACCGATTTACTAACGGGCGCTGACGTTACTTTGATAGTGAAGGAGATAGACTCTCGCACTACAACACCAGGCGAATTTTCGCTCTGGTGAATGGACATAACTGCGCAAATTCACTAAGATGCGGATTTTATTGAACATTACCTCTTGCGCCAGACTTGCCTTCACCACCTAAGACCAGGCGAAGTGCAATAGAGTAGATAGGACTTCCTCCAAATTTAGTTGAAAATTTTTCTAAGTCCCAAAAACGCTGGAGTATTTTCCTTTTTTCAGGGTGATAGGCTGCAAAGTCTGTAAAAATGGTGAGTACCACTGTGAAAATTAAAAATATATAATAACTTATAAGAATTAAAGTGGACAGATGTCGTCCCTAGGAAAGCTGCATAGCACAAGCTGACTACTTAATATATACAGTATAATATACCTCTAATCTTGTTTCCTTCAGAGCATCTGTCCTTGAACAAATCGTAGCAGGCAGTGAGCTAGACCTTTCTTATTTATTGGCCTTGGTGGTTAAATAAGTAGGTACATCTACTTGCACATTCAAACCAATGTACACCTGCTGCTTCATTGACAATGATAAAGTTAAAATACTACACATGACTTATATCCAACCTGAGTGTCTCACTTTGTACAAGCTTATAAAACCAATATATATAAAGGTACTCAACATGAAGGGGCAGATTTATCAAGGGTCGAAGTGAATTCGAGGGAATTTTCAAAGTAAAGAAATTCGAAATTCGTAGTAATTGTTTGCATACTTCGACCATCGAATAGGATACTACGACTTCGAATTTACTTCGCCTTCGATTCGAAGTAAAAATCGTTCGAATATTCGACCATTCTATAATCGAAGTACTGTCTCTTTAAAAAAACTTCCACTTCAATACTTCGCCAACTTAAACCTGCCAAAGTTTTTTGTATTCGAAGAAAAATCGTAGGATAAAATCGCGCGAATCGTACGGTTCGAAGTACGATCTTACGATCATACTACGATCTGAATACGATTGTATGATGAATAAAATCCTTCGAATTCGAATGTCGGAGGATTCTATTCGATGGTCGAATTTCGAAGTATTTTCTACTTCGAAATTCGACCCTTGATAAATCTGCCCCTAAATCAGTAAATCAAATGGAATCATAACAAAATAATAAAAAAAGGAAAATCACTAAAAAAAGAGAATTATTTATTTTAAATTCTGCCAGCACATATTACTGTAAATATCCCTAACCCATAAAAAGACAGACGCCTCTATGGGAGTGGCCCCTCATACTGCTTATGAGTTTCATATGTTTTTTTTTATCAATTACATTAATACATTCAGAGCATTCAGTTAAGCTACAATTAGCACAGAAAACACACAATAGTCAAAACTAGTATTTGAAAAAAGCAACCAGTAATACTTTGGCCTCCCAGCATGTAATGTTGCAATACATAGATTGTGAAGTCGTCACTAAGGGACTTGATCAAACTCTAACAGGGTTATGTAATTGTAGGGACCTATAGGATATCCTATCCCTATAGAGTTAATCCCCTACCTTTCCTATGTAGTTCTCTTATCCTTTGTTAAAAGCCCTTGTTTAAGTGTAACCACCCAGTGCCGGGCCACGCTGGGCAGGTGCCCTAGGCAGGCCCGGCGCCTGTTTAGTGTGCACGCGTGAGAAGGGAATCGGACTTGGAGTAGGCGACAGAGGAGGTACGTGCCTGGCGCCCTCCCAGCTTTGCGCCCCAGGCATGTGCCTATTCTGCCTACCCCTAGTTCCGGCCCTGTAACCACCTCACCTATTGGACAAAGAGTGTAATGACACTCCCGTGCCACACTGCTATATAGTGTTGTGCAGGGAGTGGCCTCTTCCTCTTTGGCTCCTGGTGCTGCTGTTAGGTGATCTCCATTGAGCCTGGGATCACCATAGGCCCCAGTAAAGCATTTACCCCAAAGGGACCTGACACCTTTGGTGCTTAAGTCGGGGACCAGGTAACCCCGTGAACGAGGAACAGCTAGCATAGTAAACTCCTGTGATAGACTCTCTAGGAGAGTAAGACAGAGAGGTGTAGCAGAAAGAGCAGTTGTCGCTCCAACAAGGATTGTAGAAGGAAGTAGCTTCCCACAAGGTCTGTTTGCCTTTAGAGCAGGGAACTCAGTTGATAGGGAATCTAGGTTAGCAAAGGACTGCCTGTACCCTACCTGATTGATCCCGATACCCTCACTGGCAACGTCGGTTAACTGGGAATTGATGTAAACCTGTCTGCTGATACCTAAAGGAGTCGCTTCTGTCTGACTGTGATCATTACTAAGTCTCAAGTGATTCCATCTGCTGTATCCTACAAGTACTTGTGAGTAAACCTGATGTCATTTGCCTCTGGCATAATAAACCTGTTCACCTGTTTTACTATCTAAGAACCTCCTGGCGTCCAATTTATCTATTTTTGCACTAATTAGCCTGTGGCTTGTAGTTTTACAACATCTTAAAGGGGAAGCTTCCATTTGGCGAAGGCTCTGCCCTGGGTGTAGATTTGCAATGTAACCCATGCTCACTTCCTAGCTGGACACCCTTAATTCTTAATTTGCAGTATAGCCCAAGAAAGCATTACATAATATAAGTGTCAACGTTTACACTGTGTCTACTATCATGTGTGGGTCAGCTGCTTAACGTAGAACTTTTATTGTATTAAACAGTGGTGTAACTAAATATTACACGGCAAATACTTTTTCAGGCCACAAAAATGTCTAGAGGTAAACCTGCTTTACCAAGTTCTATTGAAATTATATATGAATTAGGGCCCCTATACCTCCTGTGCCTCCCTGCAGCTGCAGGGTCTGCTTCCTCTATAGCTACGCCCCTGGTGTTAAATCTTTTGCTGCATTAACAAAACCATCAAGAATACCTGGGCCCCACTATATACAGTCATATAACAAGTTTGGGAACCCCTCTTAGCCTGCATAATAATTTACTGCACTTTCAACAAAAAAAGATAACAGTGGAATGCAGGGCCGCCATTAGAAATCACGGGGTCACATACAACAAAATTTTCCCGCCCATTTCACATCACAGTTAAAAGACCACACAGACATCAGCGCTTAAAAAGTGACCCCCCCACACACACAAGTTATAAAAAGCTATTGATGGTCAGGGCCCCTTATAAGTTAAAAAAAACATTGGTGCCAGGGCCCCCCTTACAAGTTAAAAAAAATTGGGGGCCCAAAAAATATTTTTTATAAAAACATTGGTGGCAGGGGCCTATAGAATATTAAAATAATACATTGGTGGCCAGGGAATTAAAAAAAAACACACACACAAATTGGTGTTCAGTGGAATTGAACTCGTGGCTTCAGGACTTCAACTTCGCCTCCTTTCGTGACTTTGGGTCTTTTCGCTGCTTCAGGACTTCAATTTCGGCTGTTTTCGAAGCTTCGGGTCTTTTCGCCGATTCTGGAGTTTGGCTTTGGCTGTTTTCGTGGCTTCGGGTCCTTCGACTGTTCGGCTTTTTTCGCCCGGCTCTTTCAAAAATGCAGCACTACCGGGCCCCCCTTCATGTGAGGGCCCGGGACACTTGTCTCCCCTGATGGCGGCCCTGGTGGTATGTCTTTCATTTCCCAGGAACGTCCGAGTATTGGGGTGTTTTCTGAACAAAGATTTTTAGTGAAGCAGTATTCAGTTGTATGAAATTAAATCAAATGTGAAAAACTGGCTGTGCAAAAATGTGGGTACCCTTGCAATTTTGCTAATTTCAATGCACCTGATACTGATAACTGGCAACACCAAATTGGTTGGATTAGCTCGTTAAGCCTTGAAATTCATAGCCAGATGTGTCGATTTATGCGAAAAAGTATTTAAAGGATCAGTAACAATTTTTTTTTTTTTTTTTAAATTCGTTACAATACAAAAAAAAAACACAAAGACAAATTAGACTTTTTAAGTCTTTATTAAGGAATAACTTCCTGAAACTCCGCTTTGCGCTTCTCTTTAGAAAAGGCGACATGGTGACGATCCATCATGCGGCGCTCAATTTCTCCTCCCTGGCTGTCTCCTATAAGAAAAGCAGGGATGAGAAATCGAGTGCCGCACGATGGATCGCCGGATTGCCTTTTCTGAAGAGGAGCGCCAGCAGAGTTTCGTTAAGTTATTTCTTAATAAAGACTTAACGATAAAAGTTTAATTTGTCCTTGTGTTTTTTTTCCGTTCTATACTAATGGATTTTTTTTTAAAAAAAAAATGATGTTACCGGTCCTTTATGGTGGCCAATTGCAAGTTGTGCTTCTGTTTGACTCTCCTCTGAAGAGTGACCTCATAGGATCCTCAAAGCAAAATCTGTGGGAGGAGAAGCAGACTGTCCATGCTCGGCAGCCATCAAATTTAACTGAACTGGAGAGATTTCGTATGGACGAATGGTCAAAAATACCGCCATCCAGAATCCAGAAACTCATCAAAGGCTATAGGAGGCGTCTAGAGGCTGTTACATTTGCAAAAGGAGCTCAACTAAGTATTGATGTGATATCTCTGTTGGGGTGCCCAAATTTATGCACCTGTCTAATTTCCTTATGATGCTTATTGCATATTTTCTGTTAATCAAATAAACGTTATGTCACCGCTGCAATACTACTGTTTCCATAAGGCATGTTATATATTAAAAGGAAGTTGCTACTTTCAAAGCTCAGCCAATGATAAACAAAACTCAAAATAATTAAGAGGGGTTCCCAAACATTTTCATATGACTGTATATGTATGTAAACTTTGGACTAGACTCCAGACTTTTTGTCTATATGTAGAGACTATATTAAGTTCAAGGAAAATGAAGGCTTTGTCTGGTGGTTCTATGAATTAGAGTCAGACCATCTCTCAGTTGCTTGTTAGTTGGATAGTTAATCTGTTTTTAACAAGATTGCTTTCTATTGAAATCCCTATAGAGCACATTAAACAAGATGAAACCCCTCTCTCTGTGAGGCTGAACATCTATATTATTATTATTTTTTTCCATATTCCTCCATTACTTGATTTATTCCCATCTCCACCCAGTTTCACTTCATAAAAAATCATAATAAGGGTAAATACATGATACTGTCTTTTTTTTATTTCTTTAAGCTGTTTTGCCTCTCTGGGAAGGTAATGAGTAGACAGAGGCCAACTCTCCGGGAGGCCAGATGAAGATATAACATTATGGAAATGAGGCAGCTGCGCCTGTATAACATTAGGCTGCTAAATGGGAACTGTATCAACCATTAAAGAGAAGTGGTCATTAACGATTGATGACTGCTTTTTAATAATAGAAGCCTTCTCTCATCCATGGATTTGTACTTAATCTTTCTATAGTGTTTATCCTTTGTGATATACTTTGCATTTGTAGTTGTTTTAAATTCTATTTCTTGTTGTGGAGGCTTCCAATATCTGTAAAGCCTAGTTGTACCTGGAAAGCCCCTACCACTCAGTTGCTTTAGACTTACCCATACTAGATAATGGATGTCATGAACTAGAAGATGCATGAAAATATGGACAGAAAGCCTGACTCGCCAATGCAGAGTGCCCAGCTCCTCTATTGCTTTGTGATCTTGTATATTGTACATTTCCCAACAGATAACATATAGAGAAAAAATACACCAATTAGACCGCTCCCAGCTTACCCCTCCTGCGCTGCTCCGTGTATTCCTTGCTGGGTGCTCTGTCTGCAGCGTCCCCACTGTTTGTCACACACCAAACCAAAAGAATGACGGCACTCCATTCAAGGATAAGGCAGGTTTATTACAGACCCCACAGGGATCTCAAGCCCTACGCGTTTCGGGACTCAATCCCTTAATCATAGACCATGATTAAGGGATTGAGTCCCGAAACGCATAGGGCTTGAAATCCCTGTGGGGTCTGTAATAAACCTGCCTTATCCTTGAATGGAGTGCCGTCATTCTTTTGGTTTGGTAGATAACATATAGAGGCCCATTTATCAAAGTTCGAATTTATCTCATTATTTTCTGCAAACTATTCCAAACCAAATCTGCAGGGGCTTTGTCCCCTTATTTATCAATACATTTTGCCGAAAATTGCCTGTGCTGGAAAATACCCCAAAAAAATAATGAAAAAAACCAATTGAGTTTTTCAGATTTTTCACCTGAAAACTGATTTTTCCTTGAAAAACCACAAAATCTTCGATTATAGCACGAAACCCAGCACTGATCAAGATATCTTCGGGATTTCTCCCATTGACTTATATAAAACCTCGGCTGGTCTGAGATGCTGGATTTTCGAATTTGGACTTTTTCCATTCTCGGGGTATATTAAATCCCGGAAAAAAAAAATTGACTAAAAATTCGGGATTTTGACATTCAAAGTTTAATAAATAACCCCGTTGATCTTCCCTTTTATTCCGTCCATGATCACATGTCATCACTGATTGAATTTTGTATATTTGAGCTGTTCCTTGGCTCTTTCTTTGCCTTGTTTCCATATGGTAAGGACAGGGACAAACAAGACTGATTTGTATTGTTTTTACCAAGAAACTTGGTTGGGAACCTCCAGGTAATGCTGACTATTAACACTTTTAGAAAAGGTCAAGTTATACAACGAGAAGGGGGTCATCTATCAAAAAGGGCTTGAAGCACCTTTCCGCTAACCCAAAATAATGTTTCTGCGAAAATGAAAATCCATCAATGTATTCCTTTTAAATTTAACTCAACCTCTGGTCTTTCCTATGTATAAACTCTGTCTACTTTCATCTGTGATCACTTTTTCCTCCATCATTTGTTGCTGCAGAAAAATTTAAGGGAGCAAAATCACTGGAGATCAAGAAGGACCACAGGGGCACCTGCTCCAATGAAAGAACTAGGTCCAGAGTACCATCTCATAATACTTTTATAATACTTATTATTTCATATTGTATAAAAACCAGTTGCCAAACAGATCCTCCTGTAGTCTGCCAGTCCATAAACATGCTACCAAAGAGTCACTGCCCTTATTGGGTTCCCCCAGGAACTTTTGGAATGCTTGTGTTGCTCCCCAACTCTTCAATCAATTGCACTATTAACATTTCTACTTTAGTATACAGTATCTCCTCACATTTATTTGGTACACAATTTAGTAATGAGAATAACTATGGTGTTAGGGTCTCCAGGAAGTATGAAGGTTACTCACCACTCAAGGGAAGTGGCCCAGGGGCACCGCCCTGAGCCCTCAGCACGGGGGGCGGACAAACCGCCGAAACCAATATGGAGCAGGCACTCAATAAGGCAAACTTCCATCAGGCAAATGTTCAAAAGTGAAAAAGGTTTATTGTGTCCACAGCCTGATGCGTTTTGCGTTACAAACACTTAATCGTAATGCTTGCCTTCTACAAAAAACAATAATGGGCAAAATTGACCACTGAGGTTTCAGTGAAGGAAGGACGAGGCCCAAGTCTCTGACTGGAGCCCCCTGCTTTGAATCCTTTTAGAAAGGGCAGCCCACAGTTTGGAAACCTATTCTTTACTTAGTTAATATGTGGATGATATGATCTTCTGAGCACAATCATATTACACCCAGTTAATATGGTGATGCCCTGCTATTGCTGCTCTGTTACTTTTGAAGCAGTGTTAGATACGTGTACAGAACACACCTACACACTACTTTCTAATATAGGGATAAAGAGATATCTAATATGAATTTGCAGCAGCAGATACACAAGAACATCTGGGAAGTTTAATAGAGTTCTTTTATTCCATTCTTTTTTACACAAGTAAAGGTTATATGTAAGAAAAACACCCTCATCAGTCAGTGGAGCACATCAGTATTTTATTTGTATATTAGTTTTAATGTTCATTAACTTCATAAATTGTGAGACTTATTATAGCTGGTTTGGCCTCCACACAGGTTTCTCTTCAAAAGTTCTTAGCACTGCTAAAGAATGGCATGTATCCCTGTTGAAGGTTTACTAGAGTCAGAACGGGTCTAGCAACACACTTGACTAAAGAAGGGAGCAATTAAATAGAGGCTTAACATGTGTCAGTGCCAAATATTGTGCAAAATCAACAGTTTTTTATCCCTGTTTCCAGGCCTTCATCAGGATTAAGGCTTTATAAAGACACAATAAAAATGTCTTTGGTGCTAGGGAGTCATAACAGGAGATTTAAGCATAGAGTAACATAAATTAATGAGCCAAAAAACAAGTTTGGGTGTATAGAAAATTACCTTATATGAAACAGAGGCTGGTGGAAATATAGAGGTAACAGACTTATCCACAATATAGAGTGGGTCTCTGTATAAACACAGAATTCTCATATATACGTAGCTTACTAAAAATACCTGTTTCCCCATTTATAAGGGGCAAGACTCGTAAGGCAGATCTCTTACTAAAGCACAGCACACAACTTGGTTCACAATACAGTTGTCAGGGAGATGTTGTCAGTCAAATTGTTGAGCTCCTCTAACCTTTATATGTCCACCATGTATGTGGCTTGCCATACCTTTAGAGCAATTAGAGGTCCTGCGTAATCACATCTAGAATTGTGTTAGAAATGTAGCCAACATAGCAGCATAGCCATAAGGCCTATATCAAACCAGAGAAGTTAAAAGAGAATTCAACCCTAAACTTCCGAAACCCCTACCCTACGTAGACCCCCCTCCCTCCTCCCCCCGGCCTAAGTGTTAACCAGGCAAATTCTCCTAACGTTTTACTTACCCTCGGTGCAGGTTCAGGCATCTGAGTTCACAGGCACCATCCTCAGGCGGTTCGGTAGTCTTCGTAATGAGAAAACTAAAGCTGGAGGTTTGGGGCTGGTGCATCTGGACCACATCTACTATCCGGTGAGCTATCTACATTGTATTCTGGGTAGGGATGCACCGAATCCCCTATTTTGGATTCAGCCGAACCCCCGAATCCTTCACGAAGGATTTGGCTGAGTACTGAACCGAATCCGAAGCCTAATATGCATATGCAAATTAGGGGTGGGAAGGGGAAAACATTTTTTACTTCCTTGTTTTGTGACAAAAAGTGGCGTGATTTCCCTCTCCGCCCCTAATTTGCATATGCAAATTCAGATTCGGTTCGGCTGGACAGAAGGATTCAGCTGAATCCTGCTAAAAAAGGCCGAATCCTGGCCGAATCCCGAACCGAATCCTGGATTCGTGCATCCCTAATTCTGGGTCACCTTGTTTCTCTTACCATTGTGATTCATCTTTGGCCCAAACCACTAGCTACTGGAACACTTTATTCCACATGTGAAGGTACTGGGGGAACAAACTCTTCAGCTGTGATCTAACAATTTCAAGTATATCGTGTAAAAGACCCGCATGCACCCTAGCCATAAAGCAATATCTTCAGGATAAGCTGATAAGATGTATAGAGCAAATGCCTTAACTCTCTTGAAGTCTTAATTTCCAGTGCTTTTAAGTGTTCAAAAATAGACCAATAGTCTGTGTAATTGGGACTTAAAAAGGTAAATATATGTACATTTTATTATATTCAGTGTGGTACCATCACTCCCAAAAAGTGAAAACCAATGTTTTTATTACACACTAATTAGAGGGAATAATCTGAAGGTATAAAGAAGAATTATACAGAAAAAAAGCCTTGTCTCTAGAAAATGATCATTCAGAATTTAATTAAAGGAAAGCAATAACATCTAGTAGAAGGGTCAATAAAATATGTAGGGAATATCTGTCTATTAAGGGATTTCATGTTAAACTGTCTCAGATTAATGGAAGTTACTGTGAGAAGATGTCAGGTTATCCATTAGTCACAAGCATATTTCTGTCCACACAGCATTGATGGAAATAAAAGCATACACGAAGAAAATACATTGGTGCATTTGCTTTCAGGAATATCATTCCAACACCACACAGTGTGATAAATACACGCCTTGTCCTGGGAGTGCACCAAATACATAGTCTCTAGATTCAGCCAAGTACTGAATCCTACAAAAAAAATAATAATAAAACAGCAAAAGTCAAAACATCAATTTTGGAAAGCAGTTTTCGTCTGAAAAGGCTGAATTATGGATTTCAGGATAAAAACTGCGATTGCTGCTGAGTCCAGGGTCCCCAATCTTTTTTTTACCCATGAGCCACATTTTAATATAAAAAAGGATGGAGAGCAACATAAGCATGCAAAAAGTTCCTGGATGTGCTAAATAAGGGTTGTGATTCACTATTTGTAGCCTATATATGGACTGACAATCTACAGGAGGCTCTGTTTGGCAGTATACCTGGTTATTATACAACCAAAACTTGCCTCCAAGCCTGGCATTCAAAAAGAAGAACCTGCTTTGAGGCGACTGGGAGCAACATCCAAGGGGTTGGTAAGAAATATGTTGCTCACAAGAATCTGGTTGGGGATTGGTGGCCTAAGGGTTCAGATTTTCTTCAGTGAAGCGCTTGAGACGTGACCAAATACAAATTCTGGATTTGGTGTGCCCTGATACTGTCTATCTGTAGTTTGCAGGTAAAGCTTGGTCCATGCGCTGAGCGTATAATGAAGCAATAGAATTCTTACCGAGTCAGATAAAAGTGAGTGTAGGACTGGCCAGACCAGGGATGACTAATGCGCTTTCATGTCTTCAAAGACATTATGCGGTCGCTGTTTTGTGTATTGCTTCTATTTTTCAGCACATTTAATTGAAGCTGTCATGCATTTATTTTTTATAATATTTATTTCTTGCGGGGAAATTAGTGGAAAAGTATTGTAATTGTATCCTGTGATGTACCAGAGCTGAGCGCACTACTGAGCATTGCATTATACGTATTTCCAATAAACAGAAATGAAATCATTTCAGAAGTTTTAAGGTTTTTTTTTTGTAAATGTAATTGCAATAAAAAGCAGCATTTCCCTTTTCTTTTTGCTCTGCTGAGCATATGGAGAACAATATTATCATGACATATATTTAGTGAACTCTCAAGAAGGTCCTGAATGCATTCACATTCTCCAGGGGAAAGCATCACATCTCCTGAGTTTTTCTTCTCAGTCTGAAGACCCTCTTTGCTTTTTAACTTTTGATTGGGTTCAGGGCCGCCATCAGGGGGCAACAGGGTTGTCTGTTGTCCCCAGGCCCAGGCGAACTCTGGGTCTCAGGGGGCCCAGCCATGCTGCAGAAGAAGCTGCTCCAGAGAAGAATGAAGAAGCCCATGATGGAAAAGACCGAAGAAGCCTGTGACTGAGAAGAACAAAGAAGCCCATGACGAGAAAGAATGAAGAAGCCATGACAGAAAAGTACGAAGAAGCCGTGACAGAAAATAACGAAGAAGCTGTAACGGAAAAGACTGAAGAAGCCTGTGACTGAGAAGAACGAAAAAGCCCGTGATGGAAAAGAACGAAGAAGGCTGTGATGGAAAAAAACGAAGAAGCCTGTGATGGAAAAGAACGAAGAAGCCTGTGACTGAGAAGAACGAAGAAGCCCATGACGGAAAAGAATAAAGAAACAGTCGCTGGAGAAGAACAAAGAAGACCACTTGCCGAGGAGGAACTTTAAAGAGTAAGTTACACTGAACATGAACTGTTCTTTTTTTTAAACCCCTTGCCACCAATTAAACCAGTAGGTATCCCCTAGCCCTGATTGGGATATTCAATTTAGATTCCAGGTACAAATGTATTTGAGCCACATGCAATTTCTGGTGGCTCTATGAATAGTCTCTAGGAGTACTGGGAATATGCTAGCAGCTATCCTAACCACGCTAATGACATGCACAATTGCTAATAGCAACTTCCATGGAAATATCCCCAGGAAAGTAAGACCTACAGAGGGTTTGATTGTATTGCCTCTCTACATTCTCCCTTTCTGGAAATTGTACGGTATATAAATATAAACAACATGGATGATGAAGGAATAAAGTAAAGTGTACATTTTAATATTTAAATGTTCATCATGAAAGCTTACAGTTGGCCCCCTACATTACACGAGTTAAACCAGCTTATTGTGAAAAGCATTGCACAAGGTGTAATAAGATGACAATGTCCTTATGGAGTCTTTTTATTTGATTGTTCATTTTGCTCACTCTAGACTCTAGACTAGACTCTTTCATTTGCAGCTTTGGAACCTAATGATTGAACACTGAGTCATTTCAGCCTCTTGCCTTCCTTTTTTCTGGGTCTTTTCCCAAACACAATCATCTCCTGTCAAAAGCAGAAATAGCCCCAGGTGAGTCAGAAGAGTCAGTGTGTTCCCCCTGCATTAGGATAGCTGTGGAAGGAAAAGACTGAAGGGAGAAGTGGATACTTGTCTGAATGCGTTTCTTCTTGTAGTTGGCAAACTAAGAAAATATGCAAATACTGGAAAAAAATAATCCTTCAAGATTTGCCCAGGTGCTATAGACATGAGGGGACTTAGGCAAAGCATTTCTCTTGCACTGAATGAATGTTGGTTGTTGATTCCCCAAATATTGCCTCTATAGAGACAATGACACATGATTTTCATAAATTGGAAGGGACATGGAATAAACACAAATATCAAAAGGACAGAAGAAATACAAGTATAAAACATCCAGAGAAGGAGCATGCAGAACAGGGGTATCACATGGGGATGGCCTTATAGGGTGCTATCATTATCACATTATTAAACTTTAAGAGAAATAAATGTCAATTCTTACTTTAGGAAATAATTGAATAATTAAAGGGGAAGATCATACTAGAAACATTGATACTGTTGGTAGCAAAATGAAAGGGGTAAACTCCCCGACTGCAAACAATTGTGAGTGTCTGCGGAATCAGTTTAAATACGTTTGCTATTCCTTGTGCACAAGACATACTACTAATATCTAACAGCTGGAGCATATTATCATTGTCACCCATGCTTGGAGCCCAGGTTGAATGTCCCCTCTGCTTTACTCAAATACCAGCCCTAAAAAGATGTAAATGTATCAGTGTCAGCTGTATCATGTGTTGTTCTTAGTGCCCAATGAGGGTTCCCTCTAAGATTATAAGAACAAAACACCACATACCTGTCAAATGTGTTATTTCCTGGGATGTTTGGGTTCTGAGTTTGGCAGGGCTTCCCAAAATGTAATTGATCTGGGTGGACTGGGACACATATGGGCATTGGCCTGGTTTTTATTAGGATTTGGAATTCAGGAATGGTGGCATGTGAGACATACATCCAAACACAACTTGCTGCTAAGGTACAGGCACGAAATATAATCTGCTCCTTAAATCCATAGACTTGCAAATAGGGTTGCCACCCGGCCGGTATTTTACCGGCCTAGCCGGTAAAATACCTGCCAAGGCCGGCAGCGGCGATTCTGACTAAGGAGCCGCCTGAGGCGGCTCCTGCAATGCCTCCCCCCCCTCACCAACTTACGCGTCGGGAGGGGAGGCAGAAACACTATTGCGGAGAGCGGAATGGCGCTCTCTCGCAATAGTACAGCCGAATTTCCGGTTCAAAAAACTGGAAATTCGGCTCTTAAAGGTGCAGGAGCGGCTTTTTGCCGCCCCTGGAATCCTTTCAGGCGCTGCCGCCTGAGGCGAGCGGCTCAGCTCGCCTCATTGGCGGCGCGCCCCTGAAGGCCGGGGCCGGTATTAAAAATTTAATGTATGCTGCCAGTAAATTTGTAATACGATCAAAAGGAGCCCTCGGCCTGCCCCCAATCCCCTGCAACTTACCTTTTCTTTTGCCTCTTCTAGCGTCCGCGGGTGTCCGTTGCGTGACCCTGCCCCTTTTGATGTCACGCCCCGCCCCTTTTGACGTCACGTCCCGCCCATTTGAGGCCCCGTCAACCAGCAGCCGGTAAAATTTTTTATAAAAGGTGGCAACCCTACTTGCAAAGGAAGGAACTATGGGGCAAATTCACTAAGGCGCGAAGCGCCGAACGCTAGCGTTATTTCGCTAGCGTTTGGCATTTTCGCTACTGCGCAAATTCACTAACGAACGCTGGCGTAGTTTCGCTAGTGTTACTTCGCAACCTTACGCCAGGCGAATTTTCGCTAGCGACTAAACTACACAAATTCACTAACTTGCGCAGTGTACTGAACGCTACCTTTTACGCTAGACTTCCTTCGCCACCTCAGACCTGGCGAAGCGCAATAGAGTAGATAGGGATTGTTTCAAAAAAAGTCAAAATTTTTTCTAAGTCCCAAAAAACGCTGGCGTGTTTTCTACATGATGGCTGATAGGCTGAAAAAGATCGAAAATTTTTTGGGGCTCCCCTTCCTCCCCCCTACATTTCCTGACTCATGGCAACTTACCTAGACAGTGGGCACATGTGTAGGGCAAAATAAATTTTTTATTTGCTGATTTGAAGGTTTTTTAGGCATTTGTAGTGCAGATACGTGTTCCTCCATTGAAATTTGAATTTCGCGCCGTATGCAAATTAGCCTTCGCTAGCGCAACTTCGCTTTATATAGCGAATCAACGCTAGCGCAACTTCGCAAACTTACGCTACCCCTGTGCGCAACTTCGCATTTTAGTGAATTTGCGGAGCACTGGCGAAAATTCGCCTGGCGAAGAGCGGCGAAGTTGCGCCTGGCGCAACTTCGATTCTTAGTGAATTTGCCCCATATGTAGGCACAACCCGCAGAGAATTTAGGAGGAGAATTTTAGAACATGTGATGTAAGGAATAAGAGTAATACCTCAGTAGCCAACCACATCAATGAATTAAAGAGGGTAATGTCAACATAATGAAATGTTTCGCTGTTGAACACTTCCAGTTTACCACCAGAATAGGGGACATTGACAAAAATGTTTGCAGTGTGAGGCCAAATGGATCTATTGGCTCAATAGTCGAGCCCCGGATGGTTTAAATGAGGGTTTTACCTTTAGGGCTATTCCACACGGGGAGATAGCGACGCGTTTGCGGTCGCCGCGACAAAGCGCCGCGACAGTCGCCGCGACCGGCGCAGGCAACAGTTTTGTATGGGCGCCTATGTAAAAACGCCTGTGCTAACCACACGAGGCGATGCGCTTTTCAACAGTCGCCTGAAAATGCCTCGCCAGGCTTTTTCAGGCGACTGTTGAAAAGCGCATCGCCTCGTGTGGTTAGCTTTCTTATAAACCACAAGCTAATTATTGTGTGATTCTGGGTGAGATAGGAGTCTCTTCCTGTATTTTTTGATACTGGTCTCTTAGAATATCCTACTGACCGTTTTCATTTCTGTCACTGCCATATTTAATTGTATATTAATTCTATATTAGTTTCTATAATAGCTAACACATGGGCAACAGTAGGATTTGACTATCCAGTATTTGAATACTACAGATTTCTAATGGCCGTGACAACTAGGATAGGGATATTCCCTTACTCTATACAACTATATCTGAATCACTTATATATTATATATTATTTATAAAACTATGTATTTCATTCTAAGCCCCTTATGTATTCTTGCCAGCGACGTGAGGGCTTAATCATGGCATTTTTCATAGGCAAGACATGCGCAATATGAAGGCATGAAGTCTAAAAGGGCAAACCTATCTGTGCAACCTTCCATCTTCTGAAGAGACGCGCCGTCATACAACAAACCCAGAAGTCGCGCTCAGCAAAACATCGCGAGATTTGCGACGTACCGGTAAAACTTCCCTATATAAACAGCGTCAAGATGGGCGCTCGCCACTTATTCCCCTGAGGAAGCCGAATAAGTCGGCAAAACGCGTTGGGCGGCATAGGTGGACGGTGGGAAGCCTAGCTCCAGTGTCGGACTGGGACACCAGGGGCCCACCAATTAATCTTAGACCAGGGGCCTACTCTTAGTACTATTATTCTTCCTCTCCTCACTCAACCTCTATTCTCCTAGTCTCTTTTCTTTACATACTATAATCTATGATTCCATCTATTTAGCCTCTTTGTTCTCATAGAAATAGGGAATGACCATGAAATATGCCAAATGTTTAGCAGCATGAGGTCCACTGACACCTGGGCCCACCGGGAGTTTTCCTGGTATCCTGTGGGCCAGTCCGACACTGCCTAGCTCCTACCTTGTCCCCACATAAATAGGCAGGTCTTGCTCACGGAGGGGTATGAATGGAAGGGTGGGAGCGGGTTGCACTAAACTGCGGCATATTTATAATTCAATCCACTGCGAGATGCACTTAATTACTGTATACATTTGGCGCCACCGTTCCACCAAGTGCAGTTTTTAATTGTTTGAATTGAACCACATTTGTAGTATAGGGCATTTCAAGGAATGATATAAAACATGGTGTCGCAGTAACAAGAATATACTTCATGTTTTTATAAACTCAGCAGGAGCTAAATTATAGGCTCATGAACTATTCTGGGGAAGGGATTGTATATCGGACCTAAACATGCCGAGAAAAGACTTTGCTATACTGATGAAATGGCTAGCATTTCAGTGTGGTGTCGAGCTGGGCACATGAGGATATCTAAGACGTGGCTAAGGTGGAGAGTGAGGAATCGAATGCCAAAGCCCAAACTAGGGTATGAAAACCATTGCATGGAATGTGTTATTTACTGCACTGAAATATGTAGCAGCAGAGGCTTTGTTTACAAGGATACCATAACATAATGCAGTTTGTTTTAATGAGCAACATTGCCCTGTGTCTTGTTCTCTCTCTCAACTAGGGTTGCCACCAGGCTGGTATTTTACTGATAAAACACCTGCCAAGGTCAGGGCCGGTATTACAAATTTAATGTAAATGTGTAATACCCTTAAAAAAAGCCCTTGGCCTGCCAACAATTTGCTCAAAATGGACCTTTTTTTCAACCTTCTGACCATCACGCAGCGTGGCCCTGCCCCCTTTTATATCACGGACCACACCTTTTGTTCCTGCCCCCACCACTGCCCGGTAAAGACTTTCTAAAAAGGTGGCAACCCTACTCTTAACAAGAACAAGCGGCAGGGAATAACCATTTCTTTATTAGCATTCCATTAGGAGCATCAATACTGCGCAAATTTCAGTAGGCCGAATCCTAATTTGCATATGCAAATTAAGGGCGGAGCGGGAAATCGGGTGACTTTTTGTCACAAAACAAGGAAATAAAAAATGTTTTCCCCTTCCCATCCCTAATTTGCATATGCAAATTAGGATTTGGTTCGGTATTCGGCCGAATCCTTCGTGAAGGAGTGGATTCGTTGCATCCCTACAAGATATGATGTAAGTGACATAAGATTGAGGAAGATCTAGCTTCATTTTAGCAGTTCACCTGGTCTGTGGTAACGTTCAGTAAATTCCACACTTTACTGACCATTCGTCGTGAGTGAAAAGTCGCCTGGCGATAGAGTGAGAACGAACAATAGCGACAATCTTTTTGCTAACGAATTGTTGTCTGCGCCTGTTAGTGAATTGGCGATGTCCATGCAGATTGGATTTCTGGCGAATTTTCGCTGGTGACGGCCACTTCGCCCTTTCGTAAATCTGCCCCCCATGTAGTGTAAAATCATTTTTAATAAATGATGTTGAAAAGTATTGCAGATAAGTAAAAACACGTCCCTGAGGACAGGGGCGCTCGGCCAATGAGGCAGCCTGAGGCGGCAGCGCCAGATACATTTCCTGGGGCGGCAAAAAGCCTCTCCTGTACCTTTAAGAGCCGAATTTCCGGTTTTGAAACCGGAAATTCGGCATTACTAGTGCTGGAGAGCGCAGTTCACTAGTGTTCCTGCCTCGGATGCCTCCCCTGCAGATGGGTAAGCCAGCGAGGGGGGCGGCATTTTGAGGAGCCGCCTCAGGTGGCTTCTTCACCGGAATCGCCGCTGCCTGAGGAAGTCAATGAGCGAAACGCGGCAGATATGACTCCATCAGGAAAAGCCAGGAATAACATAGCGGTAAGAGAAACAAGACACCAACCTAAAAATTAAGTGCGACTGAACCTTCTCATATGATGGGCACATTGGTTTTTGCTTATTTGTAAGTGCAATACTATTGCCTGTTAACAATATATAGTGGCAGTGAGTAGATTTTCTAGGTGCTGGTATGTGTTGGGGTGACGGTGTCTAACCTGTGTGTAAGGAGTGTAACCCTTGGAGCCACACCCAAGAGTCATATGCCACTGAGAGTGACGTTATCACGACAGGGGATTTTTTGTTTTTTTTGTTCACACAGAAAAAAAAAGTAGAACTGAGCATTAGTGAAAATGTCCGTTAACTCCAGTGCATTTCACGCAATCAAAAACAATTTTTTAGCAAAATGGGGCAGTTTAGCTCATCACTAATGATGATGATTATTATTACTAATAATAACTAATTATTAATTATTAATAACTAAGTAAGATCAAAATGTGCCATGTACAACATCATATTTGTTTTACACTGGCAAATACGTGTTTGGATCTAGAATTTCTTAGAACTAACTTCTTATTGAAACATTATTTCCATCATGTCAATGTGATGAGCTTCTGCATTTTAAAGGGGAACTATCGTGAAAAAGAAAATGTAATATAGGTTGTCAGCATACTGAAATAAGAAACTTTCTTAATACAATCAATTACAAAATCTGTACTATTTCTGAAATAATCCTTTATTTTCACTATCCCTCTCTCAGCGTCTGTTTCTCTTCATTCCCTCTTCATGCAGGAGTTGGATAATAATTGACAGTTAGATCCAATGGGGCAAATTCACTAAGCTTCGTAGTTGCGCCAGCATCCGCTTCGCCGCACTTCGCCAGGCGTATTTTCGACAGTGCTACGCAAATTCACTAAAATCCAAAGTTGCGCTCAGGTGAAGCGTAAGGTTGCGAAGTTGCACTAGCGTTAATTTGCCAAGCAAAGCGAAGTTACGCTAGCGATGCTTAATTTGCATATGGCGGCAAATTGGAGTTACTATGGAGGTATATGTAGCAGCACTACACAAGCCTGGGAAACCTTCAAAACAGCAAATAAAATGTTTATTTTGCCCTACACATGTGCCCACTGTATAGTTAAGGTGCCATGAGTTAGGAAATGTAGGGGGGAAGGAGGGGAGCCCCAAAACATTTTTCGATCTTTTTCAGCCTATCACCCATAAAAAATGAAAAAACGACAGCGTTTTTTGGGACTTAGAAAAATTTTAAACTTTTTTTGAAGAAATCCCTATCTACTCTATTGCACTTCGCCTGGTCTGAGGTGGCGAAGGAAGTCTGGCGTAAAAGGTAGCGTTCAGTAAAATCCGCACGTTAGTGAATTTGCGTAGTTACGTCCGTTGCGCAAATTAGCCAGGCGTAATGGTGCGAAGTAACACTAGCGAATTTACGCCAGCGTCCATTAGTGAATCGGCGAATTAACGAAAATGCGCAAAGCTAGCGAATTAACGCTAGCGTTAGTCGCTTCGTCGTTTAGTGAATTTGCCCCAATATATCTATTAGAGCTTACTCTATTAAAATCACCAGAAATCCTGTCTCTCTACATGCAGAATTTGTGCAATTGGCAGTTATTTTGTTAGATTTTGTTTGTACTTGACCTCAAGGTGGGCATACCGGAGGGAGATCCGCTCATTTGGCGACATCGCCAAACGAGCGGATCTATCCATGTATAGCCACCTTTAGTTATTTGAGTGAGCTCTGCTAGGAAAGGAAGCCCCCCCCATAAGATATATTGGATCTAACTGTGAATGATTATCTGACACCCAACTGCTGCATAAAGACACAATCAAGAGAAACAGATGCTGAAAAAGGGATAGTGAAAATAAACTTGATTTTTTCAGAAGTGATGCAGAATATTTAATTGATTGTATTTATATAATTTTTTATTTCAGTATGATGAAGCTTCTATTAAATTTTCATTTTCACGATAGTTCCCCTTTAATTATGTAAACAAACCAACCGACTGAAACATTGTTATGAGCTTTTACTCTTGGTATATAATTAGAAATACCGACAAACCTGAAGGATAGAATGTACTGGATCTGGGTGGTTTCTGTGACTTGGAATGTATTTTTCCTATTCATTAGTAGAAAAGTGCAAGCTGTGCGTAAGCCTGAATAAGCCTCATTAGGTGCTAATTTTACACATGCCTCTCCCTTCTCCCCTCCCTTGGGATCCCAGGAAAATAAACAGTCGGAAGGTGCTGCTTAGTCCCAAAATCAAAAAGCCCTAAACAGGTTGGGGTGGCAACAGCCAACAGATGAGCTCATGTTCTGGTGAGCAACTCATACTTCTGCTCATAGTTGGAACCCACCGGGCACCAGTAAGGGAGCAATATTTACTTCTAAATGCTCAGCTGAAGCTTATTAATTACAAAAACCCCAAATCAGGGAACTGCAGTGATTCATTAAAAAGGAAAAAAAATCATAAAAATTCCTCCTCTCCTTCAAAGTAACCGAGGAAACTTGGCAATGGCACCACTTAGCACAGTGGATTATGGGACTACGCCCAAATGTTTATCAAGTGCTCGGAGCTGTGATTCACAGCCTAGTAAATTCAAGGCGTTGGAGTAAAGTGTTTTCTTTCTCTCTGGCAGTTTTGTTTTGTTTTTTCCCAATGACAACTTTGGGAGCAATTACTTTTTTTTCCTGCATCTATTTTGAGAAAATTCCAGCGTCGACAGAGGCGGCTGTATCGAAGATTTCCTTAGTGTGCACCAGTGGAAATGGACGGAAGGAGTGTATTGTTGGCAGAGAATCGCTTCAATGGAAGTAATGACTGTTCCTTCCTAATATTAGCTCTGTATTTGCTAGAAATAGAGGTGTGAACAGAGGGATGCTAACTGGTTCAGGGTTTAATTTACAGCTTTCTCAGTGACACAGTAATAGATGTGAACAAACAATAACATTATACAAAGTCAACTGTAGCAAAGTAGTACTGGTGAAAGAGCAAATTTGGAAGGATCAAATTATTTCAGCTATTTGGGATCTATGTAAGGATATCTACAGCTGGGGGAAGTTGTACTTGAAAATTGCTTAATTCTGCAGGTGTGCTGCACCAATGAGTTGAGACAGTTCTCTCTGTCCTAGCCTCCGCAACCCCCTCTCGACACCCTCCAGTGCATAAAGTTGAGGTTGTGAGGGAGGAATTATCCACTGTTACTATAGACACCATCTCTCCCTACTATACCTGGTATCCCACAGTCACACTCCCTTCCCAGAGACTATTATCCCACTGTTACTATAGGTATCATCTCTCCCTACTATACCTGCTATCCCACAGTCACTCTCCCTTCCCAGAGACTATTATCCCACTGTTACTATAGGCACCATCTCTCCCTACTATACCTGCTATCCCACAGCCACACTCCCTTCCCAGAGACTATTATCCCACTGTTACTATAGACACCATCTCTCCCTACTATACCTGCTATCCCACAGTCACACTCCCTTCCCAGAGACTATTATCCCACTGTTACTATAGACACCATCTCTCCCTACTATACCTGCTATCCCACAGTCACACTCCCTTCCCAGAGACTATTATCCCACTGTTACTATAGACACCATCTCTCCCTACTATACCTGCTATCCCACAGCCACACTCCCTTCCCAGAGACTATTATCCCACTGTTACTATAGACACCATCTCTCCCTACTATACCTGCTATCCCACAGCCACACTCCCTTCCCAGAGACTATTATCCACTGTTACTATAGGCACCATCTCTCCCTACTATACCTGCTATCCCACAGTCACACTCCCTTCCCAGAGACTATTACCCACTGTTACTATAGACACCATCTCTCCCTACTATACCTGCTATCCCACAGTCACACTCCCTTCCCAGAGACTATTATCCACTGTTACTATAGACACCATCTCTCCCTACTATACCTGCTATCCCACAGTCACAGTCCCTTCCCAGAGACTATTATACCACTGTTTCTATAGACACCATCTCTCCCTACTATACCTGCTATCCCACAGTCACACTCCCTTCCCAGAGACCATTATATCACTGTTACTATAGGCCAACTGCGATTCAATCTGCATTTTGTGCCAAATTTTTAATTCAGCACAAGGTGCAGAGAGCACACCACAAAATCCATTGCCCATGGTACAGCAGGTAAGTGCTTGGGCCCAAGGCTTTGATGAAATCATGGCAATTTGACAGCAAAAGTAACCACACACCATGCAAACCATCTGTGGCCTGCAGCCCCAAGCAACTTCAGTGCTATTAGGAGCAGAGACGTGCAGCTTTGTGTATTGAGGCCTCATCTAAAAAGATCTAAAAAGCACTCGGTAAATATTCATAGAATGATGAAGACATAAGCTCTGCTTGTATAAATTTAGATAAATAAATGGCAAAGCTATAATTTTACAGTTAAAAACCCCAAAAAGCTAACCATTACACTGCACCAATATCTAAACAAACTGTAGGTCTCAAGAGCCCTATATATATATATATATATATATATATATATATATATATATATATATATATATATATATATATATATATATATATATAGATATAGATATATAGATCTTTGATAAAGGCCCCAGTGGGGGCTGAAATGTTGGATGCATAGTGATGTGATAATAAACACTTAGGGGCTTGGTTAGCACAGCTCAAATTGTACATCTAAACCCATTGTGATAGAAAACCCTTTCAGCTCCTAAAAATAAAGAGAGCAAATTTGTAGTACGTAATAGGAACAAAATTGTGACATCAGTGAAAAAGTTCTTGGGACCACGTGTCATTGAGTAGTTACATTCTATCCGGAATGGAAAAGTGTGAAAGAAAAATCAGTGGGCATATTGTATAAACGACTGCAACACACAGTAGAGAGAGAAAAGGGCAACTTCTACATTCGCTGATACGTGAGCTTGTTTCTATTCCCCACATGACATCATTAATTCTGTACTTGTCTACACCACTAGCAATGATCGACCCTGACATGAAATACAATGCACTATTCTAACTGATCAAACACCCCCATCTAATTAATGTAACAGAAATGTCAAAAAAGTCATGCATGAAATTTGCAAGTAAAATATAGTTTTATAATGGGCAGGGCAGGAAACCTTACTGAAATACAAATGTATTGTTATTGTTACTTTTTATTACTCATCTTTATATCCAGGCCCTCTCCTGTTCATATCCAGTCTCTTTTTCAAATCAGTGCATGGTTACTAGGGGAATTTGGACCCTAACAACCAGATTTCTGAAATTGCAAACTGGAGAGCAGCTGAATAAAAAGCTAAATAACTCAAAAACTACAAGTAATGAAAAATGAAAACCAATTGTCTTAGAATTAGGGATACACCGAATCCAGGATTCGGTTAAATTCGGCCAGGATTCGGCCTTTTTCAGCAGGATTCGGATTCGGCTGAATCCTTCTGCCCGGCCGAACAGAATCCGAATTTGCATGTGCAAATTAGGGGTGGAGAGGGAAATCGCGTGACTTTTTGTCACTAAACAAGGAAGTAAAAAATGTTTTCCTTTTCCCACCCCTAATTTGCATATGCAAAATAGGTTTCGGTTCGGTATTTGGCAGAATCTTTCACGAAGGATTCAGGGGTTCGGCTGAATCCCAGGGCCGGAACTAGGGGTAGGCAGAGTAGGCACGTGCCTAGGGTGCAAAGCTGATGGGGCGCCAGGCACGTACCTGCTCTATCGCTTACCCCGTGTCCGGTCCCGTCTCTCCCCGACTGCCGCTGGTGTCTTGCGCATAAATGCTCTTCTGCGCATGCGCGCACACAATTCGCGCATGCGTGCTGGTGAGCGCACAGAGCCAGCGCCGTGGCCCTCCAGGTTGCCTAGGGTGCCTGGCCGGGTTGGCCCGGCTCTGCTAAATCCAAAATAGTGGATTTGGTGCATATCTACTTAGAATATCACTCTGCGTTATAATAAAAGTAAATTTAAAGGTGAACAGACCCTTTAAATACAGGGCAAAGTGCCAAAAAATTGGAGAAATTATCCATTCTTTTTTTGCAAGTTAGAGAGTGCCAATCCAGCTTTGGGTGCAAAGAACAGCCAGACCCAGGACCCAATGCTTTTAGAATTAGCACAAATGGCCTCACTATTGCATTCTAAGGTCTCTGTGATGTATGTTATGTGCCTGTTATGGCATCCATGTTGTAACTGCTGTTTTGCACAGTTTATTCAGCCGAAATCATTACCAGTTGGGTAGTCATGCCGTCTAATGCATAAAAACAAGCAAATGCAACTTGAAGTTAAAATCCCCATGGATATATACCCTGAATGAGGTTGTTCACCTTCCAAAATCTTTTTTCAGCTCAGTTGTTTTCAGAAATAAAGGCATTTTCAATTGCTTTCTATTTTTTATTTCTATTTTTCCAAAATTGAAGGTTAAATTTTAATGTTGGTGTCTCTAGGGTTTCAGTCCAGCAGCTCAGTGATCCAGAAGCATCTGAACTTCTACAATTTGCTCCATTTAGTTGATACAATTAGTTGATACATTTCTCAGCAGTTTCTGTGGAATATCAGCAACTATTGTATCAATTCTAACAGCTGCCTTTAATGGAACTCTGGGATTCTGCTCAGTAGGGACAAATATAACAAATGCATCAACAGTTTACAGAGTCAGCGACCCTCCCCCTGCGGGGTGCAGGGACGCCCACGGTCGTGTGCCGTTTCTAATGACAGAGACCAGGGCCGCCATCAGGGGGGGACAGGGGGGACAAGCGTACCGGGCGCCGAAAAGACCCGAAGTCACGAAAATAGCCGAAGCCGAAGTCCTGAAGCAGCGCAAAGACCCGAAGTCACGAAAACAGCCGAAATTGAAGTCCTGAAGCGGTGAAAAGACCCGAAGTCACGAAAGGAGGCGAAGTTGAAGTACTGAAGCCATGAGTTCAATCCTACTGAACACCAGTTTGTGTTTTTTTTTTTTTTTTAATCCCCTGGCCACCAATGTATTATTTTAATATTCTATAGGCCCCTGCCACCAATCTTTTTTTTAAAACTTTTTTTTTGGGGCCCCAATTTTTTTTTTTAACTCGTAAGGGGCCCCTTGCCACCATTGTTTTTTTTTTTTTAAAAAAAAAAATAATTTTCTTTTTGGTGGCCCCAAATTTTTTTAACTTGTAAGGGGGCCCCTGCCACCAGTTTTTTTTTCAAAAAAAAATAATTTTTTTTTCAAATTTTTTTTTGGGGCCCCAATTTGTTTTTAACTTATAAGGGGGCCCCTGCCGCCAATGTTTTGTTTTTTTTTCAAAAAAATTTTTTTTTTTTTTTTCACATTTTTTTTTGGGGCCCCAATTTGTTTTTAACTTGTAAGGGGGCCCCTACCACCAATGTTTGTTTATTTTTTAGTTTTTTTTAAATTTTTTTTTTTTTGGGGCCCCAATTTTTTATAAGGGGGCCCTGACCATCAATAGCTTTTTACAACTTGTGTGGGGGGGGTTACTTTTTTAGCGCTGATGTCTGTGTGGTCTTTTAACTGCGATGTGGAGTGGGCGGGATATGGGGTGGAGCTTGGTCGTCAGTGTGGGCGGGGCCCAGGGGGCCCCAAAAATTTTGTTGTACGGGGCCCCGTGATTTCTAATGGCGGCCCTGACAGAGACACACGCTGCAATTAGGAAAGATAAGGTGACAAATCTCCTCTTCTTTGGGGCAACTAATCT
Organism: Xenopus laevis; assembly: GCF_017654675.1. NCBI lineage: Eukaryota > Metazoa > Chordata > Amphibia > Anura > Pipidae > Xenopus > Xenopus laevis. The sequence goes on from NC_054382.1 coordinate 18,779,931, forward strand.
CCCCGAACTGCGTTCCCGCCAGCTAGAATGAAAATCGCCGGCGGGATGGCACTCTGAGCGATTCGTCTTGCGAAGTTGCCTCACGAAAAAAATGAAGCACTCCGAGCATCACACAATAGCTCCCCTTAAAAGACTCAATAAAACACCCCCTTCCTCCCGTACATGTTAAACATCACCCCAGCATCCCGTTATTAAAACGGTCACATGACACCTTTTCATTCTCTTTTCCTTTTAAAAGTCATGGAGAGTCATGGAGTCAGCTAGTAAGGTGCAAATAATTATTTTTTTTATCCATAGTGCATCTTTTACCTCTTTTCAACACCTAACTTTTTGCACTTCCTCTATGGTTCCTGCCATTTAAGGGGTGTTCATGTGCGTGACCCATAGATGTACTTATGGATACCTCATGCCCAGCTTCTACTTACAGTATGTTCTATCCGTGAGACTCAAGTAGAGGTAAGTGAGGGTGCAAAGTGCATCCAGAGCCCTGAACACACCTGCTGAGCACGGCACCGCTTAGAGCTTGCAAACCCCTCGTTGTTATGGCAAAGGTGACTTATACATGACAATTTAAGAGGCACAAAAGTATGTCCCTTAATGCTCCAGTGTTTGCAATACACCAAAATAATTGAGCCCTCGTATGTCTTTGAGAAAAGAATACACCGTTCACCCAATCGATTAAAAATAAGTTAGCAGCCAAATGTTCTCAGTCAATCTATTAAAAGAGTTAGCAGTTAAATATTCTGCTGTGAAAAGAATTTAATATGGTGATTTAGAGGTCATTATAGAGGGTTTCCGGTCGAGACCATGGAACAGATCCAGTGCTGGCAGATGAAATCATGGCAATTTGACAGCAAAAGTAACCACACACCATGCAAACCATCTGTGGCCTGCAGCCCCAAGCAACTTCAATGCTATTAGGAGCCGGGACGTGCAGCTCTGTGTATTGAGGCCTCATCTAAAAAGATCTAAAAAGCACTCGGTAAATATTCATAGAATGATGAAGACTAGGGATGCACTGAATCCACTATTTTGGATTCAGCCGAACCCCCGAATCCTTTGCGAAAGATTTGCCGAATACCGAACCGAATCCGAATTTGCATATGTAAATTAGGGGTGGGAAGGGGAAAACATGTTTTGCTTCTTTGTTTTGGGGCAAAAAGTCTCGCGATTTCCCTCCCCACATTCGGATTCGGTTTTGCCAGGCAGAAGGATTCGGCTGAATCCGAATCCTGTTAAAAAAGGTGAATCCTGGCCGAATCCCGAACCGAATCCTGGATTCAGTGAATCCCTAATGAAGACATAAGCTCTGCTTGTATAAATTTAGATAAATAAATGGCAAAGCTATAATTTTACAGTTAAAAACCCCAAAAAGCTAACTATTACACTGCACCAATATCTAAACAAACTGTAGGTCTCAAGATCCCTATATATATATATATATATATATATATATATCCTTGATAAAGGCCCCAGTGGGGGCCGAAACGTTGGATGCACAGTGATGTGATAATAAACACTTAGGGGCCCATTTACTAAGGGTCGAAGTGAATTTTCGAAATCAAAAACTTCAAATTTCAAAGTAATTTCTGGGTACTTCGCCCATCGAATAGGCCAAATTTCGATTCAAATTGAAAAAACTTCACTAATCCGACCATTCAAAAATTGAAGTACTGTCTCTTTAAAAAACTTCGACTTCAACACTTCGCCACCTTAAACCTGCCCAACTGCTGTTTAGCCTATGGGAGACCTCCTAGAACCTCTCTGAGCCTTTGGCTAAGTTTTTAGAATTTTTTTTTTGTACGACCCTTCGAATCATTTGATTCGAAGGATTAAATCGACCATTTTTGATCGAAAAAATACTTTGACTATCAAAGTATCAAATTCGATGGTCGAATTTCGACGTTTTTTAACATCGAAATTCGAGCCTTAGTAAATGTGCCCCCTAGTGATTTAAAATACGGAGTGCTGGTCCCTCTTGAATAATTATATACAGTATATTATGTTATGTTTATACATTAACCAGAAACCTGTTAACCAGAAAGGTCCAAATTACGTGAAGGGCATCTACTATGTTTTATTGAAATCATTCACTTTTTAAAAAAGAATTCCCAATTTCTCTGTAATAATAAAACAGCATCCAAACTGAGATATAATTAATCCTTACTGGGAGGGCAAAACAATCTTATTGGGTATAACACATTTTTAAATAATGTTTTGGCACAATTAAGGTATGGTTAACCAAATTATAGAAAGTGCTTGAGCCTTTTTAAAAATACATTTAATTGGATATAAACATGAATATAGTTGTACCTAATCATCACACAATAGCTCCCCTTAAAAGACTCAATAAAACACCCCCTTCCTCCCGTACATGTTAAACATCACCCCAGCATCCCGTTATTAAAAAACACGGACACTAGACTGCATTTTCCTACAATAGTCACATGACACCTTTTCATTCTCTTTTCCTTTTAAAAGTCATGGAGAACTGGAAATGATTCTTGGCTCAGAGCTGAGTTCTTGGCGGTAGAATGAGTTGTTTAAAGCCCCCACCCTGCAGCTGCATCTTATTATTCAGATGTTTTTCCCTGTTTTCCCCTTTTATTAAGATTATATAACATGTTGCTGAACGTCTCTGTAACACAATAAAAAAAACTTTTCTCCTTCTAGCGGACTTTTGCTTATTTAACAAAATCCAAATTTTTCTGATTTTTTAAATAAAAAAAAGGCAGACCAAACTAGAATCCACAATTTGCCCTTATTTATCAATTAAAAAACCCCCAAAAAAAACGGATATGGAAAAAGTGTGAAAAACTCCAAAAACTTCAAACATTTCATGAGGGTTAAAAACATCTTACAAATGGCCATTGACTTTTACGTGAATTCGGCAGGTTTTAGATGGCATATTTTCGTATTTGGACTTGGAACAGCTTCGGGCATAATAAATCGCAGGAAAAAAAACTGTCTTTTTTTACCTCGACTTTTTGGATTCGGCCGAATACCGAACCAAATCCTAATTTGCATAGGGTGGGAACACTTTTTACTTCCTTGTTTTGTGACTAAAAGTCACGTGATTTCCCTCCCTGATTTTGCATATGCAAATTAGGATTCGTATTCAGAAAAAAAATTCAGTTTCGCTATAGTTCCCCGTTAAACAAACTCTACAATCAAATTAGCATTTTAAACAATGTGAAATATTTAGTTATATGTGCTTAGATATTTAAATACAGGAGAACTCCATTTTACATCCCCTGATTTTAAATTTTCCCACACTTTACATTATTGTGTTGTGGTCCCACCGTGACCTATATATTATTAGTGATGGATGAATTTGCTGTGAATTTCCACGTTTTGCAATTCACGGGCAAAAAAATCTGTGCATCAAAAAAAAAACTTGACGCGCATCAAAATTATCGCGCATAAAATTGTTGTACGTCATAATGATTGGATGCCCTTTGACTTTAATGCATTTGGACCAAATAGTCGCACGTATAAAAATTTACTCTTGCGTCAAAAATTTCAGCAAAGTGAAACTGAACAGATTTGTCCATCTTTATGCATAATACATTTCCCTGATTTTACATTTTTCTGGATTTTACAACCATTTTTTTGTGGACCCCTGAAAAACGTAAAATGTGGAGTCCACTAAATCATAAATCAACCATTTCATGGACTATTATGTATTCGTTAGGAACCATGGGATGCAGTTATTACAGCCCTGCTATCGTTTGATACTGACATCAATATATACATACAGTACTTCTCTGGCAGGGGCTCACACAAAGATTTGTATGGAGCAATGGAGTTTCTCTATACCTAAAAATCAATTACCGTATAGTTGGTGGGTTTAGAGCCACACTGAGACTTACTGCTTGCTGGCTGCGTTCCTTGCCTAAATTTAAGGCAGCAAGCTCCTAGTTGTTCTCCAAGATGTTAATTTATTTCTTGAAAAAATCCTGATCCTGCCTTGTTCTCCACAGTTATACTGAGCCTCTATAATCTTTGTTAGAGGCCTGATTTGCCACAACATTGAGAATCACAAGCTCCATGAGTGCACCATGTAGAGTCAAATAATTGCCACCAAGATGAACAGAATGCAATTCAGACACCAGTGGAGTTACTACACATTGCTGAACATGCCTGGTTGACCATGTCTCTACTTACTCCCACTCAACCTCCCATCACTAACCTCGCTGGTTTCGGCAAAGAAATGCGAGCCTTTGCATTTTGAGCCAATTTCCGCGAGGTCTGTTCACGACGCGTAGATTTAATGAGGAAAAGAGAGGAGTAGGGCTGGAATTAGTAGGGCTGGAATTAGCGGGCAGATTTCGGCAAGCTGATCTTGCCCCATGTAGCCCTAGCGTAAGGGAGCTGAATCTAAGGTCTTCTTTCTCCTGGGACTATTTCATGTTATTCCTGATAGGGTGGGCCCAGGTACTAGGTAGTGTCCCCTGACTGCAACCGATCTAAAGACAGCTCTGCCACCCACGTGGAATAGGAGACTGAGACTAGAGGACTTTAAATAAGAAGAATGATGAAGCGAGACATGTTAAATTGCCATTTTATTTTATTAACCAAAAGAAAAGGCTTATGGGATATTAAACTAAATATTGATGAACAAAGTCCTGTCTTGAAGCAATAACACCTGATATCTGAGAGTTATGTATCACAAATAATGTTTTGTGGCATCAGGACAATTGGCCACACATCAAGAAGGAGAAGATAATGAAGATTCAGAAAGAAAATCATTTCTACCGCGTGGATTCTTCCTGTTTACAGCATGCATCCTCCAGAAAAGCTGTCTCAGAAATCAATGAGCAGCCAGCTATTTATTCGCATAGAGCGTATCGATGTTATTAGCGAAATAAATCCCAAGCGGGGGGGATATAAGAAGAGTGCCAAATAAACTGAAAATTAAACTAAAGAAATCTGACCATATCATTAATTAACACTTATTACCTAGTCTAATCTTAATACTTAGAGAATTGTTTTTGTTCCGCATTTATAAGAAGTCGCTTCTTCATATTTTTGCCCAGTAATATTAGCCTGATACAGAAGGCAGAAAGAAGAGAGAGAATGGTGTGTAACTTGCCCTTGACATGAAATGAGGACAATTTGCAATTGGTTTTCATTTCTTATTATTAGTGTTTGTTTTTTGAGTTATTTAGATTTGTATTCAGCAGTTCTCCAGTTTGCAATTTCAGCAATCTGGTTGCTAGGGTCATAATACCATAACAACCATATAAATAAAAAACTGGAATATGAATAGGAGAGGCCTGAATAGAAAGATGAGTAATAGAAAGTAGCAATAACAATAGATTTGTATCCTTACAGAGTATTTGTTTTATAGATGGGGGGTCAGGGAAACCCATTTGAAAGCTGGAAATAGTCAGAAGAGGAAGGCAAATAGTTATAAAAAAAACTATAACAAAAAATAATAAAGACCCATTGAAAAGTTGCTTAGAATTGGCTGTTCTATGATATACTCAAAGGTGAACCACCCATTCAATACATGGGATCCATTACATTTAGGTACAGTACAAGGTTAAAGCTACAGTATATCACTGCTTCAAAGCAACCAGATATTTAAAAATCTGATTTTTTTTTTTGTATTTAAATAAAAAAACTCAGATCAAACTAGAATCCACAATGTGACTCTATTTATAAATAAAAAAGCATGATTTAATTGGATTGGGGACAAACTTGATAAAATCAAGCAAAAATCACGTTTTTTCTGAATCTCTCAATTTTTCCTGCCTTTTTCTGATTTTCAGGCTAATTTCAGTGCAGACTTTAAACTTTAAAATAGGATAGGGACCTCTCCCATTGACTTATATACAACCTCGCCAGGTCTGAGATGCCGAATTTTCGGGGGATGTTTGTGGTATAATAAATCTCCAAAAATTCAAGGTTTTTGTTCCCACTAAAAATTCGGATTTTATAGTAAAAAAAAAACTTGTGAATGTTTTGCTGCTCCTAGAGAATACAGTGATATGTACTGTATGCAATACAACCACCCGTGAGTCATGTAAAAGCTATGGACAATGATATCCATTACATAGTTCCAAAGTTATGGCAGTCTTTCAAAGGGATATTTGATATTTAATATGTTTTTATGTATGCTAAGCACTTTCTCCCCTCTATCCTATGCACAGCTTGCTAAGAATGGGGGGCAGCTGGAGAAGAACTTTAAGAATAATTTATCATTAAGGATAACAAAGTCATGAAAACCTACATGTGATACCCAGTACAAGTATGACTGCCAACAAGAAGATGTGTCCTCTATTCTGTGCATCTAGCTACAAAATGTATCTTTCTATTACGTCTATCTACATGTTTTCTTCCATTTATCATATTTACAAGATGAATTCTTCAATAGCAAGAATTTAAAGTGTTATGGTACATCCTTCTCCGACGAGTAAATAAGCTTCTAAACCAATAACTGCTCAATGAGCCTTTGTTCTGTGACACTCCCAAGTCTTGGGGGCGAAAGTTCTACAGGATTAGGACAAATGTTCTTTTTCTGCAAGATGGAGATAAAGGCAGCACCATCGAGTGAAGTGATTCTCAACTTTTTACCCAAAGTGCTTCTCATAGTCAACTCCCAGATTTCACTTTATTTGAAACTGGACTGTTATTACAGCTAGAAGTACGATTGGATTGCATTTCTTAGGGGGCTATTTATCAAAGTCTGACTGCCAAAACCAGAAAAAAAATAGAGTTTTTTTTCCTATAAAAAAAACTCGAATCTTTCTGGATTTATTAAAGCCCTATACTGCAAAAAGTGTTGAATCCAAAAATCCTGCATCTCAGACCTACCGAGGTTGTGTATAAGTCAATGGGAGAGGTCCCTATCCTATTTTGAAGTTTCTGTGGTCTGCGCTGGAATTAGCCTGAATATCTGATTATTTCTGACTTTTTGGGCAAAAATCCGAAAAATTCAGGCTTTTTCGCAAAAATCTAGTGATTCGGGGAAAAAACTCTGAAAAAACTGGACGATTCGGATTTTCATTCGATTTTTTCGTCTTTGTCCCTGATCCGATTAAATCGTGATTTTTTTATTAATAAATGAGGTCCAATCGTTTATTCTAGTTTGGTCAGACTTTTTATATAAAAATAATCCGAAAAATTTGGATTTAGATAAATAAAGCCCTTTATCTTAGAAATAAAAAATGCAATATTTTCAACCATTTTATGATAAAAAAAATGTATAAACTCTTTAGGTGACTGGTGCTACGTGCAGTGACAAGGATTCCACTTTATCATCAAAAGAACAGCAAGAGAGCCTTACAGTTTGAGAACTTGTGTTAAATGCTGTTTTGAGTTCTCTCTATGATTTCATTTAGACCAGCTCTTACCCGTTATCAGATACCAGTCCCATTGCAAACGATTGCTCTAAGATTCTATACTCCGACATATATTTACAGGTGGAAAGCAGCAGGAAGGGTTAGGGAACCAATAGGGAGCTCAATGTGTTACACAAATAGGGGCATTCAGTTATGCCAAGGCAGTCCTTCCCTTAGAGCCCATGCATGGAAAACCTCTACTGGGGGTGGGGGTTGTTGCACTCTACAACTTTCCAAGGAATTTAGCATAGGACAGAGGCTAAGGACAGGGTCCCATTGTAGCCTGTGGCCTCTGCCATTTAACCTGCACGTTTGAATGATGTTTAAGGGAAGGGAAAGAGATGGGCACATGGAAAACCATATGCAAAGTGCAAAACATTATTGGGACACTGCCTCCTTAATTGTAAGTGACCAGGAGAGGATTGGGCAGGCAGGTCACCAGAAAAAAATTGTGGACCCGCACGGAAACGTGTTCTAAGTTCAAACACTTTTCTTAAATTTGATTAAAAAAATAATTTCCTTTGTGGACCAATTATTTCTGTACTGTGAACCCCAAAACGTCTCCATTGTTAATTATATCCTTCCCGTCTTTCACATGCTCACAACTGTATCTTTGTTCTCTGTGCCTAAACCCTTTCCATATTCCTCTGTAGCAAATGATGCATCTGTCTTACTATTTCATTCTTTGACATTCAGCAGGCAAGTTTAATAACATTTCACTGCTCTGTTTTACATTATCAATGGCAAAGGCATTTTTAGACCTGAAGCAGAGCAGCATAATAATGGCAATGTTTCATTTCTTTTTAACTTTATTTCTTTATACCCGTAATGGCAAAAGGACCTCGCCACAGGTTGGAAATATGACTTATTTGGCAACTCCATCTTCCTTCGATATTCAGACATGCTTTCAACTATGTTCTAGAATCAATGGTAGAATGTTGTTTGATATCTTGTATAGCAAGCAGCAAAGAGATAAAGAGACAAGAGGTCACATACTCAAGTAGAGTTGTAAGAAAAACAAAGAAGTAATGTATATATTTTTATTATGTATTGGGTTTCAGTTAGACTTTGCTGCCCATGCACAGATCGATAATATCCTGCAAAAATACAATTTGATTGGCACCTGTAAGGTGGTTCACTGATCCCAACTAATGTCCATGTACAACAGATAATGGTTGGTAATGATGGGCATCAACTCACACATATTATCCTACGAAACAAAGTTTTGTATGTTATTCGGTGTGTGTATTGGGGAAGACGACACTAATATCAGTCGGCAAAAAACTCGGATATCGATCGGCTCGTCGTTTGGCCAAGATGGAAAATTTTGATCAGGCACCTTTAAAGGCCAGGGTTTACTGCTGAATCATCAGATACTGGTCAAATTATATTGTTTCTAACTGTATATTTGGTGATTAAGCTCTTAGGGGGGCAGATTTAGCAAGGGTCGAATTTTGAAGTGGTAAAGACATCGAAATTCGACCATCGAATGGCTTTACTTTACTTTACGTCAAAGCTTTTTTACATCGAATTTCCCCATTTGCGGTCGAAGTAAAATCAATTAAAATGATTAAATCCTTTGAAACTAACGATTTTACTTTGAGTCCCAAAAACTTAGAAAAATGCTCTAGAAGGTCCCCATAGGCTAACATAGCACTTCGGCAGGTTTAATTTGGCAAAGTATTGAAGTCAAATTTTTTTTAAAGAGACAGTACTTCGATTATCGAATGGTCGAATATTTGAACGATTTTACTTGGAATCAAAGTCGAAGTCATAGTATCCTATTTGATGGTTGAAGTATCCAAACAATTACTTCGAATTTCTAATTTTTTTACTTCGAAAATTCCCTCGAATTCACTTCAACCCTTGATAAATCTGCCCCTTACTGTTTGCAAGGAAAACAAACGATCTTTCATGCCACCAATGTTCGCAGGAAAGATCTTAATTTATATGTGTATGGCCACTTTAAAGCAGGTCTGAAATCCAATATATGTTATATCTTTTGCCTAGAAGATGTATTAAAGTTCACTCTATTAAAATCACCAGAAATCCTGTCTCTCTATATGCAGAATTTGTGAAAAAGGCTGTTATTTTGTTAGATTTTGTTTGTACTGGAATCAGTTATTTGAGTGAGCTCTCGTTCATCTTCTAGGAAAGGGAGCCCTCCTATGAGATATATTGGATCTAACTGTCAATGAATATCTGACTCCCAACTGCTCCATGAAGACAGAATGAAGAGAAGAGAAGAGATGCTGAGAGAGGATTCGTGAATATAAACTTGATTATTTTAGAAACAATGCCAAATTTTTAATTGATTGTATTTAGAAAGTTTCTTATTTCAGTATGAGGGAGCTTATATTAAATTTTCATTTTTGCGATAGTTCCCTTTAACAGAAATAAACATAATATAAACATAATATAATATAATACTTGCTGGTGGGAAGTGGCCACTGGAGAACCTGCACCCATACAAAGTAAGAAGATTTAACAAAGTTGTGCTGACTATTTTGCCTACATAATATAATACATGCAGGGCCGGATTTGCCTCTGCGGCGTCCCGTGGCCTCACATTCCTAGCGCCCGCTGTCCGAGGCTTCGTGGTCCTAGTGCCCAGCACAATGGCGGTGGGGAACGCTGAACTTCAAATGTCGCTGGGCGGCATGCCGCCCCTAAAATTTTGCACGCCATAGGCCGGGCCTATACATGGTCTAAGATATACTCAGCCTCCTGCTTGGTTGCTAAAATACATGCCTTTCGCCCTTTATATTCAAAACTGGCACAAAATATTCTAGACTGGCACTTGTACTAAACTATGTGGAGCCATAAAATCTCCGGATTGTTCAGTTGATGGAGGTTCCTTACTCCCGGGCCAACCTGCCTATTCATTTGATACCCAAGAATTCCATTGAAGCATAGATCCCTGTAGTTAATCTTTCTCAGCAGCTTCATATTTCACTATTTACAGTATATTATTATGTGTTTATGGAGTTTCTCCAATGGTCTGGGGAATACGCTGGGCTGTTCAAGGCATCGATCATTTCAACTCTTTGTAGAATAAATCTACTACTACTGAGAATGTGTATGCTTTTGTTAGATTGATTGCTTTACATTACACATATTGATTCTTTAGATAAATATTGTTATATTTATTGTATTTTATGTATTCATTGCTTTGCTTCCTCTGGTTTTAGGGTTCATAGATTATCCGTGGGAGCAAAGGAAGTTCTAAAATATACTGAAAGGAGGTAATGTGTTTTAAATGTTATGTAGAATGTTTTTTTTTTTAATATGAGTGGAAATAAAATATTATAATGAATTCTATGTGCAGACACGGCCGTATCAGGCCACCCAGTAATGTGCCATACAGCTGCTACACAATGCAATGCACTGGGGAAGACCATATGCGTTTCCTAGTAACGTCACGCTTCCTAATAGGCATGTCACCATCTGAAAGATTGAAATAAATGAATGTGTGAAGGTGGCAAAAGCCTCACGTTTGAGGGGAGACTGATATTTTAAGATCCAAGCAATTAAGCGATTTCTGATTTTCCAAAACACCAAAGCCACAAAGGATATCGGGTACATTTAATTGACCGCTGATGCCAGGATAGGCCTTAAAGAAGAAACCACATGCTTAGACCTTCAGACAAACAGGATACGTGGAAATGTAAAAAAAAATAATGGTGTATCTGCTTTGTTTTTAGCTTCCGGAGAAGCTAAATTCTATGGCAGCGAGGAACAGCAAGTGATTCCTGAAGAACAATAAACAGACTGAAGACACAATACCACCAATATTTATGAGCTGTATGTTCATTATAGTGCCGGCATAGGATCCATTATCCGAAAACCAGTTATCCAGAAAGCTCCATCTCCCATAGACTCCTTTATAAGCAAATAATTCTAATACATGTATGGGGTCCTTTATCCGGAAATCTATTATGCAGAAAGCTCTGAATTACAGAAAGGCCATCTCCCATAGACTCCATTTTATCCAAATAATCCAATTTTTTTAACATTATTCTGTAATAATAAAACAGTACCTTGTACTAAAGATATAATTAATCCTTATCGGAAGCAAAACCAGCCTATTGGGTTTACTTAATGTTTACATTATTTTCTAGCAGTCTTAAGGTATGAAGATCCAAATTTACAGAAAGATCTGTTATCCAGGAAGCGCCAGGTCCCCAGCATTCTGGATAACAGGCACCATGCCTGTATTTAAAAGTAATTTCTTTTTTTTCTCTACGATATTAAAATAGTACCTTGTACTTGATCCGAATTAAGCTGCATGGATCCAAATTACATAAAGATCCCTCATCCAGAAAACCCCAGGTCCTGAGCATTCTGGATAACAGGTCCGATACCTATATTTTTAAGTTGATTTAAGTCATGGTGATCCAAATTACAGAAATATCCGCAGGTCCCAAGCACGCTGGATAACGGATCCAATACCTGTATTATAATATTATAAAAATGACAAAAGTAATAATTGATCCTTTTTACACTTTATAAGCTTTTTAGATGATGCAGAACAGTATTTCAAGACAGAATACCAAATAAAAGTGAAACAATATCATTATATATTATTTTGATAAAATGTTTCCAGGGTTTGGTTCAGGATTGGGCCACAAGTCTGGACGACTGAATGCAACAATTTCTTTGCTTACAATTAATACAATATTTTATACTCTTCTGAAATCTAAATATGCAAATTAGGATTCAGATCCAAACAAAGCCCCACCCACTCTATTGTGTTCCGAGGAACCGTAGATATTATATATTCATGAGCTGCCGGAAAAACTACAGGCAGATTCCCTCTGGAAATGGTGCAGTTAACAATAGGTTTTAATGGCTTTTAGTACATTTACAATATCTTTAAGCCTTTTAGCCTTTTTAGGCTTTTTTAAGCCTTGACTGTGACCATCCTCTCTAAAAAAAAATCCATCCATGGAAAATGTACTTGGCCAGCCGTTAATCTGTATCTGGAAGGTTTATCATGATAATGTACCAAGAGAGAATTTTGTAGATACCAGAAATGCATGATGGGAAGGGGGCACCTGTTCATCAGACAGGCCGCGACATTATTGTGCTTGCCTAAACGGCTGGCAATTCACATCAAGAAACAATGACAAGATTAAGCCGCCAACTGGAAAACAGAAAGAACAGCTGCACCCATTTCCCAGCATCCCTGCTCAGCATAAACGTAGTACAAAACCGTAGCTCCAGGGGCAAACAAAACACCCCTGTTTATCAACGCTGCTGAAAAATGACAAAAAAAGCAGATAGGTGCCAAAAAGCATAAACTTGCACTTCAGCATTATACAGCTTAGTGCTGCAATTATAAATCGACTATTTTAGTGCCTAAATAATACCAGTTCAGCCTTAAGTAACAATAGTCTAGACGGGGAGCAGAGAATTAGCAGGGGACACAGAGATTTATCTGCAGTGCCTATGCCTTAGGGGGAATATAATATATTTTCGCTGCAGGGCAGGGGAGCAGCTGTATCATTTATGAGCCTGATGGAAGACAGAGGTTTTTTCAAACCATGACACAGGGACCAATCTGGTCGTGGCAGCCTTTAAATTAACCCTCTGGGTAACTAAGTAAAAGAGCGGAGCTAATGTCATGTAAAGTAATACACTGCCCAGGAAGCTTTGTGTACAATAATCAGATGGGGATTTGCACCGTAAAAGGAGAAGGAAAACTTCCACTGTTGTAGAAATCCAGTTCTCAAAATGCCCCGAATGGTGGTGGATGCAGGCGTTGTAACTCTGCAGAAGCAAAAAAAGAAAAAAGTTATATTAGTGCAATTATTAGTCCAGTATACAGTGTCATATACACAGTATAGTAGAGGTCAATTACAACCCAATCTTCATTCAATGGTAACCATCCCCGACCAATCGAATGCTGTCCAAATTCCATGCCGTGGGAGAGGAAGCGTCTATTGGCCTGCTTCCAGATTAAAGGGGTAGTACACCTTTAAATAACCCTTTATCATGATGTAGACAGCGGTAGTCTGAGATAATTTGCATTTGGAGTTCATTTTGAAATTTTTGTGGTTTTTGACAAGGTTTTAAGAAATTGTTCAGCAGTTCTCCAGCTCGGACTTTTAGCAGCTACTTGGTTTCCAGGGTGCTATTTACCCTAGCAACCAGTTATTTAAAACAGAGAAATGAATATCAATAGGAGAGGACCTGAATTGAAACACAAGTAATTAAAAGTAATAACGATCCAATAATATTATTGTTGTTACCAATGATTACAAATAATTGTAATAATAATAATAATATAGACATTCAGTGCAATAGTCTTTTGGTGGCAGGGGTCAGTGACCCCCCATCCATTTGAAAGCTGGAAAAAGACAGAAGGGAAATTCAAATAAGTAGAAAAGGAAGGCAAATCATTCAGAAACCATAAGAAATGCAAAATGAAAACTGACAGAAAAATTGCTAAGAATGGGCCATCCTATAGAATACCAAGCTCTAAGGTGAACTACCCCTTTAATCACCCGTATGTATCACAGAGTTGCACAATACTGACCAATAGCTTGCATTTCCACTCTCTGAATGGGCAACTTAAAGGGATTCTGTCATGATTTTTATGGTGTAGTTTTTATTTCTGAATTACACTGTTTACACTGCAAATAATTCACTCTACAATATAAAATTTAATTTCTGAACCAGCAAGTGTATTGTTTTTAGTTCTAATATTGGTGTGTAGGAGCCATCTCAAGCCATTGCCTGGTCATGTGCTTTCAGAAAGAGCCAGCACTTTAGGATGGAACTGCTTTCTGGCAGGCTGTTGTTTCTCCTACTCAATGTAACTGAATGTGTCTCAGTGGGACTTGGCTTTTGACTATTGAGTGTTGTTCTTAGATCTACCAGGCAGCTGTTATCTTGTGTTAGGGAGCTGTTATCTGGTTACCTTCCAATTGTTCTTTTGTTTGGCTGCTGGAGGGGAAAGGGAGGGGAGTGATATCAATCCAACTTGCAGTACAGCAGTAAAGAGTGACTGATGTTTATAAAAGCACAAGTCACATGACTGGGGACAGCTGGGAAACTGACAAAATGTCTAGCCCCATGTCAGATTTCAAAATTGAATATAAAAAAGTCTGTTTGCTCTTTTGAGAAATGGATTTCAGTGCAGAAGTCTGCTGGAGCAGCACTATTAACTGATGCATTTTGGAAAAAAAAAATTTCCATGACAGTATGCCTTTAAGGAATTTTCCACACTACAGCCACCGTTGTATTCAGATCCATTGTCTATAGTGCAAATTGAATCTGAATGCTGATGCGTTGGAGCTGTACAGTGACAATCACATGTGCTAATGTTGCACGTGAATGCTAACTGCGCAAACTGATTGTGGGAGTTGGGCTCGTGCATCATGTGCTTATAATAATATCTGGCAATCCCTTTATATGAATTCACTGATCTTATTTGCATTCTGCATGGTGCCAGGATTGTACCATCTGCCATCCGCAGTCAGATTGTTCTAATTAACATTGCAGCACTGGAAGGAAAGTGTCCACTTGCAATGAACAGATGGAAGAAATCATAAGAAATCACATGAAACGCATGTGGATAAGAAAAAGTTGAGGGTTGCTGGTGAGCTAAAGTCCAGTGTATAAACTTTGCCATGTTACTAGCTACAACCCAGGCTAGACATACAAGCTACTAACTAAAAGAACTGAGAGTGCAAGAGTAAAGGGCGGTTGATCCAGCAGGGAACCAGTATGGAGGGCTTATGGGTTTTACTGTAATCAAATATGAATGGGTGCATTTCTTAGAGGTGAGGCCCATAGGCTACATGCCTTTGGAACCGCAATGCTAATAGATAGTGTTAACAAGTAGAAGACCCCAATAAAATGTTAACAACCCAAATTAACTATGAAATTACATAAGACCACGAGCCCCTGCTCCAGATTTGTCTTGTTGCTCCTTGATACCCATTATACCAGACTATCATCATTGGGTTCTTAATCAACCCCCTGTAATTACTTTATCCCGTATGCTTTAAATATGATGTTATTTATTGTACCCTCTTCTCTACAGTTTCTTCCTAAGGTGAAACCTATAGACAGACCCCCTGATTATTATTTATATTATATATATTATTATCTCATGATGTGGCATAGAACACTGTGCATAAAATGTCTGTTCTGTGGATATTTACTGTTGCATATATGAATGCAATTTGCCATATAACTTGCCTCTGCATAGTTATTATTTAGACTAGAGCAGATTATCAACTATCTCCTGATCTCTTGCTGTCAGGGGTGTAACTACAGAGGAAGCAGATCCTGCGGCTGCAGGGGGGCCCAGGAGGTATAGGGGCCCCATGAGGCCCTAATTCATATAGATGTTAAATAAATATTGGTAAAACAGGTCAACATCTAGACATTTTGGGGGCCTGAAAAATAATTTGCTGTGGGGCCCATTCATATCTAGTTACACCACTGCTTTCTCTCTATAAATAACGTCACAGCTCAGATGAGCAGTTGCTGTTGCTATTTCTTGTTAATGCATGCACTGCAATTAAACACAACATTTCACTCCTGATACCAAAGGTGCAAATATCGAATTACTAAAGTGCATGCAAACTGGCACAACTTGCACTTGACAGCTAAAGAGAAGCACATAGGTGTGATATGGGTGTGCATTTACTTGCCCTTAATTTGCTTGAATTCAGCTGGCACAACATCAAGCACCTGTAGACACATCACACAACCCTTTACTTACAATCTTGTGAAGGCAGGTCTTAAATACAGGGTACTGCACCTTGCTCTGCATGTTCCAAATAAGTCTCTACTGGAACAGATGAGCAAGCACTTAGTGCATGGTGTTTTAATGGATGGAATTCTGCATCCATTTGTGCTCCTAGTGAATGTACGCAAGCTCTTCTTGTACTTGTACTGCATTTTCTGTAATTCTGTAGACAGTAAAATCACATTAGAAGTCAATGAACCCATTGGAGTAACAATGGGAACAACAAACTGATAGTGCTACGCAATATGTTGGCGCTATATAAATACATATTAATAATAATAATAATGAATGGTACAAGGTTTGCTTCAGGTTTAGTAACACATATCAAATGTTTGGTTTTCTACAGCAGACCTACTGTATAAGGGCAGAGACACACGTGGAGATTTAGTTGCCCGGCAACAAATCGCCTCTTCTGCGGGCGACTTATCTCCCCTAAGTGCCCGCCGGCTAGAATGTAAATCTCCAGCGGGATGGCACTCGGAACGCTTCATTTTCCGTAGCGAATCCCTCTGCGTGCCATCCTGCCGGCGATTTAGATTCAAGCCAATGAGAAGGCAGATTGGAGAGATTAGTCTCCCGAAGAAAAGGCGCTTTGTCGCCGGGCTTCTAATCGCCCTGAATCTCCACGTTTGTCTCTGCCCCAAAGGGTACCTGCAGATTGGTTGCTCTGACAGGGAAACATGATGGACCCTTTATTACATTTATGCTGGTGTTCTACGAGGTGTTCTCACCAGGACAGATTAAAATGAAAGCTTTCCATGGATCTGATATATGCAGACCCGGGATTATTGCGGTTTATGATTTGCGTCATCTTAAGAACAGGCCATAGAGTAACATTTTTAAGAGTAAATTCCCCACTGCCTATTCATACGTGAACACACTGCATATGTGTATTTGCATCTCAGCAGCAGCAACATACCCATTAGTTCAGCTGGATGAATCAATACTTCATACACATTAAAGTACGGGGGAGCAGTAATAGGTGAGCACACTGTATTTGTGCCTATTTGCCTGATAAGACTATTTTGGGAAAAATATATTTACTTAACATTTGGCAGTTATTGCTAATTTTGTGTGTGCGAGTTAATTTTAAGCATGCTTCCCATTTCTTTTCAATAAATGCAGAACAGACTCAGAAGAGAAAGAGTACATGAAAATACAGTGGGAATTTAATGTACACTACCATGTAAAGTAGACCAGATCACAAGCCATTTACCAGTTCAATGTATAACGTCCCTAAGACACTTTAGGATAAATACAGTGCCAGGGCCATGTAAAATACTCCCTGATGTATGGCGGAATGAACCGAGAACCAATTTCATGTATAATAACCCCAGTATACATGGCAGTCAATTTAAGGTACAGGTATTGCACCTATTATCCAGAATGCTCGGGACCTGGATGACTTGTCTTTCTTTACTTTGGATCTTCATACTTTTGTCTACAACAAAATCATGTAAACATTAAAGAAACCCAATAGGCTGGTTTTGCTTCCAATAATGATTCATTATATCTTAGTTTGGATCAAATACAAGCTACTGTTTTATTATTACAGAGAAAAAGGAAATTATTCTTTAAACTTTAGATTATTTGATTACAATAGAGTCTGTGGGAGATGACCTTTTCATAATTCAGAGATTTCTAGATAATGGGTTACCGGATAGAGAATCCCATACCTGTATAATAACCCCAGAGCAAGCCCTATGCCTTCTTTATGTATAATGCCCCCATTAACCATATAGAACCAGAACACATGGCAGGATAAACACAGTGGCAGGACTATATAAAATATCCCTTGATGCGTGACAGAATACTTCCAGCACCTATTTCATGTAATAAATCCTCAGAATACATGGCAGCATAAATAAAGAGCCAGGTTAATATGTAATAACCCTGGAACACATGAAAAGTCACTAGCCCACTCGCAAAGCTGCAAGATATAAATATCCAGGGTAGCAGAATTCGGCATGGAACATTCCCCTGGAAGTCTCGGCATGCTCGCTGTGTGGTAATCAGATGCCGAGATGATCAGTTTCAAATCTGTTTTTAATGGAATCATTGTCATATTATTGTTATGACAGCACTGCCATGACTGGGATCATAAATCTTTCATGAGAGGTTTGCACAACCCTAGTTACAGGGAAGTTCAAACACAGCTCAGTTTCTGTTCCCTCGTCACAATGGGGCATGGAAGATCCTATCTCCAACGTATAAATATGACTTTGCATATGCTGTTGTTCTAGAAGTTTTATAGTCATTTCTGTTGGTTTCTGCAGAACATTTTTATGAAGAGGAACCAGTATTTGAATGTACATAAAGCACGTTGTTAAGCTTTAGTCATCCTTCAGGTGTCAAACATGCTTCCAACTGTTATCTCTGCTGGAAGTTATTGCAGTTGGAATGCCTGTCATGAAGAATATACTACTTTATTGGCCAAATACAAGAGTCCTCTGCACTTAACCCATTATCAATATATTTAAGACAGAGACATTTTGTGCATACTGCTACTAAAAAATGCCTTACCCTTTAAACAAAACAGGGATTGTTTGTCCATATATTGCAATATATTTAAGATGGCCAACTACGTCAGAGTCATCCCATATCTGGCCAGTCCTATGCTTAATTTTCATCTGATTCATTAAGAATTCTATTGCTTCATTATACATTTTACAAAGGGACTAAGTTTTACCTGCAACTTACTAGCTGCTTTCAAAGTAAAACTCCCAAACTTGGCTGCCCTTTTATTAGACACCAGTGGGATCACCTGACTATAGCTGGGAAGGGTGGGAGCTACAACATGGAGCTACTTTATTGGCCTGTAGAAGTTGTGATGTAATGCGTACATTTTTTAAAGACTACTTTAGTTTTTATGGTACTTTAATGAGCACAGTAGACGTTTCAGTGCGGTGCATTCCCAGGAGATATTGATGATGTTTCTATATTTATAAGAGCAACCAGTGGACTGTTGCAGCATGCATCATTTGACTAAAAATATCATCATGTTTCAACGCTAAACCTGACAGAATGGCTGACTGCAAGATTCATTGGCCCTTAATAAACCTGAAGGCGAAACATTTATACTGCTACAATGATGTATGTTATATATGAAACGTGTTTTACCAGCAGGGAGCTTCAGCAGTCCTATAACAATAATGTCTAAGTCCTTTAAGTTTGTCCACAAGGCCTGGACCGCGGGGTCTGCTTCCTCCATAGTGACTCTACTGCAGCTTGAAAATTCTGCATTCCAGGTAGGCGTATGGGTGCAAGCACACACTTTGTGGTGGTGGAGTGGTTGGATGTGCTGGGCCCCATGAAGCATCGGAGCAAGTGGTAGTCAGCAGGCAGAGAGGGCGAATGGCTTACAGGCATGCAGCAAGTGTGTGGCTAAGCCAGGCCCCCGGATTTTTTTTGTGGGGACCACGTTGACCATTATTTTGCCACTGCATCAAGAAAAAAATTAGGTTTGTCTGTAGTAAAAGCTGATGCTTCAGAGCTGATTATTACATTCAAATGCATAATATTCTGTGTCCTGCGTGGAACCAATTTATAAGACCCGAACCCGCAACCCAGCAGCCCGTGACTCGAATCGCAACCCACATATTTACCCACTTTGATCCGCTACCCAACCCAACTTGCAACTGCCTTATACCCAAACCGATCGGCAACCCGCCGACCACCATTAAACAGGAAGTGCTGTTACTGCAAACCGGAAGTGACATCATCAAAAGTGAGCGGAACAAAAAAAAGTTTTGTAAAATTTTAAAAGGAGTAAAATATAGACAATATAACATAAGAAATTTAGATGAGACCCGCAACCCACAGACCCGCATGTATACCCGCACCCAAAAATCCTACCCTCATCCCGCAGTATTTCCGGCTATGTGTGTATATATATATATATATATATATATATATGGCTAAAATGGCTCATATTTTTTTTGCATCCTCCATGTCGTATAAGTGGGTAAGGGTAAATATTTTAGCCACTTTAAAATGTTGTCATTTCTATGTTTTGCACAAAATATCTTCTAAATGTATCTCTGGCCATTCTACATAAATGAAAGATTGCAGCTCAAACTATTATAAATAATGCAAATGTATGTGAAATTACATTTTTCACAAACCTCATTGGTTTCTGAGAATGCATTCAAATTTGCATTTAGTAAAAAGTTTTTTCCCCCAAAAATTCCTTTGGTTCACGGAAATGATTTCATTGCATGTGAATCATCCCTCCCCTGCAGCAATCCCAGAAATGTGTTTCAATTTTTGCATACACCGCCTCTGTATTATTTACACTTTTGCTTATACAGAGTAAGTGCCGGACACTCAGCGAGATTGCTTAGTCGTGACATTGGTTGTTGGAAATACTTGTGGCTCTTAAGGATGAAAAGCAGCATGCCGAAGAGCCGTATTTATTTAATCTCTTTATTCCCCTTTGTTTTTCAATCTATCGTTTCACTTTTCTTTGCCCCTCTAAACTTTGGCTGAACTCCCATTGGCCTCTCTTCAGTATGCGATGGAGCTGTCTAGTATTGGAAATGCACACAACTTGCAGACTGAGAATGTTAAAACACCCATTTAACTGTTTTTGCAAATAGTTTCAAGTACAGAAATCAGACTCAGAAGCCTGTGCTCAGCTTGGGTTGGTTTATGTACAGATCTCAACAAAGGCAATGGGTCTTTCTTTGTTTGGGGAGGCTATTTAAAGGGATGTCCTCTACTATTGGTTTTATAATAACCGCATGCAAATTAACCCAAACAAAAAAGCTCAAGCTCATTTATAAACTTCGCACAGGGCAGATTGGTTTGCAAAGTGAATATATTTGCGCTGCACATGGTTACATTTATAAAGCTGAATAAGAGTGTGCAAACAGAATTGCAAATTTTTTTTCACGCTGCGAATGTCTATAAGAGCTTTTTAAATATGTCAAAAATCGCAAATTGCGAATATTATGTGCACACTCTGCGTTTGAAATTACGCCACAACTTTGGTGGCGGAGAAAATATTCGCAAAACAGTTTTGCAATTTGCGAATTTAAGTTACTGTCAATGCTATTTTCGTGCGCAACAACCTCGAACAGTGGGCGCAGTCACACAAACACCCATCTTGTTTGCGAGTCGCTTTATTCTCACTGCGAATTCGCAAAATCCGAAAAGACGGGCACAGCAGTGCAATATTTTAGCATTCAGGAAAAAACATGAAGAATACAACCATATGCTGGATAACTATGTGCTGCGCAATCTTTATAAATTACTCTCATTTTTGTTCTAATGTATCGTACCCCAGAATTAGAAATTTTTTGCCAAGTTTCACTGTGAAAATGACGTCCATAGACTCCAAGGGGTGGAGAAAATGATTGTGCATCAAAAAAAAATTGTCACCCATTGACTTCTATACATTTCTGCAAATTTCCGCTGTTCCGTGAATTTTTGGTGAAACAGGTCAAATCACTACCCAGAATGCTTTATAAATGCAGTGCCAATTTCATGTGTTTTACCCCTTAAACATGTGGCAGAATATATGCAGTGCCAATGTCATGTATAATGCTACCTGAACACACTGCAGGATAAATAAATTGCCAGTTTAATGGATAATGCCCTGAGAACATTTGGCAGAATACAGTGTAATCCTTGTATAACACCCAATGGCATATCTAGAAGATACTGGGCCTCAAAGCAAATTCATATCAAAGCCACTTGAACTTTGGGAATATCACCAACATAACCATATATTGAATATTATACCCAGGGCACATAGCAGAAAAATGACAGTACCAAATCCATGCATAATGGTAATAAAATATATGAGAAATAAAGTGTCAATTCAATGTGTCATACCTCCAGAATATGTCTGAATAAATACAGAGACAGTTATATGTATAATGCCACTTGGAGCACACGCTGAAGAAAATACTGTGTCAATCATAAATATAATACACCTACAACAACAATAAAATACATAAATCAAAATTTTGTTTTTCAGAGATGTCTCTCCTCTCTCTGATCTGCCTTTCACTTTGTTTTTGTTCACTTTACATTGTGTTATGACAGCAATTTGGAAAAGCTTTCCAGCTATTGTTGAACTATAACTCTTTAACATGTTGCAGCCTTTTAGCCACAGGTGGGAGTTAGTGATGGGTGAATTTATTTGCCAGGCGTGAATTCACTGCGAATTTGCGCAAAAAAACGAGACGGCGCCGTTTCGCAAATTTTCACGGGAAACTCACAAATTTTTCGTCAAAACGGCGCAAATTCGCCCATCACTAGTGGGAGTTCTAGAGCGACATCATTTGGGTCATTTTGCCTTTTACATTTGGCTGCAGTAATAGGATCCCCAGAACAGCTGTTGAAATTACCATTGCAAAAAAAAAAATCCAGATAAAATAATAAAACAAAATAATTGGGAAAGTTTAACTTACACAGGTTTCTGGGATTTTTATTAATGAAGGATCAGCTGTGCTAGGGAAAGGCAGGGATGCTGTGGTGGAGAGGGGTCAGATCAGCACTTCTCTCAGGCTGAATCAAAAGCCACAGATCAATGGCGAGTGAAAGAAGCAAAATTTGCAGTGGATGGTGCTCTGTTCTGTGCAATGTATCTGGAAAAACCCTGCCCTGCTCACTATTTGGCACAGATGAATTGTGTTTAACCAAACATTACAAACTTCTGGTGGCCAGTACAAGCTGCCCCAAACTTCCTTTTCTAGTAGTTAACTGTGGCTGCAGCAATACAAGTGGTAGCTGGCTTACCAATCGGAAGGTAGAAGGAGGTTCAGTCTTCCCAAATGCAGTCTCTCCAGCTGTGCTGACAGCTTCAGGGCTTGTCCACACGAGGAGATTTTGTCGCCTGGCGACTAATCGCCTTGTCTTTTGAGCAACTATCTCCCGAACTGCCCCCTATTCCCCATAGGCTACAATGAAAAGTCGCCTGCGCTAATGCACACGCGGCGATGCGTTTTCAATAGTCGCCCAAAGTTGCCTCCGTGAGTGTAATGTTAATCTAGAGTTGAGGCTATTGTATTATG